>NC_081141.1:25909364-26531864 GCF_958295425.1 Solea solea
GGCTGAAAACAAACTAGAGAAAAGACTCTCACACGTGATTCATTGTGATTTAGTGTCGTCTGATTCATCATAATTGAGATAGACCGGCGAGAGGACCAGAGGAGTTAGTGTTGTTGCCAGTGGTGTTTTTGTTTTACCATAGATATTAGGGATGGTGCTGGTTTTCTGTGCACTTTATTAATTAATTTATTTATTTATTCTGTTGTTGCTGTCTTTGGAAAATGCTGCTTCGTCAGCATGTCAGGTGGATTTTTTTTTTTTTTTCCCTTCTCTCAGTTTCTCATACACTCACTGCCATGCAGGCTTGCACACACACACACACACACTCATTATCTCGGCTTTGTCCTATTTTCACCATCCTCCCTCTCTTACTCTCTCTCTCTCTCTCTCTCTCTCTCTCTCTCTCTCTCTCTCTCTATCTCTCTCATGGTCATGAAGGCAAACTCAGCAGACTTCCATGCTGCCATGGAGCAAAGGCATTCTGGGTAATCCAGGTTGTGAGAAGGAAGAGTGAATGAAAGGAGGATTCATTTTTACCTGTTTTCAGATCTTTTACTCTTTTTACACTTTCCTTGAAGGCAGTCATTTAGATGTCAACGTTTATTGTCAGTTTTATGTATTTTTTTTTCAATCCCAACTTCCTCTGTTATTGTGAGAATGAGACATGTATCTCAGAGCCGCTGCCTGATGATCAAATAACACACTTATCTCTGGAAATTAGTCAAATATGTCAACAAAATGGCTGTGTGAATGGGTATGAAAGATGTGTGCTAGAAAATGCTTTGGCTCAATGGCAAAACTGTAGTGTGAAGCAGCTTTGTGCACTATATAATTACATACCATCTACACACACACACACACACACACAATAGGGCTGAACAACTTATCCTTTCCTAATAGAAATCACAGTTTGAAACAATAAAGTTACCACATAGCAAAGACTGCATTTTAATGTATCTGCTTTTCACTGTTGTATTTAAATATAACTCATACTCATGTTTATATTTTCACATTTTGTAATACAGTATACAATAATTACTGATTTAAAATAACACAGGAAGCTTCACTTTTATAAATGTATATCAAATAAAGTCACAATATCATATTTTATATGATATACTTTCCACAAAACACACACGCACACACACAGGTTTGCCCATCTATTCTTCTTAGGACATTGCACTGATCTGGACAGCCTACACAAAGTATTATCTCTAACATTCACCATAACCAGTCATCGCCTAACACTAACCACACTTTAAATTCTAGTACTAAATTTAATTATTTCCTCAGAAATTAGATTTTGCCTCATTAGAACCAGGTCTTGGTCGCCACAAGGACTACTGGTAATGAGTAATGAGGTAACAAATACAAGTGAACACACACACACACACACACACACACACACACACACGTCTCTCACCACTAAACCATGGAGATACAATATCCATCTGTGTCCATCTGCACATTCATCTGCTGAGACAAATACGGACTCTGTTTGCAGCAGAGTATGGAATCAAAAATCTGCAAAAGCATCCTGTTCCCTGTGATGCCAAATTACAAAAGAAAACAATGGAGGATAAGGCAATAATAGCAAGGGTGTTGGGCTGGAACAGAGGAGGACATACGAGTGTCAGCACGCTTCTATCTCGGCTCTGATTAAGCCTTGTTCCCTTTCTGACCTAAAAAGTCAGCTGGCGGAAACTTCAGAGACTGTGGGTGAATATCACTAGTCTTCGCAATGCCTACAGAGTGGGAGAGAAAGCACACGGAGAGATCAGAGAAACAGAACAAATAAATAAATAAATAAACAAACAAACAAACACTCACAGACACAGGCAGGCAGACTATTCACAGATTATCATACATATAGATATGCACTCTCCCACACTGCATGTTTTCTTCTTATTCTTACGCTTAATGAGGAAGAGGCTGATGCTGGGTGGTGGTGGAGACTCTGGGTTATTCAGGAGTACAATGGCACAGGAAGCAGACGGAGGCAGTGCTGTTGAAATGTGCCAGTGCCGCCCGTCTGGGACAAGCACAACAAGAAACACAAGGTACAAAAATAAACCTGTGCCAGCATGGCAGGGCATCTGCAGACAGGAAACATCCAACTCAGGGAGAAACTGAGAGAGAGAGAGATGGGGGGGAAAAGTTTGGATTACTTTTGGATGGTTTGTTTTTTATTGTGTTGTTTCACTGGTGGCAAGTTCATTAGAGGTTTTTGTTAGTGCATTAGTGGTAACGGAAGTATACAGATCTTTAAATGAAGTAAAAACTGTTGCATTGTTAAATAAAACACTCTTCTGGTTTATGCATCAGATTTGTGTGTAGAGAGCCGTTCGTGACTAAATGATTTTTATTCTAAAGCTGTTATACACGTACACAAGTACAAACATACTCGTGGGAAACGGGGCATTGAAGTCCCTGCTCCAGCCAGCAGGGGCACTGCTGAGGAGGGTCTTTACCAGTCTTTACCAGTCTTTTTACCATGATTCAAAGTAAGACCAACAGCGCACCTGAGAAATGTCCCTTGTTAGCATGAAGGTCCCCTGTTGGTGAATGTATAACGGCACCGAGGTCTACTCTTGGAAGGGGTGGCGAGTGCACACACACACGTTTGCACACACACACGTTTGCCCATCTATTCTTTCGAGGACACTGCATTGACTTTATTTGGACCCTAAACTTAACCGGTTCCTTTTGAAATGAGATTCTAATTCAAACACTAAATGATTTTTATTCTAAAGCTGTCACACACAAGTGTACAATTTATCGATTGATTATGTAATTTATCAGCAACTCATTTATAATCGATGAAAAGGTATGAATTAAGTTCTTCTTAAGAGTGAATATTTCCTGGTTTCTTTGCTTCATGTAAACAAAGAATGCATGAAGACTGATTAAGTTTTACTTGTGGACAAAACAAGACGTTTGAAAAAACACTGGTCAACATTTTTCAACATTGTCTGACATTTTATGAGACTAAACGACTCATCAGGAAAACAATCCACAGTAATTGTCTTTGGTTTGTTTTTGCAACTAGTCAACAAAAACGTGCTTTATTACAGTAAGTTGTGTTGAGCAGTTTGAATTATGAGTATGATGTATTTGTGTGTTTGCCTCTTTCAGAGTGCTGCAGCAGCTCCCAGTCCTGTCCTTGGGAACCTTCCTCCAGGTGAAGGCATGCCAGTGGGTCCAGTTCCTCCAGGATTCTTTCAGGTATATAGAAAGCGAATCATCAGACTGTTCCGTAAATCTTCACTCACTCACTCACTCACTCAGGTGTAACTGTGCATGTCACTGTGTAGTATCTTTACATCCTGCGTGTATCGGCGTGTGTGTACGTGCACCACTGTGTGTTTATCAAAACAGACAGAAGAGACTCTGACGGAGGCAATAAATCTCCCACAGACACGGACGCCCGTGCAGCTTTGTCCCAGAACATCTCTGTTCTCCATCAGAAGGACTCTGCCAGGTGTACCATTGATCGACTGTCATTATTAGTGAATCTCAGATGCTCTCGTCTGACATGCAGATCAATAACCTTCATAAGCATTTGTTTTTTTCTAAGCTCCACTTTCAGAAAAAGACAAAAGTGGCTCAGCGTTTTCTGTCTCCATCCTGCAAATCCGACAAAAACAAGGCTTTGTCCAGACCTTGAAACCAACCAACCCCCAACCCAAACCCCTGTCCACACACACACACACACACACACACTGTCTAATTACAAACGTTTTATATGCAAAAATGAACAGCAGTTGTTTTTTTCCTATTCTCACAGTGAAAATTTATTAAAATTTCCATAAAATCCAAATTAAGGTAACGCTTGAGATATTGCCTTGTTTTCTTCTTTGATCCCAGTGAGTCTTTGGTACTTTTTTACGTTTCTCAGGCACAGAAGTTCAGAGGTCACAGAGGTGTTGGTCATACATGGCTTAATACATTTAAAGGTGGACGAATTTATGGGTTTTAATTTGGGCGATACCGAGTTCTGATTATCCATTATTATTAATGATAATAATAATAATAATTATTATTATCATTATCAATAATAATAATGTTACAACCATTGTGTTGTAGACCTAAAATACTAAATCTGTGTTCCTCTAATGGCTCTTCAGTGCAGCTGGGAGAACAGACGAGGGGGTTTTATTATTTATATTTATTAAGAAAACAAGCAAACCATTGCTCTCTAGTGGCAGAAGTGAAATATTGCCTTTGCTATGACTGCAGACTTACCGCCACTCTCTTCATCAAACATAGCAACAGCATTGCTGCTGTTGGTGACAAGGACAAGAAAAACACACACTCTCACAGCTGCTAAAGAGCTTCTCACACTCACACTAACACACACTGCTGATTTCTACACAATTAACAAACAAACTAGTGTCCTTATTAACAAGCAACGTTCTCCAATTCCCTGCTTCTATTTCCACACAGTTCATGTTTTTAGTTGTTGTTGTCACATCACTGTCATCGTGGGGATTGTTTTTAGGGGAAAATGAGTCCAAAAACCCAGCAGAGGACACAAAGTTCTGGCTGGTTTCCTGTTTGGATGAGTGAATAAACAACTTAAGTTGTTTTATTATGTAGTTTAAGGGTTTTGTGTGGCAGGACAATACAATACAATACATTTTGTTGTGATTTGTTGTTGTCTTTCACATTTTTCTTATAGGTTTCAGTCACATTATTTTTATTGTTAATTTGTGTCTGTGTTCATGCGTATGGTATAGAATTTGTCAAAGGTTTGTATTTTTTTGTGATTTTTTAAATATTAGTCTTCCTCTGACATGTACACTGCACTGTGTAAAACAAATAGTTACATTCTCCACCTTATGTACAAAAAGTGTCATAATTGAAACCCATTATAAACCAATTTGTATTGACCATTTAATTGACCTCTGCACAGTGAAACATAATTAATTTCAAGATTATATCTTCTGTTTGGCATAGATGTACTATTCCTGGTAAGCCTACAGGTGGCAGTGTTGTATTTTGAGTGGCCAGTAGTGAGAGTCTATACTGAAACTAATGATAATTATTGTTTTTTTTATTTTTCTTATTTACTTATTCCAGGCTGTGTTATCTCGCCAATATAAATCTTATCACCATATAGTAAATGGTACATTTTAAAGGAGAGAAAAATAATATATGGAATATATTGTTAATTTGTTGCTCTTTAGATGAAGAACTTTGTTTATGTTGTGTGGCAAAGTATTTATAACCCTAGATTCATATCGTTGTTGTTTTTGTTGTTCTTTTTTTTACTCCAGCCATTTATGTCACCTCGATACCCTGGAGGACCCAGACCACCACTCCGATTACCAAATCAAGTAAGAGCCACACTGACACCTGCAGGTATGAAAAAAGAACTGCAGATAGATTGGTGCAGGTGGGTTGATGCTGTTTTCCTGTGTAGGGACTTGGAGGAGTCCCAGGTGGTCAGCCTATGTTACCCAGTGGAATGGATCCGTCAAGACAGCAAGGTACACACTGGTGTACACAAACAAGACATAAATTATATTTCAGCACATTAAGACTTTCTGTTTATTTCATTTGAACCCCTGTGGTGCCACGTCCCGATAGAGGTTTTTGCCATAGAATTGAAATAATTAAGTTTTAACTTGCTAGTTATAGTTATAAGGAATAAAACAAAAGCCCATGGCATTTAAATTATGTATTATTTTTATCTGACCTAGTAGAGCAGGTTACAGCAATATTGTGTAATTTTATATGTAAGTATCCAGTGTTTCCAGCATTTCAGTATTTGCACTGAATGGCAATTTATACATTTTTATTTGTTATAAAATGAAGAATATAAATTGGGTAAAGACTTATAATTACTAACTTAAGGAAGTACATTTTAATGTAGTACGTACGCCCAACAATCTTTTCTATGTTTAAGTTTACCAACAGTGATTTTTCTTTTTCTTTGAATGTGAAATATGCCCAAATTCTTGAATATATTGAATATTTTAGAATTGTAATAAATATTTATTCACTTCACTCTGATTTATTTCTTTTATATAGGAATAGATTTTAAGTACCTGTTTGTACCCCTTACTTTACTTTATATTGTGCATATTCCCTTTATTGTTGTTTACCTTATTTTCTTTATATGCATTTATTTATTTACTGATTTGCTTCTTTTTTTCAATGAAGGTGATGATCAGCTCGACTTTTCTCGAATTGTCAGTAAAGAGGGAAAATATAATATATATATTATATTATATATAATATAAAACTAAATATAGTGAACATTAGACATTAAAAGCGCTATATAAGTACAATGTATTATTATTATTATTATTATTATTATTATTATTGTTAAATGTCTAATGTTGACTGTTTCAGTACATCCAAACATGGGAGGACCCATGCAGCGCATGACTCCACCCAGAGGCATGGTACCGTTGGGGCCCCAGGTGAGGAACCAGATGATTTGTGGGAACGTTAACAAAAAAAAAAATGATGTTATCGATGTAATTAAGGGTGTGTTTTGTTTTATTTTATTTTATTTTGTTTTGTTTTAGAATTATGGAAGTGGAATGAGACCACCACTTAACGCCTTGGTTGGTCCAGGGATGCCCGGCATGAACATGTGAGTAGTAGTAGTAGTTCATTTTTCAACATGCAAAGAATATGTGTAGATATTGTTTGCATGTACATATATACAGTATGTATATATATATATATATATATATGTCTGTACACAAATGTCCATCTGGACTTTTTTGCTTATTTTAACCATAAAAGTGCCAGAAATGTAAGGCAGTTATTTACAATTTACTGCATGTTAATTTAGTGTATTAACAATTTAAAATGAAGACAAACAAAAGCTTTATTGTGAAAAAACACTGCAGTTGAACATGAACACCAGATTTTTTGTGTTCAATTTGAAATTTGAACACTATAACACATATTTAAAATAACATTTGTTTGAGTCTCAAAGTCCAAAAAAATTGGAAGCGATGTACAGGCGTTTTTTCCAACTCTCTCCTCTCTGGTGACAAACATGCTGATTCTCTGGCTTCCAGCGACAGTGCAAGTGAAAATATCGTAATAACAAACCGCTGCGATACACTCGGTGTTAAAGGGTTTTAAGGAAAAGGAAGAGAAAGAAAGAAAGAAATGTAAAGAAATACTGAGTCCATTTCATGTTGTAGGTCGGTGAAAGTTTGGACATGGATCTCGGACTGAGTTTCCTCCATTTGTCGTCTTTATTCGTGTCTGCTTTGTCGTTGTTGTTGTTCCCATTGCACTTTCTCTGGCAGCGGGAGACTTTGTTGTTGCCAGTTCTGTGCAGATGAATGAGAAACAAAGTAGCGTGCCAAAAGCACAAAACTCAAGTGTGTGTGTGTGTATTTTTGTGCTTACAGGGGGCCTGGTGGGGGCAGACCTTGGCCGAATCCTCCAAACTCCAATTCAGTAAGTGCTTGAACGAAAGACACGGAACAGAAAGTGGTAATTTAATTTCTTTAATGATCTCTATCTGTGTATTTTTTTAGACCCCTTACTCGTCTGCATCTCCGGGAAGTTATGTGGTACGTACAGCGTGTCGGACTTAATACTGTTTAAACTCCACGAGCTGTTCTTCTTTAGTTTATGAATAAAAAAATTGTAATTCCAGGGTCCTCCAGGAGGCGGAGGGCCACCTGGGACCCCAATAATGCCAAGTCCAGCAGGTAGGTTCTGTGTGTGTGTGTGTGTGTGTGTGTGTGTGTGTGTGTTGTGTTAATATTCATTGTTTTTGCGCTTTCATCCTCTTATTTTTTTCTCCTACATTTTGTTATGTCAGATTCAACCAACTCCGGCGACAACATGTACACTATGATAAACACAGTCCCTCCCAATGGAAACCGACCAAATGTGAGACATTTTTCACTCTGTATGAACATCTGCACAGTGGTTATTATGAGTATGTGGGCGGGGTATTAGCTCTTAAAGGGCCAGTGTGTAACAATAAGTAATGTTCCTTCCCTTTCCCAAGCACATCAGGAAACTATGGTGGCCTTGTCGTAAGACAGGGATCAGCAAGTAAATGTGGTCAGGGCCAATTGTTTTGTAAGCAATTGAATATTTGGGCCAAACGTTGTGTCTTCATGGGGCAAAAAGGCCTTAAAACCCTTTAACATCGAGCGTAATGCAGACGACGCGTTTGCACAAGCGCATTTTACATTACCGTAATTACACCATTTCTGAAAGCTGAACCATAAGTTCATATTTTTAAGATTAGATTCGTTAAATCATCTGCCGGGGGCCAGATACTGAGGCTGGAGGGCCAGTTTTGGCCCACGGGCCACCAATTGCTGACCACTGTAGTAAGCTTATCTCTTGTATCTCTGGATGCAAGATGCAGCCTCAGCACAGCATGGCCCTTGAAAACCAAACAAGCTTTTATTTTGAAGTAATTATACTTTCATATTTGATTTCTGCTAATACTCCGGCCTGAATTTTACACACTGGACCTTTAAAGTAAAAGTACTGTTTTCATTGTTGTGGTGTTTGGATGATAAAGTATATCACCTTTCTTTTTGCGTATGATTGCTTTAGTTCCCTATGGGTGCAGGTGGCGATGGTCCGTTAGGTGGAATGGCTGGAATGGAGCCACATCACATGAATGGATCATTAGGTACAGGAAACATATTCAATCAGAATCACAGATTTTATTATTTTCTCCTGAAATAAAAGTAGCCTTCCTAAAATGTGTCAGGATCATTTTTCGTTGTTTTCATATTTGGGTTTTTCTCTCACAGGGTCAGGTGATATGGACAGTCTCCCAAAGGTAACAGAGAAACTCTTTTAATTAAGGAATAATTAAACTTTTTTTTTAGTTTAACTATAAAAAAACTTCTATACTTTCTTTTGAATTATTTTTGTAAAGAACTCTCCTGGAAACCTAAGTATGAGTAACCAGCCAGGAACCCCCAGGGAGGACGGAGAGATGGGAGGAAACTTCCTGAACCCATTTCAGAATGAAAGTGTAAGTATGGAATTATTAGAGAGAAAGTTTTAGGTGGTGGTGAAAATAAAAAAATTTATTAAAAATACTGCATATTATAAATACAAGGTAACAAGGTTGTCTATCAATCACCACGACTCACTGTTGCAATAATATGAACGTTAGACATAGAATATTACATTATTATCATTTCTCAAGATTCTGTCTTTTTTTCTTTGAATTTTGACTTTTTTTCTTTGAATTTTGACTTTTTTTCTTGGAATTTTGACTTTTTTTCTTGGAATTATGACTTTTTCCCCCCAGAATTCAGAGATTAAAGTTAGAATTCTGACTATTTTCTTGGAATTCTGAATTTTTTCTTGGAATTATGACTTTAATCTGATTTTTTTTCTCAGAATCGTGACTTTAATCTCTGAATTCTGAGATTAAAGTCACAATTCGGACTTTTTTCCTTGTAATTCTGACTTTTCTGAAAAAATTCAGCTCAAAGTCAGAATTCCAAGAAAAAAAGTCAGAATTCTGCGAAAAAATAATCAACATAATTTTCATCTCCTTAGGAATGACACCAGACATTTCCTATAGAATTATAGTGTTTAGTATTTTCTAGTGTATCAGTCACAGCAATACTAATATTTTAGTATTGTAGAATACGAGGCCTAGTGCGGCCTCTGTGAGATGTTTGTGTTTCTAAGGAAATGCATGGAGCACAGGTGACGCCTTTGCCGGGTAATCTGAGGAGGATTTTGCTCAGGGAAGTACTGCGACGTGTACTGCGACGTGTACTGCGACGTGTACTGCGACGTGTACTGCAGAGAAAACCCACGCACACATGGGGAGAACATGCAAAATCCATACAGAGGCTGATAAGAACTTAAAAATACCAATTTTGAAAGTGTTGCACGATAACATATGTGAGGGTTTCTAGTGGAAATGACTTGACCTGATCAATGGTTTTAGTGTCTTTCTCTCTCTCTCTGTTTTAAATACAACATGACTTGTTTCTCCCTGTTCTCTGCAGTATTCTCCAAACATGACGATGAGTGTGTGAAGGCTGGACGCGCCTCACTCGCTCACTCGAGCTGATGTGGATCAATATAAAGCAGAGAGAGAGAGAGAGAGAGACGGGAGGTGATGTCCTCCAGGCCAGTGACTCTTCCTCCCCCACCACCACCACCTCACCTAACCTGTCAGGACAGTTACCCCACACACACTCTGTCCTTCTACTGCCCCCACAACTCCACCAACGTGTCCTCGCCCACCCTTTCACATTCACCCCCGTTCACCCCTCGCTCCTCTGTCCTGAGTGGTGACTCTGCTTAATCCGTCAGTTCTTCCTCTGCATCGATGAGACTGTACAAAGGAACCAAATTTAAAAAAAAACAACAAAAAACCCCGGAGGAGAACTCTTTGTATATTTGCATACAGTGTGTGACAGAGCGCACACTCCAGTCACAGGCGAGTGTTTCTGCCTTTTTGCGTCAAGTCACATGACACCCGCCCACCACAACAAAAGGCCAGTATCTTATTTATCCTCGAGTTTAAAGGACTTTAAAAGAGATAAAGACACTTTTTGATTGATTTAACTGATGTTCGTGCAGATATTTGTAAAGTCATCTTTTGTGGCGGTCTAAATCTTCAACGTCTTTTATTTCGTGAGTCTTTTCCATCAGAAACTCAATCACAAACATGTGAGGAAACGCGACATGATCACACGATGACAGGAAGGCTTCGCTCACTGAGGTCAAAATCAGCTTTCGTTCCACGTTTAAAGTGAGACTATGTGACTTTTTGGAACATTTGTGACCCAAGTAACAATAACAGGACACATGATGGTAAGTGTGTCGACATATTTTTGAATATGGCGCCGTGGCGATGCTAAAAACACAAAAAACACCTTCTGAGTGATTTGTCCTCGTGGATCAAAGTGCAGTCAGGTTATAAGTTTCTCTTATTGCTGTGTTGCATAATGAGAATGAGGATTTTCAGGATGACTTGAGTGACACGGACGAGGATAATGCTCGAGCTAAATTATGTGACTGACGTTTCAACCAGTAGACACACTCGTAAAATCTGTGAAAGTGTTTAAAAAATAAATAAACACATGGGTCATTGAAAGAGCTTGAAATTTGTGCAAGGAGTTATGTTGATATTTAGGTTACGACGCCACCTACTGTTCCATGCGCCCTGCATTGCTTTATGTACGTAGACGAGGCATTCGGTCCTTGAATTTGAGGGAATTGGTACTGGAAAGTCCTTGAGTTTGATGTCAAACAAGGTGTGGGAACCCTGAGATTTTAAGTACACGTGATAAAAAAAAAAGTTACATAGCCTCCCTTTAAAGAAGATCAGATCTGCCTTTATGCAACGAGAAAAAACTATATGGCTTCACATTTTGCAATTTAGACTGTAATGACATAGCAAAAATGGATGGAGCGCAAAAGAATAAGTGTTTAAGACGGGCTGCTTTTGTTTGCTGCGGCTTCTTTCACCCGTGGATCTATAACTAAATAAATAAATAAATCAAAGATTTATTACATGTATGGCTGGTAAAGACACAAGCTTATCAAGTCACTTTGGTCACCAATAATGTTACCGTCATCCGAATAAACTGTGATCTACAAGTGTGGTGTAAGAGAATGGTTGGTACAGAAAGCTGAATATAAGCTTGTTTTTAATCGTTTTTTGTTGTTTTTTAAACTGCCCAGGACGTATTATCATCATCATCATCATCATCATGTATCAAAGGTCAATATTCCCCCTTTTCCCCGTCCTTTACTGCAAAGTGTACAGCTCACAAATGTAGCTCCTCTGTCTTGTATGTGTATTTGATATTATTGTTATTATTTAAATAAGAAAAGCGGTGGACCGATGACGCGCCATCACAACTGAACTGAGATTTATTTTATTTTTATTTTTTTTTTCTATTTTCCTGTTAGATTGAAGCCATACACCAGAAGATGCATTTGTAAATTGGATCATGTTTTCCATTTTGTGGCAGTATAATGGGAACTCCATTTGTGATGTGTTAATTTCCCTCTTTTTTAATTCTTTATTATTGTGTTTTTGTAAATACAGAGAAGTATTTCATGGTTTTTGAATATGCTGGTATAAAGCTTCTCTTCCCTTAGTCAGCGTGTCCGCCTCTCATTTGTGATCTGTGGACATGAAGTGGTCACATGATGCACAGGCGTCTCTAAACTTTGTGTTTTTAGTGACAGGGAGTCTAAAGGCTTATCTGTGGTTACGCCTGTATTAAGAGGGTTTTAGCTATAGCTTCATATTTGCTTTGTGGACATGAGATGAAAAATGTATTTAAAGGTACGGTGGGACATCATTTTTATACTGTTTTGCTTAAAATCCTCTTCACTCAATCAAACTGCCATCTGCCCCCCATGTGCTTACCCATCTTATAAACGTGTAATTGTAGAGCTAAAGGTCGCCTGTTGTGTAATTTGCTCTCGGTCCTGGCTGCAGACACAGATGCACTCAGACTCTGCTAAACACACAACACCACTTTAAACAAAGGTGTCCAATAATAATCCAGCCTGCCCACCTTCCAGTGTCCATAAAGTTCCCCATAAACCAATTTATAACGTATCATACGTCCCCCCTCTGCAGGTGTTCACAGCAGAATTCCTCTTCATTTGTCCTGTAGTTGTTGTCGTCGATTGTTAAATGATGTTTCCGCGGTTGTGTTTAGCTCTGCTTGCTCTCTCGTCTCTGGCTGCTGCGTCCGATCCAGGCTGCGAGGAGCTCGTCAAACCTTTGGAAGACAGAAGCAAGGTTTATTGACTTTTTGCATTTTACATTTTTTGTTTACTTGTACGGTTACAAAGCGTTAAAAGCCTTTGCTTGTGTTTCCCCTTGGTTTTTATATTTCGCACACGCAGATCTCTGGCAAATGGATTTTCCACGTTGGTGGAGCAGACACCGAGGAATATTTGAAGAATCTAAAATATTTCCACAGCTCCTGGATCGATATCCCAACCGTGCTTAGCGATAATATGACCATACGCTTCGCAGACAGACAGTAAATGTTGACTTTTAATTTTCATCATCAGTACATTCATGGATGATATAATTTTTACGCCTTTTCCCATGTGTTTTTGCAAGCGAGGAGAAATGCCTTTATGGACATGCTAATTTCTCTAATGAGGGAAACAACACCAAACTGACATGTGAGTCCACATTATTATAGATATACTGTATGAGCTGTAACAGTCAGTACAGTTACTAAACCTCCGCTTGTATCTGCAGTTCACTTCAACTCCACCTCACACGACCACGTTGGGATGCTCCTGGTGTCCTGTGCCGACTGCCTGCTGTGGATTGAGAACACAGAGTCAAAGAAGAATGGGGAGATTAATATGGGCAGACAGTTCTACCTGTTCAGTGAGTCCACATTTGTATCTGTGTAAATTATAATAATAACTGAGACAACATTAACTTTTCCCCCTTGTCCCCCTGCAGCAAAGAGTGGCGATTTGGCCGAATCTGATCTGGCTTTTTTCATGAAACAGGCGGCGTGCCTCAACGTCCTGCCAGATTTCTACTTTGCAGAGACCAAAGGTGAGATTCCTGCGCTGTATAAACACAACTGTAACCAGTAGTGACTGGTAAATAAAATAATAATGTGGCCTCACGTCTCTGTTTCAGACCTGTGTCCTGACGAGAAGGAGGCTGCTGCCTCAAAAGAAACGACACAAGAGCAGTAGAAGTTGCCGTTACGTGAACTCTCAACTCCACCCGCAGAGGATTGTGTTTTAAAGCTGCAGTAGGCGGGATGAATGTTGTATGATGTATATAAATGAATAGACATGTTTCATACTGTCTCATTAATTTGTGATTTTATTCTGTGTAAATGAAGTTTCTGTATCTAAGAAAATGGACTAGGAAATTTAGGACTGTGGTCAGAGGAGTCACTTGTAATCAGTTCAGTTCTAAATCAGTTCTAACGACAGGAATTTACAAACCTTTTTGCACTTCAGTGATTTTCCCTAAACGAGACTTTATCCTCGTGCATAAACTCCACATTTAGAAAATAACATCATGATTTATTATTATTATTATATTATTATATATTATTATAGTACTGTATGTCTCTGTTGCTCAGTATGAATGAAAAAGCTCCAAAATCCTTCCTAAGTAACCGCACGAACCGCGTGTTTGTGTTATCACGTAATACACGAACCACAGTTTGAGAACCATGGGGGGTTGTAGACCATTCTTGTATAATGTATAACATGCCTGTACTTTTACTCAAGTATCCCTTTTAAGTACTTCATGCAAGACTAGTTCAAACGTGTATATACAGAGGCTGTTTTCTTTTTTAAATCGGATTGAATTTGTGAAAGTACACAAAGTACAAGAAAAACAATCTAATTTTGTGACTTCTGCACAATTGCGATACAACATGAATCCTAACTTTGACTCAACAGCACATGACACAAAAAAAACGCATTTTGTAAATGCTGAAAATGTGAAAATGTTCTACAAAAGTACAAAAAGTACAAGTATCTTACCAGAAAGTGACTTTGATAGAACCTGAAGTCATTTTTTATAAGTAAAGTAAAAGTCTTAAAGTACATGACATTTACTGTACTTAAGTATCAAACATCTTTTTCTGATATAAAATGTGTTTTAGAAATAAAAGTATTAAAAAAGGTGAGGAGTTAGGATTGAGTCATGGTGGTTCAGTGGTAGGACGTGTTGTCTTCCAACTGGAAGGTTGTTGGTCCAATTCCTGGCTCTGCTAGTCTACTAGTCCTTGAGCAAAGACACTTAATCCCATGTTGCTGCATGTGAATATGTGAAAACTGTAGTTTAAAGCAGCTCATCAAGACTAGAAAAGCTCTATATACTGTAAATACAGACCATAATACCAAGGCTTCTTCTTCTTCTTCTGATTTTATTTGGTAGTAACGAGTAACAAAGATAGTTGCTAGAAATATTATAAATAACAAAGTGAACTACAGATACGTGGATTTTGTACTTTGTACAGTAAGTAAGTATTTGTATCTGTGTGTGTGTGTGTGTTCTTTTTCTGCCCTCATGGAGACCAAAAACCTGGTCCTAAAGAGGAAGAACCACATTTTAGAGGAACTGGTTAAGTTTTGGCCACATATTTGAACCGCGGGTTCTAGGGTAAGGTTAGGGTTAGACTTGAACTGGTTATGGTTAGAGTTTAGTTAAAGTAACATTGTTTCGGCTGTCTAAAGGAGCTGCATGTGTGTGTGTGAGAGAGACAGAGAGACAGAGAGACAGAGAGGACATTATGTAACGGTGGAGAGGTCCTGCTTTTCACACGCTGCCAGATGGCTCTTACGTAAAGGGAGAAATGGAACACAAGAGTCAAGACCTGACTGAAAGATGTGAGAATTGAATTGTGTGTGTGTGTGTGTGTGTGTGTGTGTGTGTGTCAGCCCACTCTTCTTCCCCTGGTTCACTCTGTGGAGCCTGTATTTGGCAGGACCCCTGACGTTGGTGTTACTCTCTGTCTCTCCTGCTGCTGTCTGTACAGAAATGGCTGCACAGCTGGTCGCGGCTCTGCTGGCTCTCGCCTCCCTCTGTGCTGCGTCTGAATCCACCGACTGTAAAGAGCTGGTCAAGCCTCTGGTGCTGGACAGTCACAGCCCTGTGAGTATAGGCGGGATCGTTTGTGATGAGTTTGTCATACGTGTCAGTGTGCTGTGGATGTGGGGCTGAATGTTTGCTTTGGTGTTAAAATCTCTTGTTCTCCAGCACAGCAATACAGCAAAATGACAATCATGACTTGTTAAAGAAATAAATACATCCAATCGATGTACATTAAAATAATATATAAAAAAACATTATTTTCAGTTGGAGGACTTTTAACTGGTTGCGGTTTATTTGTCAGTGTGGTGTCCCTAATAAAGTGAGCAGAGTAACTACGTGTTCTAATAAAGCGATCAGTATCAGGTGTTCAGATTATACTGACCAAATTCTTAAATCTTGACAATTTTCTTAAATCTTCAGTTCATTAAATGACTTTGTTTGCCATTTTGAGTAAAATAATTTGACACATTTTGAATCTTTTACAACCTTTTTTAATAATTTGTTCCTGATTTGTGTATAAAATTACTCTTCTATAATATAATATAATGTAATGTAATATATGATATAATATAATATAATATAATATAATATAATATAATATAATATAATGTAATGTAATGTAATATAATATAATATAATATAATATAATATAATAGCCTTTATGCACCAATATTTACTTTGATTGTCTTTGATTGTCTTTTGAAATGTTTAAATGCACTTATTGTAAGTCGCTTTGGATAAAAGCATCTGCTAAATGACATGTAATGTAATGAAATGAATGTAAAATGTCTGTCTGTGTGTGTGTGTGTGTGTGTGTGTGTGTGTGTGTGTGTGTGTGTGTGGCAGATCTACGGGAAGTGGGTGCTCCACGTCGGTGCGTGGGACCAGCTCGGCCTGAAGAATGATTTAATATCAGTGAACAGCTCGTGGGTGGAACTGTCAGCGTCCTCAGACACTGGAGTCATTAGCATGTACTGGGCCGACCGCCTGTAAGAGCACACTGCATTGATGATCATGTGACCACTGTGTATTGTGCAATTGTAATTCAGCATTTATTTATTTATTTTATCTGCCCATTACAGAGATACTGATAAGTGTCTTCAGGGATCAGCTAATGCCACCATCACTGGGATGACCAGCCACACCACTGGTATGAATCTGGAAGTCATCAGTGTTTTTTTCTGTTAAAAACGCAGTATGTCATTTCTGCCACCAGAGGTCTCGCAATCAAAACAACAACAGGAGAACAATAGCGTTTTTTCCACTACTCGGCTCTAGTGATGTGTCGGTCACAAACGAGCTGGCTCTAAGAGCCGATTCTTTGTCGCGGACGTGAAAAGCCAATGAGAAGAGCTGCATCTTTTGCCGCTGATAAAAATTGTATATTTTTTTTTTATGTTTTTTATGTTTTAACTTTCCATACATATCAAATATTAATGACATTTTTTTAAAACCTGAAATTGCCTTTATTTCATGCTCTAAAAAAACACACACAAAAAATATTTTCCATATGCAATATTATTTATTGATTATTTTTAGTTTGATTATTGCAGCTTGGTATATGTGAAAGATTAGCAGAAACATTTGTTTATATGCATTATTTAATTAAATTTTTGCAATGTCATATTTTGTCAAATACTAAAGTTAGTATTATTTATTTTATGTCAGTTATCATTATACATATCAATCATTAATGCATTTTTGAAAAGTTTGTCACGATGCATCAATAAATGGTGATTTGAATGGGTTTTAATGAGCACATTTTTGTACGTAAGGTGTGTTAGTGTGAGTATTTTTTTTAGTTAATTGTGGTATAGACAAAAATTAAGAAAAATCAAAAACAATATGCATGAAAAAAATAAAATATTCTAGAATTTACACAAAAATGTGTCCAGGTGTGTTTAAGGGTTAATATAATATTACTTTCCTGATGTGAAATTATTACCAATCTCTCAGTGTCCAACTGTTAAAGTGTTAATATTCACACTATAGCCTCCAAAGACTAATTGATTGTTTTCTCCTCAGTAAACATCAACGGTCACACTTCATACCATGATGGGAAATACTACGAGACGTGCACTGACTGCCTCCTGTCTGAAGACACCACCCTGCTGCCGGACGGCAAGTCAAAGGGACGGTATTTCTTCCTCTTCAGTAAGCCTCGTTTTAACCTTCATAATTAATTCCTTTCCATCAAATATAAAACACACTGTTTCTCTCCGTTCCTCTGGGCTTCCCAGGACTTCCCGTCACCATCTCACTCTTCCTGTTTTATATTTCTTTTTCACTCTTTTGCAGCACGGACCGGCGCTCTGGAGCCATCTGAGTTAGAGACGTTCAAGAAGCAGGCGGAGTGTCTGAACTTCCTACCTGAATATCGCTTTTTAGGCACAGGTCAGTCAACGCCAGGGAGTAAAAGTACAAGTATCTTTACCAGGAAATGACTTTGGCAGAAGTTGAAGTCACTTTTTTTTATTACTTATATAATATTACTTAAGTAAAAGTCTTAAAGTCTATGACCTTTACTGTACTTAAGTATCAAAAGTCATTTTCTGATATAAAATCCCTGTTAGTCTATAATATGTGACCTTGAGCAAAGACACTTAACCCCACGTTGCAGCGTGTGAATGTAATAATGTAATAATGTAATAATACCAACTCTTCTTCTTCTTCTTCTAATTTTATTTGGTAGGAACGAGTAACAAAGATAGTTAGAGGAAATGTAGTGGAGTAAAAGTACACAACTTATTTATTTACTGAATAAAACAACCTGAATTCTCAGATTAAAGTCAGAATTTTTAAAATAGAAAATGTCTTTTTTTCTGACTTTAATCTCAGAATTCTGCTGTTATTTTGTTTAAAAATAAAAATAAAAAACAATAATAATTCACACGTGGCCTTAATCCTCTTCCATACAAAATGAATAAAAATGAAGGGGAAGGGAATTATAATTTAAGAGATGGTTTTTTTATTACAACCTTGTAAAGTTATCATTTAAATTAAGAGAATGTGAATTAAGTGTTGTGTGTTGTTGCTTTTTCACATTTTAAATCTGTTTTTTTTTGTGGTCATTGTTGCTGATTTTCTGGGTTATTCAACAACAACAACAAAACGAAATTCATATATATCTACACTCAAATAAATGTAAAAAAAAACGTGTGTTTTAACCCAAACTAAGTATTTTGGTCATTCTATGTCTGAATATAACACATTTCTTGCATCCCACATTGTTTATCATCCTCAATGCTCCATCTATTTTACAGTATGTACAGTATAATTATCTGTATCATAGCAGATATGGTGTTTTTTTTAATTATTATTTCAGATTTGTGTCCAGACGACAGGGAAACCGCTTCACCTCCCGTGGAGAAAACAGAGGACGACGACAGTGACGCTCCGCCGGCTGCAAAGTGAAGCACAGAGAGAATCGAGGGAAGCACTTAAGCTTAACATGTGCTAGATAATGTGATTTCATGTGCTGTAGGTCCATGTTTTGGTTAGAGTTGCTCTAGTTGAGTCTGATAGAGTGATATTTTTGTAACAGACCTGTCGTTAATGCCTCCTCTGTTTTCTTGCACTGTGGTAAATAAAGAAAGAAAGAAGAAGAAAGTTTCCCTCTGAATCATTTGCAACGATCTGGCAGCTTTTCACCAACATTTCTTTATCCGGCTGAGTTTTAAGACACTACATCTCTGTTTCCCAGAAACGTCCACCTTCCTTCCACAAAGGCCGTTGCTAGGTAACAGCAGTGTTAGGAGGAGGAGGAGAAAGAAGATGTCAAACTTTTTTCTTTTTTTTTCTTTTTTTAAACCCCGCTGAGCAACAACCTTCGTTCCACTAATGAAAAGCTGCTTCGGGTTCAGGAGGAGAAGTCATGGCACGTCGCTCGGGTTAATTCAGGGCAGCAGCAGCAGAACTGTGGAGCGGAGCATTCAGGGCTGGACAAAAGGAATCTGTGTGGCTCTGCATAGTCATTAGAGAAACCTTCACCGGTGCATGTGGAAACATCACTCCTCCTTCCATATTTTGGGCATATATGCATTTTTTTTTTTACCTCAAGCTCCACAGGGAAGATGAATCAGTGTTAGAGGTTTGCTGCTGCTGCTGCTGTCTCTCAGTCCTCATCCGTCCGTCCAACCATGTCTGCTCATGTCGCCGTGTTCCTGTTGACTCTCGTGTCCCTCAGTGCTGCATCTGTACCCGACTGCAAGGACCTCATCAAACCCTTCATACCAGACGACCCCACACTGGTGAGTCTTTCTCACGATCACTTTGTTGTTGTTTTTTTGTGTCATTGATCCTGAAGACGATCGACTGTCAGGAGACAAACATAGAGAACATTAACGTTCTTTGCAAGGTCATTTTATTTGTAGGGGGCAAATACAATAACAAGTTTAGGAGCTAAAAATTAGTAAATGACCTCAACAATTAAAAAATAGCAGAGGTTAAAGTGGACATTCTTTATTTGCAGAATATCAATTGCAATTTACATTGTACAACAAACTGGAACAGTCTTGAATGGATCAGGTGTAATGTGGACATCATTTTTGTCCTGATTTTAACCACAGTTTTCATGTTTTAAATGCAGCTAAACCTAATTTAAAGGTTTGTGAGGATGGGATGGAATTCCACTTGTCTCGTGACTTGAATTGTGAATTCTGACCGACCAAATGCCGTCGTTCTGACCTTAGGTCTCCCAATCGCCATGACTATGAGAGCTCGAGCAGATATTTCCTAATGCAGAGGTTCTCAAACTTTTTTTTATACCACCTGAGAAAATATTGAGCTCTTTAAAATACAGTGGTGTAAATTAAAAAGACCGAGCAACAGTCAGCTACGGAATTTTCACAGGATGCAGATTTATTCCCAATAAGATAATCTTGTACTTTATAAATCCTCTTAGGGAAATTCCTTCTCTGCATTTAACCCATCCTCTACTAGAAACCGTCCTAGAATTAGAAGCAGTGAGCAGCATGTGGAGTAATGGGGGTTGGGGCTCCTTGCTCAGGGGTACCCAGCCCTTTTTTTGACCTGGTGGGGACTCAAACTGGCAACCCTACAATTTCCCTTTCCACTTGGGCCATGGGCTGCCAAGATCATTTGCTCTAGTAGAAGAGTATTTCTGATTTTCCTCCAAGTACCAGCAGAGGAAGCTCGCGTACCACTGCTGGTACACGCGCCACAGTTTGAGAACCATGGTATTACAGCGATGGCAGCCCCAGACTAATTCTCATTACCTGGATATTACATTGGAAATCACATGTTATTGCTGTAAAATGATGACTCGGAGATACCATCTCAATGTTATTATCACACGACTTGCCATTTTGTTACTGACATATTCTTTCTTGAGTCTTTGCTTTGTAAGATATTTGTGATTTACATCCATTCTGAATGTTTAGGTGTTTGGGAAATGGGTGTACGTGATGGGAGCTGGTGACCCGCAGCAGTACCACACAGCACTGCAGTCTCTGAGAAGCTCCTGGATCCAAGTGTCTCCTACGTCTGACAGTCAGACTGTGACGTTACGATGGGGAGATTTCTGCTTGTGAGTCTCGTCACCAAAACAAAAATAATTGAGAAAAAAAACATATCTATCACAAAACATCTTTGGAAAAACATCTTTTAAAGTCCTCATAAATTAAATAAATAATAAATTAATAAGCCATGTACAAAGCCTTATGAACAATTTAATTTGCATTGCTTATAATTAGGGATGGGAATCGGTATCGGTCAGTATCGGTATCGGTCCTCTGCTATAGGCAAATCACTGGATCAGATATCAGACGGACAGAAATGTGAAATCCGATATTCCAACACAGACTAATATCGGTATATCGATATCGGTATCTGACACAAAAAAGTGGTATCATCCTATCCCAACTTATAATAGAACTAGATTTACTAACATTGATATTATAGATACTTGAAAACATTTCATAAACCCACCAAAAACACTATTAATATTAATAATAAACGTGTTAATGATGCTTTTATTAACATGAATATGGACATGTGTTTACAATATCATATAAGGCCTTATGAAAATGGCTTATTATTTCATTAAGATCAACTTTGAACTACTACTACCCGTCTTTGTTTTTCAGTAACCGGTGCATCGTGGACGAGGTCAATGGCACAGTTTCAGGACTCGCTACCACATTTCGCAGTAAGAAGAATTTCAGAGATAGTCTAAATTCTAAAAAGAAATCATTTAACAACAAGCCACCGTTGTCTTACAGAGAATCTGTCAGAGCACAAAGGACACATGCTGGAGACGTGCTCTGACTGTCTGCTGTGGACGGACACCTTTAAAAACAGGGACGTCACCGGCAGATACATCCTGCAGTTCAGTACGTTTCATCTCATCCTCATCAACACATTCACACTAGGTTTGTTAGAAGAAATACTCCAGGTGCGATTCTCCCGTCTCCTTCTTCTTCTTCTTCTTCTTCTTCCTACAGCGAGGACAGGAAAGACAGATCCCCAAAATGTGGAGATGTTCAAGAAGCAACTGGAATGTCTGAACTTCCCAGAGAGTTTCCACAGCTATGACGGTGAAACAGGTCAGTGTCTCATTATTAAAAACTTGTTTTCTTCAACACTTAACAACACTGAAGTCTGTATCTTACACAGACCCCCACAAGGTGGAGCTGTTGTACACAATAAGGTCATAATAGTTTTGGATTTTTCACTAGTTTTAGTTTTTAATCAGTTTAAAATGAGTTTGTTTTTGTTAGTTTTTATTAGTTTTAATGTTTTTTTTTTCAAAAATGGAGTATTTTGCAATAACCTTGGTACTTAGCTGATTAGTTGTAGTTGAACTATTAGGTTTGGAGTAATTCCATAATGGATAATGCACAAATAACTGCTTGATATTTGACAATCACGCCTTAAAAATCTTGGCTAGAAAACAAATAAGGTACCACCATTGTCACATAACTAACTAAATACAAGATTTTCACATTTTTTTTTATTCTAAATGCCCTTATTTTGAGTCACAGTTTACAGATTTAATCTTAATAAACTTACAGTAACTACATCAAACAGCTACCATTGCACTCCGGGCAGGTATAGTGGACTCAGGCAAGAGAAAACTGAATGTCTATGCTGGGGTTATTGAGGTTTTTGATGGTTTTATTTAATCCAATAAAGCAAACAAACAAATCCATTGTCTCTACTGCTAATAAACTAATGAAAAAGTAAACATTTTAAGGAAAGCAATTTAATCAAAAACATAACTGTAATGCAAACAAAATAAACTATAATAAACAAACTATTCTATTAACTACCTAATTTACCACTAAGAAAAGTAATAAATAGCTCCGACAGTTGGCTTTTTCTGTAAAAGGAGATCTTGGAACTTTGCTACCTGATCATCTGAAATCTGGTTTATATTTAGTTTACTTTCATTGTATTACATCTATCTATTATATCTCTGTCAACCCTTGTCATAAAAAAAACCCTTCTGGACAACTATTAGCAGTGTGCTATTGTATCCATCCCTATAATAAATAAAATAGAGCCTAGATTTTCGACGAGGCTCGTGAAAACTTTCAGTCTCTTCTCGTTTGATGGTTTTCTGTGTTTCCTTATGTTTCAGAGCTTTGTCCGGACGACAGAGAGAAAACTGAGTGAGCGGCAAAAACAAGACAAGAGATCTTTGTATTAATCAACATCATGTATCATGTAGCATTTTGACTGAATCCTATATTGTTTTTGCTAGATTTACACATTTTACACAACTAACAAAAACCTATTAAACAACCTTTTTATGTATTAAATGTAATATTTGACACATTAAAACTCTAAAAAAAAATCTATGTTACACATTGAATATGTTTTGCTTTGCTGGATGTGAAGTTATTATCTCATTGTTTAACACCATGGTTCTCAAACTCAGCTAGTCATTTCACGGATTTATAGTGTATGATAATAATAAAAGTTGCTGGAACTATATACATCTTTTAATAACTTTATAGTATAAAGTTATAGAGTGAATTCGGAACGTTAATCGTTGTTAAGTGTATGTTCCTTAAGCTCCTGAACGCACCAGGATGACGTATACCAAAATAAGTGGAGTAGACGCGCACTTGTTTTTTAAACGTAGATGGCGCGAGCGTGTCTTTCACAACCGCAGGCGATGACTGGGCAGGTTTTAGCATTAGCCGAGACAAATACGGCGCTAATGTGAAATTATTTTCTATCTGTTGGAAGAAATAAATGCCCTGCAGTCTCCCGCTGAACACGCCGAGTGTTCGTATGTTCTTCACCCGTTTTTGTAAAAGTTAAAGTCAGCCCGAAGCAGCACCTACAGCTTCTGTCGTGGAAGAAAAAGTCTCTCCCCTGTGATTCCCGACCACGGTCTGTAAGCTGAACAGGTAACAACAGCTAACACAAACAAAGACAGCGTCACTTTTAGTGAAACAAAACCAGACTTTTGAAGGTTGAACTTCCTCCACTGTGACTGCATGATGCTCCTGCTGTGTGTGTGTGAGAGTGTGACAGGAGCTATAGCCCCGCCCCCTGCACCGACAGACATACTGTAATTATTAGATGCTGAAGTCATTTTCATAAGATGGTACGTCATAATTACTAGATGCTAAGTCAATTGTATGAGATGCTGAGAATAATTATGAGATGCTAAGTAATTTCATGAGATGCTGAGTCATAATTTTGAAATACCATCTCATAAAGATGCTATGTTATAATAATGAGATGCTATTTAAAAATGATGACTTATGACTAGGTATTATGTCACAAGTATGATAGTGTCACAATTATGAGATGCTAAGTCATAATTAATTTGAAATTATATACTATTCAATACTGTCTCATACTTATGACCTTCTTTCTCATAATAATGACTTACTGATATATATGTTTACTTTTCAAGGGGCTACCGTAGGAATTTAACCCCTAACCAACATTTAAGTTTTTCTTTCCCCTTTATTTTTTTTTAGATATTGAAATTCCCTTGAAATTAATTATCGTAGTTAAGTTTTGTTAAAAAGAAAATATGTTTGATATCGGATAGGGCAATCCCTAATGTCAAAACTTTTCCAAGAATGTCATGACCGTGGGAACCCTGTATTTATTTGAAAAAACAAAAACAAAAAAACTGGAGCTTGAACATATTGTAGTTGTAGTAATAAACTGTCACCAGAAGATGGCAGTCAACTATTGCTCAAAACCCCTAAAGAAAAGGACAGGATAAGCCCCGCCCTCAGTGCGAGCCTAGACATCAAGCAGCAGGAAAGAGTGATTTTCTAAACTGAGGCGGTGATGTTTCGTAGGTGAAACAACCGCGGACGAGTGACAGGACTTGGGGCTTTGTATTGAGTAAAAAAACACCCTTGTCGACGGTGTGTAGACTTTGACTGAGTCGGTCCTCGTTCATTCGGGAAACATTCAGGTACGACAGTTGAGGAGGCTGAGGTTCTGGACCCGAGGACGAGCAGCAGCAGCAGCAGCAGCGACAGCAGCTAAGTCACAGCTGCGGTGTCGAGAGGGAAATCAACACTCACACTAGCATCGCTAACAAACGCGACAGACACCGAACAATCGGGGGATAATTTGACTGAGGATCTACTTGACCGTCTTTGCTGGCGTCGAGAAGAACACAAGTTAGTTGTCGGTGCAAAATCCGGAACCTATTATTGGACCACGTCGACGTTGTCACTTTAAAAATAAGAGGAATACACATAAAACAAGCGTCCAGTCGCCGTCCAGGTAATGTCAATATTCTTTTATTATTAGAGTACTATACATAGCTGCGACGATTAATCGACTATTAATTGTCGACTAAATTAATCGCCAAATATTTTAATAGTCAGTTAATCAGTTTGAGTGTTGTTTTTTTGTTCTAGTTTTCAGCTTCTTAAATGTGAACAGTTACTAGTTCATTTGCTTGTCTGATTTTTTCTTTTAAAGCAGAAAAAAGTAAATCTAATTTGTTTGAGGGAAATATGACATTTTAGAAATTTAAAGGAATATTTTTACCCCTCTTTGCCATTTCATAGACTCAACTAATCGATTATTCAAATTGAGTGATCTATTTTTAAATTATAGACACAAAGGTATCTGTTTGAAGAAAAAAAACTATGTTATATGTTTGCCCTGTGGAGAAAACAAGACATTTTAGGACATGTATCAGTTTTGGGAAATGTTAAGTGACATTTCTTTTTTTAAATTTTGTGACATTTTCTGACTCAAATAACTAATTGAATAATCAATGCTGAACGTAATTCAAGGCAGTGGGAAGAGAACTTGACTTGTGACCAAAGGGTTGTTGGTTTGAGTACCCTTGAGCAAGGTACCCAGTCGTCATTGCTCATTGTTAATTGGACACACTAAATTGACCCCCAGCCAGGAGGGCCACATCCAGTATACTCTTGAGTGCCAGCCCCAAGCCTGGATAAATGGGAAGATTGAATCAGGAAGAGGATCTGACTTAAAAAATCTCCACCAAATCAATTATGCAGATCATCCGCTGTGGCGACAAGCTAAAAAAAACAATACTAAAAATAATAATTTGTTGCAACACTGTCACACCTCCACACTTAATAGTGACACAGGTTAATTGGCATATCACTTTTTTTTTTTTACACACAGATATGTGTCTACAGCACCTCTGGAAATAAATGCAACACACATTCACACACTCAAACAGCAGCTTAACTAGGATCATTGGAAACACGACTGCTGCCTCCACCACCATTTTATAATAAATCGCTGCAGGGCTCCATTGTGGCTGCCCTGCTGGGGGATTATGGACTATTTTGGGGGATATAGGAAGCAAAGAGCCTCCAGTGTGAGTTTTGGTTCTGCCTGATCCTTTTGGGAGGTCACAGCATCCTCAGAATTATAATTTTACACAGTTTCCCCCCCCGCTATAGTCTCTGGTACAGCTTGTTGTTTATTTGAATCACACAGGTAATGAAGTTGAATTAAAGTCATCAAGGTGCCAGTCGTGATTTGTGACTTTAATTAAACTATAAGTCTGACTGCTGCCAAACAAGTTTCCTTATTTAACTACATCACAAAGATGGTAGATGAATTGAAAACATGTTTAAATACCTGAATGAAACTTGACATTGAGAATCATGAGTTTAGTCAGTCAGTCAGAGTGGAGAAAACAATGCATACTTATTTGAGTACAATCTTTTTATTTTTTCATCTTAAATGTTTTCAGTAAACACGGCATCATTTCAAGAAATGTCTCCATACACACTAAACCCCACAAAACAACTCCAACTGCTGTACACACGCCCGACGAGGGCTATAGACAGTCATCAACTGACCACCTGCCGACCCTCAAGGCGGTGTTAATGGTTATGAGGTTGCCATAGATGGGATCCAGTTGCAGGGTGAAACAGCCTTTTAAGTCAACAACCCTGTCTGAGTGGTTGTGCAGCCAGGAGACAGACAAGAAACACTCAAACCTGGGGTCATGAGGTCTATATCTTTTTTATATATACACCTCGCTGAGGTGAGCCATGCATTAAAAAATATCAATCTGTCTTTAGCTTCCAGTTCTGGAACCCCCCCTTATTTGTCCATGTAACAAAAACAAGTGTTAACATTCTTGCAGATAACATCATTTATTAGCAGTTTGCCACTAATTTGTTCTTGTGGTGTTTTCCTTGAGATCAGTCTGCAGGGGATTCGTGACAAATTAGTCTCTGTCATTTAAGACACTACAGATGCTTTTGTTTTTGAATCAGTTTTTTGGTACAGTACAGTTCAGTTTGGTGCAGTTTTAAATGGTAAAGCCTTGGGTCAAGGTTGTGTTTCGATTGAGAACACTACCTTGGGTGGGGTGGGGTGACCACATAGCGTGACGTCATATCGTTTGCGACACAACAGACAACAGCTCAACAGAAAAATCCAGCAGCTCTTTTTTCCTGCTCGGTTTATGGCTGTTTATCTCAACAAGACATCAATCTCTGCGGGTGTTTCCTCGACTTCCACGGAATATTTACACCAATCACAAGGGAGTGACATTTTTCTGTTGCCCAATCATCTGACTCATGGGTGACGGTACCCTGATCATACCGTACCATTTAACTCTGGTACCCAAAGGGAAGGGTACCAAACAATGGAACGGTTGGGGCCAGTTATTTTGGTACTATTCCTAATGGAAATGCCAAAAAATACATACTGGACTGTACTAAACTTAACCGTTCCACTCTTTAGTTTCTCATTCTTAGCTCTGTTCATGTTGTTTCCGTTTTAACCACTCTCCCTTTCCTGTTGCAGTTTTTTGAGGATGAATCACTTATCGCTCAGTGAGCTATGCTGCCTGTTCTGCTGTCCACCATGTCCGAGTAAGATTGCCTCCAAGCTGGCCTTCCTGCCCCCAGAGCCCACCTACAGCCTCATGTGCGATGACAGCGGCAGCCGGTGGACGCTGCACCTCTCGGAGCGAGCCGACTGGCAGTACTCGGCCAGGGAGAAGGAGGCCATCGAGTGTTTTATGACGCGCACCTCAAGAGGGAACCGCATTGCCTGCATGTTTGTCCGCTGCTCACCCAGTGCCCGTTACACGTTACTGTTCTCCCACGGAAACGCAGTGGACTTGGGTCAGATGAGCAGCTTCTACATCGGCCTGGGGTCACGGATCAACTGCAACGTCTTCTCCTACGACTACTCGGGTTATGGCGCAAGTTCTGGGAAACCCTCGGAGAAGAACCTGTACGCTGATGTCGACGCAGCCTGGCAGGCCCTTCGCTCAAGGTAAGGAGAGATGATGATGATGGATGAAGAACAGATTTGTGTGTGCGGGGGGGGGTATATAAGACAGGAAGTTGTGATAAATGCTGAATAGCACACAGACACTGTGTGCTATTTTAAACAGGACAGGAGTGAAAACATAAGCCTCACAAATGTGGTTTCACTGCATCAGAGCACTGACCGCATTTATTCTTGAAACTAAAATAAACTCAAGTGATAAAGTAGATGTTGCTGAAACCACTGCATGGTTTTAACTTGAGTGCAAAAAATGTGTCAGTGCTTCTTAAAGGTGCCGTGTGTAATTGTAGCTATTGGGCATGAGCATTTAAGGCTGATTCTCTCCTCAGCATTTGTTTGATTAGTTTCAGAGAGTATTACTAACAAAATACAATAAAGTTGAAAAGTGTGTGTTTTTATTTCACTGAATGATGAGGTGAAACTGAAACTTAAAGTATTTTTTTTTTTTAATGGAGCTTTGTGAGAACGAATCAGAAAGAGAAAGTGGATCAGTGTGTGGTCATCACCTGATCTGATCTAGAAACCCCACGTTTTCTGCTTCCTCTGAACACAGTTTATGGCAGTTTCTGTGGTTTTTGAATTGAATAATGTTATATTGGTTTTAGTAGTTATTCTTATAAACTTGATACATGTTTTTTTCTTCGTTTGTTATTCTTGTTGTTCGTCAACTATTTTGATAACTAGTTAATCAGTTTGCTTTCAGATTTTTCAGCTCCTTAAATATGAATATTTCCTGGTTTCTCTGCTCCATATAACAAAGAAATCATTAAAACTGAATGATTATAGTTTGCGGACAAGGTTTGGTTATCCAACATCAACATTTTCTGACATTTACGGACCAAACAATGACTGGATTAATCGAGAAAATAATCAACAGATGAATTACTTATTAAAATAATACATATTTTTATATTTATTTTCCATTCCTCAACTGTCATAATTAGTATACACAAGTATGCACATGTGTAGAACAAATCGTCTTTCTGGTACAGATTAGGTAGCAGCATGTGTCGTTGTTTCTTAAGGTTTTTCTGTTTTGCTCGTCTCTACAGAAATGTAGTCCCCGAGAAAACAGAGCCAGCAGTGTTTTTAATCTTCTCAGTTTTTGCGACTTCAAAATGTTGAATCATCGTCAACAGCAAGGCAGATATTTTGCAGTTTTAAATTAAAAAGGGAGTCGTCATTGATTGGCTGTCACTCTCCTCGTGCATGAGGCTGTACAGTAGGTGGACTCTGTGGGCAGGAGGGCCAGCCTTGAGTCAATCTTACTCAGACATGGTGGACAGCAGAACACGCAGCCCAACTCACTGAGAAATAACTGAGGAAACTTTGGCAAAAGAGAGTGCATGGCCAAAACGGGAACAGATACAAAGAGCAGAACCTGGAATGAGAAACTGAAACAGACTTAATCTCCTTAAAATAAAAGCATCTGTGGTATGTTTGTCACAGTGTCCCCTGACCAGTGGAGCAGGAGCAGGAGCAGGAGCTCATGTGTGGAGACATGATATGATGTTCTTGTAGGCGATAATAGGGAGCGTGGTTTCTATGATTTAACTTCTTTGTGGGTGTGAGTGGGAGCTGTGCTGCATGTCTATTTATACACAGATTATCAATTCACTGATGATCTGCCTTGATTGAGCGTCTGCTGATTGGCACAATCTGTAATGTGTTTTGATCAGTATCTGCTTAAACGTGCTTGTTCTGTATCTGCATTATTCTATTTCATACAAAATCCTCAATATTTTTTAGTGTCTATGGCCAAGAGTCAGTGTTTCTCATACTTTTTGGACGGAGAACCACTTTTTAAAGGTGACAAACCATCATGACTAAGCCCAAAATATGACTATTTTTACTGCCATTATTCTGTAACGATTAATTGATAATCACTGAATTTATAAATTAATCACCAACTATTTTGCCAATCGATTAATAGTTCTGAGTGTTTTTTTTCTCATAATTAAAACAAACATTTAGATTTTTCAGCTTCTTAAATCTAAATATGTTGATGGTTTCTTTACTCCATATAGCAAATAAATCATTCAAAAATTAATCATTTTGTTTTGTGGACCAAACAAGACACTAGAACATCATTGTTTCGAGGTTTGGGAGAACACACCTCAAATTTCTGACATTTTATGGACCAAACCAACTAATTCATTAATTGAGAAAATAACTGTCCTGTTGTTTTGTATTGATAAACTAGCCATTTTCAAGAAATATTTTTTTTATGTCAAGATTATGAAGTTATCAAGATTTAATAAAGCTCAAGTGAAAATATTCAGCGGAATTATTTTGCGACCTAATAAATTATCTCACAAACCATCTTTGTGCTGCTGGCTAAGAGAAATTGGCTGCCATTTACTTCACGATAGTGCATTAATTATAAAAAATAGATTTACATTTAAGACTATGGTGGAAACTACGTTTGTAAACACAATTTCTCATCCCAAGTCTCTTCCTCCAGATAAGGCTTTCCTCAGTGTTGGCAGTGTTCAGTTGTGTGACCCCAGTGTCCCTCACTTCCTTCCATTTTGGTTGAAGAACCTCTGCTTATTGTCTTCCACCCTCTCGTCATCTCCTTCTTTTGTCCTTAAGTAAAACTGCAGACGTGACATTCACTTTGCAGCCCCATAAGCATGCACTCCATGCAGGTGCTTTTGACACACACACACACACACACACACACACCTGCGCTGATCAAGATCAGGATGTGGAGGAGAAGTCGGAGTATAGTGTGTATCTGTCCTATGTGGATGAGAGAGAGAGAAAGAGGAATAAAGGTTAATTCAGTAGGGCAGTGGGTTGTTTGTGTGTACTTCCTGCTGGAAGACAAACAGATGACTAAGGGAGGACAGGAAGAATGGTTGACCAGAAAGAAAAAAAAAAAAGGCGTAGTAGAAAAGAGAGAGAATGCAAAGTAGCTCAAACATAACGTGACAAAACGAAGCTTCTCGTGTGCTCATATGGGTGTTTGTTCCTTCTGTGGTCAATGCAGACATTTCAAAGTACTGATGGTTAACTGGTAACTAGCATTTGTTACTGAATAGGACTAGGAATATGACCACTTTTTCTGATACGGATGTCACAAACTCGAGTATCTACTGAGTGCTAGTTTCAAATGCTCTTCTCCCTTAAAGAAGTAACAAACAGACTACAACATGACTCAGCTAAGATGCTGTTGCAGATTTTGAGCTACATGTTTATAGTCTGTGCATAGTGAATCATGCGATATGTAGGAATAACATGTTTAAAATGATGATATTTTTGCAGATCTGTGAGAAATAAAGGTTTTCAAGTGTCTCGAGACAATCATCACAGCATTTGCTGCCATATCGATGAAGTAACATCAACAGTTTTGATTACAGACGTGCAGTGTAAATGACTAATAATATACAGATGGCTAAAAAAAAGAAAAATAACAGAACCCAACCAAAAACTGATTATAATTTCAAAATAAGAAAGAACCATTTAAGCTCCCTCTGTTCTGTGTGTGTTTTTCCTTGTCTGTATAATTTATTCCTTTAATCACGGTGAATAGAGAAGGTGCATCGAAATGTGCCTCTGAATAATTCACTGTTTATGTACATAGGCCTTAAATTACATTAATTACCATTGGCTACGGCTGCCAAATTCAAGTACTGGTCTTGTATTGACTATGGTTTTATACTGTAGCTACTAACTATTGGTTTTTCTTTTACATTCAACAGTATCCACAACTTAGCAGAATTCAGAAGAGTTGGCTTTCTTTTACCAATGACCTTGAAATAAGGAAGCTGGCAAGTTAAACAGGAAATCTTTGATTTAAAGGTTCTATACACAGGAAATTGGCCAATGCTGTGACGAAGAGCAAGCCTTTCTGGTGGCCAGTCTGTCTCTGTGTGTGTGCACACACGCATGTGTGAACGTGGAATAATCAAATGGAGTAATTCACTTTAATGTTGAAACCCCTCTAAACACTGGTGTTTTCAATTTGTTGTGCTTCATTAATAACAGGACTGTTGCACAAATGTTAAATGTGAGGGGAAAATGAAATAGAACACAAGCATAAGAAAGGCTTTTTGGGCAGCTCTTTAATATTATACTCTTTCTCTGTTGCTACTATACATACAGTAGCACCATACTCAACAGCTTTATTCCTGTTTTCCAGCTAACTTGTTTGTCTTGATACACCATAGACTCTACCGTTCCCACATGTAGTCATGAACAGCTATTCTATTCTATTCTATTATGAACAGAGCAAAAACACAACCCATTATATAATTATATTTGGTGATTTGTGTGTGGAGCAGAATGTGGCTGTCAATCCTCTGACATGAATGCAAAAGTTAATCTTACAATGGAAGCTCATTTGTGTAGTGTTGGAGGAGAATTTGCCTGGCACGACCGGTCTTCCTATTACACAACGTGTGAAGACTGGAGTTGTTTTCATTTAAAAAGCCAGTTACAAACACTTGCGTCACATGGCCCTCCATATCATATGACCGCATGTAAATCAGGGGAAGAAAGTTCCCCCGATTTAAATCCGATTGGACGTACGTTTGTTCCTGTAAGTTTACAGGAACAAGGAAAACTAGATATTCAAGATGTAGTCCAGTGGTTAACAGTCACACAGCCTTACTTCCCCCTGGCTCTCAGTCAAGACAAGTTAAACACGTATACAGTAAATGCTGAGCATGGGCTTTGTTTTTTTTTTTTTGTTTTTTTTCTTGAATCAGCTGCACTTTGTTAGTAGTAATTATGCTGTCTGTGAGCACAGATGCAGACAGTGTGGAATACGGTGTTAGATCTCAGTATAATACTGGCCACTCTGTGTTAATTTGTCTCACTGAAGTCGGTTTTTGTGTCACAAAGGACAGTGTGTGTTTTTAAAAGAGAAGAAATGCAAAATATTGACTGGAATTTGTGTTTGTTCTTTTCGTCATTTTCATAAAGTGATTTCCTTTTGTATTTGAAAGATAAACAAAGCTTCTCAAACTCAAATGGCCTGTGGGCATCTGTTTAAACAATATGAGCTTAAAATTATGTCCTCATAAAGCAATGACAATTATGTTCTGATGATATTTCACAGAATTTCAAAATAAAAGCATTTGTGTTGAAAGTGAATCCTAATTTTGAAAAACATACAGAAATAGGCATGGGCTATGAGTTTGAGAACTCCATACATTTGGAGCTTAAAAAATTTCACCATTCAGCTACGTTATCTAATTTGACTGCTTTGACAGCCTGTTTTCCTAACAGCCCTAGTGTATATCATAGAGTTTCTGCCTTTTTGACTCTGCTGTGTGCTGTTTTAACATTTGTGTCAGATTTATAATTGACTGCCTCCTATGAAAGACGACCCAGCCGTTTGAACCAGCATGAACATGAATCAACTAGACTGTGTTTATCACATCAAAAGGCCTCCTTCTCTCTCTCTCTCTCTCTCTCTCTCTCTGAGTACGACCACTAAAAATAGGATTTAATGCCATTCCCATCACCAGTGGTTCTTCTGCCCTGTGTGAATTGTTTGGCTGGGTTAAAAAAATAGATTTTCTCATATTGAACCTCATTTAAAAGCTCCGATATCGATTCATAAAATCCTTAGGTCAATTTTTTTAATATGTGCCATTTCCTGTATCCTCTGCTCAAATCTCCTGTGAAAACTGTGGTCATGTGTAGAGGTAGACCGATTAAATGGTTGGGCCTATATTGATATTTACTTGTTTGTGTTCTTCATTGTCACCGCTAAACAACTCGCCAACGTTGTTAAGCTCACAGTGACCTCTGCTGGTCTTGGTGATTACTCCAAACTGTCTGGTGGGCTTCAAGGTTGTATAATTTGAACTCCACTGGGTTTTTAGGGTTTGAGTTATCACCTATAAGGCCACACTGTAGTTGGTTTTAGTTTTAACTCATGCACCAGTTAATCTTTAGATATAGAATGAACTTGAATCGGAAATGGAATCCAATTGGGACCTTGTGAATCGGAACCGAATTGGACACGATTTTTAGCATATTTCACTTTGTGGGAAAACAAATGCTTAACCTAATTAATTCTCTCATCAGTAACGCTGATCTAGGGTTACCCGTTTTTTTGACCAGTGGGGAATGGGACATCACTCTCTTTCTCTCCCTGTGTTTGTTGTACTGTGTCTTTCATTCTGAACGCATCCTTTCTTCCTTCATTTTTTGGTTTTCTGTATCATTCAGTTTCTTTTCATGGTTCAGCAGTCAGCACATTCACCGTCTCCCGAGTGTTGGCACTCTTGTGACGGACGGCTGCTTTCATTTTGCTCCACTGTCGTATGAGAAAACTCAACCATGTCTGCCAATCACTTTGTTAACAGCAGACACACACCCACCCACACACACGCACGTTCCCGGGTTCCTTTGTTCTGCCTTGAAGGAGACACTCCTTCACCTGAGCAGGGAGTGGGTCAGATGATTCAGCTGATTTATTTGACAGCAGGTTTACGCCGTCACACACAGCCTCTATTATTGTTCAAAGCATTACTCGGAGGAGAATTTCTCTACTCAACTCACCTGAGGAGAAAAGGAGGAGGAGAAAAAGGTACAGTTCCCTCATTTTGAGTGACTGAGGAAAGCAGTTAGCCCGCCTTCTCCCTCTCTTTATTTCCCTCAGAAATGAAGGCAGGCCAACAGTCAATCCTGCTACTCTCACTCTAATATTGAGCTGTAGCCTAGCAACCAATTTTCCAATAAGCTTAGAGAGCAAGGTCCTCCCCACACGGCTGCCAATAAAAACAAAAAGGGAAAAACCGTCACTTCCTGGTTAGTCCTCTGATTGGTCCAAATCAAATAACAGTTTGTCTTTGTCTTTATTTTGAGAAGGAGTCTGTACACAGAGGAAGGCAACTCGCCATGTACAGTGTGTGTCTGTTTATTTTCCCTCAGTTAAAAATGTCAGAGGGTATTGGTCTTATGTAGTGGGTACACAAAGGCTGCTATGTCTGTGTTTTAAATGATATGGGTGGAGTGCGATCACTCACCTGACGACTGCTTAGCACAGGCCATCAGGGAGATACCTGTACACCTGTACATATCAAAACTAAGTAAATGACGAGGTAAATTCTCAGTAAAACCAGAGATGGCACTCAGTTTCCCACGGTCAGTATGTTTACATGATGGTAGGAAAATTGAATTATTGTGTTAGTCCAACTAAAACCGGACTTTTAAAGTGCATGTAAACATGTTAGTCTGACTGAAATTGTAAATCGAATCTCTCAATGACTTACAAACCCATTTATAGTAATGCTGTTGGGAGTCACATTACCATTGCATATACTGTATACTTTGACATGGACTCAAACTGGCCTGGGTGCGCTGCACATGCCGCACAGTTCCCACCCCTGAGGTTTGATCCGCAAATAAAAGAAGAATCTAATACACAAAAGAAGAAGAAAAACACCACCAGCAAGAAAAACAGTAAAATCCAGACCAGTGTGTTTTTGAACAGATGAGAAGACCAAATGTATGCTCTGTCATATTGAAAAATGAAATGCGTTGAAGTTAATTAATGGTAGAAAGACATAAAATGGCACCGATGGCCAATACTGACGAGCTAAAAGGGGGCATTTGGCCACCTAGTGTAGCACAGGTCAAAGACACCTTTGCACTGAAACAGTTGGTACAGATTAAGATCTGGATTTCATAATGAGTAAGATCAATAGATACCAAAATGTCGTCCTTGGGCCATAAACTACACCTCCACAAAATTCCATCCAAATCCATCCATTACATTTTAAGATATATATGCTGCTCAAAATTAGAAAAACAAACATGACCAAACACTTAACCTCTGTCCTTGGCAGAGGTAAAAGAGAATTAAAGGTGCACTGAAGCGTTTCAGTAGAGGATCCTCCTGATGGCACTCAGGTCTGTCAAAACATGCCTGCCCATATGTTTAGGATATCTTAAAATATCTATTAGTCCCTGCTTCACGTACGGGATGAGAATCATTTTGGTCTTCAGGGAGTTAAGAGGTGGGCAGCCAAGAGGGAGACAGAATGGGGAGAAAGAGGGAGGATGTGATGCATAATGGATTGGATTTGTGTCAGGAGTCGAAATTGATGAAGGCTTGGGGGAGGGGTGTAACCATGGTGCATGGCGGCTTTGGCTCGTTGAGGTCCATTCAGGCTGAAATGCAATGGAGCAAATTGTTGGCTGTTGTATCAGGGTCAAAGCCCGTCACAGTGTTGTTTTTAACAACCGCGCAGCTGCAGATATCTGCGCTGTGATTGTCCTCGTAGCACAGCCTTCCCCGACTGTGTCCCCCACAAGACATACACGCTCTATAGGAAATACATAAACGACAATTAACAAGTCAACAGACGACTCCAAACCTCTGCAACCTCTTGTGCAGATAAAGACACAGAATAGGTGGCTAATTGGCTATTGCCAAGCAACTTGAACACAGAGGAAAGCCATGATAAATACTGGTATATAAAAATTGTCAGCCAAAAATATACCAGAGATATGATTTATAGCCTGTATCGCCCAGTCCTACTTATTTCATTCACATGTAAAGTTGTTCTCTTGGTGCAGCCTTTGCTGCGTTTATCACACAATGTTGTTTTACCTGATGACTAATCTGTCAAGATAGTTTCAGCTGACTGTTACTCAAGATTTACAGCTCTGTAACATCCATGTGGCCAGTTTGTGTGTGTGTGTGTGTGTCAAAGGATTGGCCAGGCATTAGTGGCCTGATGTGGAGAATGACGTAGACTTGATAAGCATCGACACATTTAGATAATCGCTAACAACAGCAACAAGCGGTAATAAAACCAAACAGCACTGAGGAGGACACGAGATAAAACATATCTAAACTGTAAACAAAGTGTTTTGAAACGACACAGCCGACGACCTTAACCTTCATGACTCCACCTCAGACTATATCCACACGAGGGATTATTCACAACAATTCTTTCTACTCCCATGACTACCAAAGTTATGGTGCATCTAGTTTTCTCTACAACACGCTGGACATCTGTACAAGTGGTGAAATTTACCAGGGTCTTTGAATGCATCTTGTTAGCTGCTCCCGTTCATGTTGTGAACAATACCATCAAATATTCTAATAGCTTGTTTGCTAGAAATGTCTATTCCTAATCCACACCACTTATTTTTACTTTACAAACACATAATTCCTGCTGTCCACACTACCCTTGTGTTTTAGTGCACCAAAAACAAAGAAGTTTGTAAACAGAAACCTTTGAAAACAATGACACAAACACCTGCATTGGTTCCTATCCGCCACAGTTTGACAATCATCCGTGAAAGAGAATGAGGTGCCATCAACTCACATTTTCAGTTTCACATCTAATTGTTGTCATTCTCCTCACAGAAATTCTTGCTCTTACTTTGTCTCACACCATTGTTGTTTCTCGTTAGTACTGTACTGCTTACTGAAACTAAACACCAGAAGAGAGGAAAATCAACTTCCTGTTTACACTGGTTTTAGGCTTTAGTTTGGACGCAGATTACAGCTCATGTGGAGCTGAAACGCTTGCATCAAAGCCGATCGCTGTGAAGTGAAAAGACAGTTTTCAAATGAAAACGTAAAGTGCATGTAGCCGTGTTGTTCAGGAATAAGGTGAAGTTATGACTAATGATCAGGTGGAGTGCCACAGGAGTTAAGTTAAATAGGCAAATAGTCTCCGTGTATCAAGCACTTAAATTAAATAATGCACCGTGACATTTATCCCTGACTTCACCTTATTAAACATTAGTGTGCAGAAAAAAAGAAAGAGTTGACACTTATTTATTTCCCTTATTTCAGGTGTGTAGACTGTTTTGGGTGCAAAGTGCATCCAGCAATCCACCCTTTTTTCTCCATAGAGAAGGAAATGATAATGTAAGAGGGTTGTTAATATTTGAGAATTGTGTAGTGCTCTGTCAGGTTTCAGAAAAGCCTTAAAAGGTAAAATAAGTTGTTTTTTTTCAATGGTGTCGTTGATGACCCCGTGACCCTCATGTGGAGGATAAAGCGGTAGAAAATGGATGGATGGTATTGTTGCTAATATTCTGGGTTATTTGATGAATTATGCCAAAATAAACCTTGAACTTCAGACTATTCCTTTTTTGAGCAACGTTAGACTACTTTTTCAAAAACTAAAAGACAAAAATGAATGCATTCATTCATTTAATATTTACCGTCCTGTTCCACAAACTGAACTGGAGTCTACATTATCAGCAATTAAATGTTTATTTTAATATCAGGAAGATTATGCTGAATAAATTGTATTATCGATTATTAATCTATTTCTAAATTAATCATCAATTCATCGTTTTGAGGGATTTTTTTTTGTCTTCGTAAAACCTTTACTAGATTTTACAGCATTTTAACTTTGAATATTTTCTGGTATTTTTGCTCTATATGACAAAGAAATCAAAAAGGTCTGCAGATGTTTGGAAGGTGTTGGTTCCCAATAAACCTCTTCTTCACAAAAGTACAATGACTTTTTTGAATACAGTCTATTTTAGAGAAAAAATAATGCCCAAAACAAAACATGAGTATCGTTTTGTTGTTCTCGATTGCTCTCATGACTGCTATGTTCGTCGTACCATAGATAAACCCTTGCAGCTCATAAACTTGCTACATTATTGTAATGTTAACCAGCCTGTGGAGTTAATGATGCCATTAACAGCACAGTCTGCAAACACTTTTCCCTGTGCCATACTAGTAGCATTATCACCCCTATTTATAATCCGTTAAGGCCAGCTGACACACAACAGCTACCAGATTCTGTCTTCTCCTGAGGACTGTTTACAACGTAGACTGTGTCTATTTGTACACATCCTGTCTGAAGTGGACTTGCCTGCACTTAAGATGCACTCAAGTATCGTAACCTTTGTTGTAGTTGGCCTACACTCCTGCAGCCAGGTTTCCTGTAGGGCTGCAACTAATGATTATTTGATTATTTTCACAATCAATTAATCAAACAAGACGTTTGAGAACATCATCATTTCAAGGTTGACATTTCTTTTTTTTTTTTTACATTCTATGTCAAATCAAACAACTAATTGAGTTATTGAGAAAACAATCAACAGATGAGTCAATTATGAAAATAAATAAAGATATTGCATGATATTGAATAGGGGTGGGGGGAAAATTACGATATTTTTCGTGGTGGTGATATATCGCAATATCGTGATATTGTATCATGATAATATTGTTTTGTGGTGTCTCTGACGATTCCCAACCCTTTATATTGGACCTTTTGGCCATATGCCGATATACTGCATTTACATTTTTACCCACGCCCAACTGCAGAGTTCATTTAGTCTCTTCTGTAGTGAAATTAACATGATAGTTTTCATACTCATGTCGCAGCAGATTTAGATATGCATTTAATTCATTGTAGGCAATAATAAATAATAGCTGTAGGGGGTGCCAGCATAGAAATCAAGGCGTTAGCAGCCTTTTCTGCCCACTGTTTTGAGTCATTAGTGATATTGGGGGATCTTGGCCCTAGTCCCTAGTAAAATCATGGTGGTCCAGAATGGCCACCTCCATAGACTTCACTTGGCTCCTGATATGAATATAAAGGGCTCATTATGGGGTAATAACCAGGTGATTGTTCACTTAAATTGCCTAAGCTTTACACACTGGACCTTTACAGCCAATATTGACTAATATATACCTATAATATTGTGCATCCCCAGAAAATAGTGGTTAATTGTAGCCCTAATCAAATCAGAATCCAGTTGTACTTGAACAAAGCAGCAGGTAACGTGAACTCCTAATCACAATAATCCATTACTGCGGGGCTGGGTGGTGCCACACTTTGATATTCACGTGTTGTTTATCAGCGTGTATTTTCGGCACGCAGTGGCAGAGGCTGTAATGTTAAGCCGGTAATGTTCGGTGTCTTCGTCGTAATAATAGAGTAGAGCAGGGACGTTGTCGTGCCAGTTGTTGCTGTTTACTATGCTACTACTACTCTCTCCACCAGTGCACACACACATACACACACACAGGCCGAGACAGTGATGCAGTGTGTTCAGACCAGGCTTCAGCTCGTCAGCTGACTGCTCACTCGCTCACTGTAGTGCGTCACATTCTCTATAATCATCTGTGGAATGTCTTCTCTTCCATTTTTTTCCTCCTCCTCCTTCGCTCTCTTTCCGCTTCTCCCTCGGCCTCAATCCTGTATCTCTTTTTGCTCCATTTCAGCTGGTTTTCCTGTAATTCCCTTCCTCCTTCCCTTCCTCCTTCTCTTCCTCCTCTCTTCTGAATCACGAGACCTCAGTGGCGCTCGTCTCTGCTTGTGAAAGAACAGCAGAAAGTCACTGTATATCACACATTAGCGTGCTTGTTTCAGAAGGAGTCCATAATGACCGAGTAGTCACTGCCACGTGACGTCTCAGCTGATGAGCGTGAGTCATTCTCTGTTAGCACACAGGTGCGTGTTTGCTCATGGACCAGCGTGTGCAGCAAATACAGACGATGATGAGTACAGTAGTCGGTGTGAGTACTTTTATGTTTGATGTACAAATACAGACTTTACCTGAGGGCCAAATAAAGCAAGCAAAGGGCCTCAACTAAGTTTATAAAGAAATAATAATCATTAAATCCATATTTATATGCGACATGCGTAACATTTACATTTTAAATGTAAAAAAAAATGCTGTAAAAATATGCTATATGTACTTCATACTATATCACATTTTGAACCAAAATAAAAATCGGCAAGCATCAACTTGAGGAAACCTAGTCACGGCCTGGATAAAATTGGTTCACGGGCCACATGTGGCCCCAGGGCCTTATGTTGCCCATGTGTAGTCCAGTGTGTAAAAATGTCAGTGACGTTACTTTCATGCGGCAGAAATTGGAGATAAATGAATGGTGTACACATGATGAATTATTGTTTTTCCATTACTCCAGAATGAATATTTATGTTTATATCAGGAGCTGGATGAGCTATTTTGGACCACCATGTTTTTACAGTAGCCCACAATGGACCAAATAAACATCTTTTTTAAGTTTTGATGCTGAATGAAGGCTCCATAGGTTCAACAACCCACTTGTGAAGTGAGGGATGATGGTTATTGAGTTGCAGCATGCAAATTCACCAATAGATGTTGCTAATATTTACACACTCTACCTTTTTTAATGAACGTTTAATATCATACAAATGCAGATTTCTGTTTTTTGTCAGTCGATCTGTTTTTCCGGCTCCCGGGACGGTACACTAAATAAATAAACCTGTTTATTTCTGGCTTGTAGTATAGTGTAGTCATGCTGTCCATGATCAACAAAAGCATGACAGTGCAATCTATTGTTTTCTTGGTTAATCGATTATTTATTTATTTATTTATTTATTTAATATTAAGATGATGCTCTTGTCTCGTCTTGTTTTGCCCACAAACCAAACTCATTCAGTTTTCAGAATAACTTTCAGAATATAGTTTTATATTCAGTTTCAACGATGCTAGCCGCTTAACTGCGGCGTTGTCCTCGATTAATTTAGTAATTGTAGAATAAATGACTCATCAGCCCTAATGTGTGTGTGTGTGTGTGTGTCCTCCCCACAGATACGGCATCCGGCCGGAGAGCGTGATCGTGTACGGCCAGAGCATTGGCACCGTGCCGTCTGTGGACCTGGCGTCTCGCTACGAGAGCGCCGCCGTCGTCCTCCACTCCCCCCTCACCTCAGGCATGAGAGTCGCCTTCCCCGACACCAAGAAGACCTACTGCTTTGACGCCTTCCCAAAGTGAGTAACACTCTTATTTACAGATGATGTCCACTGGAAAGTACACGTCCTCCATTTGCCGCCAACGTTTGCCAGTACTCAAACACACACTGTATATGATTAAGGGCTGTCAACAAAACAAACAAATGGATTGTGTGATTTTCTCTGATTATCTGTTAGCTTTTTATCGTACTGTTGTTTCCGTGGATCTTAAAGTTTAAACATCGATTCTCTCACTCACACACACAGCATATGCATTCACATAAAACCTAAAGCCCGGTTTATACTCACACGAGGAGAGAACCTATGAAGACAGTATGTGCCATATGAAATGAAGACATCTTGAGCACCGTCTGCTACAAACATCCTTGGCTACTGGCTATGCTATCGGCCAGAAGATGAACACACGTCACTGCATTGTTCTGCAAAATGACGCAGGAATTCGTAGCGTGTTCACCCCCCGGTCTTGTGTTCCCATCAGTGTCAATCACAGTTGAAGCCAATAGAACCCCCCACGTGTACAGAATGCTGATTAAACTCATTCCCACTGATCAAAAAAAACATTGAAATCTTGGCAAAAATGACCAGTGGGAGTGGAATATTAGTTAAAACATAAAATAAAGATGAAGAAGGATAACCTAAGCTCATGATGTTAAGTACTCTTGACATCAAAGGTAAAGAATTCAGTTTTGACATAGTCGTCCAAACCTAACTAGTCCTTTAATTGTATTAGATCTGGTCACACAGGCCTCCTAAACCAACCCATAATCACCTGTCTTTATGATGTCAATTACTAGTATTAGTTAAGACATTTCTTCAGTCAAACTCCACACTTCGGCATTAAATAGTTAAGTCTTTTCACATGTCATCATCAATATCTTTGAATTCCCTTTATACTTAATGCATTTAAATGAGTTGTAGGAGTTAGAAATGCTTCTCAATTGCTCCCTCTGGGGGTCAATATCATTTATTGTGGGTTTTAAACAGGAATGAAGTGGTTATTGTTATAACATCTTGACACAGGTCTCACTTTTTCTGTGTTTGTATTTGTATTTGTTACCTTTTTTAGGAGCTTTTCTGGCGCAAACACTGACTTTGTCAGGACCAGTAGTCCTCATGGAGACCCAAACTGGATCCAAATTAGGCAGAACTTCATTTCTGAGGAACTGGTTAAATTAAGGGCTAAGATTTAAATTGTGGCTAGGTTATGGTTAAGGTTAGAGTTAGACATTACCTGGTTATGGTTACAATTGGTTTGTTTCGGTTGTCCAAATGAATGGAAGTCAATGCAGAGTCCTAACTTCCTCCCCCTCTTTCTTCTCTAAATTCTCTCCTCCTCAAAGCATCGACAAGATTTCCAAGGTGACTTCACCGGTGCTGGTAATCCACGGTACGGAGGACGAGGTCATCGACTTCTCTCACGGCCTGGCGCTGTACGAACGCTGCCAGCGCCCGGTGGAGCCGCTCTGGGTGGAGGGGGCCGGACACAACGACGTCGAGCTCTACGGACAGTACCTGGAGAGACTCAAACAGTTTGTTGCACATGAGCTCGTCAACTTGTAGAGGGGGAGCGAGACACAGAGACGAGGAAGGAGAAGGAAGAAGAAAGAAGAAGGAGAGAAGGATGTTGGTTTCAGGGGTGGTCTTTTTGTCGTGAAGTGATGCAGGTAGAGGTGTTGTCTGTGTGTGTATTACTGACTTTTTTTACGGTGGCTAGCGTCTCTTTATCAAACACTTCTCCTCCTGGAGGCTCCAGCCGGGCCGGCCCGAGGCCCTGATGGTACCGTCCACTCCTCCAGCTGCAGCTGTGAACTCACAACTACCCATGACTTTGTTTTTTTTTTGCTTTTAGAGATTTCTCCTTATCATGTTTGAAAAAAATTGCACATCATGAGTGGAAGAGGAAATAGTCATGTGCACAGACAACATATACCATGTGTACGTGCACTGTGTGTGTGTGTGTGTCTGTGTCATATTCTTGCTGCCTTTTTGAGGTCCACAGTTTTTACTGAAGACCTCGGATCATTTTGAGAAACAGTGACCAGAGATGGACCTCACTCTTACTAATCCAGGTGAACTCATCTGAAATATCGAGGTCAGGTCTGGTTCTAAACAGTGCAGTTACCACTCTTTTTTTTTTTTTAAGGCGGGGGAGGATGTTTTTGTTTTTTTTATATCATACATGATTTTTGCACGTATCAGCTGTCACTGAAGAACTGTACAAGACGTATTATTACTTAGCTGTGCCAGTGTTGCCAAATGTTTAGTCTGATAAAGTGACTTATAGACACACAGAGAAGTGTATGTTGTGTAATTAATGTCCCGAAAACCCCTGCGAAAGCTCTGTCAGCTGTTTTTCAGCCTCTGATCCTTTTGTTTGCTAGTTACAGCCTTGTTTATACTCGCCCCCTACAGGCAAACGTGCGTCAATACTCTTCAAACCACTAGGAAGTCTATGATGGAGGTTATGGGTTATTCGATATGGGCTGATTTTTGTTTATTTTTTTGTCCCTTTTTCTTCCATTTGATGAAAACATAGCTGAAAATAATACCAATAATTGCTTAACTTTTGTAACCAGTCTCTCCAATCTACATTTTACATGTACAGTATACCTAAACATTAGGTACAGTATATGAAACAGATCATCAAACAAAAATAAAAATAAACCTGTGGATGACAAAATAAAGTTTTAGTGAGGCAAATATCGGTCTACCTCTAGTCAACGACACAACGCTCTGCCATATAGTGAATACAGTAGATCAGATACAATGAAACCACCTTTTATTCTCTCATTTTCACACCTCAAACATAAATGATAAGCTACATTAAAGCGGTAAAAGAGACGTGTGACGATCAGTGTCTCAAGTGTCTCAACAGTGTTTGACACAGATTATGTGTAACTTCTGCCAAAATATAAGACAGCTCCTTAATGCCTGGTCAGTCGTCGCTAAGGGGAAACTTTGTTTACGTCTGTCTTTTAGTTGTTGTTTTAGTCGTTAGCACTGAGGAATTCAACGTGTCCTGTCCTGTCCTGTCCTGTCCTGTCGTGGGACAAGGGACGACGGCAGAGCCGCCAATAAAATTCTATAATTCATAGCTAAACACTCTCGGAAACTTCTGCAGACACAGACTGTAAAACATCTTTGGCTGACAACTTACTGGAAATAGGCGGTCTGGCTTATTGAAAACTAGAAAGTGACTGTACATATAGTCAATTAAGAGTCTCCAAGAGTCCAGAACCCTCTGTTTGTCTGTCTGGTCTTATCAGAGCTACTTTTAAAGACGCATCTCCACGGCCAGTATTCTTCTTGGATGCGCCCATTTACAGGCGTGGTGTTATTCAGTGCAACACTCAAGTTGGATGTATAAACTAGTGGTTCCCAAACACTGGGTCGGGCCCCAAAAATGGGCTGCAGGAGATATTTTTGGGGGTCCTTAAACAAAATTTGCAGAATTTTCCCAAAATTCCTAGTTAAGATTTGTGTGTGTGTACGTTTTAAATTACAGGTATGAAATTTGATATAAATCACCAAACATGATTAGTTTATCAATTCAAAAATTTAAACCTGCGGCCCGTGGACCACTTGCAGCCCACTCAATCAAATTTGTGCGGCCTTCCACTTAACATAAAGTCATAATTGTTATTTTGTTTCTGTCCATTTTTTTGAATGTAGACAATTTATCGATCCATAGCAAAACAAACACTTTTATTTTGAAAAGCTATGAAATATCACCACAAATATCATTATTGCTATATATATTATGTATAATGTTCAACTTTTTTTCCATTTATGGGACCCCTGATTTAACCCCATCCTTTCTTAAGTGTGTTGGGAAACTGCGTCGCGCTCCACTCTTTGTTCTCCCACTTGTTGGGTTTGGGCTGCTGTAGAAACACGACAGCACAAGACGGCCGCATTAGTAAAGCACAACCCTCGTCTAAAGTACATATAGACGACGTATTCTAAGGCCACAAAAAAGACATGTTTTTATTTTAAAATTATAATACACTTAAAAATGTAGCTATTTGTAGTCTATTAAAAATATACAAAACAAATGTTTAATGATTACATTTATAAAAACAAATCTTTTCACTTCAATGACTTTTCTAATTTGTGGAGCATTTATTATCACAAGGTGGCAGCAACAGCATGGATTTCTTTCCTGGACTTTATTGTGTTTACGAGGTTTCTTGAAAGTATCTTGAAGCGGCTCCGCTGAGCTCAACACGCTGTAGATTACTTCAGAAGTGATTACATTTCCCCACAGTCTTTAAATGCATCTTCTGAACCCTGTATTGATGTAACTAGATCTCATGCTCTCAGGAGTTGAGAATATTGAAATATTGGACAAAAATCAAATCAATCAAATGATTGAATAGCATTTTTTGCGGTGTGTTCAGTCTCTTTGAATAAACAACCCTCGTAAATATTACACACTGGACCTTTAACTGGTACAACGCAGTGTTACGATCTAAAACAAGAAGAACATGACACAGAATGATGGTCACTGAACAGCTTGTCATGTTTCCCGTAGATATGTCACACACATTTCCTACTTACTACGTCACCCTGATGTGTTGTCACTGTATTATCAGTATCAATACACTATAGTTAAGATATATATATATATACATACAACATACTGGAGCATTTTTTAAATAAACTAAATATTTGAAATGACGACTATTTGCCTTTAGAATTTATTTAAAAACAAAAAGCCCAGCATTGACTGTGTTTGTCCGTCTTTAAGTCTGATATAAAGTTAAATATTGTATTTATGAATCATACATTTTCTAGACATGTCTTTTTATGACATTGTTTTTATGACTCTAACTACGGAAGAGTATGAGGGCCACATGTAAAGAAAATGTTTTTGTAAGAAAGTAAAAAAACAAAAAAATCAGCAGTCAGAATCCTGAGATTAAAATTTGAATTCTGAGATTAAGAAAAAGTCAGAATTCAGAGAAAATGTTCTTTCTTTCAAAATAATTTTTTTACATGTGGCCCTAATCCTCTTCCGTAGACTAACAGCCTCTCATTAATAAGACTCTTAAACCACTATTTCCAATCAGGACTGAAGTAAAAATGACCAGGGACTATGTGAGAGTAAGTGTTTCAGAATTAAAGGCCTCCATTATAATGGAATGTTTTTCTTTTCTTTTCCTTTGTCTCTCCTTATCCTCCTCTTCATCTGCGTAGTATTTCTGGAACCATTGTCGTCGTGTGTTGACGTGCTCTTTAACGCCGCAGTGTCGGCCGGCTCGTGACTCCTCTGAAGCACTGCCAGTGCCTGTAAATGTCAAAGTGCTACTGCGTGCCACAAACGTTAGGGTTTTTTTTGTCTGTCTGTATAAGAAAACACCACCACGACTGGACTACTGACAACTCGGTTGATCATTTTTCCTGACGGACATTTTTGAATACCTGTATTGCACTTGAGCCTGTGTTCACAAACGTGGTAAAAAGTACTGTTGTTAAACGACAATTAACCAATAAGACAATGGGTGCTACTGTAAACCTTCAGGAGAGCAAGTGAAGGCGGCCTGTGTTTGATCCAGATCAGGATTGGTCAGGCATTTATCTTTTATTATTATTTTTATTTTTTTTACTTTCCTAATAACTCATTCGTCTTAAAACATGGTTATGCCTTCTTTTATTTGTTTGTTTTTCACTTTATAAATGCTATTTGTACTGGACGTGTTGTCTTATTTTTGTTTCGCTTACACAAACTGTTCATTCTCACACATTTTTATTTTCTCTAACTCACCGGCCGTCGTTCACTTCACCTTTGTACTCGTCACCTCGACTAATGCCGTCTCTGATTTGACTCTAGATTCATTTTGTATAGCATTATTTCAATACGGAAGGAACTTGTATGTGATAACCTTATTATTATTATTATTATTGTTAATAATATAGTAATTCTAACACAGAAGAAAATAAAATGTTATTTGAGAAACAACGTCTTATTACTCTGTGTCCTTATTTACAGTAAATAATAACAATGACTTTATTTCATAAAAACAGAGGTAAGAATTAGTTTTATTCGCACACACCCCAATTAGTGAAGGTGAATTTGAACTCTGCATTTGACCCATCCCTTTTTACTCACCAGTAGTGAACGTGGTTGAATGCCTTGCTCACCGGCACCCTGACCATAAAGAGGTGTAAAATAATAATACTAACTAAATGAACGAATAAATAACAATGCCAATCGATAAAAATGTTTTTTATATCAGTGTTTGTTATTTTTAAGTTTAGACAAACTATAAGTGTAGGTAACACACATTTTATTTTATATAATCTAACGATGGCATGAAAATACAACACAACACTGCAGTGTTTTCTTTGTGAGGCCGAAGCAGATACTATTTTAGTTCCTTGTGTGTGTGTCGTGGGTTCGCCTCTAAAATAGACCAATGTTTTCTTTCAGATCATTTATTGCACACTGTGTGTTTCTTTGGCCCTAAAGAAAACTGTGTTGTGGTATTTTTAAAGCAAACTCAGCTGAAAAACAAAATCTGTCACTCGACACCGGTCAAAGTCAAAAGGTCACCACTGCTGCTGCTTCCAGATGATAAATGATTTTGAGCATTACAGAGGTTAAAGAATAGTCTGGAGGGTAAAGTAAATGTAAATGTGTGTTTGTGTGTGAAAGGATGAGAAATTATTATAATTTTTAAACATCAAAATAACAGTTTATTTATTATATTAATGTTATGACTGATTGCATTGTGGGATTGGTTTATTGTTTTTCTCTTTTATAACAGCAGATGGCGTTATGGCTCAAAATTAAGCCCCTCCCTTCCATGCTTCATTCCCATGTTGCTCCAGTGTTCCTGGTGACGCATTCATGTCTGCTCTGAAATATGAATAATTTGGACTGTTCCACTCTGAGTCAGATTTATAGATTTCATTGAGATTTTTTATTAGTTTATATGAGCATGAAGAAAACACCTTCACCTCCAGAAAACCCATTTTGATATAAATTCATGTTTGAGCCAAATACAACCTGATACGTATAAATATTCAGGTTTCGGTCTAGTAAAATGAGTTTTGAGAAAAATATAGTACCACACTTAAATCCAGTAGGTGGCGGTGTTGCGCTTGAGAGTTGTTACTAATTCGCGATTTAACTACAAACGAAGAAAACAAGACCACTTTTGCCATTTCTCCGACAGTCGTTGAACGCATCGCACGCTTCCCCCCCTGCCAAGCCGCGCCTGCTTCCCTCTCGGTGGGACCGGGGGCTGGACCGAACCACGGACCTACGACAGCCCTTCAGTCAAGAAGAAAAAAAAAAAAACTACACCATGTGAAGAAAAGGTGTGAGTATAAAAAGAGACACGGAGAGAGCGAAGAAGAAGAAGAAGAAGCAGCTGCAGCAGCGAAGGTGAGAGCGTTTTCACCCGTCTCACCAACACCGACGCCGGGTTAGCACTGTTTTCAGGACTCGGCAGAGAGCGAATGGACAGAGCCGGAGGGAAACAGAAGACACACAGCAACGGTACGACCTCCGTGTGTCTCTCTGTGTGTATATATACATCTATATGTGTGTTTGAGAGAGACAGTGTGTGTGTGAAGATGCTTCTCTTCGTGGTTGGTTCCCTGGTGCCCGTTGGTACTTTTTGGTATGTCCTAGCTAGTGTTTAAAAGTTGTATCTAGCTTCATTTCAGTGTCACAACTGTCAAAGTGGAGAAAATAAACCGTCACCAAAGCAACAACTTCAGCTACTGTTGTATAGAGTGATAGATTAACTCAGTCAACTTTACTATTTCCTCTCAAGTACTGTACATTAGTAGGGATTTAACGCCAACACCAAAATCTTATAATACGGCGAAATACCGCGGTAGCAGGTCCACGGTGCGGTATTTACTTTGTGAAATTAGTCCAGCCATCCTTAGTGAGTGAGATTCACACTACTTTGTAATTTAGGACTGCAACCATCACTTGATTAAGTTAACTGTCAACTATTTTGATAACTGATTAATTGTGGGTGTTCTCCAGGTTCTCCAGTTTCCTCAGGGATTAGGCAAATTGTACACTCTAAATTGACTGTAGGTGTGAGTGTCAGAGTGAATGGTTGATTGTCTCTATATGTGTCCCAGTGATGGACTGGCAATCTGTCCAGGGTGTACCCTGCATTTTGCCCTGCAATCCTCTTGTACAGGATTAAGGGGTAGAAGACGAATGGATGGGTAGATTAATCGGCTTGAGTTTTTTTTCTTAAATGTGAATATTTCCTAGTTTCAATGCTCCATGTAACCAAGAAACTGGATAATTTTGGTTTGTTGTCAAAACAAGACCTTCAAGATCATCATTTCCAGGTTTGGTAACCACCAATCAAGATTTTTGAACATTTTGTGACATTTTGTGGAAGACGACGTTTAACATGGACGTCTCCTTGAGGTTATGTAAGGAAGTCCACTGGTGTCCACACATTATCTACATTAAAGTCCTTGTGGGAAATAACCGTTACTGGAATAGAATGATCAATACAGTACACACGCGTAACACTATAGTGATATACACCTTTGTGGAAATGCATAATGACTCCCTGTGGATAGTGACACTGAACGTATGACCCACGCCATATAGAGTTTGATGAGACAAGACTTTATACTTCAGTTTCAGTATTACTATACTTCTGAATCCTTGGTTGTCCACAACTCAAAATGTCTACAGGTCAATATCAATAAAAAATCATATGATCCCTTGAGCTCTTGGTGTTGTAAATGCTTCCTTTAGAGACCTGATTTTTTTTCCTTCCTCTGCACCTTCTCAAATCTTTTCAGGCTGATGATTTGCAAAGCGGCGTATAAAGTTACTTGTATTCCCTGACGTGTGGTTCACTGTAGTCCGGCAGTGTCTGCAAATAGTTGCATCCATCATCTTTTCTCCCTTTTCAATCCGTGACACGGGGAAACTAAAATGGCTTCGCGACGTATCGAATGTAAGGAGGATCAACGATTTATAAATCTCTGTCCCTCTCTCTCCTACATCCGTGCTCGATTCTACAACGCCACAAACACTGGTGTCCGCCATTTTTGCAATACTTAATCTGGTGAGGTCATGAGTGAAGTGCTAAGGTTGAGGGACACATATGGTCTCTGAGGTTTTCACTTGACTTAGATTTGCTCCACTGTGGCTGAAACTGAACTGCAGATTTAGCTTGGAAGACCCTTTGTTTAATACCATCAGAGATCCAAGTTACTGTTAATTTCTCTGTGTATTGTGAAGTTGAATACTTTTACATTTCTATACTGAAATATAAATGTAAGTGTTTCTTTATTGTAAGGTTAGGTGTTGTGTACCAAAACACTCTTAATTAAATATGATCAGTGTTGGCCACTCACTTAAAATTATGTAATAGTTGTAGTAGCAGTGGCTGTGGCTCATAATTTTATTGTATGAGACGCATGGTTCATGTCTATTACACTGTAGCTTTCCAAAGTAAAGAATGATTGTAGAGTGGAGGAATGTGCGATGCTCTGTCCCACTTTGACTCCAGTGTTTCCCCCACATCTGTTTGATATTCAGTAGCTCTGAAATCAAGTAAATGTGAGCGGGAGGGATGGAGCGAGTGAGTAAGTCCCATAAGGAGCTGTGTAGTCTTGTGATCATTATAATTTCCCGACAGCGAAGGTGAGCAAGTCCACAACTGTTTGGTCCCGTCCAGACCCCTGAACTAACATTGGTCTTAAGAGATCTGATCTGAAGTACGACTGCTCGTGCTCATTAATGACGTGCATCCTGGAAACATCCGCAACTAATCACCACTATTAGATTAGAGTTGACTTCCAAAAGCTGTGTGCAAGTGCACTAAATTCTGTTAAAGATGTGTCTGTCAATCGGTGTATTGGCGTGAGTGACAGGTCTTGCATGAAATGGGATGTGAAGACCTGCCGAGGTCCTGTGCAAGTCGGGCTCGACTGGGGGAGCTAAAGACTGGGTTGCAGAAGGACTTTGCCCCCCCATCTGGGACTGAGGAGATGAGAGGAGCTTTATGGGAGAGGAAGAATCCAGAGCGAATAAGGAATGAGGATGAGGATAAAAGAATGAGGATGATAATGGAAGGAGAACGTCAAGCTGTGATGAAGAACTTTGAAATTGGACTGTGATGAAGAAGGATGAGGAGATGAGAGGAACTGTGATAAAGAAGTTTGAACTAAGTGTACAGCCTGCTGGAAATTTTAAGAAGAACCATTAATAAAAAGGAAATCATGTGGTGTTATTATTGTGGAGGTGGTCACAGGTAAATCAGCATATGGGCTCTGAGAATGGTGTACATTTGTCACACAGACCAGTGTGGAACTGGATCTCTGTGAACATGTCAAAGTGTGTTGTATATCCTGGGTCTATTGCTGTGGCAGGTTATTTAGTAGCAGAGGAGCTGGGGCAGCTTGGTCCTTTTTTATGGCCAGGAATGTGACTGAAAACATAGCCCAGTACAGACTGATGTCTAGGGGAACATCCCATCACATGCCACTGAGTGTCTAATGCCTGACAAAGGGAGTGAGAGTATGACCATCCAAAAGACAGCGTAATTGTCCGTCCTCCACTGAGCACATGGTCCTCAGAGACTGTAATGAGATGCAGTAATTCAGTCTGAAGTGGTTGAATCAGCTGCTCTTTGGCCTAGCCTGTATCGTTGCCTAGAAAAGTGAGCCCTTTTAGTCTGCACTGATGTGATGACTAATCAGCTTTGCAAGACAATGGACCTGTGTGTGAGAAAGAGAGTAATACGTTGTCAGTCTCCAGTGAGACAATACATAAGTTGAGGAGAAACAAGAGGCTAAGGATGAGCGTCTAGATATTCTGCAGGCTTCTTGGTACAGCCTCAACACTGCAACCTTATTAGCAGTATACATATTATTAATCATTGTTAACTCTGTATTTAATTGAGCTTGTTGACTCCTATTCAAGGGTTTTAAACTCAATTGACCAGCGGGCCACTGAGCATTGAGTCTGGTCAGGAGGGCGCCGGTCAATTGAAGAAAGTCTGTAAGTAAGGGTGCACGACATGAAAATTATATCACCATATTCCGATATTGCAATAACAATATTTTTGATGATATTTCACAGCCAAAGTGTTTATGGAACAATATATTAACTCACAATAAAAATTGATTTTTACATTAAAAAACACACTGAAATAAACTGAAAATCGACTGGAGGGACACAAGTTTGAGACATGTGTTTTATAATCTTTTGAAGTCAAGGTTCATTTCAATAGTAGTCTTAAATAGATTTAAGATGTGATGGAGCATTACCCCATGACACATCAAAACATTAAGTATTGCACTTCTACGATGTATAAGAAATAGAAGATAGAATAATTAAAATACAAGAACTAAATGAACAAATTCAAATTGCAATTTTTGATCTGAAATGATTAATTGTTCAGCCGCACTGTGTATGAGTGAGGTAGAAGTACTAATCAGAGGTAGACCGATATGGGTTTCTCTGTGGCCAAGATATATGATACCAAGTTTGAGGTACTATTGGATGAGTTACAAAGCCAGAGAAAAACCCCAAAGCACTTTCTTTTGCAAACGACTCTGAAATACCTTTAATATCATGGCATTGGAAAACATTGGATGGATGATTTAAAAGAACCCTGAAATACTTGGAATACTTCAGAGGGTTCCATAGAGCCCGTCTTGGACAGATGTTGCACTTCCAACAGCCTCTTTAAAAAGACATTGTTAGAGTTGCCATTCTTTGACTCATGTGGCCTGGCTCCGATGTCTGCAGATTTAAACTTGCTGACGTTTCATTTGTGAAGACCCGTTTATGTGGTGTTGTTTTCAGGGGGTTCGCGTGAAGGAAAAGTGCCATTGAAGCCATTTTTTTTTCTGCTTTGTCATTTCCTCTTCTCCTATGTGTTTGTGTTTGCAGGTGTGTCTCTGCCTGACCTTTCTCTGTGCATGAGTTTATGTGTGTTCTGTGGACTATGTGCAAACATTTGGGGTTTGTGTGATATAAAGGCCGCACAGGCTCTAGCCGGAGCACCTCTCCTTCCCTACTGTAATTGGTGCCATCTGTTTTAGCTGTGCTAACTGCTAACACTGTCTGGGGAATGTTATGATCCATTATTCACAACCTCCTTCTTAACGGTGGACAAGAGCAGCCAACGTGCTGCTGTGTTCAAGCCAAAGCAGCCAGGGGACAGGCCGTTTTACAGGAACAGATTTATAGTCTGTTTAAGACCATCTCACAGGATCTTTACCTGCAGCTCTATAAGTGAGATGCTTGGTGGCTTATTGCCGGTTTCCCCAGCATCAGCCCTCTCTTCTCTTCACCCCTGCTGTTTTTACTGTCAGTTAAGTTTCCTCTTCCTCCTCTTTGACCTGTTGTGTAAGAACTCTGTCATTTACTCCGTCGTTACATCACTTTAACAACCTCAGTTGTGGATACATTCAACAGAGAAGTGTCTTGAGTCAAAAGCATTTTGTCAATTTACTCTTGGAAGGCAGTATGAAGTATTAAATCAGAAAGTCATGTGCCTTTGGACATTTTATTCAAGCATCCTTGTTGAGCACCAATGTCCTCGTTTAATGGTCCAGTGTCTAATGGTGAATCCCAGTTGTAGTCAGAAGTTGGGATTTCCTAGTTCGTAGTCAGAAGTTTCAACTTGCAAGTCAGTTGTCCTACTTGGAAGGTTGAGAGCAACCTCACAAACCATCAACATAGGATTCATCATCATTCAGCCATAATCTGTAGGCTGCCATTAGTCAGTGTTCTACCATGGATAATGCATCCAATGCAATGCTAGTTGTTTGGTTTTTTTTTGTCTAGTGCAGCTTAGAATTTGGCTAATGAGTTCATTTTGGGAGTTTCAGTCCCTGTTGCAGTGGTTACACTGGTATTCTGTCTCTGGACAGTCAATTAGTCTGCCAATAAACCCCTCCTTGCAAAGAATGGTCAACATGTTGATGATTATCTGCGAGTCCCTAGTGGCGAGGAAGGGACAGGCAATTTGTGAAAAGGAAACACACCCCCTGTTAAGTGCATTTTAGCTATTACCGTCTGGGCCTGGGTATCATATCTCCAAACCAGTTGGGGCTTGCAGAACATTTGTGCAAACCAGTATTTCACAAACTGTGAGGATGCACCCTATAATATGTAAAATGGTTTAATAGGTCAATTTTGCATTTGGTGATGAATGTGATCATATTGTTGGTTTTGTTAAATGTTTGTTTGCTTCTATGAAAGTTTGGTGCACAATGAATTGCCAAAATGACCAATAAATTGACCTGTCCATCTATGAATTTGTTAAAACTCCAATAAATGATGATTTTCAGAATTGTTCATCTGACGACGATGTTCTTGGTTAATTTAGTAGTTGTTTGTTTCAGAAAATGTCAGAGAATGTTGATTGTGTTTTCCCAAACCTCGAAATGATGTTTTTGAAAGTCTTGTTTTGACCACAAACCAAAACTATTCAGTTTGAATGATTTCTTTGTTATATGGAGCAAAGAAACCAGAAAATGTTCACGTTAGAGAAGCTGAAAAAACAATTTCAAACACAAACCGACTAATCTTAATAGTTGGCGGTTAATTTAATAATCAATGACTTGTTGCAGCCCTAATCTGTTACACACTTGACCGATTCTCCATATTTTTCCCTCCTCTCAGGTTGCAGACACGTATACCATGCCGACAAGCGATGGCCCTAGTCACTTCCCTGTCTTTGTGGCTCCGCCCCACGGACACCACCAGAGGTCGCCAGGCTATGTCCCTGGGCGTGTGGCTCCTGTCCGCTCGCCGCCACCCGCCAAAGCTCCACCGCCTCCACCACTAAAACCTCGTTGCCCACCACCGGAGCGACAACCCACTTTCAACCTGTCGGAGGAAAACCAGCGCAGGGAACGTGCTCGGAGCCTCCAGCAGAGGAAGAACACGCTGATCTGCTTTGGGGTGTCCATGGGTGCATTCCTCCTCACACTTATCCTCGTCCTCAGCCTCACAAGTGGAGATGTGATCGATGGTTCGTCTTGATTCAAATGTTCATACTTTTCACACTCTCGAATGTGAAATATAAGAATCTCTAATGAGTTAATTACCAATTGGTGATATTCACAGAAAACTGTCCGGACCACAATCCATCCCTCAGCAGCTGGAACCCAGGTCTTCAACCAGAAAAGGCTGTTGTTGTCAGGAGTGGACATTTGTTCAGACTGGAGTCCTCTGCTACGTTCTTTTCACTAACCATTCAGTCAGGAGGTGAGTACACCAAAATCAATGATTTGTTAAAGCAGTGTTTCCCAGACTTTCTCTTGTGGAGACCCATTTGTTTTTTAAAGATGGCAAACTATCTCCCAAATCACAATATAAGTGTTGAGTTGTCGATGACGTTCTCATATATACAGATGTGTTTTTTTAATATCCTATTCAATTTCTGCAACTAAACCCTCCTGAACGTAGCTCACTGGACCTCAGTGATTATTTTACATGTAATAAATAGGCAAATGTTCATTAGAACATGTCCAGTTATGGCTCATGTTTTTCCTCTTCTTACCTTTCACAGGTCAAGTAGTTTTTGCAGACAATGCTGACGGCTCCAAAAACATAACATTGAGAACCCACCACATCCTCATAGAAGATGGTGGAGCCCTTCACATCGGCGCTCCCAAATGTCGTTACCGTTCACATGCCACTATAGCCCTTTTGGGCCGTTCTGACAACAAGGAAGTCCCGGAGGTCCCCGGTCTGGGACGCAAGTTCATTGGGGTTCAGGGTGGCGGTACACTGGAGCTACATGGTACCGAGAGAGTCTCGTGGTCTCTGCTGACCCAAAGCATCCCTGCCACTGGGCTGGCCTCAGGAGGTTACTCCTTCCAGCGGAACTTCAGCCGAGGCATCAACCTGCGCGTGGTGGACCAGGACACTGCGGCTGTGCTGTTTTCCGAACGCTACGACACACACGATTCCCGTAATGACAGTCGCCAGCTGTCTCAGCTGCTTCGGTCGCTGCCGCCCGGCCGCATCGTCACTCTGGCTGTCGGCGACTCTGCCGCCAAATCTCTGCTCGATGAAACCAAGAGGACCATTGAAGAGAAGCTCGGCAGCAGCTTTGTCCACGATCTCAAATACAGGTAATTTGTGGAACTTGTTATTGCATCCATTCATTTTTTGTAGCCCATTAACACCAGCTAACATCTAACTTTCCCCTTACATAGATACAGTACGTTCAATCACCATTCCGGTCCAAAGACTGCAATTTATGTAGGTTGTTTTTTTAAAAAAAATCAGCTTTACGTTACCATGACTCCCAGGTGAATGTAGTCATTTTGCCATGAACTCTGGAGTCTACAACTGTCTGCAACTTTTCCAGCAAAACATTGTGCTAAAAAAAAATCGTTCAGTTCCTACTAGTTTTTTAAGGAGGACTAAAAACTTCTTTGGTTGTGCGTTGGTGTTTACGATGGTGTCATCTAACATGACTGAGTGGATGAAAAAAAAGCATAGAGACGAACCCCTTTACTTTACCCTTTTACTGTGGGATTAATGTTTAAAAAAAGCCTTTGTATACCTGCGTATATTTGTCTAAATGAAGTACAGTATGTGCTGTATTACCATGGTGACGAGTTTGTTGCTCAGCTGTGTGTCAGAATGTACCAGCTTTTGAAGGATCTGAATTGGTTCTCCATGGTTTTGTTGGCCCTGGGAGTGTTTTGTTTATTTTCAGTCTCCTGTGACTGATAAAGTTAATGGGTTTTTGTGGAGATCTTAAGGACTCTCACCTTGGAAACCTTGATACTGGGACCAGTAATATCCAGCATTCTGTTCCATGTCCATCCTTCACGGAAAAATGTCCACTTTTCATGCGTCTTTCTTTCCATTCAGAATTGTCCCTTGAATCATTCCTAGTTTGTCCTGTCCTCGTCCTGTTTCCTTCTTGTCTGTTTGAATGTGCTCTGCCAGGAAAGGAAGCATGTACCGGATAATGGGGTTATGGTCCGAGTGTTCGCAGGACTTGCCAAAATGTGGAAATGTTTTTCGACCTTCGTCCTTGTCACCTCAAAAGGACACATATTGGATTGGTTTGGTTTTGGTTCTCGTTGGCTTTAGCATTGTGTGACATTAGACCCTCTACTACTGTGACTCAGACAAATGCATGCTCACAGCAGGTGTGTTTCTTTCAGTGGACACTCGTCTAAATGCAGTATTTCAGTCGGACTTATTTGTAGCTTGGCCTACTTTGGTCCGTGGTCGGCTGAAACGCTAAGTGCTACACCAGATTCTCCAGTGTCACATTTCACCTCTGGGGGTGGGTGCCAAGGCAGCACAGGGTTCTTCAAATAAATCCCTTCAAACCTAATATAAATCACACAATAAAGCCTGTGCATGTGTGTGTGTGTGTGTATGTGCACACACATATCAATGAGTTCACTGTCTTCTAATCCTTTCTGTATTTGCTGGCGTGGGTTTTTTTTATCTTGGCTTTCTATAGGTCTTGTCATGATGGGAGGAAATGATTAGCATATATTTACGAGACAGAATGCACTTCAGTGTCTCAATAAAGTCACCCTTTGTTAAGTGCAGTTTTATGCTGTGAAGGTTTGGTGGTTGATCAGTTAGTGTTGTGTAGCAGGGTGTTGAGGATCCTTCCATTTATTTCCAACTTATGTCCAATTTAAAACTAGAGCAGGCTGCAATGATAGAATGATGAAAGTCGACAATTAAAGGCAGCTTCCAATGTCAATATTTTTCTGGTTTCTTTGCTCCATATGTCAAAGAAATCATTAAAACAGAATCATTTTGGTTTGTGGACAAAACAAGACATTTGAGAGCATCATCATTTTGAGTTTTTGGAAACACTGATCAACATATTTCAGCATTTTATGACATTTCATGGACCAAACGGCAACCAATTAATTGAGAAAACAATCGACAGGTTAATTGATTGTGAAAATAATAGGTAGTTGTAGCCCTAATTTATAATTCTATGTTTTGGTCGTTAAAAATCCAAATATTGGCACACAACTGAACGAAAAGCCACTCTCCCAAAGCCACCCAGTTTTCCATACACTTCCATATCTTGCAATTGTTATAATAATTTTATTTTGAAATCCTGAATCCATATATTAATTTTGAATCACCGCCAATATTTGAGCATACACCCCCAGATAATTTTTATCAAAATCTGTCTTCTGCTTTTTGAAATATGCTGCTCGCGAACTCAAACAGACAAGCGTAAACCTCCTCGGTGGAGGTAATAAACAATAACAAACTGCCACGTGATTCACAGTTAAATAAACTTGTGTGTCTCAATGGCGTCATTCCTCCTTCCTGGAATGGGTACGTGAATGTGTTGGCTCCTGCCTCGCGCCTGTTGACACCTCTCGTCTTTAATCTCGGCCTCTCAGGAGAGCACTGACGCGCACATGGACTCACGTTCATGCTGACCTGTAGTGAATTCACCTTTGGCCTCCACGCATGTGTCCTTTCTGTTCAAACAATGAGGTCGTTAAAAACCCTGATGAACATCCACTCGAGGATGTAGGAAAAGGGTTTTGTTTCCCTTTTGTTGTCTCTTACTCTGAGGTATCAAGTGTGCAGGCTGTATATTTGCACAAGGACACAAAAGTGGTTTTCCTTGATTATTTTTTTTTTACCCTAAGGGGAGAAAATGTGACAGAATTCCACACACTGGCTGAAATGAAAGAACAAAGTGGATCTCCAGATGGAGTCTGATTGTGTGTCAGTGGGGTGCACAGTACCACGACACGGGGGCTCTTTCATCTACAAGAAAATGTGTTTCGGCTGTGGTTGTGCCGCTCGGTGAAATGAATATTCACAGAGACATGTCGGGTTTAATAGCATTTCGAGTCTATGTCACTGTGTTTAGGGAGATTTTGTGAAATGGCAGTGGGAATATTCAGTCACTAAAAGGTCTCAAAATCTTAATTTTTAATCCAATACAAGCTTTTAAATGTGAATATTTTCTGGCCTCTTTGCTCCATATAACATAGAAATACATTTTTGTTTTTATTTATATTATTTGCAACCCTAGAAGAGACATTTTTGGCAATTGTGTTTGTAATGTCTCTCTGTTTCTTTCTTAAAGATCAAAATATTAGTATGCTTATATAATTACAAACAAGACCGTTGCTTGCTGCCTTTCAAAAGTTATTCTCGACCAGACGACCTCACCTTGTCTTCTATTATGCAGAAGTATACATTTAATGAGACTTGGTTTGGTAATACATTCTGTGGCTGTTAAATACTAGTGCAGAGATTCATATTGTGCAAGTGGACCTTCATATTCATCATACATGACACGCTGTAGATCTTTAATTCATTGAAAACCCTGTTTTTTCAGTGAAGCGTGTCAGTGAAGGGTGTTGATTGAAATTAAAGTGTTCTGCATTCTTACTTTCCACAAAATGTACAGCTGTTGACTCACCCCAGGATTCTGTGGGTTTAAAAATAGGCTCCTTGAATGGTTGAAGTGTGAGAAAATTGGGGCCAATAATGATCAGTGTGTGAAGGTCATGTCGTTGCTCAGAACAATGTTCCTAAAATATTATTGATTGTGTGAAGGCTTTTACAATTGTGTGGATTCATTCAGCTCAAACTGGACAACAACAAAAAGAAAGAGGTCATTCCCTAAGAAGCCAAGGGCATGACATTTGAAACACTTGTCCGTGATTCTCGGTGGTCATACGCCCTTAAATACACGCCCAGTCCCGCTCGTCGTCCACACCCTTGAGCACCAATTTCTGAATGATTTTAGCCTCTTGTTTAATCACAGTAATCTAGAAATCATTTTCTTTGCATTCCTACTTCATAAGATATGTGCGCAGTGAAGTGAAAAGGGAGAGGATTTGGAGCAAAAAATTGGAATTGGAAAGTTGGCCTTGAATGAATGTTTGGACATGGCAGTATTTCTATTTTGCCAATTGTCTGCCTGCTACAATCAGAAGCAGTGATTCCCAAAGACTGCGTTGGAACTTACATATGAATCACAGAAGAGTTTTCAGTCAAGATAACATTCTTCTGATCAATATGCATAACATATTTAGGAAATGATTCCTTTTTTCCAACTTGTATAGTCGTATTATATTAGGTGTTGCAGAAATAGCTGTAAATTTGATGCAGCATCATGCACAAACTTGCTTTTGTCACGTTGTATATTGCGATTTGGGGATCCTCCATATAGAAAGTTTGGGAAACACTGATGTATAGTAGTACTACTAGTACTAGTAGTAGTAGTTTAGTAATAGTAAATCTGTGGATGAGGTTGATAGACACAAACTTTGGTATATGACCAGGGAATTTGATCTGCACATTCTCTGAAGTTTGCTGTTCATATAATATATGATGAATGAAGCAGGAGATTATCTGGGTAAGGCCCACAACAGCTGGAGAATTTTTTAGAAGATCCAGGCAAGGGCTGGCGTCTTGTTTGAAACTGTAGGAGGCAGGACACTCACCTGTGTAGTTTCCAGAGTTTATCATGCTGTGTATTCACACATTTGGACATGCACATGGACGTTTTGAGGATATTGGATTAGATTAGGGAGCAAAAAAACTGATTTGCAACCGTTGAGAAAGTGCCTAACTGGCATTAACTTTCCACATGCAATGACTCAGGACTGCATGTGGGTTTTTATCCAATTTGTGTATGAGTAACTACATGTAAATGAATGTTTTTCCAGCGTCTGTGGAAAATTGAAGCTCAATACTCAGATACTGTCATTCACGTCTCTCTGCCTTCCTCTGGTCTCTTCAGACAGGCCTGGGCTTTGGTGTCGGTGGTAGACGGTGGTAACGCGTCGTGCACAGAGGACGTCCGGGAGCATGAAAACCACGACACGGGAGGAAGAGCACTGGCCATGCGCAACTTCACCACCGTGGACGGAGTAGGATTCTCTGTGACTGCTTACAGTGAATGGAAAACTGGTGAGGAACATCTTTCAATGGTGTACATTCAAAACAGTTTGAACATACAGTACTATATAAGTGCATGTTGAGAATTAACATTAACATTGGCCTTTGCACCCCAGAAAGGATATCATTATTCTTCCTTGGTGCAGTAAACTTGCATAAAACATAGAAAAGCAAGAAGGTGGCTTCAATAAAGCGAGGCAATCGCCTGAAGTACCTCATTCTAAGGCAACATTAAAAACCAACATTTATTTTAAAGCAACTATATACATACACAAACATGAGTACATTATGAGTATGTGTATTCAATCTCTGCCAATAAAGCCTTGTAAAACGTACACACTTGACCTTTTAAGTTACTCCCAATAATAGGTACCTGCATTACATAAACTTAAAACAGTTAAAAAAAGACAGGTTTCTCAGTCTTTGTTAAGGTAAATGCTTTAGAATAATGGCTCCATTTTCTTTGCTGATCAATCATCTGAACATGAAAGACATTCCTGTGCATGTGTGAGTGTTTTTATGACCACACCGTTATAGCAAATACCAGGTCTTAAGGCAGATGGAAGTGCAGTTGGGGAAGCACCAGCCCACCCTTGGTCGGAGTAGTTTTTCTTTATTTTTTGCAGCCATGCATGGCCATACCTTGTAAAAACATTTTTTACATTGATTCAGTTTTACTGTGTTTGGTATTATTGGTGTAAAATTATTATTTTTGTTGAAAGTACCTGCTGTAACTAGACTCGAGTGACATTGTCAGCCACTGACCAGAATTAACCGCTTTAGACAAGTATTATATTTTCATTTCTTAGTCTGGCAGTGTGTGCTGTTATTTCATTCTGAGGCCAGGATCTAAATCACTCCTCGATGGGATTAAATTACTCACAATAAGAAAATATGGAGTGGTTGTATTCCTCTGCTATATCTTGAAGAAAGCCCTTTTTTTTGTCCGTCAAGGTTTTGCCATCTCCGGCTTCCAGGTTGACGCGGTGGACCAGGTGGTTCTAAACCTGCAGGACGAAGTGCAGCAGACCTGGAAACCCGGGGATCACGTTGTAGTTGCCAGCACAGATTACTCCATGCATCAGGCTGAAGAGTTCACCCTGCTGCCTTGTCGTCGGTGCACCAGCAGGCAGGTCAGGATACAAGGTGAGAGAGACAGAAGCTTTGGTTTCCCTGTGCTACAAACCGAAATGTGTTTTTGTGGTCGTTTGTGGTTTGGTTTGTAATCTGACCCATGTTGCCATTTTTGGGGCTGCATAGTTCCTGCTAAACGTGGAGGAGGACAGAACGAACAAGGAAGGAAGAGCTATGAAAAGCACAGTACTGACGTATTTCATATGAAAAGGTTCAGAGTGGAACAAGGCAAATAACATCTTAGTCATAAGAGGACGATTAGATTAGACACATAGGCTATGACATGATTCAGGGAACACAGTTTTTGTTATGTACACAAACCAAAATATCAAAATATTCCCATCTCATATGATAAGAACCTGAAAATTCAGAAAGCTTATCAGTAGAGATTTTCGGTGACTAGTAAACGTTTTCATTAGCTTCATAATGAGTCGTTTTAGACGACTTAGTGTTTCCATACGTGTGTTTATTTATTGCAGATTTGGAGCTTTGACCAGCAGTGATTCATTCAGCCTTTCCTCTTCCTCTGTCTTTCCCTCTCGCACTCTCCATCACAAACACATGACCACACAGTTCTGTCAAAGTCTGACTGGTTATCAGGAACACTGGGAGAATTCCTGACGCATCGGTTGACCAGTGGACCATCAAAATGTCTTTGGGTCATCTTGGTGTGAGACCACATGAGATAATGCTGTGTATATATGCCAAGACTGCTCAATGAGGGTCCAGAAGGCTTATGCTTTAAAAAGGGTTACATGTTACATTTAATTGTCCAAAATTAAGGTCCTAATTATCCTTAAAAATGGCAATTACCCCTTAAATCTGGCATTCAAAGGTCTAACAAATGCCACAGACACAACAACCTAGATTGCTTTATTTATTCTCTGTGGAAAGTGTTGTAAAGAATTTGGCCAATTTGCACTTAGTGTTTGGATTTTCACGTGACGGCATCGGTCTGCTGGCTTTATTACGAGAGTGCACACAGACTATGGACAGGGACATGAATTGAGAAGGTAATAATGAAAAATAAAGCGCTTAAGTTTTAACCGAGCACAGATATGAAGGTCGCTTTGATGTCTCAGTCTGCTTGTTTTTACTTTAGTTTAACTGTTTGCTTATGTTTTTATCTGCTCTTTTACTCTCCGGCTTAAGAATTCCTCTTTGCTCTGAATTAAAAACAAATTTCACTGGAAACATGTCATCGATTAAGTACATATTTCATGAATTTAAGGTCTTAAATTTGATCAAAGTGGCCTGGAAACATGTCCTAAATTTGTCTTCCCAAACCTGCAGATACACTAAAACCTTAAAAACTGTGCAGCTGTGTACTGCGCACTTGTTTATTCATCACAAATTAGTTGGTTATTGAACCGTATTTGTGCCAGTAATCTAAGTTACTGCCACAAATACGGTCTATTTCTGCCTAGAAAAAACACCACAACCTACCTCTGCTGCTCTAATTTACTTCTCAAACTATCTGTTCGTGTTTGGTTCATCTCTCTGTCAGCCGTGTTTCCTGATCTCATTCCTCTGTCATCAACCGTCGGCAACTCCCTTCCTGAAGAGAGGGATGGGTTGGTTTTTGCTCTATCTGCCTAATTTTTGTGTTGCTGCCATGAAGGAAGGGCTGAGCAGCTGGAGCACGGCTCTATGTAACATTGGCATGTGCACCATGTGGGTGCGGGTACTTTCCACATTGTCTGAAAACTTATTGTTGTGTTTTTTTTTTTATGTATTTGACAGCTACTCCAGTAAATGTCTCTCATTTCGATTGTCGGGTTTTGGGGTGTGGATGGGTGGGTGGGTGTTTGTTGTTTGGGTGGATGCTGCTTGGCGTACTTCCTGTGGTTGACAGATATTTATTCAGGTTATGAGCCAGTGAAAAAACTATTCGATTTGGTTTGTTTTCCTTACAAGAATATGTTCACCTTGCAAAAAGGGGGATTTAAGTGCCATTGTGGAAAACTGCATTGTGACCTTTGTGGGGGTCTTTCACTTTCTGGGTGCTTTCTCTAGTTTGGATTGTTTAAGGTGTGTGGTTGATAGGTTTTTGTTGTTTGTGTGTTTGCTGTGAGGCGTGTTTCCTGTGGTGGACAGTTGGAGGGTATTTTCAGAAAGAAAATATCTCAATTTAAATGCCACTACCTGACATTTTGCCATTTTGTTTGACACTTTTGTGCCAATGGAGCATTTCAGGACCTCTTGTGCCACTTCACACAGGATTATGCAGACTGCCACGTTATGTGTTCATTTGTTTTCACTGGTTTGAATGAACTGATTGACATTTGTATCTATGAACAACATGAGTTCTGAGATATTATTTCACGTGTAACGTGGTTGTGTGGTTCTGCGGGTGAATGAGAGAGTGCATGTTTGTCCATCGCTGTACGTGATGAACTGGCAACAGAAAGCGGTAGAAAATTGGCGAATGAATATATCATGTTGTTGGCAGCATGTGACCAAGTATCGACGTTTGTTCTGTTCTGTTTAGGGAAGCCTCAGTACGGTCATGTTGGAGAGATCCTCGATGGAGTGGACATGCGTGCCGAAGTGGCTCTGCTCTCCAGAAACATTCTCATCTACGGAGAAATGGAGAACTCCTGCTATGGAAACAACATGTGTCAGTTCTACAACCACGACACCTACGGAGGCCACATCAAGGTACGTCTGGGTTTCTTCTGGCTTCACAGCAAGAAGGTCACTCGATTGAATCCTCGCTTGACTGAGTGTCTGCCTTTGGCCTTATTCACACGGTCCATGATCCTTTTGTTTTTTGTTTTTTTTCCACGACTCAAAATGCTGAAGTACCGTACATATGCCAGGCCTGTATGTGGCGCTGTAATGCCGCTACAGAAATACACCAAAAAACGGAGAAAAATACGCTGAGCATGCACATAAAGCACGATACGTAAGCAGATTCTCCTGAACTCATGCCCCCTGTGTTTGTTTAGTGTGTTTGTGTTTACTTCCTCCCACAGTCCAAAGACACACAGACTGGGGTTAAGTTAAGTACAGACTCTAAATCAGTGGGTTTTTAAAAATGGACCAGCCTCAGGACCCACATTTGTCCTTAGTAATTTGGTTCCAACAAATTTAAACAAACATTAGTAACGGACACCACATTTCCTGTCGGCAGACTGGCGCGATATAAGGTGTCTTTTCAGACGTGTGTATGTGAGGAGGCACGTTTTGCTTTACATTCACACTCTCTGTTACTCGCACTACAAGCTGCAAATCTTTAGCTGCTTGTTTTTATGCTTTTACATCATAACTGCAGTGAAATAGTTAGAGAAATATGTCCTCAGCTCTGATCAACCACTGCTGCTCTCTCTTTCTTTGTTGAGCTGTAGAAGTGTACACAGTAAAGCCACCATCTAACTTTACCTAACTTTTTTTCATCATACACAAATTGGTGTTTTGGAAGTGCTAAAAATGCTATTTTTGGAAAATGAACTAAAATCTCAAAACACCGCCCTTGCATTTTGCGTGTATACAAAAACCCAACCTTGGGAAATCGATGATGTCATAGCCCCAACTCTTGCTCTTGCATTTGCTGTTGCAGTCTCCATTATCGTCGTTGACGTTAGTTTGTACACAGCACGCAAGTGCATGTTTACTTCTTCGTTTTTTGGTGTATTTTGGCAGTATTACAGTGCCACATACAGGCCTGGCATATATATATGTATATACAGTGTTTAGAGTTGTTTTGGGGCATCTGTGTGTATGAAGGCATTTCATGTTTAGGAACAAAAACATTAAAGTTCTGTTTCCATGTGGTTAAGGCCTTCTTTGACCACTGGTGTTAATGTGATTATGGGTGGCTGTTTGTGTTGTCAGCTGGGATTGACTCCAGTTCCTTTCCTGTGACCTTCAATGGAAAAATTAGTAGATAAATGTCTGCAGTAATCTGTGTGACTGTTTCCATACCGCAGAGCTCATATGTACATGTGCTTTCTCTCGATTGCCATACTCTGGTTTTCTTTTCATTTTCTTCTCTGCCTCCAAATAAACGTGAAGCTTTTACTTTCATGGCCAATGCTTTCCTGTAAATGTGAAGTCTGTAAATCAGGACACTGAAGACAGATAAGCACTTCAGCGTGACACTAACCGCAGTGTCTTATCCCCCCCGACCCTCTCTGATGGCTCCTTTATAACAAGTACACTATAATTTGGTCAGCGATGGTAGGATTTCTTTAACGTTTTGTGGCAAATGCACAATAGCATTCCTGAAGCTGTGTGTAACGTGTCCCCATTGTGCAAAACACAAACACTTTCTTTCCATTTTAACAATTTTCTTTTCAACCACGTTTACGCGTAGCATGAAAACCACTTTTATTGATATTACACAATCGGCTTTTAAAATGATTGACGCCTCCACCTTAAACCATCAGTGCTCTGCATGCGTGTGTGCTCCTAACATACACTCATCACTGCACATTGTCCTCGGTGCTCTTGTCACACTACTCCCACCTGGACATGGACATAAAACTGTTGGCAGTCATGTCACATTATTGTGTTCATGTGCTACATGTATAATTCATTACATCGCTTATTAGTGTGTATGTCTTTGTTGAATATGTACGCGTGCATGCGTTTGACACTAAGAGAAAAAGGTAGATTGAGGGAGAACTTGGCTCTAGACTAATCTTTGGCTGGTCCTCAATTTTAAGGGCTTTTTCAGGGTTAAGACCTGATTTTACAGTTAGTGTTTGGATTAGTTTTGGGTTGGGATAAAGGTTGGAATTATGCATTTAGTTTGGAAGGTTAAGGTGAAGGCAGGGGTTATGTAATGCATTATGTCTATGAGTGTTCTCACTATGACTGCTGTACAAGAATTTGTGTTTGTGTTACAGTTAGCTGGAGGGATTGGCCAATACCTCCCTAACAGGAACCAGACTTTGTGGATTAGGCCATACCCACAAAAGGGCCTCCTGCAGAGCATTGTACAGCATATCCACAGTATATTTGACTATTTGTTGATGTTAATGTTGGACTTAATTTGCTTCTAAGTACATTTTCTTTTGCATCTCTGTGCATGTTGCTTTTAATTCATGCTTATGAGAAGAGCAGCAGTAGTTCTGGAAATTTGTGACTCGCTGACAAACATGGAAACGTGATATTGACCTACACCAGAGTGGTGACATGTTTAACCTACTTTTGTAGCCACAAACATGCCGTGGGTTTCCCAGTGTCATGTACTTTTTACACTGTGTAAAACCACATTGTCATTGTCTCTCTCTTTCTACACGTCACAGATCTATGCTAACTTCTCGTCGGTGCATCTGTCCCACGTGGAGCTGAAGAACATGGGTCAGCAGGGAGAGAAAGGACGCTACCCTCTCAACTTTTACATGTGCGGGGATGTCGACCAGAGGGGAGGCTACCGGGAACCCACCTATGTGGACGGACTCTCCATACACCACTCCTTCTCCCGCTGTGTCACCATCCACGCCACCAATGGTTTGCTGGTAAGTGGAGTGCGGCTGTGTTAAATAAGGCCCGGGCCACAGTGATAGCTGCATCGTTGATCTGCTGCATCTCACGCTCCTCTGTGCTTGGGCTAAGTTTGTAGAGGGTGCAAGCATAGAAGTCATGGAGGTGACAGCCTATTCAGCCCATCACTTCAACAATGGTCAACAATGGATTGGATACTGTTTTAGTCTTTATTCATATCAGGGGATCTTGATGCATTTGCCTATTTCCAATTATGGCAAATACCAATTTTCAATAAAAGCGCTGTTGAAAAAGATGCATGTATGCAGATAATTTAAGTGCTTTTACTTTGAAATTGGTATAGTATGTGGAGAGGTTTTAAGTGTGTGTTAAAAATAACTTTCTCAATGAACCATGCACGGCTTGTGGGGTGAAAAAAATTGGTGACACAGAGACAGAGTGTCTTCTCCACATTTGTTTTTTTTTTGTTTTTATGGGTGTGAAAGGAAAAGCAAGATGTTCCATGCCACAGACGCAACATACATCCAGTGTGGGCATGATTCAAATGATAGTGTTGTTGTCAGGCTTTTCCAGAATTTGATGAGCAGCTGACCTTTTGAATCGTGTGTGCTGGAGCAGTGAAACCTCTTAAAACCAGCATTGTTTGAGAGGTTTCCCTGTTCCCTGACAGGGGTCTCAGATAACCAGGATTGAGAAACACTGCTCTAACCTAATAATGTAGCACTGACAGGTGTAATCTCACAGGCAGCTCTTACAAATGACTGCATTGTGATACCGGACTGAGTGTTCATCAATCACAGCCTCCATCACTGGTTTACTGTAATAGATTGATTTTTCTTCCCTCCTCCATTTTTCTGGTTCTTTTTTTCCTTCTTGTGTCTCATTTTATTCAGTTTACTCATTTTCATATACATTTGTATCTGTAAACACTTTAATTCTAATGTAGCAGAACCTAATTTCTGTGGAACTGGCTAAATTAAAGATTTAAAATGTGGTTAGGGTAAAGTAACCTTAAAAGAATAACTGCAATCCTATGTGTGTGTCTGTGTGTGTGTGTTCCCTCTTGACGCCAAACGTGATGTTTGTCCTTGGCTGAATACATTTTTCCTTTCCTCCATTAAGGAAATGGAATGTATTAAGTTTTGGATTGTCTTGCTTCAGTTTTTTCCTGTTTCCTCTCTCACACAGTAATGATATGAATATTCTTTTGTGTATACTCATGAGGAACTCTCTGGATACCACTGTTCTCCTCGTAGCTTTGGTCAGGTTTGTTTAAAAAAAGAAAAAAGTCACCGTAGGACATTATTTCAGGAATTTGAGGTAGTCTGAGGAAACAAGCATTTAGCTGTTACTCGCTGTAACTAATGTTGTCCAAACCTCCTTGTTTACCAGGATTTTCTGCATATTTTCTGTCAGGTATGAAGTGACTATCCTGTGGAAAAGGAAAAAGTGCTATAAATGGTATTAAGTAGTGGATACAGTTTTCCTCTCCCACTGAGAACTGGGCTTTTAAAGTCTCCCTGTGACCTGTGTGCTTTAATTTATTTTCTCTGTGTTCTCTTGTGCTCTTCCGTCTTTGCTCCAGGTGAAAAACACAGTCGGTTACGACACCCTGGGTCACTGTTTTTTCCTCAAAGATGGGATCGAGCAGCGCAACACTTTCTTCCACAACCTCGGCCTGCTGACGCGACCTGGAACTCAGTTGCCCACCGACCGCAACGACACTCTCTGCACCAGCATCAAGGACAACGTCTACAAGGGCTACACGCCTTCACCCAGCACAGAGTGCAAGTAAGAGAACAAAAGATATGACATGCAGAAGTTACAGAGTCTCTCAGGTTAAAGATATGACCAGTTGTCAAGGCTCCTTGGCAACAACTGCAAGTCAATAACCGAGTATAAAATGTATGTTTTCCTAATTTCATGAGATTAAATCCAAAGTAGAGCTGCAGCTAACGGTTATTTTCAGAATAAAATGTTCATCAGTGTTTTTCCAGACTTGCAAACTCAAAAGTTTGAATGATTTCTTCTTTATATAGAGCAAAGAAACCTGAAAATATTCACATTTAAGAAGTGTGTGTGTGTGTAGTGTGAAGGCTATAGGGTTAGAGATTTGAAATGTTCTCCACATGTGTGCGTGGGTTCTTTCTGGGTTCTCCAGTTTCCTCCCACTGTCCAAAAGATTAGGGTAATTGGACACTTCAAATGGGATCGGCTCCATCGACCTGTGACCCTCAGACAATGACAATGAATGAATAATCCTGTTGAATATTTGCTTGAAATGTCCATTCAAACTGACTCTGTGCCCCCTTTTTAAAGCTGTATCCTCGTCAGAGTACGTTTTTGATGGTGGGAAACCTGGTGAGCTTGTGCAGACATACTCTGAGAGAAAACAGCCGGACATTGTCTGTCGGGGAGATACTGTTGTAAGTTGTATAGTGTGAGAGAGATACTGGCAGGATGCCTTTATCAACGTAAAAACAACCGCTCTTCTCCGCGGGATGTTGTCGAGAAAAGAAGAAAAGTCCTTCAGTGAGGGAAGCAGCGAGGCCTGTTTCCGCGGGTTTCTGTGTGAGTCTTGGCAGGGGTTAATGGACCCTCATGTGGAGGATTAAGCGGTAGAAGATGGATGGATGAAAGATCACTTTAATCTGTCTTATTTGACATAGTCCTACCTTTTGTTTTCTGCTTTTCCAGGGCAGTGTCAACATTCTGGATCGCCAACCCCAACAACAACCTCATCAGTAACGCAGCTGCTGGTTCTCAGGTAATAACATCAGAATTATAGGAGAAAACAGCTTCAGCTCACTTTATAATCACTCCACAAATGATTAATAAAAACATGAGTGACGAACAAGGAACTTTTAATATTATGCAAAGCTGCTGTGGCTTTGGTGTTCCTAAACTTTGTAATAGGAAGTGTATTTTCAATAAAAAAACAAGGATCCCTCAATAAAATGGGACTTAACAGGGTTTGGTATTTGATAGAAGGGTAGAACAACAGTCAGATTTCTAATATGTGAGAATAGCAGAAGGATACCCCTCATCTCATCTCTTTTTCATTTTGGCTCAGACGAAGTTCACATGGGAGGGCTCTGCAGTCACTGGTAGGGGGTATTTGTATCGTAGTTAGGCCGACTGTCAGAATCTAATGAATCGTAGCCTTTGATGAACTGTTGCTCTCCCATGAACTCATACGCTTACGTGTACTCTCACTGTGGGACTTGACCAACGTGAGCGTCGTGTGACATCCTGCCCTCTTCCATTTATTGTTTCTGATGGAGCATAAGCCCAGATAATGAAATTCCTCTGGCCGCACCACAAAATGTGATTTGTCCTGTCGTGTTTATCACTTTATTTCTCTACTTTTCCTTCCTGGTCCAGGACGCTGGCATATGGTTTGTGTTCCACAGCGCGTCCACTGGAGACTCGCATGGGCTGGTACCGGAGACCAAGGCAGAGCTCACTCCACTGGGGATTTTCTACAACAACCGTGTTCACTCCAACTTTAAGGTACGACCGGTGTTGGTTTATTTTTTTTGTGCCTTTTTATTGTCAGCGCAAGTATTAAATTGGTGTTGTTTATATGTGCAGTGTTTATAACTCGTAAAAAGAGTCTGCTTACTTTCCTGGCTTGTGCCAAAAAGACACTCGCACACAGGAGTGGAATCTACAATAGAGCTCTGTTGTGTAAAGAGTGAAGTCAGGCAGGTGAACTGTAAGGTCTTTGTCCAGTCTGACCACATCAGCCTCTCCTATACGTGATTATACCACAAGACCAACTGAGAGTATAGATTTCCATGTACACGGGACACGGACACATGACATTTTTCATTTTATTTACGTTACACTTCATTTTTTATGCACACGTAAGTAATCCCCATGTTGCGGACAATGTAAACACACGGTATATTACATATACATGTATACATTATTCACAGTGTGTCTGCTTTCCACTTCTCCTACTGTGTACAGCGCGAGTACTGTAACCCTGTCAGCACCTGATTTCACTTAAATACATTCATCACTGCCTCTGTTCCACATATGTCCAACTCGAGGCCTGCGGGCCACATCTGGCCCGACATACACTTGTGTTCAGCGCGCGAGATAATGTGTTATGTCTTTCCCGCTCCTCCATTGACACTCTTATTAGTACCACACATCGAGTTACCTCCGCCAATAAAAGAATTAAACAAATTAGATGTGGACTTTTAAAACCCAGGGGAGGTTTATAAGGGGGGGTGGGTGGGCTCAGCCCCTCATTTGTATTTTGCTCCCTCTCTTTAACCTTTATACATCTGGAGAAAAATTATTGATTATTGGCAAAGATACATGTGACTACAAGCCTGTATGTGCTGTTCTGCTGGAACACAGCAGAGGAAATCAGGTGAGACAGATGAGCATTACATTACTGTTCAGCTGATTTCAATGGAAAACATTCATAAAGTTCAACATTTATGTTTTGTGAGTACTCAAAACTGATATTTAGCCCCTAATATATCTTAACATCACACATCTTACACTAATTTAACCTTTAAGTTTAGTTTGTATAATTCCGTCCCCCTCTGTGATAAAGTTTGACATCCCACTGTCAAATATACTAATAATAGTGTTTACAGTTCTGTGGCAAGTCTTTAAACACTAAGTAATAAAGCAAATTGTCATCAATCATTCTTTTACCTCTCTCTCTCTCTCGTTCATAGGCAGGGCTGTTCATTGATAAAGGAGTGAAGACCACGAAGGCCAGTGCTGCCGACCCTCGGGAATATCTGTGTCTAGACAACAGTGCCAGGTGTGTATGTGTGTGCATTTTACAGTCTCTCATTCATTTTATGTAAAGATATAACAACAATAATAATAATACTAATGCTCATGAAATTTAAAGACGAAGTGTGTACTCACCCTTCACTCCCCAAGCGTGTCAGTGAACTAAGGTGGCCTTCACTTACCAAAAAGGGTGTTGTTTTTCTATTTTGTAGGAATTATACATTAATGTAAACATACTGTCTGCCAATAAACCTTGCTAAATGTTACATACTGGACCTTTATTCAAAACAAACCTGAAAGAATGGAAGTAAAACGGAGAAGGAAATTATATTGCAGTAGGGAATAATCTTGAATGTTTTTCTTTTCTTATGAAAAGTATCTTTCGAGTTCCCTTTTCTAATTTGAGGTACTTCTGGTCTCAGACGTTTTTTTGGTAAAGTTTTAAGTGCCTCTTTCTCTAAAATTCTAAAAAGCGTATTCATCAGTTGAGAGGAGTGCACACTGAACATTTAAATCAATATATTTATATTACATATGTATTACATTATATTAGTCCAATATTGCTGCAGTACTGGACAAAAATAAACATTTTTAATGTATATGTCTATATTTTTGCACCATGGTGCACATTTACTTTATGTAAATGTTCAGGTTTTTGTGGTTTACTAACATGTTTGTCTAAAACCACGGCAATTTACAGTTATTTACCTCTTCATACCGTACCTCTACGAGGATATTATGTTCATTTACTGGGTGCAGATACAGTGGAAGGCCTTTCTACTCTGTTAGTGCATTTTAGTGGAAGCTCTCTGTCAGGTTTGTGTTGACAGAGAAAATAAGGCTTTTCACAGATAGAGTTTCCACTCTGCAGCTCCCTGCCCAAATACAGTCCTCAACTAGACGGAAAAAATCCCATGTGTCCACTGAGATGGAGGCTTGACCATGCTGTGTGTGTGTGTGAGAGTGTGTGTTTGTGTGGGCAGAGGTATGAGGAGGAGGTTTTTAAAATGTGTACTTAGCATTAAGCGCGCAAGAGAGAAAGGGGGGAGCATTTGTGTTGTGTCATCGTAAGAAACTATGCAAAAGACACTGGATTTAATTAACTCCTGCAGTGATTTAAGTCGACTTCTGATTATTTAAATCATAAACTGCAGCGGTGCACACCCTCTTATATTTGTTTTTCTTTCTACATAAACGCTTCACAGGGAATTAGAGCTGCTCTGGTATGGTACAGTCTTTTTTTTTTTTTTACCAGCTCCTCCTCCTCCCCCTCCTCTGCCTCCTCCTCGTCCTCGTCCTCTTGGTCGTGTGCAGTGCAATTTTAGCCATTCCTTCCATTCCCAGCTGAACAGCGTGGGCTCTCAGGTTTTTCCAGACAGTTTGCTGGTGCAGACTGATGATGGAGAATCCTGCAGCAGGAGTTTTCTTCATGCAGAGAATTTAATTGGATGACGCTGTGTTGTGTGTGTGTGTGTGCAGAGGTGGAGAGTGTCAGAGAGTGTCACACAGGTTCTTTTCTGTACCTATAATTTAGTGATGTCCTCTAAATACCTCACAGGCTAATGTTAAATCTAATAATTAGCTGTAATTTTGCTGTCTTTTCCTCTCTTATTTTATTTATATTATTTTTCACGTCTCGGTGAGAAAGCATAAACATATTCACACAGTAAATAGGGCTTAAAAAACTGACACAATTCACATTACGTTTCGTACGATGAGGGTCTTTATATGTCCATGCCTTTTTTAGAAATCGGGGCCACCATTGCCAGTTTTCTTTCTTTCCTCCATCTATGAAAACGTAAGCATTAAGTCATATTAAAATTTAACACACATACTGCAATCTACATTTTATATATTGCACTGCAGTGCGATTTTAAACAGTATTTTCAATAAAAATAATGTATAAACTAAACTATTAAAATATTAATACACAATAAGGGTCATTAAAAAGCAAAAAGACCCAAACCTTTGGAGGAAAAATAAAGTTTTAGTGACTTTGTAACATTCATTAAGGTTTTTGAGAACAAAAATGTGTAATTTGTAATAACTAGTGGTTTAATAACTAATAAAAAATGTAAATATCTGTCCGATTCATCAGGCGGGGTGAGATTAATCTACAAATCGCACGATTTGTCAAGTCAAACAAATTGTATAACACCAATAAAAACTACTAAATGAAAAGAAAAAGTATAGAAAAAGCTGTAACACAGTTGCATATTTGTTATAAGTTTCTTTCCTGGAAGAATGACTAACAACACTGAGCTTTAAAGCCATTAGGCTGAAAAAAAAGGGGAAAAGTCCAATACTTTTGAGGAAATATGGAAAAAAATAAAAGTTTTCTGGTTTGTTTCAACTTTGTACACAAGATATTTCCTCATCTAATGGGAAGTTGGCCATAAAACTTACAGTACATTTATGATTCCGCTGGGGATAAAAAAAACACATTATTATTTTTTTATATGTAATGACGCAATGTACTCTTACTACGATGTTGTGGACCTTCTGGAAGCCAGAGCAGGCGCTGAAGCCTGCAGCCTGCAGCCTGTGAGCCTGCACCTCAAATAGAGTCATAAATTACGTTTGTGCAGATTTATAGCACAACAAGATGATGATTATCAGCTCTGTTGCTCGCTCATATCCTCCCAAATGTGTGTGTGTGGGGCTGTGATTTGTGCTCCGGCCGACCTTAGGTTAGAAAAACATTGTGGTTAAAAACCGCACACAGAGAGGAAATTAATGCAGTCAAAGAAAAATGTCATGATTAGTGAGTGTGTGTGTGTGTGTGTGTGTGTGTGTGTATTTCCAGGTTCAGACCACACCAGAACGCTGATCCCGGCCGTCCTCGGGTGGCAGCCGTCATCGACACGCTCATCTCCTTCAAGAACAACGACCTGGGAGCGTGGATTCGTGGTGGTGACATCATCATCCAGAACTCTGGGTGAGACGACTCATGGGCTGTGAATCATGTGATTGGGATGTGCCCTGTGATGATGATGATGATGATGATGATGAAGACTTTATCCACTGTTTTATAGACTGTAAATGACACATGTTACTCACTAACACTGTAACACATTTTCTCTGCTCTAGATTTGCAGACAATGGAGTGGGATTATCCTTTGCCAGGTTCGTACATGTCTTAATCCCTCTTCTATGAACACTGTGTTATTTGATTGGATACTTAAGATCAGTGATTCTCAAATACTGGGTTGGGACCCACAGATTGGTCACAGGAGATTTTGTTTGCTCTTTTATTGTGTGTTATAAATAACGTGCGTAAAATTAAGTTTTAAATAATTTACAATACATCGCTTGGAAATTATTTGTTTATATGGTTGTAAATTAGTCAGAAATTTGCTCTTGTCGTGGTTCATATTGTGATTTGGGTCACACTAGTTTGCCATCTTTAAAAAGTGGGTCCCCATAAAGAGAGTTTTGGAAACATTGCTTCATATCAATCATTCCCAGAGACTGGGTCATTACCAAAACCTTTTTTTTGGTTTATTGAATAACTTATTATGACGTGTGCTGCTGAACTCTTGGCCAGGTCACCCTTGGAAAAGAGATTTTGATCTCAATGGAGTTTTTTTTTTACCTGGTTAAATAAAATAAAATAACTTGTCAGACATTTATCACTTGAAATGGCTGGTTTATTGATATTAGTTGTACAGAAATGGCCGAAAAAATTGTCAAAAACAGTAAAGTGTGCACTAATTTCCCCTCTTATATTTTCATTTGGGCAGTGAGGGTTTATCATCTTCAAAAAGTGGGTCCTGTCATACAAAGTTTCGGGAAACACTGCCTCAAATCAGTGGGTTATCACTCTTAAGTGGCTCTTTCTGTTTCCCCTGATTTCATGTTTTCAACACTGCTTGAAGGCATTGTGCTCTACTTTTGTTGAATAAATATGAGAGGTTCAATTTTTTTTTTAGACGTAACTCAGGAAAAATGTTGCTCCCAAGGCCCCGTCATTTGAAAACCAATGCTTTAGATTTCCTTTGTGTTCACAAGCATCTCTTTCATGCTTCAGCCCAAAATGCTTATCCCAAAATCTCAGTTTTTGACAAGAGATGGAGCCTTTGCCATTAGACAATCATCACATTACCTACCTTTGTTTCAATCATTGGGAGTATTTGATTTGCACATATTTAGATAAGATTTGTTGATCCCACATCTGGGAAATTCACTTCATATGTCATGTTATTTGTTTTTAACTTTCACTCATTTATTGCTGGCCGTGTGTTTTTAATCAACTGCTTTGTTTGGTTTTCATCAGTTTGGTTTCATTTTATTACTTCTCATTAAGCACTTTGAATTTACCTTTCCATGACAAATAAAAGTGCTATATAAATTAAGTTTATTAATACATTTGAACTTATTTGTTTAGTGTTTTTAATTGCAATATAGAGCATATACACTTATGTTCTCTGTATTCTCCAGTGATGGCAGCTACCCTAAGGATGAAGGCTCAAGCCAAGAGGTGAAACAGTCCCTGTTTGTGGGCGAAAGCCAGAACAGAGGGACAAATGGAGGACAAAATAAATACTGGGGACCAGGAGGAGCTGATGCAAAGATGAGGACGCTGCCCAGAAACAGGTGAGGGCAAATAATGGGGGGAATTTATTGACATAGAGAGGCTTATTTGTCTTTCTTTTTTAGCAAATATCCGTGTTTACTGTATCTTTGTTAAATTTATTGGCTGTTATGATGTCACGCTATTTACACTTATTTCACTAACACCATCTGGCCTACACACACACACACACACACACCCCACATTGGAAACCTAAAATCTAGGTTTACTGTTCCGAGCTGAACTGCACTGCACTGCATCGCCTGGTGAAAAAATGCAGCTTAAATGTATGAATGGAGTTAAGATTTATGTGAGGGATTGAGGGGGAAAAGTCCAAATCAAACCCAAGTTCTCTCGGGAGATACAGGGGATGGTGTTGGAGGAGCAGCCTGAGGAGGAAAAAAAAAAAAAAAGAGTATGCTGAGAAAAACAAACACGGAGGGGAAAGTCAGCCGGTCAGAGGGGTTGTTGGATACTATAGATGGACAGATGAGGCTGCTGCTGCTGCTGCAGCTGCTTTTAATTGTCGGTGAACTTGTGAAAGGAAGTTCTGTTTGACTTAACTTCCCTCTGGTGGTATTTTAAACAGTTTCTGAGAAAATGGTGGCAAGGCTAAGGCTTACATAATTGCATAGATGTGGGTTAGTTAGTCATTGTAGCACCACGGAGGACAAGAAGAGTTTGCTTTGACTCATCAGCATTGCAGGCTCTTCTGACGCATGGTTCTCTCATCATTTCCTTCTGTTATTTGAACAGAACATGAAGATCTTGTGCTCCTGATAGCGGAGAAAGAGCCATGATAAGAGCCAGTTTGGTACAGCTTGTGCCTCCAAAGACTTTTACCTCCTTTTATGCAGAGGTTTTATTGAGTCTCTTAATGTTGTCCTAATAAGAGCTTAGATTTTTATCTGTATAAGTTTTTTTTTTTCCCCTCTTTAATTACAGATATTGTGACACACAAAGAGGGAAACTTTTACAAAAACAGCTGCCTTCAAAACCACAGATTGTTTGCTTGTGACCACTGTCACGACTTTGTACAATTTTACAACCGTTTTACAGGTTTCCTGACCACACTGTGACATCTGGCTCGCTCTGGCTTTGTCAGTTACTGCCAGAGCTGCTGACAGCTTTGTTTTTCAGGCCAGGAAAAAAGAGATAGTTTTAGCAAAATAGACCTGCTTTAATCCTTTAATTAAAGTGTAAATAAGGAAATAAGGCGTCATTAACGTCACTAACATATGACGGTTAAAACTGCGGCGTGTACATTTTAAATGCCATTTATCCAAAGGGTTCACACAGCACAGATGAAGTCTCTCACCTCCACACAACCCCTTCTCTGTGTTAACGCTCCCGCACACTGCACACAGGAAGTGATCCGTTTTAAGTGGAGACAACAACAGCAACATTGTGCTGGTAAAGCGAGACGAGTAACAACACAAAGAGGCTCCCACATAAAAGTCTGAGAAGTGAAATCTACTGCGCGAAAAACCTGGTCCTTGAGGAGTTTGATGGGATAAACACTTATTGTCTCCACCCGCCTCTGCACTGCCGCTGTACACAAACGCCCCTTCAGTCAGGTCTGATAGTATTGCGTGACATTATTTTTAAAAACCTGGGTTACAAACATTTCTTTTCTCATACACTTGTGATTTTAAAGCACATTATTATTATTTCTGCTATTAAGTTGTCCTTGAAATTGCTTTAAAATGATTTGATTTGGTTGTGTATGCCTCAGCACTTACTGTGTGTGTATGTATATTTTTATTTTAAAAAGGTGTGAAATGACTATCAGACTGATATAGTGTTGATATTGATTGTAAAAGTGTGTTATGGAGCATCCCTACTCCGGACTGAATCAGGTTTTTAATCACATGTTTGAGCAGGTCACTAAGAAAACCTGTGTTCTCCCCCCTTTTATTTACCAAGTTTGTATAATTTCTACTCGGTTAATTTTTTTGCTGTATTTTTGTTACTTGTTAATCATGAACTATTTTCTCTCGGGGTTTAACCGTAGGACGTTCCCGATCCGAGGTTTCCAGATCTACGACGGTCCGGTGCGGCTCACGCAGAGCACATTCCGTGGATTCATCCCCACGCCGGAGCGTTACACCAACGCTGTGGGATTTAATCTGAAGAACACCTGGCAGCTCACACCGCGAAACAACTTGTCCCGGATCAGCTTCCACTCCACTGTGAGTAGTGAACGCTCACTTTTGACTCGACTTTGTTTTAAAGAAATCATCGAGCTGACTGTGAAGTAAAGACACTGTATGTATCATCGTTTTTAAATAATCTTCTTATATTAATGGTTTATAATCCATACTGACCTGTTTGACCATATGATATTTCAGTATAAATACCACCTTGAGACTCTTTTATATTCTGTTTTAAATCATAAACATTGCTTCCATCTGTTGCTTATGTTATGTTGCAATAATTTGACTGACAAATCAATCTATTTATAAGTCTTTCCTAATACACCAGTGTTAGGATTGTGATTGTGTTTGTTTCCTCTTCTGTATTTTGCTCATCTTGTTCCCTCACCCTTCAAACCATCCCCCCCCCCCGCACATTGATTCAGTCAGATTACCATCACACAGTTGGCAGTTACTTGAATCAGCAGTTCAGCAGAAGAGAGAAGTCAGAATTGCCTGTGGTCAAACCATTGTGAATCTATAACACCCTCTTGTGGTTGTAAGAGACAGTGCATTACTGTGGCGGCTAGTTTTTGACTTTTTGGGTCTTTGCTGCACGTTTTCCTCTCTCTTTCTCTTGCTCCTTCCTGTAATGTCACCAACTGCTGTGCCAATAAGTTAAATAAGTAAATATAGTTTAAAAAATATAATACCTTGAACTTTCACAAAGCTATTTTTATTGATTTAACCAGAAATAAAAACCTCCTTGAGGTTTAAATATCTCTTTTGCAAACGTTTTAGACAGGACGGGGTCACAACTATCAGAGTATGACATTTAATCACAAAACCAGCACATTTTGAACAAAATCTATACAAATATACCGTCTACAAGTCGTTGTAAACCACTTTAAAAGTATCCAAAGTGACCAGATCCTTTAGTTTCAGAGAATTTTGTAGATTTTTCCAGTCAAAGGTGGCTGGAGAGCAGAAATCTTTGAAGACTAGTTGCTGCTGACTCCGTGTCTTTTGGAGAACAGTGACCTGGACGAATGAGAATCTACACAGACATAAAACCCTCTTTTCCTCTGACATCCTCAGGTGGGTCTGCGGGCGTTTTTTGGTCGCCCCGGTCAGTGGTTTGAAGAAAACGACCTGGACGGAGACAAAAACTCCATCTTCCACGACGTGGACGGGTCAGTCACGGGCTACAAAGACACCTACGTCGGCAGAGCAGACAATTACCTGATCCAACATCCTGCCTGTGTGCTCATGTCCCAGTGGAGTGGAGTGATCTGCAGCGGCCGCTATTCTCAGGTAGGAGCAGCTTTACACGGCTCATTCTTCTCATCCGTCCGTCTGTCTGTCCACTCGTCCTGATCTTCTTCTTCTTCTTCAGGTGTATGTCCAGACGCAGGGAGCCCCCAGTCTCACTCTGTTCATCAGCAGAGACGAATATCCGAGCGCTCCGCTGGTGCTGAGGGGGACTAACAGCCAGGGGGCGCCGTCTCAGCAGTACCAGCCTGTCCTGATGATGAGTAAGAGCTACACTCTGCACTGGAGCGGACCTGCACCCAGGGAGGTCGTCCTGTCGCTCATCAACTTTGATAAGTGAGTAACATGAGTCAGCAGGGTGTGAGTAAAAAAAACAATGACTCACCACTTCACTGCCTCAGTTGTGGAGAGGAAAATTAAGTATTTTGATAATTAATAAGTCTTTTTTTTTGTTTTTTTTTTAATGATTAAAGCAAGCTCTTTGATTTTTCAGCTTCTTCATCTGAATGTTATCTGGATTTTTTTGCTTTAGTTAATTAAGAAATCATTAAAACTGAATACAAGACGTTTGATAAACAATGATCAACAGTTTCAGACTTTTTATGGACCAATCAGCTAATCAATGAAGAAATAATGGATTAAGACTAATTATCATTTATAAATTTGCTGATGCAGATTTGCTTGTTTGTTTTTTACTCGTATATCCTGTTTTTGTTTTGATAATGAAATAACAGAATATTGAGTTCACATGATGAACTCGATTGGGGGACCGCTGCCTTAGGTGATGTACTGTAATGTCCTCATCTCTCTCTCTCTCTGCTTTGTTTCCATCACTCAGAGATGGCTGGGTGCTGGTCGGCCTCTGTTACCCTTCAGAAACCACGTTCCAGATCATGGCCGACATCAACGACAGGCAGAGCAACACCTTCATCGACCTCACAGACTACGGCACCGTGTCGTCGTTAGCGGAGTTGGAGAAAAAGCCGATGGAGAGGAAGTACTTCTTTGATCAACCGGTCGGGTGAGGAAACACACAGTCTTATTTCTATCCCTGCTTATTCACTCTTAAACTTGACAGTGTTCTTTTTTTGCACTTGTTTGATCGTGACGATAAAAAAATAATCTTTATTTATTTGTGCAGCTCTTTTCAAAACAAGGTTATAAAGTGCTTTACGAGGTCTGAAGCGATGAAATCAGACAATTAAAATGCAAAGATTTAAGATTTGTATTTGCCGTTTGAACGCGCACAGTTATGTTATGCATAGAAATAGAAAGTGCTGTCTTCAGGACTTATCAGAATAAAAAAGACAGGTAATGTGCACAATAAAGGAAAGCTCTTAAATCTGGACACACAATAAAAATATGGTGGAAGTATATCTAAAATGATATAATGGATTAAAAATGTAAGTAATTGAAAGTAATTAAATTAAATTAAATTAAATTAAATTAAATTAAATTAAATTAAATTAAATTAAATTAAATTAAATTAAGCTTGCGCCAAGACCATATGCTAAAATTAATAAATAACTCCAAATTGCCAAGAAATGTTGTACAAATTTCACAAGAAACATTTTAAATGGTCAAATTTATCTTAATTTCACATTGTCAAAGCATGAAGAAGCATTAAAAAAACAACAACAAATGCGGAACTACAACACCACACATCAAACAAAAACACTTATAAACTTCAAATGCCCACACAAGCCATATCAAAGTTGGTCAAGAAAGTGTATTAAGTGTTATTTCCCCCTTTTTCCTTCTTTGACACCCAGCTTGCTGTGGCTCTACCTGCGGGCCCGACACGGCCGTGAAGGCCACAGCTACTGCTCAGTGAAAGGCTGTGAACGAGTGAAGATCATGGCGACCACATCCTCCAAACAGACGTGTAACTGTACGGCCAAAGCTTACCCCAAATACTCCAAGAGTCCTTCAGCGGCAGTGCCGATGCCTGCACTGAACACGCAGCCCTGCAAAGACTGTGGTGCTAAACAGGTTTGTATGCTTTCTCATGTTTAACGTCCACGTCTCTGTAGTCATTTAAAACACAAGCACTCACTGCTGGTTATCTGACCTGTGTGTGTGTGTGTGTGTGTGTGTGTGTGTGTGTGTGTGTCAGCTTGTGTTTTCCAGTGAACCGTGGACCGTCTACCTCCAAACACAAATCAAGTCTCTGAGCAGCAACGAGCAGCAGAGAGGAGATAACACCTCCTCCATCACTGTGAGTCTGACATAGTTTACATGGTTTATTAATGTCTTGTTTATGCTGTATGTTTGAGGGAAGGTGTCTGGTCTGGTGAAGACGGGTCGATTTAGACCAGGAGTCTTAAACTGAAATAACCTCAGGGCCACGTGAGCATTTGTGATGATACGTCACAATATTTCTAATCACAAGTGTTTGTTTTGATACGAAACAAGATATAGTTCACAAAAAGAACATACTGCATCTTTAAATATCAAGAACAAATCTTTGAGTGACGGGCAGCTTGAAATCGTTAGAGGGGCCACATGTGGCCCATGGGCCGCAGGTTTGAGACCTCTGATCTAGTCTGATCATAAAATATGAGAATAAAACAACTGTCCAGTAGAGAGTGAGCTCTATGATCTTTAAATAATAATTTGGCATTCCATTGGAATTTACAGTAAAGCTATTCATGGTGGTATTACACAGAATTTCAAAATAAAAGTGTTTTGTTTTGATATGGAACGACGTTTACGTCACAATTAAAACATGCTTATGATGCAAAATGGATCTATAAATAATAAAAATAATAAGTAAATCAAAAGTTAACTGTTATTCAAACGTGAAACAAGCTTGTATATATAATTTAATGTCTTAATATTATCTTTTCATTATAACATGTATTAGATCTCTGACCGATGGTGTTACCAGTTTTATGAGAGACAAAATAGTTGATGAAATAATTTATGAACTAATTAATAATTGATTATTCGTTGCAGCTCGACTCTTTTGAATTTTTTAGTGTTCCTTTTCATGACTCCACCTGTGACACAATTTCAGTTTCTGCAGTTTTAAATCTAAATAAGTCAACTTCTTTGAACATCTCTGTCCAACACATGCTCCTATATAGAGAAATAAAGGTGTAGCACTAATTGAGTGCAGAGACTAAGGACATTTCTGTTCACATATGAGTGAATGAGGCTCGTTGTCTTTCGTCGAACATGAACTGATTGTTCCTCCTGTCACCTGTCAGGTAAACGAGGTGACCATGCTCTTCTCTCAGCCTGGATATTTCCTGGTCACGGTGGACGCCTGCTCCGGAAAAGTCACCAAGAAAACCTCATTTTCCAAAATGGATGCCAAAATGGAACAATACCTAAAAACAGGAATACCAAAGAGGTGAGAACAGATGGTGTTTGTGATTTGTTTGTTATTGTAGATGTATATAAACATTATACTGTATATACGTCAAATATCCACTGGGAGGAGTTTGTTAACCTTGGCTGAAGCTCAATGGCTTCTCTGTCCACGCTGGCGTCTGTCTTCACCTTCTTCTCCACTTACAATCGTCTACTTTTTAACATTTTTCAAACATGTCTCCACCACAGAAACTTGTGTTTTTGCCCACTGTGGTTCAGCCATGTCAATTAAAGACTCTCATCTTTAATTTGATTCATTGTTGAGGGATTATAAGCAATGTTATACATTATTGTCCATACATTTTTTGTATATTTTTTGTCCAAATAAATATGTACCTATACATAAACTGTATATTTACCATTTTTTATGATCAGCATTGTCTGATTTTGATTTAATAATTGGCTAATTTATTTATTACGAGGCATTTTTGTTTCAGAAACTTGATAAATATTGCGCTAAAACTTTATTTTCTTCCTTCAAAAGTTGTCAGTTTGTGTTTTGATGACCTGTTTTAGTTCATTTTAAAGAAAATAATGTATATAATTGCACTGCAGTGCACTCATAAAATGTAGATCGTAAAAATACCAACACGGATTTTCAACTGTTGGCTGCCCTGATTTTTAAACATCGGTATTAACCTTTTTAGAGCTTAATTTACAAAAAAATAAAACATAATGTGTGCGTTCCACAGGTCAATGTTGCTCATGGCGACACGAGGTCAGCCCAAAGACCTGGTCAAAGTCGCACCGTACCTGGTCTCCTTTGGTGCGGCCAAAGCTGCCAGTCTGCAAACTAAAGGTTAGTAAGTTCACTTCTCTCACTGTGTGTTTTTTCTTGGGGGGGGGTGACGTTCGTTCGTTTCACATTCACTCATTCACTGTCTCACCACAGAGGGTCTGGCTTTCTGGGGGTTCCCGGGTGGTTCTTCACCTCCTTCGTGGGTTACACTGCGCACCGGGCAGGGGGACGAGGTCCTGGGGCGACAGGAGCGTTACTTACCGCTGGGGTTGGAGTCGTACGGCTGCACGGCGCCGCCGCCGGCAGCTCTGCCGCGCAGCGACCTGGAGCTGCTGAAAAAAGCCACGGGACAACAATGACCAATGTGAAATGATACAAAGAAACCCTTACATACAAAAAACAGAAACACTCTTGCACACGGATACACAAACACACACAACCAGCTGATGAATGTGAACTGCTGAACCTTTAATTTATTAACAATAGCAAAGATGTTTACCGATTTCAAGTGAGAGGAGGAGGAGGAGGAGGGCCAGTGTGTGTGTGTGTGTTTTTATGAACAGGGGGAGTGTTTTTGTGAGTTTTGTTTGTGTGCGTGTGTGTGTGCGCGTGCGTGCGTGTGTAAGTGTGCCTTGGGGCCGCTGAGTCAATGCACTTTCCTTTTTTTTTAATTTTAAAGACACAACTTGCCTTATCAGCCAAAGTGATCAAACAGAGCTGTACAATGCTGTAACTCAGTTGTTTATCTTCGAAAAAAACAAAATACGTTTTAACATCAGCCTGACCAAGTTTTTGTAAATATAGAGCGGAAAAAAATTATAATTATACTCTATAATCAGTCAAAAACAAGTAGGAAATCATCACACCAAACCTGAAATGAGACCATGTTTCATCAGAAACTGAAAATGAACACATCAGATTTAATGTGCGGAGGTCAAACGGAAGCAATGAAAGCAAAATGTCACAGCAATCTGAGAGTGAAACGACAAACATAAAAGTCATAACGAGACATGGAAGTTTCTCCCTCAAGTTATTACCGTTTTTTCCACTTTGATTTGAGGAAAATGACTGAACTTTTCGCGTGATTGCAATTTGATATCATTTATTTGGGACGAGCCTCGGATCAAAATTCACAAAAAAAACATGACTCCGCTTTAGATATAATGACTCCACTCCAGTGAAAGGATGACAAATTAACAGCGATGAGGACTCGAGAGTCACTGTTTTGATGACTCGTGACTTGACTTGAAAGTTTAGAACTCGGGACTTGACTTGAGATGTCATGACTTCATTTTTCTGTTTCCTGTTTAGAGATTAAATACAAATATAAGTATCTAATATTACCCACACGTGCTGGGAACCACTGGATGATGACTGCCCTGTCAATCAGTCAAATTTAGAGACACACCCACACGTATCAGACCAGCGTCGTCACTTTCAGCTTCTAAAATGACAAATTTAGAGAGATCAGACTTTTGTTTGATTGGCTGTCAGTGTTTAAAAGTGACGGGAGGAAGTCCTTTCTTTTTGATTGAGAATATAAATAAGCTTTTATGAAGCTTTTTTGGGTCTCATGTATTTTTACTGGATATTAATGACACAGCAAATCCAATGTACAGGGGCAGAAAATCTCATTATTTGACAGGTCATTTTCTTGTCTTTTCCAGATACTGCTGATATAAGGTGACTTGACTTGACTTGATGGTTAAAGACTTTATTTTCACTTCTCAGCAGAGTCGAATGATTCGAGGGAAATAAAAATCACTGTCAATGCATTTAAAACGAGACTCGGCACACATAAAACACACATTGAAATAATTCCTATACTCCAATGAAAGGATGACAGATTAAGACATTAACCTTGGCCAAAATGTATGTATTCCATTTTATTTTTAGACTATAGAGCAATCAAAAACACATTTAAACAGCAGCCGTCGTGATTCTCTAATTATGTTTTTAATCGTTCAGCCCTGATTCTTTGCTGATGTCTGTTAACGACTGAATCTGGAAAACTGGAAAAACCTCTGATCATCGTGCAGCTGTGCAACTAAAGACTAAAAGCACCTTTTTTTTTCTTTTTCTTTTTTTTTTTAATGGATTTTTACTGGATTTAAAAACAAACAAACAAAGAAAGACAGAAAGAGGGAACTCGTATCTTTTATTTATCTCTCGGCAGCGATGGTGTCAACAGTGCTGGCCACATGTGCAGCACAAACAAATATTAAAACGTTGCTTTTCTTTCTTTCTTTTATTATTATTATTATTAGTAGTATTATTATTATTATAATAATTATTATTTCTGTCTAAACCAGGATTATTGAATGTGTTTTATCTTTTTTAACTGCCTCATATCTTCATGTGCATTTTTGCCAAAAAACAACTGTGTTTATATATATATAAAGTATATACATACAAACATAGCAGGGTCTGCTCTTCAGAGAGAGAGTGAACATCAGAATACACACAACATATTCCAGCTGTGAGGTCTAAGGCTTTATGTTGAGATTAACAGTTTATAATCTTAGTCTAAGGTGTTTGGATGTGAGCAGGGCTCCCCCACTGAGCGGTGATACGTACCTGTGTGTGACTAAGAGTGCGTGTTTGTGTGTGTGTGTGTGTGTGTGTGTGTACGGTGGCCTGGAAGTGCAAACTATTATTACAAAAGTAAAAAATGTGTATGTATATATAAAAAAAAAAAAAAGTACAATAATTTACATAAAATACATTTCAAGGAGAATTTGCTGATAATTATTATGGGATGGGAAAATCAATGTTGCTGCCAATCATTGACCCATCTCAGGGCCTAATTATTATATTAACCAAATACATACACTAATAAATGTATTTTATGGGAGTTGTGAAAACATACTGGTCTTTAAAGGGTTAAAATCCCCAAAAATAAAATTAACATTTGATATGTGTATTTCAGGCGGAAGTAGTTTTTAAAAGTTGAAAGAAATATAATGTTTTTACAGCTGCGACCAGGAACAAATAAGTAAGTTCTTGCGTAGCTTAGCCATTTTCGGCTAATTTAAGGAACTGAGACACATTCATTCAACACAGCCAAAAATGGCTTAACCATAAAAAACAGAATGGCAGGAAATGTCCCAAACATTTGTTTTATTTTATAAAATGAAAGAAAGACTCTTATTTTGAAAGCCAGGTTGAAAGAAAGTGGTGCTATATAAAATAAGATTAGATCTTTTTTCATAAAAGAATTGTGGCTTTTGTTTGGTTAGTAAAAGTGTTTCATGTTTTAAGTAGTTGTTTTCAAAGATGTAAGTTTGGTGTAAAAATGTTTTTTTACACTTCCAGGCCACCGTATGTGTGCTTGTGTGTGACTTATGGACATGTGACCTTGTTGCCTTTTTTAACCACTCTACTGTTTTAAAGAAATAAAAAAAGGAAGGAAAGAACGAGAGAAAAAGCCGTTTCCACCCCTTTTATCTTCTTCGTTCTATCGATGCTTTAACGATGCACAACCAGAGAAATATTCAATTGTTTTGTTTGTTTTGTTTTTAGCTTTTTTTATTAGAAGTGAACTTTGTAAATAATGTGTTGTTTGACGTTTAACTGTTGTTGGCGATGGTGTGTGGACTGTGATTGTTTCCTGTTGTTGTCGTCTTTTCCGAAATTCAAGTCCTTCCTTTCTTTTCAACGTTGAAACTCGTGCATTTGTTATAAAGTTGCCAGTTTAATAAACACGTATGCTTTGTGATAAAAGTCCTATTTTAGTGCATACTGAGGTTATTATATCAAACCATAGTTTATTTAAAAATGTGTGTAAAAGTGCTCTCTTTACTAATCACATATTACTTTACTAATTCCTAGATGAAAAGTATCAAACTATCATATGATTTTCACTCTAATTAATGTTTTTCTGCCTAAAACCTGACACAGTATCTTGATACATACACATATCTTGATTCTGTAATTCTGTCATAAGCTCACATGTCATAGCTTTCTTTTGAGACCAAGATTTTACATACAGACCCTGTAATTGTGAAGATATACTTTGAGTAAGTCATTTCGGACAGGACACCTCGTATGGAAGCGGTTAAGGAAAATTGACTGAGCATTGTGATATTTTACAGAGAAACCTTGAGTTTCCTGTCAGAATAAGTTTTTTTTCGTTATTTCGCGACGGTTTGTGTTATCGCAAAAAATTCCAGTGGTTTCTGGAAGCTGAGAAGTTGCACGTCAAAGCCAACATGTGGTTATTTCGGTAACTTTACTCGCGCTGTCGCAGGAAGCCGGTGGACGTAAAGACCCAAACTCAAACAAATGTTATTTTAAATATGATCTACAAACATATATATATATATATATATATATATATATAATCGTGTACACCGCTAAATAAAACTAGTTTTTCCGTCATTTTAAATTGTGAATACACTATTTTAACACGCAGTAAATTGTACAATAACTGTCAGATATTCAAAGGTATTCTGTAAAAAAATGGGCAAAGGGATAAAAATAACAGACAGTTACTATGAGTAATGTCTAAAATGAGCTACTTAATAGCAGGAAAAGTCATTTTGTGTGATTTTAAATGGTTCCTATTCCTAAATATTCAGATTTGTTATAAACAGTTTCACCACTTGGGGGCAGTCTTAGTGTTTTTGAGTGTCAGGGAAATGGTCTGTATTCATGTACATGCACCTTAATAAGCAGTCAAAGCATTTTTTTCATTCACTCATTCACTCAGACGTTCATACAGAGCCTCAATATGCTGTCACCCATTCACACACACACCAGATAATTCCAGGTTAAACATCTTGTCCCAGGGACTGAGCCGGGGATCGAACCCTCAACCCGCTCGTCCACCGGCCTTCACTGTGAAATTCTTCTCTTTCATAAATCCACATTCGACTTGAATGTAAACATCAAAGCTTTCATAATTAGCTTTAGCTCACGAACAGTTAATCCCGTTCAAAGTGTAGCCGGGGAAAAAAAATATCAATTTTATATTCCACCAAATCGTTCATCAGCGCAGCAGGAGATGATTAGAGGTTATCACGGAGGTTTAATGAGCCTTCACAGATCAAAGTGTGCATCTATCTATTAAACATGCGTCAATAATATATGTGAATGTGACGCAAACACAACAGAAAACACAGGAGAGTCTTCCTCACAAGAGCAGCAGATACAAACTGTCACTGCCCAAGGAAATACAGAGCAATGCCGACACTCAGCGGCTCGTCCGTGTGCCTCATAGAGACAATTTAGTTGACCATAAAATGGTCTGTGACCATGAAGAGCGAGAGCGTCTGTGCTCCACCTCACAGCAGCCTGGAAATGAGAGGGGGAGAGAGACAGACTACTGCTGCTGCTGTGACACATTCAGAGGGAGAAAATGATGCTTATGAGAACATTGGCTCCTGCAGGCAGCTTCCATGAGGAAAATAACAATAATAAACGGATAAACAATACACAGTGGTGAGATAACGAAGGCCTGGGAGCACATGAAAATGTCCTTTCACTGCCTCGTGTGTCCGTCCTCTGCCTCCATTTGTGTCAGGAAATGTGCAAACGTACAGAAATGTGCGTGTTTGTGTAAGTTTAACGATACAGAGGAGATAGATTAATGCATATATTACAGCTCTGATGTTACCATAAAATGTAGCTAATGTTACAGAAACATGTTACTACATCAGAAGAAAATGGAATGTCAGCAAATTTTTTTACGTTTTTACAAAAATTGACAAAAAATTATTCCTGAATGCTTGTTGTACCAATTATAATAATAATAATAATTTTTTTTTACCAAAAAAGTTTCAAAATGTTTTCAAAAAGATTTAAAACTGCTTGTTAGAAAATATTGTAATGCTATGAAAACTTTACAATTTATTTTTACAAAAATGTACCTGTGCGGCCCAAAAGTATTACAAATTTTTCTTTTGATTATAGAAAACTTTACAATTTCCAAAAAAATACCACAAGTTTAAAAATATTAAGATGTTCCAAATACATGTTGATAGAAAATGACTTCAGCCCCAAAATATGTTTCAAAAATGTAAAAAACTAAAAAAAAAAACTAGAAAAAAAACCTTTTCGAACATTTTCGTCAGGATACGAATTTTAACTTAACATTTTAAAATGAAAAACAAAAATCTTGAGGTCACTAGGTCTGTATGTTGTTGTTGAGCTCGACTACTACTATTATTATGGAAATGAACCTCTGTCAACTTCTGCTTTGTTCCTGTAGACTTTTTTTCTTGTCATGATGATATTATGTATCGTCTCATCTGTTTAATTCTTTAAAAGCGTCCGCGTCAAACGTCTCACTGAGACATCAGAAGACATCACTGAGGACATTTTTCCATCGTGACAGTCTGTGTCATACGAGGTGATGTTTCTTATTTATTTGTTTGTTTTAAATCTTTCCTTTGATCTTGTGAAGAACATGTTGCCATGGCTCGCGGTTTTGACTCGACGTCGTTTCACTGCTGAGTTTTAAATTATGTAACGACGCTCGGGCTTTTGAACTGTGCAAATACAATTAAAGACAAATGCCAACGCTAAAAATATGACTGTGTGGAGACACGTGAGTGAGTGTGTGTGTGTGTGTGTGTGTGTGTGGGCGCAGTAGCCTTTAGCATTATTATCCTCTACACTGTATTCATGAGACGTGTGTGTGTGTATAACTATGGCAACAACGTTGTGGCACATCTGTGTTATATGTATGTGTGTGTGTGTGTGTGTGTTTTTCTCCTCCTCTTTCTGACCCGACCTCTAAAGGTGAAAAGAAACCAAAACGGAGATTCAGTAATGAGAGAACATGTGAACACATGAGCACGTGAACACATGAACTGATGTTCAGAGGAGAAAAGACGGGTTAAAAAAAAGATCCATTTAAAGCTGTAAATAATGACAAATGACTCAAAGTATACTGATCTGTACACTGTTTTTTACATCATTTGATGTTGATACATGTCATGGTATTTCATCAAATCAATATTTTTATAAGGCTGGGACACGTAGCTTACAAATATGATACGTAATATTTCAAATAATGTGAGATATGTGTGATAATCATGTAGACTACAATACACTGTAAATAGGATACCTCCTTTTTATGATCCGTGTTACATGATCTTTAAATACACTTTATTATACTACCTTTCATTTCAGTGAATACCTGCTTTATTTATTTGGCTTTTTAATGTTAAATAAAGGATATTTGTGTGTGTTAGAAACAAAAAAATTGACCATAAATATGGTGAAATTCTGCTATAACACAAATAATTAGGCTCAACATGAAAGAAATGTTTTTAAGTCACGTTTTAAAATACAATTTTTAATCAATATATGGTAAGTCAATATAATAAATATGATGATTACCAATGCAAAAGCCTTTAAAGCCAGGAAAAGTCGCCACAGCTACTTTATCTCAATATCTTTACTCATGTCATGATATACATATATAATATTATCAATGTATTGTATTTAAGACCTTAAATCTAGTCTGTCTTTAGGAAAACAGTGACATTCATGAAAATGAACTGTAAACATACAAAGCACATTATTTAGCTGTTTAAAACCTACTGTATGTGTTTTCATGCAAACCTGTGACCTAAAGTACAAACACACTTATATGCAAACATGATTTATGGATCGTATATAATCAATATTTCCCCCCCAAAAAACCCTGATAAGCGTTACACTCTGGAAACTTTAAGAACATTTATACTTATACTTATAATCTCACACATTCAACTGCTCGAGCTGGTTCCGGCTGATCCCCCCCCCCCCCCTCGGTGGTCCTGAATGAATAATTAACCAATTCTGACAGCCGTGTAGGGGGTCTGTTGCCACGGCAACCCCTCCTCCCCATGTTGTTGCTGCCCTAAGGTGTAGTATAAATCTGCTGTCTACTTAATGTCACACAGTAGCATCAGTGGCGTGCGTACGCACAGACTCCGGGGTCGGGACTCGCTTTTCTCCTTGGCTCAGTGTCACCGTGGTGGCACACGACCTCTGACCCCCACGAGGAGGAGGTTCACACCGTATCATGTTACCATAACAACACCTAACTCCCGCTTCATCATCGTCATCATACAGGACACACATATATGAAACTGCAATCAATTTAACTTTGTTTGTAACACATTAAATACACATGTACAGTTCAAAGGTCAGGAGAGTATGACGGAGTATTAGGGTCAAACTGAAGAATTAAGTCATAATTAGTATTCAAACAAATTCTCAGTTCTATTTTAATTTGGGCTTCAAAAATAAGGAAATACTTCATCTTTTGTCACATTATCATTAACAGCAGGACTTTGAAAACACTGCAAGAAACTGAGTTTGATTTGAAGAAAAAGAGGAAATCTTCTCTTGTAGAGGATGAAATGGCCGTTAGTGGTCGATTGCTGTCTTCTGTTGCTATTTATTAATACTAATAATAATAAAAAAAAATCCCATTTTTCTCGTAATATTACGACTTTATTCTCAAAAGAATGATATTATTTTAGGGATGGACGATACCACTTTTTTCCTCATCATCATTCACCTGTCCTCACTATTCACCTGTCCTATTCACCTGTCCATTCACTGCCAAAGTTTCCGGTGTGTGAATTTTTAAATTTGTTATTTTTAGTTCAGGCCAACATGTTTTTACTCAGTAACGGATGTGATTTAAAATGTTAAAAGTACAAAATTCCACATTTTAATAAATAAGTATAAATAATAATAATTCATAAATAATAAGTACACAAAAAACCTACTCAATCACAGTAACGTGAGTCAATGTAATTCACTACTTTCCACCTGTGTAAATAAGTTAATATGAAATAATAAGGTACAGTAAAGCAGTTTGTGTAGGAGCTGCTCGGTGAGTCCGTGCAGAGGAGGCTGGGATCAGTTTAAGGTCAAACAGAGAATCATCATCATATCAATGACGTCCATAATCGTCTGTGACAGCATGTTGTGACACTTGAGTGTGATTCTGCCTCCACACAAACACACTCACTCACTCACTCACTCACTCTCTCCTCAGTCAATTACCCTTTAACATCAAATGGCTCATGAGGCCATTAGAGCGGTGAATTAACCTTATCTACCTGTAGATGAAGAGTTATGGGAGTGTCGCTCACAACCTCAGCCCCGGTCAGAGTTATTATCAGAAAACACGCCGTGTACTTTCCACGCAGCGTGACGCTCACATGCTCGCTCGCTAATCAGGCCCAGAAATGCAATAAAAACGGGATTATGACACCGTTATTTATTGTCTAAAGTTCTTATTCTGTGCTTTTAATATGTGGCTTCACGCTGAGATCAGGGACCTGCCGAGGCTGGGAGACGCTGAAATGCTAAAACCCAGTGTGAGGTTTTAGATGCAGACTTCCTGTGTTTCTACGTGTCCTACAGTAAAACTATTTTTTACAGAGAAATGAAAATGAGAATAATAATAATAACAAAAAAGGAACATTCAAGGATTCTTCAGTTTGGGTAAATGTAACGTTAAAGAGTGTTTTGTTATGAGGGTTTTTGGAGCTCGGTGAAGAAGGTTCTGGAATCTGAGTTTGAGTTAAGTTGGAGGAATTTATTCAAATGTATTATATGGACAAAAGTACCTGACTTGAATTCAGGTGTTTCAATCAGGATTTAGCCCAGACCCCTTATCTATTTAATTCAGAAAAATCTCCTTTTTTAACAGGAAGAAATTTCATCTTAAAGATGTGCAGCCATCTGCCTAGACAGGTTGGGGTGAAAGGAACAAATGGGGGACATAAAGGGGGAGTTATTGTTATTTATGGTGATGATATGATACGAATGATAATGATGATAATAACAATAGCCTTTAAACTGGATCTGGATCCTGCAACCTGCAAGATGAGGACACAGAGAGACAGAGTCCAATGAAGGACAATCTTAACTCTTCATCATACCAAGACATTTTTGGACACTGCTATACTTCTGCTTCCAACTGTGTGGCAAGAACTTGACTGAGATTTGACCTGGTTTAAGTTTATGGACTCAAGGTCACTATATTTATAATAGCTAATATTTAGTCATACCAAGCAGAAAGAGGTCAGGAACTTCCTGTTAGAGGCAAAACTCCGGAGGGCGTTTTTTTCAGCCTTCCCTCAACCCTTACGTGCTGTAAATTGGATTTTTATTTAAGTAAATCTTGTTTTTATTATTTGTCTACTTGTTTCATTTGACGACTGCACAGCACGTTTGGACAACTGCTGTTGCTTTTTGAATAAAATGGCTGTACCACTGTTATCAGTGAAGCCTTTTTTTTCCCCATATTTCCTTAATCTCTAATTCTACATTCTTACACACTGGAATTTTTAAATAATGTTCTTTTAAATGAGTTTGTGGAGGCTTTTATGACGCGCATGTGTTTGAGTTTGTGTCTTTGCAGCTCATTGGTTCAATAAAATGTTGATGCGAGTATAAGGCCTTTAATGTTTGGCAATCAGAATGATGATGATGACTTGAATATGGAAATGATGATGGTGATGGCAGCGATGGAGCCGCCACATTCAATAACACTGGACTAATTCTTGTTGCTGTGAAACCATTAGCCTGTTCAGACAGCAGAGCGAGAGAGAGAGAGGGGAAGTAAAAAGCAGCAGGTTTGTCTTTGCTGCAACTGACCAAACATCTGGTCATGATCATGTTCTCCTGTGAGTGTTGTTCTGCTGCAGGCGCTGATCCTCTGAACTGAGCTTAAACCTACTTTTGGTTTAAAATCCCCAGCAGCTCAGACTCAAACACAGAGATCACAGAGTAAAACCTCCCTCCATGTCAAACACACACCAACCTTTATGTATACAGTATATATACAATCACTTACCTGCTCTGTTAGCTGACTGACTCATAATCTCAGTGTATGTATCGTGGGGTCGTCAGGTCTGTGTGTGTGTGTGTTGTTCTCTCTGATTACATATAGATTTTGTGCGTTCTCATGTGAGATGAAGAGAAAAGGTTTCTCAGGGTTTTGATTGATTGTCAAATCGTCTCCTTGTTCTTCAATCACACACACACACACGAGTCCCAGAACAAGATAAACACTGATTAAAGCTGCATTGATATGGAAGGACTTAGTGTGTGTGTTTGTGTTTTATCACTTAAATTGCTTAGTGTGAGCGATTTTTGTGTTCACGATGTACAGATGAGGTTATAGTGTAAGTTTCTATGACTACTCTTCTGTGCTCCTGCCCTTTATTTGTTGTAATTAGGATTAGTGCTCTAACGATTAGATAATGAGTGCTTTTTCTACCACGATTGTCTTTAAATAAGTGTGATATAATTGCAATCATTGTATAAAATATCGGGGTTTTTTTAGATGATGGAAAATGGATAAAAAATAAAGTTTGAATTCCAACTTTCTGACTTTAATATCAGAATTCTGACTTTAATCATGTATTCTTAATCGCAGAATTCTGACTTTAATCCCAGAATTCCAACATTCTGTCTTTAATCTCAGAATTACCTCTGTTAATCTCAGAATTCCAACATTCTGAATTTAATCTCAGAATTCCAACACTCTGACTTTAATCTCAGAATTCCAACATTCTGACTTTAATCTCAGAATTCCGACCTTCTGATTTTAATCTCAGAATTCCAATATTCTGACTTTAATCTCATAATTCCAACATTCTGACTTTAATCTCAGAATTCCAACATTCTGTCTTTAATCTCAGAATTCCAACATTCTGTCTTTAATCTCAGAATTCCAACATTCTGTCTTTAATCTCAGAATTCCAACATTCTGTCTTTAATCTCAGAATTCCAGAATTCAAATCTCAGAATTCATGCTAGTGTTTTTTCATGCTAGTGTGGCCCTAATACTCTTCTGTATACAGCAGCTCCCCGTTGTGACACTTCAAAATAAATCACTAGGCCTGTATGTTGACGAGCTGGACAGCATCTTTTGAGTCATTACATTGATATGTTACCCACGTTCTCCAGTCACAGTTATCACGATAATTGAAATTAAAATATTTTTTATTTGATGATATTCCCATCGTTAATCTGCACAGACATGAGTTTTTAGAGGGTTTAAACAAATTAAAATCTCCTTCCACTCATGAACTTATAAAGGTCACGTCAGTAAAGAAGCCTCCGCTGTTGTCATTATCCCTTCAATTTCCTGTCCACACTGCTCATCATCATCATCTTCCAGCTTCCTCTTTTTACATTTATGGTCTCAGCATGTGTGTCCTACATTCAGAGAGTTTTGCAGAGAAAGCGCACACACACACACACACACACACACACACACGGTTACCCACTGTCACATAATTGATTACTAATTACCACATGATTATATTTGAATCTGCCGTCTCAGATGCTTCGTCTCCTCTAATCATTTTGTCTTGTTTGTGCTTGTTTCTCAGACGTTTCTTCTCTTCATACGACGTTCATGCGACTGCATAAAAGCACATGTATTATATGTGTGTGTGTGTGTGTGTGTGTAGCAGGTGTGCACAGTTGCATGATGGAGATGCGTGGAACTGTACGAGGCCTTGATCGGTACCGGTTTGTACCTGATATGACAGGCGACAGGAGCCAATTTTTACACCCTCACCTCAGCAGAAAAGATAAAAAGTGAAGGAAGAGAATCGAGCGAATCAAACGTAAATGGAGGAGGAAACACATCAAAACACTTCTCCTTAGAGAAGACACTGGTTTATATCCAGAATACATTAATGACATATTAGATGGTCATTACATATCAGAAGGCCTCGTACAGTTCCACGCAACTCCATCATGCAACTGTGCGCACAGATTTGCCACTTTTCCATTGAAAATGAAGAAGAACTGTTCATCCACAGGTTAATTGGCAGTTAAAATCAAGGGAAAGGTCAGATATCAAAGAGTAAAATAAAAAATGTTCTACGTATAGAAACCAGAGGCAGACGGGTGAGACATGACATCATACTTGCGTCTCCAGGCAACAGAGAGGCACCTGGGCCCTAAAATGTACAGCAGCGTGATGGAGGCCCCTCACTGATGTCCCACAGGACGACTCCTCCCCTCTGTTGCTGTGGCATCTCAGTGATCTCTTCATTAATTCATAGGAGAGCGCCAAACTAAATTAGCACTCGTTAGCCACCCGCTGTTTACTTTTCTTTATTTGCTTGCGTTTACCCTGCTCTCCCTTTAAACTCTATGTGTGTGTGTGTGTGTGTAGCATATGTGGAGGTGAAAGGGCGGGTGTAGAGGTTTTGTGGTGGGCTTCATAACTGCTTCACCTAGCAACTTAACCCTGGTGAGATGCTCAAAGGGTTTGGGATCAGCGGTGGTGAGACACACAGTGAGTCTCCCCCCCCCTGCCGCCATGCAGCCCCCCAGCCCCCCTTCACCTAAACTGTGACTCAGGTGCTTTTTGCTGTTGATGACGTTCCAACCTGCCAGATGCTCATCAGGCCCAGACAACAGCAGCAGCAGCAGCAGCAGCAGCCAGGTCTGCAGGGACAGGTCCCTCTCCAACACTGTCCCCCACTTCTGCTCAAAAAAACACACAACACGGGGCCTCGTTAAGGAAACGAGGAAAACGGGGAGCGGACTAATCAGACTCATCAGCCGGGGATGAGGACACAGAGGACACGTGTCAAAGTCTCAGGAGGATAAGTGACATTTTTCTGCATAGCATTGCAAAACAAGAAGAAGAAGAAGAAGAACGACTTTTGGGGCTTAAAAACAACACAAATCCAGTCAGAGAGAGTTAAAAGTGTTAAAGGTCAAATCAATGACCTTTAATGCTCATAATATTTGGTAGGTTTTGGTGCAGCGGCTGGAAGAAGATGACTGCGGAATATCAAGATCTTCATCCTCAGCCCATCATTTCTCCTCGACCTATAGATGCGATTCATTAGAGACTGACAGTGTCTCTCTCTCTCTCTCTCTCTCTGTCACACACACACACACACACACACACATCCAGCGGCTGCGTCATGCCTTGTCTTCCAACACGCCTCCATTAGCAGAGACATCTTGCCCACCTGTGGCTCCTGAATCCTGGTGCCAGCCATCTTCTCTCAGCAGCCACCACTTCTGCTTTCCTCTCAATCATCTGGCGTTTTTTCTCCTCCTCCTGCTTCACCTCCACCTCATCCTCCTCATCCTCCTCTTTCCTCTGTGTGAACATTTTTTTTTCCAGCTCTCCACTCTTTAAAGGAAAGAAGGACTTTAGTTCCAGAAGTTCAGGACTTCAGGTGAAGTGAAGTTAAGGAGGCAGGAGAGCGAGCGGCTGCCAAGCAGGAGCCTCCAGATACCCGACTCTCGGCGTGGTAAGACACCGGCCATTTTGTATTTGAGAGTTCTCTTGGAAGTGAAGTTGTGTCATTATTAAAATTAAAAAGTGTTGAGTGTTCACACGCTGTTTTTCTTCACTTAATTTGCCTTAATGTTTAATAATCCTGGCACCTCTTGCATCTTTAATCCTTAATCTTATGCAACAAAACACCAAAGTAAAATCCTTACAGTAAAGATTCTGTAGTTCTTTCCAAAATTGTGTTACTTTTCAGATCGGTAAATTTTGAGATTTCTTCCTTTGCTGACTTTTTAGCACACGATGATGAAAAAAGTTAAATTGTAAAAGATGCAGAAACAAACCAAAGTTGTCCGCCGCTGCCGTGTTAAATAAATGATAGTGTTTTATTTTTTTTCTGTGTTCCCTCTTCCTTGCTTTGCCCGTCCATCTGTTGGGCGTTGGACACTGAAACAACCATATGCTCTCTATGTATAAATCATCCACAGTAGGTTCGTCTCTCTGTTGGTCTGATAAAACATGGATTACTGGCACATTTAGATAGAACAAGCCTCTGAGGGATTCTCTGCCCCCGAATTGGGGCGGTTCAATTCTGGTTCCTTAAATCTAGAAGTTTGTCTCATTTTTGTTGTTATTGATGTTATTTTTCTGCTTTTTTGGGGGTGTTTCCATAAACAGAAACACCCCCTCCATCTAAAAACTCTCTCTGTCAAGCAAAACTATCAGACCTGACTAAGGGAGCGTTTGTGTGTATACAGCAGCAGCATAGCAGGGGCGGGTGGGGACAAGAGGTGTTTATCCTGTCAAACTGCTGAACAACCTGGTTTTAGGAGCAGTTGAATTCACTCAAGAAGCTTTTCAGGGGGTGCAACTTAATGTTTTCATTCAAACTCCAACCTGTTTGCAGCTGGCTTGCTTTACTATCGCAATGTTGCTATTGCCATCTGTCTTAACAGGAAACTAAATTGGAACATAATTCACAAAAATCAGAATTGGAATCATTTGTATTGTCATTATATCAAGTACAATGACATTTCTTGTGGTGCAGTCATTGAAAGTAGAATATATTTATTTGAAAATGTGTTGGTGTTGGTGGCAACAGAGCCCACAGCTCTGGGATAGTAGCTGCTCCTCAGTGGATATTATATTTCATTAAAGAAGAGCTGAAAATAGTGATGGAGTTCATTAACATCTCAGGAAAAAATGTTTAATACTGAATTTAATTTACTGCCCTCTTAAGTCGTTGTGGACAAAAATGTCCATAAGGGTTAATTATGTTACAAATCAGGTGAGAGGTAGAAGCGCCTTTTCCCAAAGACTTTAATTCAAACGACATGTATTTATGACATGTTTGTTGGTACATGCTGCCTCAGGGAAAACTTATTCAATGGACATTTGTTTACACGTTCAGCTTTAAATGCCGAACTACGTTATGACAGAATAAGTTTCTAAATCAAGTTTTACTTTCCCCCAGAGTTTCATCTCTAATGCTATTGTGTCTAAGTTTTGGTCACGACCTGAACTGTTGGAGAACCGTCATCACAGTGTGTTGTATAATTTGGCCTGTTGTTTGTGATTCACTGATCAGTGGCTTGTGTCTCCGAGCCCCGTTTGTGTCTGTCCCTCATTAGCGTACTTTATGTGCGGCTGAGATGGAAAGCCAGCTCCATGCAGTGACTAATTCAGAACCCACACACACACACACTGGCTGGCATGAAGAAAATTACTCATGCATCGTTATGTGTGAGCATATTGAGACAGTCATGAGTTTGCTGCTTCTTATTTTGACTGTTGTCAAACAGGAGGAGGAGGAGTTTCAGTGGCTGGACGCACACTTTGTTTAGTCACACTTCTTCTCGACAAGAGTCTGACTTTTTATTTGGAAGTTTTTCTTTCTCCCGCTAATGACGGTTTAGTCTCGTGTATCGGTGCGAGTCAGAGGGATTTTCTGTTTTTTCTTTGAATCCAGTCCCACGCCCCCACACCTGTCTCTGGAAACAACATGTGCAAAGTGTTTGTTTTGGGTTTTTTTGGCTCATTAGTGAACTTACAGACACATAAAGACAAACACAGCAATGAATAATGTTGAATAAACGTGAAATGTAACGCTGTCATTTCAAAGTGCATTACCTACGAGTGCTATCCTGTGAATATTTTGGTTAATTAATGTATATACTGTATATTTTCTTCTATTTTTATAATATTAATAGTCAATATCTTTCTTTATTGTACATTCATAGATGGGAAAATGCATGTTTATTATTTACTACCTTAACCTTTACTGTCTTTGCTGCTGTGACACCATATTTTTCCACGTATGGGACTAAAAAGGGACTTATCTTGTCTTATCTTGTCTTATCTTGTGTACTTGATAGTGGAAGAAGACATACTTGAGGGTAATTCCCCCAAATTCTGGCAAACAGAAGTGCACACATTGTCTGTGGATGCCGCGTGTGAATTATTGATGGCATCTGCCTGCTTAAAAATGCATCCCCAACCTTTCGGCCGCTCCGAGAGGAAGCAGTAATTAGTGTTGAGATGTGGCAGCAGTAAAGTATAAAGTGAAGTAAAAAAACCCTTTCATTTTACAGATAATCTGTGGAAAATTCAACGTTGTTTATTAGGGGAAAGTACAAATGTTTACTGAAGATGTCTGTTTGCGACAAAGTGACTGTTGCTTTGCAGCAAAGACTTGAAAGAGCCACTTATCACTGCAGATCATCACATACTCAAGGACAAGAGGGGAAAAAAATACTGTGAATTCATCACGTCACAGCAGAATAAACAAGAACTACATCTACAGTCGAGTTAAACTGTACATTCATGTCTATGAAGCTCTTCTGTTTAACACAAAGTGAAAACTTTGAAGTGATTTCATTTATTAAGTGTGTGTTTTTTAAGTGTTTTCAAAACTTTCCATATGGTTTTATAAAGATGTCATAATAGAAATCATGACAAGAGTACGTTAATGCATAATATAGTGACTCATTTTTCTGTAACACGCAATATTATTTTAAATCCTTTTCAAGAGATGGTCATAAAAACTTAAAATCGTATGTATGGTGTTTCAAAAATTAACACAAATGTTAACTTATAGTTTGGGAAAGATTCTGCAAATTTGTTTTTGGACCCAAAAAAAATCTCCTGCGACCCATCTGGCTTTGGGGCTTTGGTTCTTTGGGAACCAATTGTTTGAATAGATTATCTTACGTGTTTGCTGTGCTTGAAAGCGTGTGATTTTCAAATATAATTTAATAATAATATAACAATAATAATTTCTTCATTTCTCTCTCGGTCTCAGATTTTGCTCTATCAGAGCAAAATGACGAGGAAATCCCACACCAGAAGAGTTCTGACCCCACTCTGCACAGAGATAAAGGTAGGATCAAACTCTTTATCGCTTCTGCCAGAATCAGACCTTTTAAACGTGACACATGAATATAATATTGTTTAATTAATCCGACTCCTGTGCTCACTCTGTCCTTTCACAAGCGCATGGGAACATACATTGTCCTTCACAAAGATGTTTCCAAAAATGAGTTAAAATTTACTTAAAATAGTACTTAATGTTTTTTATTCTAAAAAAAAAAACATAAAGTACTTTTCTAACATTTAATTTAAAGTCATAGTGGTTCACAGTTAAGTTTAAAAAAAGTTTGGATTAGTGTTCAATTAAACTCTTTTGCTCTTACTTTAACACTAAAAAGAACGTATGAAAAGAGTATGAAACTCTCTCTTTCCTATTTTAATACTAAAATAGTTCAATTTAACCCTAATCTAAGTGATAATATTATAGTAATACCATGATGTGATTTCCAGATAAGAGCTGGGTAATAAGGATTTCTACAGTCAGTGTAAAACCTTCACATGTTTGTGAAACAAAATTGACAATAACTGTAATTTTAAGTTGAAATTCATCCCCAAAAACAGATTCCATTCTTATTCCCATGCTATATTTGGGTTATTACTATTGAAATATGATGAAATTATCACTTCTCTATATTCCAAAGTTATGACTACACTGTTTATGGACTGTGATGTAAAGTTTTCCCTGATTTCAGGTTGAGAAAAACTATCAGAGGCTGTGGTGTTGTGTGGTGTCGTGTGGATCCACAAACTCAATAAGTTGTAATGAAAGTGTGTCAGAATGTACAGTATTTCCTCTGTGTGGGGTTCGTTGAGACAGTGGTTCCATTAGCATCAGTTCTGCATCCATAGTTCACACTTGACTGGTGGCCTTTTTCCCCCCGGCAGACATTTTGACTTGTTACAGCAGAGAAAAAGCACATGTGTGTAATAATAAAGTGGGACATGGCTGAATACCATTTAGCTGCTGCTGCACTTCCACACAGTCATGGTCTTCCTGGGACATTTAACATGTATCTTTATATCTATATTGCAATATAGTTTGATAGTTCCCTACATATTTTTGTTTGAGTCAAATGTATCATATATACTATATCGAGGTGTATGTTTTTATTTATGGGTATTTTAGTATTTCTGAGCAATTATTCAGTGTTTAATTGCAGTTTGAAAGTAATTATACACTGAAACAAACATATTTAAGGGTAATATAAAAACCAAGCCAATTAAAAATTGTAATACATCTTTAAAAAGCCAAATTGTAATAAACACAAAGAAAATACCAAAAAAATTAAAATGTTACAACTTTATTTGTAGAAAATTTTCAAAAATATAGAATATTATAATTATAATATTATTATAATATTATAATAATATAATATTTTTATTCTGTTTTCATTCTGAAAACGTGTAATAACTTTACAAAAATTAATTTAAAGATTTCCACATGATGGAATAGTGGTTTGCACTGTTGCCTCACAGCAAGAAAGGCTGTGACCTTAATATCTCACTTAATGGGATAGTTTTCACACATTGTTTCAAAAGTTGCCTTAAAAATGATCTCATAGCATTTTTTTGGGTACATTTCTCTTCATGAGTAATTGTTGTATTATATCCATTTCACCGCTTTATTATTGTTATTATTTATAACTTTCAATAGAACGTAGGCATATTACTGTATCTCCTGCATGATTCCGTGAAGTTGCACTTCCACAGGGAGAGGTAGAGGAAATAAGTTTGGTAATTAGTATTTGTTTCGAAAGAAATATTAAAAGTGTTTTTGTTGTTTCCTCGGCAAACAGCGGTGTTTGTTGTGTATAGTCTCGTCTTGACACTCAACGTGACCCCTGGAAAAAACAAGTGCTAATCACGCAGCCAATTATAAAGTCTCTCCAATAGAGTTTTACTCTTTTTAATGAAATGACCTGGAATGAAAGGTGATCAGGGATGTTGTTATTTTAAAAAGCAACATAAATTTGCTGCACTAGCCAGATACCATACTGCTTTTTTCACTTCTGTTATCTTTCTTATAAAATCATTTCAAAGCCAAGTGTGAGATAATGTGGTCAGAAACTTAACTTACAATTCAGGCTTGTTGCATATGTGTGTGTGTGGTTGGTGTTGGGGAATGTGTGGATATAAATGGTGTGAAATTGTACACGACCGCACATGGTGTGATACACAGGAGGCTTAAAAATGAAGCATCCAGGTTAGTCACCATGGCGACCACGCAGCCCTGTGTAGGTGGATCTTTGATGTTTCAGAAAAAAGGGGTGGAGGAAAGGAAGGAAGGTGGCAGATGCCAGCGCATGATCTATACAGTTCAAACTTTTAACACACCGTGTCACAATTCGTCTCAAGGCTCCGTTGATGAAATGAGAATTCATGTTTTCATTTTGCTGTGTCCCTTTTGCACAACATTTTGAAAAGTTGGAAAAAATTGCAATTTGCCTGCAATGTTGCTATAAACGTGTCTGAACTGAAGGACACGTTCTATTGTAGTGAAATAATTGTGATTTCCTGAATAAAAGTATTGTAGTCTTTATTCAAAACAGTAATCACATTAACAAGAACAATCTGGGCCTGCACACTTAGACATTAATTAGTGTGTTAATTACAGTGTTTCCTGTCATGTTTACATAAATTATTAGTAACAGGCTTAGATAATTAACATCTAATATCTGGACCTCTCTGAATATGTGAATAATATCTGCAGTAGCACCTGAGAAAATATTGAGCTCTTGGAGTAACACCGTTATCAGTCAGCTATGGACTTTTCACAGGAGGCAGATTTATTCCCAATAAGATAATTTTGCTCTCTCATCATCCTCCTCTTCCTCACGTATACTTCACACACTGGTATCTTGAAATTAGAAACGAGTGACTCAGCTACTTTGAGAACTTATATGTTTGGATGTTTCTCTATGAAGCTGATGGAAATGACAGAAAGTGTCATGTTTCAGCAGGAAAAATCACAGGTTTAATGATCACATTACCGATTTGGCACTATTTAAATACAATTAGATTTGATTATCTTCACCTGTGATTTTTCCGACTGTGATTAGCGTTAGCCAACGCCTCCTTGTGGCAGCCATTTTAAAATCACCAAAGCTAGTTTCCACCTCTTGGAGTCACAGATGAAAAGAAGAGTTTGGTCTTCTCTTTGGTCGAAACGTACGCTGTCAGGTAAGATAACAGTAGAGTGGTTACTCACTCTTTGTTTTTATCGTAACTAGTACTCACCTTGTCCTGGATAATGTTGTATTTTCGCTGTGGAGTTTTGCAGTAGGCTATCGTTAGCATGCTAACAATGTAGCCGCAGCTAATTAATGACACCTGTGACATATTTTTTGATTAACCCGTTCGTCCCACTAATTTGTCAAACCTTCACCAAACTTATGTATTTATTATGGTAAATACGCACGCACAATAGCAGAATATTTTTTCTATATACATTTTATTAACTGTAATCTGTGCAGTTATTGAACAACAACAACCAATTGTCAGAGTTTTAAACCTTTGGCTCTGACAGACATAGCTTCATCAATTTGTTTCAAATAATACCATTTTATGCATCAAATTACTCTATTTAAAACCTGTATAGAGAATAAACAGCTACCTGGGATATTATACAGGGCTTACTGTAATGTCCAATAAGTATGAAAGTTTATTACATTCTTAAATCTGTCATTATTTTTTTATGACATTGCATTGATTTGAAACCCAGAAACAATAATTTTACTACAATTTATAACAGCAAAACTTCTAATTTTATAAGCTAAAGCCACTTAATGTGTTATTTCTGATAAAATATGATACTAACTACTAATATTGAAATTTTCAGATCAGTAAATATCAGGTAGCCTTACTATAGATTTTTGCTCCTGAGTGAAATCAGTCAATTGTGGTTTTGAGCAACATTGTTATTTAGGAAAATTATACTGTGATGAACTGTACATCGATATATTGCGCAGCCCTTTGTGTAGGTTATTGTTTTTTATTGTTTTTATTGTTTTACTTCTGGTACCTACTGTACGTTGAAGTTTTTAAATCTCAACTACTGTGTGTTTTATTGGTTATATATTTTTTTATATATAGCCTTTTTTTTAGTTCACATTGTTTCATATCATGTCTCTTTTGTGTATTTACGTGACATATAGAACTTTGGTCAACTTTGGTTTTTAGATGTGCCATAGAAGTACATTTGGATGGGATTGGAAGACGTTTGGAGCATCTACAATTTCAAAAGTGCTGTTTGTGCTTGAGAGCCATTTCATGGACTCTTTAAATCATTATTTTGGTTATTGATCATCAGAAGAAAACCACATAGCACATATAGCCATTGTTCTATATTTTTTCTTAGGTGTGGTACTGTCTGCCAAGCCCTATCTGACCTGAATAATTGGCTAAGAATGGTTAATCAGACCTCTAGTTTTTGTCTGAAAGACCTATCATTTGAAACCACACCAATATTGAGACTCCTTTGTTCTCATATAAAGTGACAATTCCTCTTCAATATTGAGTATATAATCAATATAATGTAAAGATATATGTATAATATATGTAATAATGTAGTTAGGTCTTTTCTGTCCACATGGGGTTTGTTTGTTCTGTGTTCATTTAAAACCAGTTTGTCTTTTTTTATTTTACTCCCACTGTCTCCCTCCTTCTGCTCACTCACTGTCACTTGTTCACTCTTCCTCCTCTGTCCTTCACACACACACACACACACACACATAGTTTGAGCAGCTATTCTTCTTAGGACACTGCACAAAAATTAGTGTCTGCCTCATTTGAACCAGGTTTTGGCCACTGGTCCAGACCAGAACATGTCCTAAAGAGATAACAAATATAAGTACACACACATACACATACACACACAAACTCATAAACAGAGTACACAGTAGATCGGGCTCCCATGTGTCATGTTATTGCTGGGAGCAATAACAACAATGTCCTTAGTGTATTGACACTGTCACCTTTACTTACTCCATCCCCCCTGTCTGTGCCCTCCCACTCTCTGTATTTCTCTGTCTCTCTCGCTCTTCAGAATATTATTATCTTTCCTTGTCTATTTTTGCCAAAATATCTAGAAAACATTTTAAGAACCCTGCTAATTTTCCTCACCATTGCACCTGAAGATATAATTTAAATTCTCACCTTCTCCCAACTCCACGAACTCCACAGCATGCTGCAGCTTTTATCACATCTGAAGACCTGAGGAGTGAGAGAAGGGAAGAAGAAAAAGAAGAACTCTGGGAAATGGTGGGGGATAAAAAACCGAAAACAAAACCTCACAACAGCCAGGTTTATTTTTGATCATCCCTTGCACTTCAATTGCAACAGAGAGAATGAGGCTCAGGTGGCTTAAGTCCTGAACTGTGAACCAAGTGCATCAAGGAGGGAGAAGAAAAGAGAGGAGCGATGCACCCAGCACAGAGGCGAGTGAGAGAGTGAGATTGATACTGGGGAGCAAGAAGAGAGGGAGGAGATGTAGGTTTAGTCGCCGTGGATATTCAAAGCACATTGTTCGCAGAGAGTGAGAGAGTGACTTGCTGAGCAGGGTGCCTGTCTCTCTGCCTCCCCGTCAGCTTAAAGCAGCTCTGCGCTTTGCTCAACAGGAACCCTGCACTCCAGAGACTCTATGCTTGTTTCTTTGTTTACCTTGTCTTGTCTTTTCTTTTATCCCTCTCTCTCTCTCTGTCTCTCCACCTGTCTCACTGTCTCTACATGTTTTTTTTTCCCTTTCATAATATTTTGGCTCAGTGTTGAAGTCCCCTTCACCATAGTCTAAATATCGTACCCTCCAACCTCCTCCTCCTCCTCCTCCCAACTCTCTTTCTCCATCCCTGCTTTTCTATTGCCTTGTTTCTCTCTCTCTCTCTCTCTCTCTCTCTCTCTCTCTCTCCATGTGAGGAGGGAAAACGGCATCAGCAGCTGAGCCACAGTAACGGCACATGCAACAGGGTGCAGATAGCACCTTCTGCTTCGCCACCTCTTCTCAGTGACTCTCCTCCCTCCTTGAGGAAGCCTGCAAGGAAGAAAAGAAGGAGAGTAGAGAGACTTGAAGAAGAAGAAGGAGGAGGATAGAAAAGAGCCAGTTCAGCAGCGCAGAAGAGTTATGAGTGAAGTGAAGATGCCACCTGTGGCTCCAGTTTGAGTTAGCTCGACTCAGTGTGGCTGCTCTACTTCCCTCATTTTTATCTGACCACATTTTTCCACACCGATGGCCTCCAAGAAGAAGTGGGCTGAGCGGAGGGAGCGGACTTTCTCCACCCGGGACGATCCATCTGCTGCGCCCGGGGCATCTGGGCCGGGGCGTCCGACCACCAGGGGGCGTTTCTCAGAGTCATGGAAGAGGCTCAGCTCCAGAGGGGGTTCCACCAAGAGGGGGGCGCTTAACTCTCAGCAGCCACCGGTAAGATGTTTTGAGGATACATATGCCCGCTCTACGTGTTATCCCTGAGATTAATCCATGGATTGGGTGCTGGGAGGGAAATGGGACAGGAAACGCTGTCGAGGTAGCACCTGCACTGAGAGGGAGTTTAACAGCAGTGGATTATGGGTAGAAGAATCTAGGAGACTATCTTGTTTGTTGATAGTATTTTCTACAAGCCCATGATGTGATACAGAGGCTATGAAAAGATACATATTGCAATACAGTGTAGGTCTGCACAATATGTAAAACAAATATTGATATTTCAATTTAACATGGGCAAAATCCATAACATAAAATACATTTTTCCCCATGCTAGTTTTTGGTTTGTTGATACATTTTTTTTTATCATCATTGCAATATTCAACAATGTTATCCACATATGTTTTCCTAATATCGTGCATCCCTAATACACTGTTATTCTGAATAATAACTACATCCTGAACATAAACAGCTGCTTTATTATCTTTTGAGATCGGCACTGCGTCATGTCAGGTGATCTCTGCTGCCACCCACTGGCCTTATTAGAGAGTTATTTATTATTAGGCAATGCTGATGTCTCAAGACTACCGTCACAGCATTTGCTGCTGTAACTGTTCAGTAACATCTGTATCAATATGCATCATCAAGATGTTCCTTACAATATTCCTTCTTTTTTTTTTTTAAGCACTGTCTTTTTCATTTACCGGTTCAGCAATTAGGATTCAAACATAAGACCTATTGAATTTTACTCAAAGTGAAAGACGAGTTGCTTCTCAAAGACAATAATCCTTAGATTTGTATCCCGTCCTTAATAGACGAGGCAAAACTCTGACTCTGAGAACGCATAATTAGCAAGTGTGTGTCACTGCGTCATTGATTGATTTATTGATTGATTGACTGAAGACTGGCCTGTAAATGTTGAATTCATTTATTATATGGCTTTGCATATACAACCTGTTCTACATAAAACATAGTAACATTTCAGCAAAACAGTTTGTAGTTTCTGGCCAAGTTTTAAAGTTATTTGGTACCAGCATTTATGTGTTTGAGCTTTATATTAATGTAATATGAATTTGCAGTTCAACAAATTTATGACAGACATTGAAAATCTTAACATTTAAAAGTATAATGAGCCATCACTCCATTTGATTGGATACATAACAGGATACATCCTTATAAATGATCTGCCAGAATTTGAAGTAGTCCTACATATTGGTCTTTAGCCGGGCAAGGATCCTTTTTTTTTTTTTTTTTACTTTGAGCACCTACTGTTTTTGCTACACTTCAGTTGTTTTTAGTGTTACACAGCCTCCAGGTACTGTAGTCTGAACAGAGCACAATGGTTTTATATGGTTTAGTTTATATACACTCATTTAAAACAAAACAAAAAAACAAAATGTTCAAACTTTTTAGTTAATACCAGGTAATCACTGATAATCAGTTGCTGATGATTGTGGTGATTGGACCAGTTTATCCCAAACCCTTAGTGCTGAGGCTTCATTTTAACAGGAAATGGAAAGCAATAATAGCCGGCAATAAGGATTTACCCTTTAAGAATAACCTGTTAAATGTCCATATTAAATGGCCAACAGGAGAAATGAGAACCATTGACAATAAGTCATTTTCCGCAATACAGCTCTTGGTTGTATTGTTTATAATACAATGCATAATGTGCCGCATTTGAGTATCTTAGATTTTACCTTTTTATCATTGGAATCAATGTTAAATTCTTTTTTTGCAGTATTTATATAACATTTCTTCAGTCTCAGTGAAAGAGGACATACTGTATACAGTATATCTGTGCGTTTAAGTTGTATTCAGTAGTGTATTCATGTTGCTGCCAAGGTCAAGACGCAAGATTATTACCTTCACGCAAAGTCAGTAGGTGACATTAACAATATGTCAGAGAAATTAACAACTCGAAAAGCTTTTTATGACTTATTTACTCAGTACAAGCTGCTGTGACACTGCAGAGTGTTCGTAATATGATCATTTCTGAACAATTAGAAGATAGAGACGTATGTGTTTGTTAGATTTAAAGGGAAAATCCTTTTTGGAATTGATGGATTTATTGCCATATTGGAATCACTGACCCTATAAACCAGTTTCATACATGGACTTAAACTCTGTCTTGATGTTTCCGTGACACTTGTTAGTTCATCCACCTCGCATCTCTCACACCGGCTTCAAGGTGCTTGTGGAGCTTCAAAATTGGCGAACTCAACGTCTGCTGGCATGCGCCTGTCAAGCGGGCGGTGAAATCCTCCGTAGTCACTTTTGGGCGAGGATGAAAATCCTCGGCGATATGGATCTTAAGTGGTTCCATCCTCTCTATTTTTACACTGGTGTGATGTTTATGGATCGAGGTCAGAATAACTTAAACTGGCTGTGAGCTGGTGCTCATCAACTATCACACTTAGCCGATCTCTGGGGTGATACTTGGCAGCGATAGCTCAGCTGGGAGATGTGTGGGAGACACAGATATGCATGGTTAAAGATTCATTTCTGGTTTTTCAGTTGTGCCCCAGTAACCAGTGCTATTTTCCTTTTGCACATATACTCTTGATGTAACAAAAAAAAATCGAGGAGGTGATGTTTCTTTGTAGTTTACTTTGTAGAAATGGAGTAATGTAGTGGGCTGTCTGCCAGTTTGTATTCAAAGTGACTGAAACAAATGAACAACATTAGTGCGTGTGTTCTCGTGTGTGTGTGTGTGTGTGTGTGTGTGTGATTCTCTGTGTGCACAAAGAGAAGCTCAGCTTGGTCCTGAAGGATTTATGTTGCTTAGATATAAACCACAGAGTGCTACTACCACAATGCCACTGCAATCCAACAAATCATTAGACACTTGGAATCATTAGTCATTTGTAATGGCCAGGTGTTTGTGTGTGTGAGCGAGAGATAGACAGACTAATCCTGTGTGTTCGTAAATGATTGATTGAGTCTGACAGCAGAGGAGAAAAATAGAAAGAGATTGAGATTTGAGAATCCAATACTCGGTCTTAACTGAATGAAAGACGGAGACAAGTGGAGGCAGCGGGAGACGGAGAAAGTGATGGAGAGGAGATTTAAGAGAATTTAGCTCTGTGGATTTAACTTTGTCTCTTTGAATCGTCGGCTTGAAAAATGGATGCCACTCCAAAGGCTGTGAATCTAGTTTATCATTTACCTGCGAGAGCAACGTATAAACCATCACATGAGAATTGGAATCTTGTCTTCAAAGATGTATTTTATTTTAATTTTTAATTTTGTGTGATTTTTATTGATGTTATGATTCTGCCTCTGATTGGTCTTCAGGAACAGAAACATTATTTGTGTCCTTTATCTGAAATCAGGCTGTGTCAAGCAAAACTATCATAACTGTTTGAGGGAGCTTTTGTTTGCATACAGCAAGGTTGTCAAACGTACGGCCCATGGGCAAGAACCAACCAGTGGCTCCAATCTGGCCCCCAGGATGAATTTGTGAGTTCCAGATACCTGTGACTAAATGTTTTCTGCTTTTGTAGATCCACTGTGCTCTGTAACTTGTAATGCACATGTGTAAATGTGTAAACCCTTAGGCATGCTGTTGTTGAAATTGCACCTATTTTTCTCAAGAAATTTCAGGTTGTTCATAATATGTTTTGTCAAATGATACTTATTATTTTACTGGTCTGGCCCACTTGAGATCATTTTGAACTGTATGTGGCCCTGAAACTAAAAGTAGAGTTGTCCCCCCGGTATACAGCAACATGGGCATTTAGACTTTGCTTTGTTTATGTTAAAAGTTACACACTACATTTAACATTTTAAAGTGACTTAAGAATGTGCATCAAGCCAGATCAAAGCATCAAAATCATATTTTGTTTTCCGCTTCCCATCTACAGTATTATTACATTGTATATATACATGCTTCTTGCAACGAATGGAGGAAGGCTGTAATTTCCTCAGCAGTCCACACAAACCTCCTCTCATTTAGGTTTGTGCAATCAATCAAAACTTGTGTTTCTATTACGATTGAAAACAATATAACAAAGCGATTATTACAAAACGGGGGCTTTTATTCTGAAAATAACACTTCTAAAGTTGTAATGGTGTTACTTCCGATCGTCACCCGGCAAAAATAGAATACAGGCATCCAGGGGAATCCCTGGGTTAATCACACAGTGTGAGTAAAGATATAGACAATAGACAATTTTTAAGAATAATTCAAAAGGTTAATTCAGAAATTTCATGTTTACGTGCAATAAATTCCATTTATTTTGAGTCATTTTAAATGATCATTATTCCAATTTCGTCCCAAATAATCGCGATTATTAATTTCTCCATAATGGAACAGCCCTATACTGTGATGTGGAGTTTCAGTCGTATGATTTCTAAATGTCACCCTTTTATTTGCTGAATCTTTTTCCATTGATCTTATTTACTTTCACCACTTATCGACACACTGACCTTTCCACCTCTAAAAAAGTGGTGATTTGATATCTCAAGATTTAAAATGTGCATTAAAAGTGGGGTGATGTACAGTAAACACATCTTCTGACTCTCTGAGGTCAGGTCACTCGCTTTGGACCCACAGCTTTCATTAAAGTGTCAGAATTCCAGATGCTTCCATGCAGGCTATTGATTTTCTTAATAAATACTACTTAGTTACAATAGTCGGGTTATCAGCAAAGCTTTCAAAAGAAATACTTTCCATTATTATATATAATTCATGATGGCAGTGTGGGTATAATAGAGCTGTGCAGTTCATTGTATCTGGTAGTGAATGTATTATTTACAAAATTGCCCTTTGGGTATATTAAAGTTTACTCTCTACCCTCTATACACAGATATAGTCGGCATGATCACGGAGTCCTGCATCCCTGACACATTAAACTCACTGTCTGTGCTACCCACTTCATTTTCCCGTGACAACAATACAGTCCGTTTTATTGTGGCGGTCTGTTATACAGGTGGACTGACTGGTGAGGTGTGAGATGGTTAAGTTTTAGTTTGTTCTGTTGCTGGGGTTTGTCTTTTGATTTGTGTGTGTGTGTGTGTGTGTGTGTGTTTGTAACTGAGGGGATCTGTAGGCAGAGACAAAGCCAACAGATGGAATTCAGAGTCTCACGAACATTGACCACCACAAATTTAAATCTGTCTTTGTTTTATTGTGGTTTAAAAACGTATAACATTCCATTCATTCTTCTCCCCACCTGCACAGCTCTTTCACACACGTACACACACACAGACTGACTAATGTAAAGAGCAGGACATTTTGGCACAGAAAAGACGGTGCCAAAGTGTCTCTGTTTGTCTCTGGGGTGGGTCAAAATATCGATTTGGTGATATATCGTTGTCCTTCCCCGTGCAATGCGATAATCGATACTCTAGGGCAAATGTTTATATTGTAATTAACAAATGAAGGCGTACTAAAGTACAGTCCCTAGTCATGAAACTAGTTGGATAATCGATCAACAGGTTAAAAGTTTTTCCTTTATAATAAGCTGTCTGATTTTTCAGCTCCTTACCTAAACTGTGAATATTTTCATGTAACAAAGAAGTCTTTGGTTTGTGGACAAAACAAAACATTCGAGAACATCATAATTTCAAATTTGGTAAACAAAAAAATAGTAGACAGATTAATCGATGATGTAAATAATCATTAGTTGCAGCACTAATGAGCATATATGATGGACTGTTGTACCAGAAGTCACCAAATTTGGACAAATGGACAAAAATATTTCAGTTCTGCCCACTGCTAAAAAAAAACAAATCCTAGAGGAAACACTGTACATGAAAATAGCTTAAATAATTATAACTATAACGTATTAGCAACAAACCTGGAGATTAACACGACAATAATAATTTTATTGCGGAACCATTGAATTTCCCAGGGACCTATACAACAGTGTGTGACCTCGTCTTAGTTCACATTTTCCTTTACTGCCGTGTGAATGCCCTGCAGTTCATGAAGCCATCTGTGGATCTTAGCGACCTGCTGCTGCTCACTACATTTAGAGACGTCCCCTGTCCCTCTTATAATAGGACAGAAATGTGTTTTTCGCAGATTTAAATCATGTGTGTGTGTGTGTGTGTGTCAAACAGCATGTCGTGAGATTCTCCCTTTGTGGATATGACCATTTGAAATGAGATGGTATTATCAGAGTCTTCCAGCTCAAGCTTATCACCCCTCATGTTTTTAGCTGTAATGAGCCTCATCTCATGTCACAGTGGGGACACAGTGGTGTTTAAAACACATGTCTGACCAGGGCCAGCTCAAAGTACAGGCAATCTGACCATGTTTATTTACCTGTGTAGTCTAGAGGTTGACCGGTATGGGTTTTTCTAATGTCAATGCCTATCCTTAGGAACCAGTGCAGCCGATATCTGATATATAATGACAGTTTTATTTGTCTAATGTTTGTCCATTTTATTTTGTCCTCCGACAAACTATAACAGTTCAATACAGAAAAGTCTGATTTCTCATTAAAGTCGGAATTCTGGAAAAAAAAAAATGTCGCTTAACTTCACACTATACTTTGTACAACACTAATGATCTGCCCCTCCAACCTGCATTTCCAAGAATGTTTAATAAGCTCATTATAAACCATAAATTCCTAGAATGATTGGATGTAGGCTCCTTTTTGGCACTTTAAAATAAGTCACAAGGACTGTACTAGAAATAAGTCACTCACTTGAAATAGTGTGCTGTATAAAGTTATGTAAAAATAAGACGAGTTTTTTTGTCTATTTTGTGTCAAAAGGCATTATATATAAGGAAAAGCAGCAACAAAAAGCAGTAAAAAAAAAAGTAATTATTAAAATTGCAAGTCAAAGTTATGAACAAGATAACAAACCAAATATTGTACAGCAATTTGTTAGGGTGGCTTGAATGTAACGTCATAAAAATTAAAAATGACTGTTCTCGTCCACATGTTTATTTTTAAAACATATCTCGCATTTCATCACATTTTATAATAGGCTGTCAGTTTTATCTTTTTCATGTCTTTTCGTGCACAGTTCATTTGTACGCTTTATTTTTCATTGAGTGCCTGTTTGTTTTTTTTCTTTTTTTTTTGGTGTTTTTTAAAGTTCAGTTCTTTTTGATTCCTTTTCCCCCGGGGGAAACAAAACTGATAATGTGTGGACTCTCCTGTTAAATTTTCATTACAATGAACCCAAGTGTGATATTACTTTATAATGCATTGGGTTGGAAAGAAGCAAAGGATGTTGTTGGTTTCTATGGAAACGCTGCATGGTTCAGCGATTTCTGTGTTGAGTGATGTTTTTAGGACAAAAATATCAGCGGCTCATACTTAAAAACTACATTGTTTGGGAGTTGGGTGAATCTGGCGTTTGCTCTTTTGAGGCAAATTATTACTTTTCAACACAATTGTAGTCTGAAAGGCACTAATACAGGCCAAGGTACTTATTTCTCTGTCTGTGGCAATTATCAGAGGAATATAACAACAGAAAACCCTGCAGTTTAAGAGACATGAAACAACAAAATCAAAGAAAACAACACCACCCAACCTTTCATATCACACTGTTCAAGAGAGCTAAAACTAGATCTAGAGCACTGTCGGGTGCCTGGAAACAGCTATGCAACATGTATTTTTAGTTTTAGTAGAGCAGTGTGTGGTTGATGGAAAACTTGGGAGGGGTCTCCCTGGACATCACAGAGGTTGTAGAAGTGGACGAGGGTTGTTGAATATTCTGAGAGAATTCCACTTGGACCCAGTGGAATGGACGGTCCGGCACACGACAGTGACAGAAAAATGTCACTGGCTGGCGACCGGTGTTTCTTCAGCGCCCACAGTCTATTCTCATACAAAGCTTGGCGTCCTGTTGAGACTCCATTATTGTCCGTTGTGTTGTTGTTGTTGCACCAGTACGACACTACGCTACATATGGCATGGCCATTGGGCACAGCCCACACTCAACCTACTCGGCCTGAAGGCACTGTTCTCAGTCAAAAGGCAGCATCATACCTTGATGAAAACATGGCATAAAGTAAAAACCAAGAATCTTAAAGCTCCACAGTGTAAAACACTGCTTGTGTCACTACCCCACCCAGATTTACCTCGCACCTCAGGTGAGGCTGCGGGGCTTTTCAAAAGGACAACTCTTTATTCCAACATCTCACTACCTCACTCATGTTTGAGCCAGGGTTAATTCCTTCACCTAAACTTTAATCTTTCAACATTAGTTTCCACCTCACTCATGTTTCAGATATATTTCCTTTACCTAGAGTTTGCTGCTGTCTCACTTTACTAGCACAGCTATTATGTTTCTGCCTTCACGCCATCAGCTTCGATGTAAAATACATCACTCACTCACTCACTCACTCAACAACCATAGACAGGAAAACAAAACACTGTTATACTGAGAAACGCAGAGGGATTCGTGCGGAGTCGATGTGCTTCATCAGCAGTGTGGAAAAGGCTAAGACTGTGGAGTGTCAGAACAGCTTTGATAAACTGACAAATGCACTCGCTTTTTTTAGTCGAGTTCACAAACACAACAGGAATCTTCTACAAGACGAGACATTCTGTCAGAAACGGTGTCGGGCTGGCAAGTCTGTGATTGTGGTGATTCAGCTATTATGCTAAGAATGAGGGGTTGACCACAGTTACTGTATCAGCATGCACCATTAACAGTATGGATCTGATATATCTGATTGATAATCGAATTAATTCACTTTATTAATTAACTGCAAGACCTTTGCCTCTTAGTTGTCTTTGGTCACCACTCTCATGCTTTGTCCTGCCCACATCTAATTGACTAGTAAAAGCCTCTCAACTTTAATGGGAGTTCCACCTACAGATATTATTACAACATTGCAATACAAAGCTCTTCCAGTAAGTTGATGGTGGTTCATTTCCATTATTTGGATAATCGTGAACGTTAACTTGCTGCTGTCCTAGTGATTTATCTCCAAGCTCCACAAAGCGGTGTCTGTGTCTTTATTTATTAGAATGTTTTAATCTTTTAATCTTACTTAACACTGTAATAATAACAGAGTTAGTCTTTTTTCATCACATCTGACAGAGGGAAGGCGGCAACAGCTATACAAGCAAGATTGCAGTGAACTTCAGGTTAAGGAGTTCTCATTCTCTGAAACATGAGTGAAAATATTGTTGTGAGATAACAAAACAAATGTCGAAAGAGAATGGTTTGAATATGGACCTGGAGTTCAGAAAGCTCTGCATGCTGACCTGAGGCACTGCATAAGTATGGGGTAACCATAATACTGTCCACCGATGTTTTTTAACATTCCTTCTTGTCTCACTGTGCAGTGATGATACGTTTCTTTACTATAGAGAAATAAAACAGCAATGGGAAAAGTGAAAATGTGAGAGAGCTAGACGGGTTAATTGGTGGCAGACTCGGAGAGAAGGTGTAAAAGGTTAGCTGTAACTGGACTCGTTTGAGTTAAGTCGAAGACATTTCACCTCTCACCTTCAGTTTTCTTTAGTCTGGGTTCATGGATGAATGTGACTCCTGGACGACTCCTGGAGAGCCTTCACAGAAGTGTTGTGAACATATTTGTCCCAGCTCAGCACCAAATAATCCAGACAGAAGCACAGCAACACACCGGATTACTCATTCATTTGAGAGTCGGCCCCTTCATAACTGTCAATTGGTCTCTTAGTAATTGTTATTTTCATTTCACTTAATGTCGGCGTGCCGGTGCGGCTGAGTCATGACAAAACTCACTCTGAGCTGCTGGCATGCCACCGCAGCTAAGTCCTCAACAGTTTAATCTGCTTAACACATGTTACAGTGGTGTACCAGAAGTACAGATAAGCTGGTTATTTGATGGCAGTATGTGTGCGTGTGCGCGTGTGTGTAGGTGTTGACTGACATCCGTAGCAACAGGAGCTTGGAAACAGTCAGAAGTATCATGTAGAGTTTGTTTAAGCAGTGAACGCAGTGGGTGGCTCTTGGATAGAGGGAGAACGTGCTGAAGAGACAAAGCATCTTTTGAAAAGTTGAAAGCACCTATTTTTACGTGATTGCTTTAGTGCTGCGTGTATGTGAGACAGTGAAGGAGAGACTGTGTGATTCAGATGGTGTGTGAGGGATTTGTATGGGTGTTACTGTAGGTGTCACAAGTGAAAGTGGTAGTTTTTTCTTTTTGATGGCTCTCTCTCTTACCCCGTTTTTTTTTTTTTAACAACTGCCACAGGAAGTGGACTCAAAAGCAGGACATGAGCCTGCAGGTGGTTGTGAGCAATAGTCGCTAAGTAATAGACAGATTTTGGCAGGCAGTCGGATTGGGCGGTACAAAAATCACGAGGCTAAAGGACAAAAAGGGTCAACGCAGTGGAACCGGGGAAAATAGCAGCAGACGCTAACAATGTTTACAGTACGCAAAAGTTCTTCGTTTCAAAAATATTTTTTATGGGATTTAATCCGATTACTTGTTTGCCATGTAAACAGACACTATATGGAAACAAATTTGGCCATACCTGTTAAGTATTGAATTCAGGTGTTTCAACCAGGCTTTGATCTAGGCCCCTTATCTCCAACGATAAGGCCGTACCAGACATGATTTGATGAGCCCTGAGCTCAACCCCATCAAGCATTTTAGTAGGGCATTACAGTCCCTGTTGGTGTAAGGGTCAGGCGTCCCAATACTTTTGTCCATACTGACTAAATACTGCAGGTTTGGCAAAAGTAGAAGAGGAATTCTGGGATATTTCAACTTGGGCACTATATTTAAAAATGTAAGTATGGAAGTGAATAGTTTGCAGAAAAACTTGGAAGAATATGGCAGTTGTGTCGTGTTGGGCTAACGTCTTGTAGTTGTAGCAGCGTTTTTTTGTTGTGTTTTTTTCCTGCAGACACATTGACACATTGAAAGCACTCAAAAAGTGTTGCTTCTGTTTCATTTCACCTCGGCTCTATGATTATAACTGTGATGCATTAGTGTGCAGTGTTAGAAAAGTGCTATGGTTGAGCATGTCAAGCCCAGTCCACTCCACTCCTGTCACATGAAAAAAAAACGATCCACATCCTCAAAGTGATTTGCCAGACCACCAGCACAATTACCTGCAAAAGTGGATTGACCATGAGGAATTTTATTGTGAAAATGACCGCCATCCACACCTTTTATCCGCAAATACATTTCAGTTGCCAATGACAATAAAGCTGAACCATGACCTTGACTTTAGTGCAAGATCTGTCACAAACTTTGTTAATAAGTATCCTTGCACATAGGAAATCCTGGCCCTGTTATAGTAGGTATATGGTGAACACCTGTGTATCACATAGACTACACTGGAATTGGTGCTTTCGCAGTGGTTAACCTTCTCGAGGAGGGTTAACCGCTGCTGTAAGGAGTTCTTCATAGTATTGTTTGCTTTTTCTGCCGACTTGTTTTGTTACATGACGTCACAATTCACGCATGGGAGACACATGGGTGTTGAATGGGGTGACCCCACTGGCAATAGAAATGTTGTTAATTGCCTTTTTTCACAGGGGTTCACCCAGGTTAAAGAATCCTGTGTGACTCTGCTAAGTTTACTGTCAAAGAGGCTTCTCTCTCTCTTTCTCTCACTGCCTGTCTCACACACACACACACACACACAGTGGGGTGTGGTTCAGCTGGGTGTTTTTTTTTTTTTTGTCGAAACCTAACCAAGGAGATCTTTTCTGTAGATACCATTCAGAGAGCTGATGTGAATGGTGAACTTTTCAGGCTCGCTAATAGAAAGGGCAAAATAAACTGTGGCCATGAAAAGAGAAGGGGATAGGAAAATAGGAAAGGAAAGCAAGGGGACAGGGTTTGATAAGGTCACATGGCAAACTTTTGTTGCCGTGGCAATGATCGTTCAAACACACCTGGATGAGGAAATGACTGCAGTCGCCCTGACGGGCAGTATCTGTGTGTGTGTGTGTGCGGTGTGTGTTGGTATGTGTGCACAAACGTGGACTGCCTGACAGGAGGCGTATCCTGACCTTAAAAATGACGCGCTGTTGCCGCCATTGACTTTTGGCTAAAAGTTTCACTGAAGTATCTGTGAAACTCTGTCTGCACTGTTTGGATCAGATGGTAAAATCCCTAAAAGCAGGTTTTTGTAGCTGAAATGTCATGTCCTACACCACAAAGGGCCCGGATAATTTAAAGAAATTTACATTATCGAGTATTTAAATTACTTCGTAAGAGCAGAAGCTCCTCCTTCCTGCTACGGTTCTCAAACTGTGTACATGCACAGTTTGAGAACCATAGACTTAACAATTGAAATCAAAATTTTAAAGGAATACTGAGATGTTATGTTTTGCCCACATCGCCCACCCCTAGTATGAAGAAGTTCCTTGAATGATTACGGAAAACTTTTTTTATTAACGAAGAAGAAGAAAAAGATTTTGATTTTCTTACAGTCCTGAAGATGTCGGGCTGAAAAGAACACAGGCACAGACATGACAAAATATGAGACCAAACCTCATCAAAATTCTGTGTTTAATTGGTTTTTCACTTATCAATTCTTTGTTCTATTGTACCAGTCGCCCTCCTCTCTCTCTTCTCGCTCTCTGTGAGATTTAAACGAGGGAAATGTATTATGGTACTTTCGTAATCCTCTTCCATCTGCAAGGCTTTCAGATTTGAAAGTGAAAAGCCCTTTCTCAATAAATATCACGCTGATTGAAGTGTGCCAGTGTCCTTATGTTAGCTTTGTCCACACCCCTGTGTTCCTTGCCCCAGTGGCAAAGATATAGAAGTGAAATCACTTGTAAGTGAAAAAACAAACAGACTCTGAAATCCGCTCTACCTGGCGTGCAGGATTAAATGTGTCTCTGGGGGTTTCTTATCTACTCCACAGCTGTTTGGATGACACACACACACACACACACACACACATACTGTACACTAGGATTGTTAACAGTTCATACTTAAACTGATGCCTCAGATAACAAACACATGTGCAAAACACATGAACACTGACAAGTAGACATGTTGTTTTCCAGGGTTTTTAATTTGTTGGGCCTGAACGGAGACAACACATTCATAAAACGGGGAATTGACAGAGCAACATATCGCTTCTAAGTCTCTCCCCTTACGGATTTGTCAGATTACTCGTCTGGTTCTGATCAAAGCCTTTCAAGCCCTTCCTCTCGGAAGCGTCTCCCTGAATTCCTTCTGCTAATTTATCCTTTAGAGCAGGAGTGGAGAGGAAGACGGACAGAGACATTTCAGTGATGCTCAGTCATGCCTCAGTCGAAACAGCTTCCATTAGAGAGTTCACATTAGATTACAGCTTCTTTGCATGCGGAAAGAAATGATAAGTCTTACTTTTTTCATTTCTCCCTTTCCTTTTAAAAAATTAGTCACCCCACCCCCCCCCCCCCCCCCCCCCCGCTGATTTTGTACTGTGTGTTGATGTCATGTACAAAACCCCTCAGGTACAGTCCAACATTTTTTTGACTGATACTCAGTGTTTCACAAACCAAGTCAGAATATATATCGTGACAGGAGCAATTTTGACTGCACTGAATAGACTTTTTTAGTTGCCATTTCTGTAACACCTATTCTTTTTAATAGAAGAACCAGACATTACAAAGAGATGCACGTTTAATATTAACGTTGCAGCCAGTTCACAAAAGCACAAAGTGGTCAGGCATGGAATATGAAAGATGTACATCGTATATCCTGATCTGTCAGGGTCGGAGTAGACATTACATATCCCGAGTGCCTGCATTGTTGGAGTGCTGCTGTGAAATGATGAATCTGCTTCACAGAGTCTGTATTCATCTTTATCTATTTGTTAATTTCTGGTAAAATGCTTCCATACTTTTCCCTTTACTCTCTCTCTCTCTCTCTCTCTCTCTCTCTCTCTTTCTCTCTCTCTCTCTCTCTGTCTCTCCATTGCGACAGTGGAAGTGAAACTGCCCAGCTCTTCTTGTAGTGCTTTGTAGTTGCAAATGAACGTTACGAGTTATAATATTCCTTGTGCTGACACTTAAATACCTATTGATCACTAACAGAGAGTCAACAGTGGAATAAAGTGTTACCATATTTGCTCTATATGTATGAAACACTGTATTGTTCCACCACATTATTCAATGGTAAACCCAAGTGGCTTAATGATATGTGGTATTAATATTTTATTTAGAGCAGATGAACAGTATCTAGTCTGTGCTTCCTGTGAAATCTGTTGCCAAACCAAGAAAAAAAGGAAAAAAACCCTATAGGTGGACTTTGTTTTTTTTTTTAATGTAAATTGTCGTTATTTTCCTGTTTATGTAAATGTAGATATCTTTGAATTGAGATCTGTTGCATCCTCTCTTTGAACCGCGGCTTTGAAGATCTACTGTCTGAAGCGATGAGCCCTGGGCTTTGAGGTTAAGCATATCCTTGTTATGTATTTCCGTGTGTAGTGGTGTGGCTATAATGATTGCCATAAAAGCCATTACCAGGGGCCTCGGGGGCCACGGGGGCTGTGGGTCTCGCTTTATTACACCGACCCGTAAGACAGTAATTACACAATGTCTATGTTGCTGCGGCAACACTGGGGTTCTCAATGGCTAATGCAGTATTTATGTTAGGGGAGTGTGGCATTTTGTTTTTGTAGCCATACGTATGTGTGTGTGTGTGTGCGCGTGCCGCCTTTTGTACACGGGCACATTTCAGAGAGGGAGGGACACAGACGAGGAGGTTGACCCATTAGTGGTATTATCCGCTATTTCACTTCACTGCTTCCACTGAACGTTGACGCCTGGGTGTCAGGACAACCTTGGAAACCCTCGTCACTCAGTCCACTCAAGCTGCAACCTGCCTGATCTAGACTGATCCAAACTTTTGGAGACTTTATGTCGTCATAACCCCAGGAAACCTCATGGCTTTGTTTAAGAACATTTCAATTCGGGCAGCCATATAATTACTTTTTTCCCAAACTCTGATACCACTGTGATAATCGTAAAATATGTAACATAAGCTGCATTGTGTTGTACGTGGTCTTTGCTTGTTTTCCCTGATTTACAGGCTTTTTCAATGTAAATAAATAAAAAGCCGTCCAATGCGAACAGATTAGACCAAACACAGATTATAGTTTACCATCTGTCTGTGATCAGCTGTTCTGGTCATGCACCATAGAATGCATTCAGACTCAAAGTGAGAAAACCTGCATTAAAGAAGTTGTAGCTGAGCAGAATTTAATTGTAAAGTTAAGAATCATGGAGACTACGGTGCAGGGAAACATGACACAAGCGGCTGGTGTGATCTGTGCCATCCGGAGCCTTGCCCACAACAATGACTGACAGGGCAAAAAACAGTCCAGAAACTATAATGGTATATATTTATCTCTAAAATGTAGGGAAATCTGCAAAGGAACAGCTATTTACCATGAAGAATGACTGCACTAGTGCATTGTTATTATTTATTTTGAATAAGTAAATCAGACATTTCCAAGAGGCAACATGAGTGACTGTTCATTATAGTGTATTCTGACACTGAGCCATGTCGGCATCGCTCTGTTGACTCAGACGATTAGATCAGCAATCACTAAAACTAATCTGGACTTTATAGATCGCTCTCTCCCTCTCTCGGTGAGATACACACACATGTTTGAGCAGCTATTCTTCTCAGCACACTGCGTTGACTTTCATTCATTTGGACAACCTAAACAAAGCATTGTCCATGACCATAACTACAACTACTGAATGCCTAACCTAACCGCAATTCAAATCTTAGCCCTAAACTTGCTTAGAAATGAGCTTCTGCCTCATTAGGGACCAGGTTTTGGTCTCCATGAGGACTACTGGTCCTGACAAGGTCAGTGTTTATGCCAGAAAATGTCCTAAAGATTACACAGAGAGAGAGAGAGAGATTTTTTTTGTCAAAGTTGTGTTATTATAACTTGCTGATATAAGAAATAAGTCAAAGGAAATGAAGGCGTGACTTGATTATGCAAATAAAGGGCAACAGTAGGACAATAGCGTTTCATGCATGGTTGCATTTTGTTGCCGCTTTCATCTGTTAGTACTACAGTCATATTTGCTTCTTGCACTAAATGGTTTGTTGTGGTTTCCACGTCAGTCCTTACAAACCTCTCTCATCCCCACTTTCTTAATTTTTCCAGTGTAATGGTGAAATCTGAATCTGTCATGAGATTTTTAGACGTTCTTTAGTTCTCTGTTCATGAAATATGCAAAACAATATCATTGCCTAAGTGATGTATTAGTTGAATACTAAAACAAAAAAAGATGGTGAAAATAATATTTAGATGCTCTCATGAAAATTGAAGCAGTATTTATACTTTCGTATGTACTACTTTTTGGTTTTTTCTATCACCTACTGTACGTTAAGTGCCTTTGACACAGTTAAGATTGGTGTTCTGATAAAGAACCCAGCAGTAGGTCTGAACATCTCACACATCTTTCTTTCTTTCTTTCTTTTTTTTCCCTTTCTTTCTTGCAAGATCTTTATCTCCACTGTCAACAGGGACTCATTCTATAGCTTGTTTAACCAGCACAGTGCAGCAGTTTTCCATGTTTATTTTTTCCCCCTCAGGCACTTCATATGCAGTCTTTGCATTATCTTTCATTCCCAAACTGTTAACACTTCGTGCCCAGCCCAGCCGCACCTGTTATCTCCTGTCTGTGCTGTAGACGTGAAAGTATTTTTCTTTAGGTTTAGTTCACGGTTTGTTGGCATTGGAATTGGAATTGAAATTGCCACCCATAAGTATGTTTGTTTGATTGTATAATAACATTTAACATTTTAGTTTTGTTTTTCATAGCCTTATAATAAGAGTTTTTTTTTGTGTGGGCTTTTAATGTGCTTAAAGCAAGAGGTCGATATATTGACAGAGAGAGTGTGAATAGAGTTGTGAAGCAGTATTTACATCCTTTCGGCCGTGTGAAGGCCACTGCACTTCCCTGACATGCATGGGAAAGGGAGGGGTGTCGCCAATAAGATGTCACTATAGTTACCTTTAAAGGACATTTCATGGCTTGACACTAGATTAATGTAAGGTAGTGCTTCTCTTTTTTGTGCCTTTCCCATCAAAGACCTTTCGCTCTCAAATCTGACCAAGAGAGAGACTGAGTTTTTCTTTTTTAATTATTGCAGTTTCTAACAAATCAGGCTTTGATTACGATACAAACGATATTGATAATATCACGATACACCGATTCGGTGATAATTAATATATTGCAAGACAATCATATAGCGATACATAACGATATCTGTCTGACTGTTCAGTACAGTGAAACCTGGAAAGGCAGCATAATTAGTGTGACAAATAAATTCTCAGCATGTAGAATCAGGAGCGGTTCATTTTAGAGCCATCATATTATTTCCTTCTTCCTCTTTACAGCACATAAACAAATCACACTTAATCACATTAAATCCAGCTGCTGCCATGGACAGACCTGATAGTTTGTTTACATTTATATTTTCACATTTAGAACACACTGTAATACACATATTTCCTCCTTAGAGGGTGATAGTTATAAACATTGTAATGCCACTGCTGCAAATGAAGTGTGAAAAGCAATGTGGGCGCACTGCACAATTGTTTACCATGACTTCTCCCCGTGGATATTGATTATTGATCCTATACTCAAACAGTAATTACCAATGTTTTTGGCTGCATTCTTCGTCTGTGACCACCATTAATAAAGGACTTATGGGGGTGAAATTTCGGTACAGGTGTAGGTTATGGCTCATGGCAGAGATTATTTGATTTTGGCAGTGATTCAGGCACTGATCTGGAGTCAGGATTTCATTGAATTGATAATTAACCTTGCAGGATGGGGAGGTTTTTGACCTTTTTCTCTGCTAAAAATGTGGGTATTGCTTGAGTAGTCTGAATAAATATAAACGTGTGAGTACCACCCCACGTAGTAGGTCTGCATTACAGTGTCATTTGGTCCAAATCCAAACTGAGTGGGCTTGGCTGTGCTTGTTGTTTTTATTTCTAAGCGTAAACTACAAATACATTAAGAGCATATTGAAAATTGCTTTATTTCTCTCATATAGTGCAAGAACTATGCTCACACTGTATAATAATCCATTACTGTTGGTGCACTTCCTTTTACATTTATGCTTCTCAAAGACTTTAATGATAGACATTAGGTATCAAATTTGATTTTATTTATGCATATCTGTCATAATCAGTGTTAATGTTGTTAAATATTGGATAAGATGCCTTTTTCTGCTCCAGCCGTGTTTGTTTCTTAATGTGGGGGGGCTGGAAGGGCTTCAGCTGCTTTAATGCCAGCACTTTATGAGACAGAGTGATTTAGTGCTGGTGCTTTTAATGACATGTTCATAACACTGTGTTTTTCTTGAATGGTTATGTCCTCTCCTCACCATTCATCCTTATTACTATTATCCTGCCTTCATTGTCTTCTGCGTAAGGGCCTCACCATACTTTTCATGTTCAGTGTTTGCACAGAGTGGGAATTTCAAGCAAAACTGCTATTAAATAGATTATCTTCATCGAGAGTGTATGTGCCGTAGTAAATTTCTGAATTATTTGCACTTTCGGGCCATTTATTTGTGTTGCTGTTGATGTGGAAAATCCTTCAGACTGGTGTGTTCTAGAGAGACTTCAGGGATTTTCTCATGACATGGTTCTTTGTCACACTTCAGTGCTCCATTAGCCAGAAACACTTAACCTAACTGCACTTCCAGATGATATAGACTTGAACCAAAGTTTTTATGTCCATTTATTGACAGGCAGGAGTCTTGACAGTTTTTTGATGAACCGTTTTCCCCTAAACATTTTAACAACTCTGCAGTTTAGTCTAAGAGCAAACTCCCAAAATCTTTTGGAAAGGATGTTTTATTGTCATTATGCAACTGAAATTGCACAACGAAGGTTAGTATGAGGTCAGATCATAAAATACATGGATACTATTATGTTCCTGAATAATTTTAAAAGTATGTTATGTCTACATTTATTTAGATTTTGTTGTGGAGAAATTATTCAAAAATCCTACAGTTTTTCTTTCTCTAAATTTGCCTCAGTCAGTGTTAAAGGGGCTTGAAGGGTGAATTTCGTGTATTCAAACCATGAATTTAATGGTGTTTGTCTTTGTTCTACTGCATTTGTGCAGCACAGAGTTATTTGTGGTTTTATGTCTCTCTCTTAAGGGGAATGTAAAATTCCACATGAATAATTTCTACTGCGCAGACAAGGAGATTGATTCTTGCTGCTCCTTTGTTGGACGATTCTCACAGCGTGAAGAGATGCGCGCTAAACTAAAAGGTTTGATTTATCCTGAGGGAAGATTTTTTCCTCTTACTTTCCATGACTCCAAACTTTCATCATTCAATTTTCAATTCTGTCTTTTTACCCCCCCCCCCCCCCCTTCCTCTTTGCTATTCTTATCTCATTCTCATTTTCTCTTAACTTACTGGCCCTCGCTCTTAAAATTGGCAAGTGTTGCTATCTGCCTCTGCTGCTGTCCTCTTACCTGCCTACCAACCCTGTCCTGTGTGTAACCCTGTTCATGTCACACACTCTTTAAACTTTAAAAATAAGTGAAAGAAAAAGTAAGGGCTGAGATTTTATCTACTGTACTTGTGAGATCAGTGAAACTGCACTGATAAATCCACAGTATCGTCTTTTCTCCAGTGTACCTTGTATGATTTTGGACTGTCCCAGAAGACTCTGAACATTAACATTTGGGTTGACCATCTACTGTACGTTTACTAACTAATTAAATGAAACATGAATATTAGACACATCTTCCATTCATTAACCATTAATTGAAAGAGTTAACAAAAGATACGACATGAATCTTCAACAATAACTTATAGGAACACCCATCTTTTTCTTAGTTGAAAGTTAAATCTAATGATCTTTACATTAATGTCTTTAGTCAAAAACATTGGAGACAATGTATATGTGTGTTCTGCCAACTCTTCTTTGCTTTTTTCTCTGCACACGTAAACGGATCGATTGTCAGAACGTGATCCATCTTCTTCTGCTGCTTACTACTCGCACATGCTAATGACATTCTGTGTGGCTGATGATGACACTGAAGACATGTCTGACTTGCGGTTCATCTGATGACGTAAATGATGACTTGCATAGTATAGCCTTTGATTTCGTAGTTGTATAATAGATATATATATGTGTGTGTATATACTGTATATACCTATGTGTGTATATGTGTATATGTATATATATATATATATATATATATATATATATATATATATACACACACGTCATCCAGTCTTTATGCATCATACCCGATGTCTTAACCAAGTTTATTAGACCCATGTGTCACACAGTGTGGTTTAATGGTCTGAATTGTTATTGCATTTTCCTTGATGACCACACAAAGCTGCTTTACTACAGATTTCACAGCTCAGCTATGTGCAGCACATTTTTCTGCCACACATCTTTTATACCCATTCACACGCTGCAGATATACTTGTCGCAAGCAACCAAGGACACTATGGGCATGTAGACTAACGGAGCCGGCAATTGAACCCATGATCTTCCAGTTGAAAGACGAATCCCTCTACCACTAAAGCTACTTATACCCCGTAATGTGCTTATAACATTGCTAAAATCTGTTGTAGGAATACAGTGCTGTCGTCTCTGAAAGGTTTCACTTGTAATAATTTAAATTCCTGACATTTCAAGTTATGGTAAGACATTAAAACTGACAACAGACAACTTTCATTCTCCCTCGTGGCTCCTGTTTTGTGTTTGTTGTAAAGATGCAACAGTAACGAGGTGCTTTTCTGAGAGCTGGTGTAATAAACACCCCTGGGTGTGTAGACCATCGTGTGAATGCAGTTTCTCAGCAGTGTTATGAATATGGATTAATGAAGTTCTTTAACAACAAAAAAAAAATATCCCCCTATAGCCTTTTCCCTTTATGGGAGAGACTAACACAGCAAAAACAAGGCTTATCGTTTCTCTGTTTTCATGCTGTCACTTTTAATATCATAATGATGAGAGTAAAGTACGGTAATTGTTCCAAAATGTAGGTAAAAATGATGTTTCACATGGTTTTAAAGAAGTGATCAATCTCTTTAATTTATGATGTATTCTGATCCAATTCTAAATAAGACAACAAATAACAGATCTGCATAGAAAAGTAAAAGTGTATATGGAAATCACTATGTTTAGCTGCGACAAAGGACAGTTTAAGTGACTGCCACATTGACAACCGCTGCAAGCCATTATTTTTAATTAGTGGCAGCTCCTCACTTCATTACCTCTGGCATAACTGATAACGCTGCTGTTTGTCAACAGACGTTCTCACCTGCCAATAATGTTTAGCTGAACTGCGAGAGGCCTAAATGTCAGGGCTGGAAAAATGTGGCCCCTGACTCCAGGGGTTGGGAGCGTCACACATTCGAGGTTTTGAGGGACAGGACATTACAGCGCAGTAAGACGACGGCATATAAATACAACTTTGATGGAGTGCATGACAGTGAGTGATGGTGGCTGAGCAAGGAAATGTGGAGAAAATGACAACATCTTGAGAGCCTTATTGTGTGTGTGTGTGTGTGTGTGTGTGTGGTTCCGTACCGCAGGCTAATAATCATTGCTTCTCTCCAGATGGAGGAGTGTACCCAACTCAGCAGAGGTCTTCCTGTTTCCTTAGGGCAAAGAACGTAGGGGGTAGTAGTGTGTGTTTGTGTGTGTGTGAGTGTGTGTCAGAGAGAGAGAGAGGATGTATTGATCTGTCATATACAGCGGAATCTCCAAGGATTGACGATTGAGGGCTGATGGAGGAAGCCAAATTAGATAAAGACTTGTGGCACCATCAATCTACAAAAGACAGTGTTGCTAACACATACCTTTACTGACTTGTATGATTGTAAAAATGGCTTGTTGTCAGTGTGGTGAAAAGTCTTCTGACTTAGTCGTTACTTGGGGTGGGTCAAAATATTAAATTTGTGATATTTCATCATCCTTCCACGTGCAATATGGTAATCGATACGCCAGGGCAAATATCGATGTTTTAACCCTTTATCACCTAAGCCTCAAAATGTCTGTCTGGACTGTTTTTTGCTTATTTTAACCACAAAAGGGCCAGAAAATGTCCTGTGAGTAAGTGCTTTTGTCCATTTATCCAGAATAACTCAATATCTGGCAATTATTTACAGTTTACTGCATGTTAAAATAGTGAAAAAACACTAGTCCTACATGAACACCAGATTTTGCTTGTTAAATTTGAAATTTGAACAGTATAAAACATATTTAAAATAACATTTTTATCTTGAGATTTACAGTATGCCAATATTAGCGGCCTCTATTTTAGGTTCACTTGTTCAACTACTCATTATGACAAAAATCTGGGATTTAAGTGGCTGTGAAAGTGTTATGGTTGTTGGTGCAGATCTACTGGGATTTTCATGAACAAACATCTCTCGGGTTTTCAGAGAATGGTCAGGGTAAAAAAATAAATATCCAGTGAGTTTCTCGTGTGAAAATGACTTGTTGATGCCAGAGGTCAGAAGAGAATGGCCAGACTGACTCAAAACACTCATTACTACAAGGTACGAAGAAAACCATCTTTAGAAAGCACAAGCACAAAACCTTGACCTTTGGTCACTTCTCCATCATGAACATGATGTTTTTCTAGCACAGGATGTGCACTGTATATGTTGTTTGTCATGATTATAAGTTCCACTTGAACACGACAGCAAATGGGCTGATGATCAAAGCATCCTGCTGAAAATGTCTCTTCGGATTGACTTTCAAAGAAACGCCCTTCTTTCTTCTACATGCCATGGACTGGCAAACTGTCAGTCCTATGTCAGCTGAGGTTGGCACCAGCGCCCCCCGTGACCGTGACCCTCCTGTGGAGGATAAAGCGGTAGAAGATGGATGGATGAAAGTGACGGCCCTGTTTTATTTTAATTATCTCACATTTTCTCAGTCAGGCACCTGCAGATACTTTACTCTCTTCTCTCTGTTCCTCCTCTGATTCATGTCAGATTGTTCAGTTCATTTCTTTCTTCTTTTTTTTTGTTGATAATATAGCCGGGTCTTTTAATTGTCCACATATCATAACATGCTTACTCATGTCTTGCCAAGCATTTGGAGGATGTGGCGAGCAGCTTCGCGGTGCGCTCCTGTCATTCTCTTGAATGACAGGTGTAAATGGGCTTCCTTCTCACTCCTGTCACAGCGCTGATAGCGATGTCGCCGTGTCTTCAGTGCAGCAGAGAGATCCCTGCAGATCACCCACTCGCTCCTATTACCCTGACGTGTGTCCTTCCTTATACACACACTCATTCATACTGATGAAGGAATTTACAGTTCCTGCACAGCCAACCACTTGTGACTCGTCGGTCTATAATTCACTGACGTGCACACAGACACACACACACACACACAGACGCATATTCCTACAGTTCCACATGAATCCACATCTACAGACAGAGAGAGAGTGACTACAGTTGGCACGTTAATCATGAGATAAGTGCACGGCCGTGACTGTTCACACTGACAGAACATTATTCCATGATTCTTGTATAACTTGTTCATGTAACAAGCCTCTTTTTTCTGCTTTCATCTGAAAATGTAAAAAAAAAAAAACATTTTGGGAAATTTATTCTTCTGCTTTCACCATCTGACAACATGTTCCCCGCTCTGAGGCACTTGAGTAATTAACACTAAATTGCCTCCCCAGCCAAGTCGAGCTCCCATTGGAAGAAATATATCACTGTGTGAGAGAGAGAGAGAGAGAGTAAGAGAGAGTTAAATCTCATCGTGTCTGGTCTTGTTTTTTGAGTGTTTAATAAATTTCAGCGCCGGGATAATTAGCGTCGCTGAGAAGAGTGAGAGGATAAAAACAAACAAAGGCTCTCTCTTTCTCCCTTTCTGTGTGTGGCTGTAGCAGGCGTGTTCAGCTGATGCTCTCTGGTGGCTGAAGTGTGTAGGTTGCCGTCATGGCAGGAGGACAATGCCGACTTATTCTTAACTCTCCTGACACATTTAGTCACAACAAGTCAGTTCCTGTGGCACTGAAATAACTTTGTGGTGTGATAATTATGCAGAGCTGTGGTTATCATGTGGCTGTTTTGTTTTTTTTTGGCCAGGAGTCACGATTGAGTGTCAGAGCACACTGGGTATTGTGTATTAGAAGGTCGCCATCTAGAGTCGGGATAGAGACAGTGCAGTGTGGTGCACACTCTCTGCCGTAGATGTGTTTGTCAGAGGCATTTCATGAGATGGAGACGTGTGATGTGATGAGGTCAGGGGGCACAGACTAACACCTTCACCACACACGCACATGTACACAAGCTTGTTTTTACATCTCAGTGAGGACACATCATAGATACATGATATGACTTAACCTTAATCATCACAACTAAATGCCTAACCCTGAAACCAGGTCTTAACCCTGAAAATGCTCTTTAAAGCTGTGACAAAATGTCCCCTCAAGGTCAAAATGTCCTCACAAAGATAGTTTGTTGTGTTTTTTTGGACCTCACAATGTTATAAATACACACACAGTCTGGTTGCCATGACTTCGGAGGACATTACATTGCCTTACATTAATTTCCTGGAGACTATTCTATAACCATAACTACTACTGGCCTAACCCTAACTCGTCCGACCCATACAACTGGTCCATTCACCTTAAATTTGGAATGGACAAGTCACACACACACAGGTTCATACAGCTATCCTTTGAAGGACTCACTTTACCTTAACTTTAACCTTGACCTGACAACAATAAACCTTAACCAGTTCCTCAGACATTAGATTCTGCCTTATTAAGACCAAGGTTTTGTTCTCTGTGAGGGCTACTACTCCTGACAAGGTTAGTGTTTATGCCATAAAAGATTCTAAAGGGGTAACAAATACAAAACACACACACACACACATATACACACACAGTAAGGTTGACAGGCAGCTCTCCCAGAGGTCTCAGAGTCCCTCAGGGACCTGGTGGTCAGTGAGGTGGATATTCTTAATGTCAGTCCTTGACTGTCAGGGCCAAACACCCACTAACTGAGAGGGTGACTCGACAGGGCATTTACTTATAGAGACTAAGATACATTTGACTTTACATTGATGTATTATTTAGAACAGCATTGGAGAGGATTGCATCATCCACACCTTTTCACGTTATGTCGTGTTGCATGTCATAAGTATATATATGTGTATTAATGTGTATTGTTTGTTTGTTTGATCTACTGGAGAAAAATACTTTTGTATTTTGCAGGATAATAATTGGCAGCTTGTCTTGCTTTGCTGAGAAAAGTGCTTTAATGACGTGAGAGCAAAATCTTATTGTTTGGATGAAAGCTCTAATATTGGAGCAGTTGTTGTCCGTATCACACTTTTTTACCATTTGTGTGCCTGTAATATAAAAAGTAAAGGGTGGATTTTGATTATATTTTCTGGAGATGTACAGTAGGTTATGGCCCAACAAAGAAATGATTAGATTTGGTTGGTGATCTGGATTCAGAATTTAGTTTTGCATTGTCAAAGTTTATGAGATTGAGGAGGTTTTTGTTTACATTTTCATTATCAAATCAAAAATATGTGGGTATTGCTCAAGTTGACGTATGAATATATATATACAGTATAAATATGCTTTGCATGTAAGACAGGCCACTTCACTTTTACCCAGTATCTGACGTTGATTTTACCTGTTTTTATTGTATGACTTGTATATTTGTGTTGTTTTTATATTTTCTACCGTATTTTATTGTTTGTATTTAGGTCTTTTAGGTCTTATGTTGCTGTTATTTGTCTCTGATGTAGAGAACTTTGTTTCAGCTGTTTTTAAAGTGCTTTATAAATTGGATTGGATTGGATTATCAAATCAAAAAGTTCTCATCCTCGTATTTGAATAGAGAAGTTCATATTTTGATGGTATCTTATGTGCATGTTGTTTTAAGATGAATCCATAAAAATAACTTGAAGGCACACATATTAAATTTTAAGTTGGCTCAAAGCTCAGACAGTGAAACTTTTGAGTGTATCGACACTTTGTGAAATGGAGCAGCCTTTCCACACGTCAACAGAACTTTCTTTTCAAAGGTTTTCTGTCAACATGGAATTGTTTCAAGACAAAAACAAAACAAAATGACTCTAAATGCTGCAGTTTATATGCCAGGCCTGAATGGAATGGAGAAGAAGATTTGGAGCATTAGGTCAGAGAGGTGGGGCTGTGACTGCATTGTTTTCCCAGCGTTGTGTTTCGGTTATATTCACGAAAATTCAAGGGACCTGTTTTGTGTGCATAAAAAGCCAAAGAGATACCAAATTGTGTGGACGGACCTACAGGTATTATGTTATGCCGCCGCATTCATTACGACATTAATCAGAACCATTTACGAAACAATGACGTGTGCAGTGCATCGAAACAGGAGACTTCTTGTTGTAGTTAGATCATCTGCCCAAACATGTCTGATCTGTCACTCAGAGAGCTGTTAATTTGTGTTTTCTCATCTCTTTTGTTTCAACAGGCTTTTGTGTGTTTGAGTTGTGTGTGTGTGTGTGTGAGATTCACTGGAGACGGTCTGAGCAGACACAAAGGCACACTCAATTCAAAAATAAATGTAGACCGCACAATCGAGAATTCAAGTTGGAAAAAAAAGCTGATTGTCTATAATGGGTTGTCATTATTGATATATATTGTAGGGCTCTGTGGATGGTTTGCGTGTGAGTTTATTACATTTATTTACATTCACAACTCCTGGTGTCCCTAGACTGAGAATGATCAATATGCCTTTTAGGATTATCTACACTATAATCTCAGGCTTTTGTTGCCGTAAATGACAATGTGATAATATATATGTATAATGTCAGTGAAAAGTGAGATGAATACATGCACTTGCTGCTGCGAGGTGGCGAAGCAGAAAACTCAAAAGATTTGATCATGTTTTTATAATAGAAAACACTGAAAGTGTCCATGCTGTGGGGTTTATCAGCATCTCCCTGCGCAGTCTCTGTGGAAAAACTGTGATAAGCGTGTGTTCTGAGTTTGTCGCTATCCGGAGCCAGAACAAAACAAAAAAAAAAAGAAGCACTTGAGTGTTACACTTGGTGGGAAGTGTGTGGTGAGTGCCAGTGTTAATTTTACACCCTGACTGACTACATGTTTGGCATTTGGACCAAACATTAAAATATACTAAACTTAAATAACTCATCGTAGACGTACAGGTACAGCATTTGACTGGTGAACGAGGGAAAGAGGGAGGAAAAGGTCTGTTTGGCAGAAGATAATCCTCATATCCAGGTCGTCTCTGGTGACAATTTGTGAGGCAGGTAGTGGTGGTCGTCTGACATCCGGAGATGGTGCATGTTTGGCACAAAGACAGAGATATCAAGTGTGACGTCGGCTGTAGTTGGTGAAGTAACTTACAGTCAACCCAGTGACCAATGGTAAGAGATAGACTGATTAATGAAGTTTATTTGACAAACTTTAGTTCTTTTATGACCTGTTTTATGTATTTAATATTTAGCTTACACATTCTTTTTGTTCAAAATTGACTCAGATTCAGAGATCGGAAATAGTTTCTTTCTTCTTCTTCTTCCTCGCCTTCCTGCTGTCCAGCACTTTCCTTTTTATGAGAATTTAATTTGTTTTTGCAGCGTCCTATTTTTACCGTAGTTGTACCGCAGTGCACACAAACTGCTGATTGGAGAGACAGACCAGAACTAGTCAGCAATTTTGTGCATCATTTACAAACATGATAACAATGAGTCAAGTTTGCAGTATGGATTTAGAGAAACCACAAATTTAAAGGTCCCACATCTGAACTTGCAAAAAGTCACCCAACAGCTCTGAATCCAAAAATGTGGAGAAACAGAGTTCAGAATTCAGTTTGCTGAATTTGAGAATTCCTGAATTACTACTAAAAGATAATCAGTTTTACTGAATTGAAGACATAAATTCCTACATCTATACTCGAAATGGCCAAACAAAAATCCTGAATACAGAAGAAGCAACTGTTTATATGTCTGTGTTGAGATATTTAGTCAATTAATGTTAGTACTTTATGTTGAATACATTAATAAATGCCTCCTGCTGCTAAAAGCTGCTGCTAATTTTATCAGTCAACAAAGAGATATTTACAGTACTGTGCAAAGAGCAGCCTTGTTGTTTTTTTGTCGGTCAAATTCTGTGATCGTTGGCAATGACGTGACTTAAAGTCGGTCTTATATATTAGCAAACTGTCAGTGAGTTTAACTCAAAGCACATGTGTATTTAAAGCTCCAGCACGGCTTGAATAAACCTGGTGTAGTTGACATTTTTCACATCAGATATTTGAAAACACAGGCTTTACAAATTACACCAATTAGAAAACACTTTAACCTGTAGTAGCTGTTCTTCTCTCTCTGAAAAATGTGTTATTATAAAACTGCATGTGTTCCAATAAAGTGATCAAGAAATAATTATACTGTACAGTCACTGGAGCATTGCTAAAACAACAAATCTACTGGTGGCCCAAGATTTTACCGTGTAACTCAAGTAGAGCAACATTCACTTGTTATATATTCAGTCTGAAAGATGCTCTTTTGGGTCTCAAATGAAACGAGACCCAGATACATTGAAAAGCAACGGGAGGCAATAACACATTAATTAATGCGAGTGTGGAACTCTCCAGCTCTTCTGCGTTAAAACCATCTCAGATGTTGTTGATGTTCAGACGGTTAAGTAGGTCGGTTCTCTTCTCCACCACAGAGTCGTTTAATGTGCTTACATCTTCAGGCTCCATCTGAATTCACTCTATAAGACTGAGCTTTCACTTTGCCTCACACAGTTCCCTTTTGACCACCATACAGTGCCTCATCACATCATCTCTTCCCTCCCTCTGCATTCTCTCTCTCTCTCTCTCTCTTTCCTCTCTCTACAGTTTCTTCCCGTGTGCAGGACCAATCTTTTCTCTTGCATCTCTTTCCCATCATTTCAATTTCAGCCTGCTCATCAATTGTTCTCCCCATCCTCTCTCTCTCTCTTCATCTCTCTCTTTCTCTTTCCCTCTCTTCCTTCCACTCTGTCTTTTTTTTTTTTCCTCTCATCTTGGAGACAGTAGTGAGCGTGCAGCCTCAAATCTAAGCTGCTGCCTGTCAGGCTGCTCCGTTTATGCGCTCTGCGCCGCTGCTCTCGTTTTCCTCTCCTCTACCCCTTTTGCGCTATACTGCACCGCACTGCACTACTCCTCTCTCTTCTCCTTCCCTTTCTTCTCCTCTCCACTCCTCTCATCTCACGCTCTCTCCTCCTTCTCCAGTCTCTTTTTCTCTTTCTTTCTTTATTCTCTATACCTGCATCCTTCTCACATCTGCTGAGCAGTCCTGCACTCTACTCGTTGTTTGGGAAAATATTTTTTCACTCTGGGTTTTTTTATTTTTCTATTTTTGCGCCTCCAATCTTTACACTCCAGCTACTAGTGGAGGAGGATTCAGATGCTCCTGGTGCTCCAGGTTTGGGTTTTCCTCCAACTCTTTGGATCTGTGTGGACGTAGTGGAGAAGAGGGCAGGGAGGGAGCAGAAGAGCTGCCCAGGTGAGAGCTGCATCTGCTAGGGGACGTAGAGGCTGGCGACGGCAGTGGTGGCAGTAGCGGTTGATGGTTGTCCATCGAGGGTCATGCCCTGGGACTTGTGTGCTCTGCAGCAGTTGGAGTTGGAGATCCTCTCCCATTTTTGCCCCCTTTTTGGGGCAGCGTTGAATCTGGTGCCGGGAAAAGCTGCCGGGCACCAGTGGCCGCTCAGTGAAGAGTGGGCACCATGAACCAGCTGGACGCACCACGGCCAATCAACTGGACCATCAGAAAACTGTGCCATGCTGCCTTCCTGCCGTCTGTGCGCCTGCTAAAGGTAAAAAAAAAAAAAAAAAACTGGCACAAGAAAGTGAGAATGAACTAAAAAAGAATAGATGTCCAGGGAGATGTGTCATGAAATATGTCATGCAGCACCACTGCATCAGTATCCTGCTGCATTCTGAAGGAAGATTAATAGAGGTGAGGGGACACAAAATGAACGCTGGAGAAGCTGCTGTGCCACATCTCTGGCTTCACTCAGCATTAGTGGATGCACAAAATGAAGTTGAAACTGATCTTTGTAGCAAATCTGGCAGCTTAAAACAAACTAACTGAGATGAGATGGGATCCTTTAAAGGTCTGAAAGTGTGTGCATGAGCAAAGAGCAGAGGATGAACATGTAGATGGGGGGGAAATTGGGAGCACAGTGGCAAGAGAGATGCGCAGAGACAACAACAGATGGAAAGAAATTATAGCCCAGATTATAGAAGGAAATACATTTACACAAAGCGCGAAGGTCGAAATGTGAAATTTAAAAAGTTAAAGTAAGACATGTGAAAACAAGATAGTGAAAGAAAGAGGCATAGAAAGCATATACTGTAAAGGGGAGAGAGGATTTGTCAGCAGATGTGAAGAGGAGACATGCTAGATTGAAAATGACGGACAGGAAAGAGGGGATTAAGGAACAGCGAGGGATGTGCAACACCAAGTCCTGGTGGACAGGTGTTCAAACACATCCACAGATGAACCAAAAAGAAGAGCCTGGTGTTAACAGTTAACCAGGTTGGGCTGACAAACCAAACCCTTTTCACCTCATCACCTGGACAGATGTGTGCACCATGATGTACTGGCTTTAGAATCATGAATGTGTGTAAATGTCTACTATGAATGCAGAGATTCTTCCTGTTTCCAGTTTTTGTTGCCTGCAACCTCATCTTTATTCATTCATGTGCTTTTATAAGCCAGTTATAGCCACAGAGGGAGGGAGGGCTATTGTCGGAGGTCTCCAATGCTTTTTTTCTTCTTCTTCTTCATCTTCTTCTTCTCCTCCTCTTTCACTCTGCTTTGATGCAGGTTTATCAAAGTGTCTCACACAACAGTGTCGCTGTGATGTTGAACCACACAGCCACAGTGCCTGGGCTCATATGTCAGACATTTGCATTTGTATAGCCGGTCTAAATGGATATCCCTATTATGAGGTTTGTGTGTGAGAGTGTGAGTGTGTGTGTGTGTACTTGTATCTGTTGCCATTTTAGAACCATTTCTGCCATAAACAGTAATCTCGTCGGGTCCGATAATCCTCCTGGAGCCCTGGAACCTTGTCCTAATGAGGTAGAACCTCATTTCTGAGGAACTGGTTCTTAGGGCTAAGATTTGAATTGTGGTTATGGTTATGTGAGGTATGAGGCTTTGCTCGGGCTGTCCGTCCAAATGAATGGATCAATGCAGTGTCTTAAGAAGAACGTCTGCGCAAACCTGTGTGTGTGATTCAGGACAATGCACATGCTTTTACTGGAGGATGCAGTTTTGTTCGTGTCATCTCTGTGCATTTGTGTGTTTATAGCTCTCAAACTGCTGTAAACATGATAGAATGTATTCCATTTACCATTTCTATTCTAACTCTGAGTGGGTTTATTGGGGGGGAAACAGCTTCTGTGAAGACTTGGAAAAGTCAAGTGTTGTTACACAAATTAGATTTATTTAAATACTTTTTTCTCCCTAAGCTGGATCCCCTGAGCATTAAGACTTGAATGTGTGATGTTGTTAAATCAGAGCTTTTTTAGATTTGCATTGACTTTGTTTACATGGATACCAAATAATCAGATTATTTAATGTATTCATAGTAGGATGTGATGTTTACATGAGATGCTAAAATATTATAACTTACATTTACGTGTTTCACTGCTGTGAAAACATATGCATGACTACATAATGTGACTGAGTTTGCAGTACTCCTCATACCTTGTTTGGATGAAGGTAATCAGAAAATGCTGATTATATGGCTGTGTTTTATTCAGATTGGGGATGGCACGACACATCGCACATAACAATTAAAAACATTCACATTTCTGGTGAATTTACATCAACAGGACAGTCATAAATTGTTTATATTTCATCACTAGGTCAACATACAGCCCTAGTGGTTTGCCCTGGTGATACAGGGGGAGCCTGTATATTTCCAGTCACTCCAGGATCCCAAAATGTTCCCAAAGTGTCTGTATTTGTGCAAATTTTCTGAGAAGTGATGGATACATATCAAATGATGGTGGAGTATGGACACAGGGCTCTGTCCTGTCCAAATTTAAAAAATGGTTAAATGTAATAATGTAATGTAATGTCTCCTCAAGGTGGCGCTGCTCAAATGAATGAGGGGAAACTTGGGTCATATAGACTTTATGACCTTTGCTCTCTAAATTTGGAATAAATAGAGTAATCGTGCACTTTTAACTTTTCACGTTAACATTTTGTTTTCTTCAGTAAGACAAATATCATGATGTATCGCTATTTGATTCTTTGCAATATATTAATTATCACAGAATAATTGTATTGTGATATTATTGGTATCTGTATCGGTATTTGTATCACGTGATTCCCGCTTCTAGTTACAATGCTGCATCTTCCCATAAGCTCATTATAAATACACCACAAAACAAGTTGTATTTATTTAGGACTCGACTCCCAGCTGTTTAAAGTGTGTTTAAAAAAAGAAAACCATATAATGAGAGTGTGCTATAAAGTAGAAAAAGTATACTGCTGAACATGTAGCTTTGCCTGTGGATGGACGTGGATCATACGTCCTGAAGCTGCTTATCTGTATGTGAATCTCCCTCAGGAGATATCAGGCTGTCAGTGGGAAATTAACTTAATAGGCCTGTTATTATTATAGGAAATCTCTGCATGACTAGCACTTTCCTCCCGTGTCCCTCTAACTTATCACCTGCCCACTGCTACCACACTGCACACTTACTTGCTTGTGTGTGCATTTGAGTGTGACAACAATTTGTAGGCTGACTGACACAGATGTTTGCCGTCTTCCCTGGGCAGGAAAATATGTCCACCAGCTTGTGTTTATATATATATATATATTATTTTTTTATATTAAAATACATATAGTAATATTTGTGCGTAGGCGTGTGTCTGTGCCTGCCTGTGCACATGTTTCTTCATGAGTATGTGCATTTATGATGCAGCGCCACAGGCACAGTTGACGTTGCTGTGCACTGCAAACATCCATGTGTGAGCAGTTGATTTGAACCCTTCGGTGGAAAAAGACAAACAATGCATTTGATTAAAACGAAAACTGTTATCTGTGATATTAAATTAAAGGTACAGTGTGTCGACTGCAACTGAACGTCCCTCATCTCACCCTTCCCTTACTAGTGTGTTGTTAAATCTACTGTGTGTAGCCTTCAGTTAGCATTAGAACTCAAAAGATGATTATTTTGTCCATGGTGGGCTACTGTAGAAACATGATGGTCCATAATAAAAGGCCCATTCTTCTATTTATTAACTAGTTATTTCTTCCTTAAAGTTAAACATTTAGACTCTGGATCTTTAAGATTTTAAAGTGAAATAGCACTTTGAATTTTTACAATTAGTGGTCCACACAAACAGCAATTTAATTGTTTCTTTGATATTTTATTGTTGTATATTCTTTTAAAAAAAGAATAATACAAACATGCTGGACACAATTTACTGTATCTTAAAGTTGTTGAATGTCTATTTTGTGAGTCTGCTTTGTTGTTTCTAGATTGACTTGGTTGCAATAAACAACTTCACCCCTAGATGACACTAATTCCTACACACTGGCCGGGCTGTCAGATTTTCCACAAATCTAATTTATAGTGACACATAATTAATTTTGTAGACTTGCATCTCCAAGTTGCTGTTGCTGCCACACCTGCAGCTGACATGTTATGTGATGTGATAGGAAACCTTACGTGCGCCCTCTGCTGGAATCTAAGGAATCTAAATCTCTTAATTAGGCAGCCTGTATTTCAAGTTCAACTAATTTGAAACAAAGTTGAATTGTTGTTTTGATGGTGTCTTGTGGTTGAATTCCATCACATTTAAGATCTATTACACATTTAATATCAAACTGAAGCTGACGTAGACAAATCAAACTATAATCACTATATCAATATTGAGTGAAGCACCTCATGATGCGTATTTATTAGTCTCCCTCAGTCTACAGTCTGTTTATTTGTGCTCTGTGAAGAATCGCTAAGGCCACCACTATACAATACAATAAAGTCATGAAGCGACTAGTGATGTAATACAATAAAACCCACCCACACTGAGATGCAGTGTAATTCTGCAATATGTGTCATAGTGTACAAGAACTGGAACTGTGTGATTTACTAGTTTGCATCTTATTATTTCTGCTAAAGAGGGTTATGTTTTTGGTGGCATCTCTCTATTTGTTTATTTGCGAGCGGCATAACTCAAAAAGTAAATAATGAAATTTGATGAAATTATCTGGAGATTTTTAGTACAGTAGGTTTCACCTCAAGGAAAAAATGATTAGATTTTGGTGCTGATACAGATCTGGATTCAGGATTGCTCAGTTTATTAGTTTATGTTACTTTGTAGTTTGGTGAAAATCAGAGTTTATTTACACTTTGAGTGAAAGTGAGTGGCCTTCTGTAGTGCAGCAACTTTTATATGCTCTTCCCTCCTAAAGCGTGTTTCACAAACAAGGAAAAACCAAAAAAAAGGACTGGTGGCTCTGACAAAAAAGTAAAAATAAAACCTTTGCCTTAAAGCAGTCCTTCTGTTCTTTTCTCTGCCTCCAATTACACTTTCACAACACCCCACTCATGTAACAGTTACACAGTTTAAAGCTGCAGAGGACGAACAGTGAAGGTGCTGTGAAATGTGTTGTGTGCACTGCCAGCAGAAGGATGTGCTTTCTTTAAACTTCAGTTTGTACTGTTTCTAAACTTTAACATCACAGCTTTTTTCTTTTTGTTGCTTAGTGCGCACATCTGCCAAACTGTCACTTGAAGAACTCGTTGTTGGTCAAGTTGGTAAACGTTTTGTTGAGCAGCGGTTCAGTAGATCATGTATGGAAATAGATTTGTGTCAATATTTTCAAACAACACTTTTCATGAAGTAAACAGCACTTAAGAAGCAAATAAAATGTCAGTAGCAAATCACCAGGCAGCTTCTTAAGGCCCGCCCACAAACAAAAAACTGAGGCGCAAAGAACAAATCAGGGAGTGCAAAGAACAAGTGAGTGAGGGAGTGAAAAGAAGAAAGGGAGTGTGAATAACAAATCAGGGAACACCGAGAACAAGTGTGGGAGCGCAAAAACAAGTGTATTTTCAAGCAATAAAATACAATATTTTTGAATGATTAAATCGATATTTTATTTGCTTGTTTGCTTTATAAAAAGTGTTGGAAAATATTAACACAAATCTAATTCCATAATCGTGTAACTCGTCCAGAGGGTTTCATGAAACTTTACAAAACTAAAAGAAAAGTTTTGCACACACTTTTGAGTTTGGTCACATGTCTGAATAATAAACACAAAGAGCCTCTGCAGATAAACATGGCTTTTTCAAGACAAATAGTGTAGTTTTAATGAGTAAAAATCCTTTTGTCCATCTCGCCATCCCTAATAAATGTAGTTGACCGTATTTTTCCTGTCAAGTGAAACAAAATATAAATTAGTTTGAGCTGAAAATATCCCCAAAAACACTTGCTAGGCCTATCAGAGCAGCAGCAGCAGCCTCACGTTCTGACTGTTATAAATGATCCCAAAACTGACGATAAATCAAGTTTGTGCTGACACGACTTTTCACCAAGTAATTAAATTCATTAAAACAACTTACCACTGACCTTTAAAAATGGCAAGCAATTGGTCAAGTACTACCTGACAGAAGAGTAATGCCCCCATTAGACTCGAGGAACTGGGTGTTTTCCAAAGTAGGACAAGAGCAAGGAAAACCTGGAGTTCACCGGAAAACAATCCAGACCAAAGTTTTGCAGGGTTTTTAGTTTATTGCTCCTTTGAAACCGTGTGCTCCTTTTTATCTGGACCGTTCAGAAAAAGTGTTTCCTTCAGTGCAGCAAGTAGAAAGAGATAAGAATAAAGAGAGACAACAGCTGTGAAAAACCATAAACACCTCATAAAATCGCTGTCAGAGCTTGTGCCTTGTTCCTAAAATAATTCCGAATATTAACAGGTGAGATTTGTTTTTAAATAAACCGAGGATCAAGCGTGGGAGAGAATTAGAAATAGAAAAATCAATCATGTACCTTTTGGTTTTTTTGTCTGTCTTTTGCCCCAGATCTTACTTTTTGATCATCACACCACACTTGAGTTGTCTTAACTGTCTCCTCTTGTCAGTTTCAAAAAAGACTTTCATCTCACATATTTTTTACCCTGTGAGAAAATGAATGCAGGTAATGGCACACGACTGGCGTGTGGGGGCAGTAATTCAGTCCCGTCTTTTCTCTGTCATGTCTGTGTGTCTATGTCTGTGTTCTCCTTTTCTCCTCTTCCTTTTATCCCATTGCCTCCTGTTATCATCAAGCATTGATGACACTCAGTCTTATGCAAAATACATGCTGCTGCTGCTGCTGCTGCTGCTAAAAAATAAATACATCACTCTGTAACGCTAAAAATACATTTGTGTTATATAAAAAGACATACTGTTGCAGGGCTCATCGTGTAGTTAAGCTGTGCTTTGGACGATAACAGTCTAGTTTGATGATATTTTTACACTCGCAATGTACAGCTCCCTGTAAACTACTGGAATTCCTGTTTAGAGCCATGCTTTAATGACTATATACAAGGATTTCTGAATCACTTTGTTAGAATAAATCTAGGAAAAATGTATGCAGTATTTAAAAAAACAGAACATTTTCAGTGAAAGAGTATTTAGTTTGTGCTTCTCTTACACATGAAAAATAGCTGGACCCTGACCCCTTTAAAGTGCGATGTTCAGAGATTGTGGGTTCCTGGCTCCACTGCTCTACTCTCTATGCCGATGTGTCCTTGGACAAGACATGGGTCTACTACTACTAATCTCAGTGGTCATCGAAACTAGAAAAGTGCTACATAAATATAGACCTTTTACCATTTAATGGCGTCAAACTCTAAATAATGGCATTGGTAACATCTGTATTTGTCCAATTTCATGCTTTATTTGAGCGTTTTTTAAGCATTACATGCAAACATGGCACAGGATTAATTAATTGAAAGCTTGTTAATATAAGACCATGAATTCATTTAAAACACCAACAATCACAAACATTCACAGTTTTGCATCAGCAGGGCCCCGCTTAAAGGGCCCTTTTTTATACCATTAATAGATGCAGTATGCAGTAAAAAGACACACAGAATCTCAAGAAAAAAGATTGTGTTGGCACAAACTAAGATAAAATCCTGCAGCTCCATGTTTCTAATAATCCAAAGTCTTAAATGTGTATTTGCTTTTAGCGACTAAAGAGTGTAATAGGTTTCCTCGCTGTAATCACTGGTTCTGTTCAGTTTGATAAAATACTACAATAAAACATCGCATCACTGCTTTAAAATGGTGCTTGGATATAATGTGGTTGTTTGGTTTAGTTTTAAATCAGGGTCAAGCTGAATGTTTGCATAAGATTGCACAAATTTGCGGTTTGATTAGTTTGATAATGACATTCTCACACTTGTGTGTTTGTGTGTATTTAAGCAGAATTGTGCAGTGTAAGAACAACCAGTATTGATCTTGTAATGTCAGTAATTAAAAAGTGTAGCAACAGCGTTTTTATTTATTTACCTGCAGAAGAAATTACAACAAACAGCAAGGTCAAAAACAACAAGTGTGATTCCATCAGCCTTGTTTTATGTGTATTTTAAATTTGAGAATATAAACCTTGAAACACCGCATAAGATTTTTACTCTTGAGGATGGTGAAAAAGCCTCCACATCTTTTGCATTTTTCTGCAAAAGAAACATGATGGAAATGGAATAAAAGTGGAGGAATTCGTGGACTGAGATGGAAACCATGACATTCCTTGAGTGCAAGAAACTAATGGCACACTAACAATAGATGGATGCAGAAACCTTGTATCAGCGAAGGCTGCAACTATATTATGTGCTATATAATGTGCCATCCCTTGGTTATTTTTCTTGTTGATTTGGGTTTTTTTGGTCCATGAAATACAAATGATGGAAAATGTAAATGATTCGTCAATAACGGTGAATAACTGTTAGTTAATTTAGTAATCGCCTAATAATCATCCGTCTTCTTTGGTGACCAGGATTCGTTCCAATATTGTGCATCCCAACATAATTCTTACACAGAAAAATGTGGTTAAATTTGCCCTTCACTTTAATGGGAAACAAATGACACATTTACACACGCGTCCCCGCTCTTCTTCTTCGTCTCCGGTGCATGAACAGACCTCAGACTGACAGAACGACTCGCAGTTAACTCACAAACGCCGCCTTCATGAGTTTTCATTTTAAACATTATCTCGCTAATGAGCCAAAACAAGAACATTAGCTGCAAATTAGCGCATCCTTCCTTTCCTTTATTTGAGCAACACACACGACAACAAAGACGTGGTGAATTTCCCCCGTTTGGCACACGTCCCGTCGCGCGACATCACGGCGTGCGGAGACGAGCCGCTCGCAGATGTGACCGTCACAGAACGAGCAAATGTTTTCAGCAAAGTAAATGTTTTCATGTGTTGTTTTGTTTTAAATGAATACATTTTAGTTTTTGTTTTTCCAAATTCAAATGAATCGCTGCTGAATCATTTATGAGAATCAGTGCTGAAAGGACCCGCTGTTTCTGGTTAAACGTATAATTTGGCAAAAGCTCTGTTTTTTTTTTTTGTACTGTGGTAAAACTCCACAATTCACAGCTTCAGTCTTTTGTCAGAGACTCGGCATCCTTGACCCCGAGCGGTGGAGTAATGCACTCAGAACACAGGACCTTTCACCTTCACACTGTCAGAGGGAATTGTGAGTGGGTGATGATGGGCTGTTTAATAATAGATATGAGCAGTAAGTCACGGATTCCTCCTCATGCACTCTGTGAACTCTATACAATTTACTGGCATCGTGACGCTGACGCGGTTAGTGAGTAAATTTATAGCCGGCATTTATGACCGTTGCCAGGGTTACACGTTTGTGTGTGTTTGTATACTCTGTAGCTAAAAGTAAAAGGTGCCGCAATTTTTCTTGGAACCTGCGTTTGATTTCTGTTGCACAACATAAGCTTTGAAGTATTTCACCATCGCCGCTCCTCACCGGCGTGATGACTTCACCTGACGTGAACTCAGAGCATCAAACATGAAACCTGGGGCTCTAATGTTTTTGAAAGGAATATGAAAGTCTGGCTTTTGGTGGCCGAGATATAATGCCACAGTTTAGAATGCAGTGACATCTAATGGTTAGACTGCAAAGTGCACACCTAACTTTTCCCAAAGGCGTAAGGAAACTACGGTGACCAAAGCTTATCAGAAAGGGTGTAAACTTTGAATGTTGACTGAATGTTTAAGTTTATGGACAGGAAGGAATACAGTACTTTTCATTTTATGAGCCTTTTTTTGATTGGCAAAAAAGAGACCTCACAAAAAAACTAAAAGGTTTCTATTTTTAAGTAATTACACATTCATATAAACACACCTATGAGTGTCATATTCAATTTCTGCCAGTAAAGTCTTATAAAATGTTACTCACCGGACCTGAAACAACTTATTTTTACTCTTCAGCGAAGCTAAATTTCCCAAATGACCAACTAACTGTTTTCCGCATGTTTAAACACAGAAGCAGAACAATCTTCACGTAACGAAGTAGCACGGTTCACTCTGTTATTTATTTATTTGGTAGTAATGAGTAACAAAGACAGTTAGACGAAATGTAGTGCAGTAAAAGTTGCTAGAAATGTAAATAATAGAGTAAAGTACTTATTATTGCTTATTTATGTATGCATGGATCTTTGGGGGGTAATTTACAGCTCATCCATACGTCACTATGAATCAATAAATCCACAAATCAATACGTTTCCATTTAATTATTCTCGCGTGTCATTGTCAGCACTGTTAAGATAATGAGAAGGCAGAGAGTGAGGTGTGGGGGCAGGATGGGGGGTGGGGGCAATATTGAAATTTGCATCTCAGCGGGCTAAAATAAGACACTCTCTATAATCAGATCTGTAGCCATATTGTCGCTGAGGCTTGTGTAATCCATTCACGCTGAAGCGCCGCTTCTTCAGAGAGTGTGGTGAGCTGTGAAAAATCAGCACCACGGACAGCGACCGCTCTGAAAAGCTCCGGCTGCATGTGAATAGTCAAATTTGCTTAGGAAAGGATTCTTTAAATGAGTGGCGTGAACTGGAAGTATCTCACTGACAGCTATAATAACAGCTATTAACCCCTAAGGAAAGGAAAGCTTCAGTGCTTCCTTTCCTATCTCCTTTTTTGTGTAGGATACACTGGACCATCCTTTTTTTCTTTTCTTTTTTTTTTTACGAAAGGAAATGAGATAATTCCGCCCCCACTTTCCTGTCCTGTCGTGGCAGCAACATTTAAAGCCATGGCTGCAGCCTGATTATAGTCAGCATATTAACCATAATGAAGACTGTACATATACATGATTGTTTTTTTCCCTAGTGGGATTTGAATAAAATTTAACCCTTGCGGTTAAAGTGCAACAAAATCTTTTAAAAAAGGTTGTTGAACAAGCATTAAAACAAGACGGCGGGTACTGTCATTTTAAAAAACAGCGAAAATATAAAATATTACCTCAGTGAACTTTCTACTTGATTCAAACAATGTCCCAACTTAAAAAACAATTTCCATTAAAAACAAATTCTCCTAAACTACAAATGCAAATGAATCACTAAATCGATTTTTCACCCAGCCCTACTTGAATGTAAAGAAACATTTCTTATGTATAACATTTACGCAATACAATTTAAATTGTATTCATATTATCGTCATCATATATATATATTATAAAAACAATAATAAAGATATTATTTATAGACAGCTTCTGTGTTGTGCTGAAGTGCTGGTATCATGGCCAAACACATGAGGAGAGAACAAAGCATTTTTATAAAATTAGAACTGTTAAAAGAGAACGAAAACAAGTTCTCTGTTGACAGGAAGAGTATTTTATTTTAACGAAAAAAAAAAGTGATGTGAGAGAGAAGTGGAACAGAACGCTCTCACCTCCTCACTGCCCTGCCTGGTGTAATCTCTCCCTGTCTCTTCCCTCTCTATGTTATTCTCCTCTTTGCTTCACTATCCACCACAACACCAGTGTCACTTTGAGTTCCGTCTCAACTCCGTCCCTCACTCGCTCTGTGTTCACCAGACTAAAGCTATCGAGGGAATACGTCAGGGGATACAAGAGAAGCCACTTGACAAATCGTCACTCCTAAAAGTTTAGAGAACATGCGGGGGGAAAAAAAGAGTGTGAGGAAATAATAATTAATAATTCTATTGCAGTCGGACATGAAGCAGTTTTTCCCTCCGTGTTGTTCTTGTAATAATTTGGAGCACGTCGCATGTGGCTGCTGATGTTTTTGAACAGTTGTTCCACTTTTTCTAAATGGCTTCCTGTCCTTGCTCTAAAATAATTCATCTCTCTCTCTCTTCCACCGTCTGTTGTTTGCTCTCTGTGTCTCTCTCTCTCTCTCTGTGTCTCTGACTCTACAGCCATTTAATATTTTCTGCAGCTCACACAATGTGTTTTGAGGTTTTTTTGAGTTAGCGATCTCACTCGGGGTCATTAGCTGTTGTGGAACAACACTTAACACCAAAGAACCCCAAACCACAAATCATCATTCTGCGACATGCATGGACCATAAATCTCTGTATATACTGATAACAAACCCACACTTTATAGGAATTGAAAATGAAAAATACAGTTTAGAGACATTAAATTAGTTTTCGTCAGCCTCTTTTGATGTGTTATCAATGAATTAATGCTGCATCTAATGATTATTTTCAACCCATCCATCTTGTACCGCTTTATCCCCCACATGAAGGTCACGGGGGGTGCTGTGCCAATCTTACCTGTGTCCAATTTACCTAATCCCCATATTGCATGTTTTTGGAAAATCCATGCACACGTGAGGAGAACATGCAAACTCCATGCAGAAAGGCCCTTGTTTCCGACCGGGTCGCAAACCAAGTGTGCTAACCACTACACCAACTGTGTGGCCCATGATAATTTTCATAATCTCTTAATCTGATGATTATTTTTATTCGGTGATTGATTCGTTGCTGCCATAATTTGACGAGAAATTCAAACAACTTTATTGAAATATTGCTTACAAAATGTTTACACTGAGTGAATAATGTGAATGTGAATAAGACCATTGGAAACACATTTACCGTATAAGAATAAAAAAAATTATGACGATTAGACAATCACAAAACGTCCATTTTACATAATTAACTGGTAAATTAGAGGACGAGCATGTGAACTGATGAAGAAAGAATAATATTCTTCTACTTAGTGCAAGACAAACATACAGGGCTGTTAGCGTTTGTCTTTTACGTGTACGTACAGTCAGTTTTTAGAATGATGGATTTATTGTCTGGACTTATTATTATTAGGGACTATATTCTGTCACTGCAGCATTAGACAGAACATAAGAATATATTGTTCATTAAAAGGTAGACGAGAATAAAGTTACTATATGTAAGCATATGACAGTATAAACTGAATGTAATACTGTATAGGTTTGAATGGCTGAATGTAGAAACATTATTTATTTAGGTCAAGTTTGCACCTGCCACTGCTTTTCTCAGTGAACACATTTAGAAACTTTCTTTCATTGAAGAAAATTCCATTAATTTTTGTGACACACCTTAATGGAAACAAGGCAACAGCTGTCTGTGTTGATTCACTGCGCACATGTGTGTGTGTGTCTGGCTCGGAATAATAATAACAGTGAATTCCCTCTCCAGCAAACTGCAGGAAATGGGTAAAGTGTCTGTCTCCACTTCATTCGTGAGGGCTTTTTCCTATCAGCTGAAATTATTCACACATGCAGCACTCGTGCCCACATGCACACACACACACTCACTCACACAAACACACATGTGACTCGTGAATTCCATGAATGTCCTTAAAGATTATCTCTATTAAGCTTCAACTTTTAAATCTGGTGTGGAAAAAAAGCTGGATTTCCTCCCCTGCACTGTAGCTCTGCGCTTCTACTATTCTTAGTCTCCTTTATCTCCTCCCAACCTCTAACCACCTATCACTCAGAATATTGACTCCCTTAAATAGATAACATCTTTAGGTCTCGTTGCTCAGCTACAGGACAGAACCCTGGGGAAGCTTAGCCGCTGCATTTGATGTGTGTGTTTGTGTCTGCATCCATAACCCTGCTTACATCTTCATTTGAAAAGGTTGTAGCATATTTTTATTTCAGTACCTAAAAACATGTTTCATGGGAGTCCGAGCAAGAATTTCTGTCTTCACCACTGACTTAAGCCTGTCCCACACTAGAGGATTTTCAAATCTGACTTGATTTAAAAAAAGTGGTTTTTTTGACCACAGACGCAACTTTGAACTTTGTAACTTTGTAAATTTTAAATATTTTAATCCTAAGAAAGCAGGACCACATAGGGAGGAGATTCCAGGGTTTTGGGATCTCACAGAAAGTTGCATGATTTAACGTGAATTCAGACTAAAAACAGCTGTCGTATGTGCGATGTTTTGTGCTGAGAAATGCAAAAAACTGTGGATGAAGTCATGGCTGAGAAGTCGTAATCAACTAATCTCATTGGTTAGTGTGGGATCCTGCTCACGTCCCAATCGCTGTTCAGTCCTAAATATCAAACTTGTTTAATACTTATGTTAAAATGGTGTGCGTTAATCCCTCACACTACAGGATAATTTGGCCAATCTGTTCAAATCAGCCTATTTGTCGGAAGAACCAGATCGGGACCGAAATCTGGCCAGTTATCCTCTAGTGTGGGGCGGGGCTTAGGTGAAATTGAAAGTGAAAGTAAGTGTGAGAGGAGGTTCTCGGATGTCACTGTTCAGACTCAAATGTAGCCCTGGAGTTTTTAAAACTAGTCATGTCAATAAAATGATATATTGCCCAACGTCACAAACACAGTTCCCCTTGACAGGCTTTACACTCTGTGCCTTAGACTCTCACAACAAGTGAGCAAAACCCTTGTACTGGAGAAAAAAAATAGGAGAAACCTTAAGAAGAGTCACAGATGAGGGATCCCTCTCTGGTGTCAAATATGGAGCCAGGTGTCTTTTAAAACCTCTCCATTTTGGGTCTCAAAAAATAAAGGGATAGTGTGCACAGCAGGTGTATCTGAAGCAGAACTGATGTTCTTTTAGAAAAACAAAATGGAGTCATGTGGATAAAGCCTGTGTGTGTGTGTGTATATATATATGTATATATATATATATATATATGTTTTATATATATATGTATGTATATATATATATATATGTATATATATATACAGTATATAGCACTTTCCCTAGTTTTGATGTCCACTCAAAGCATTTTACACTTTTGCCATTCATGCATTCACACCCTTTCACTCACCATGACCCGTATACATATATGCTTCTTCTATCACACATCTATCAAACCCAATCACACGCTGTTGGCACATCTGTCAGGAGCGGCTTAGGGCTAAGTGTCTCGCTCAGGGGCTCAATTGGCATGTAAGACTATGGTGAAGCAAGCACAGCCGGGGGGGATTGAACCCCCCTACCACTTTGAAGAGGACCCAACTCTACCACTGATCCATGGCCACATATAAACTGTAAGTGCCCAATGTCTTTGCAGTATAAAATGTGTTCCCAAAGCTTCTGAAAGTACTAATTACCATCTGTTGCAAACACAAAGGATGGGGGAGGCGACTAAGAAAAGAATTAAGTGTGGAAGTGTTAAAAAAATATATATCGCAGAGATAAATCTGTGCTTTTATGTGTGTGTGTGTGTGTGTAAATATGTGGTGCTGTAAATTGGATATTAGGACATGGAAAATGAAAGTGAACAGCCTGGTCACACAGGCTATTTTCGTCCCTCGATCCATCTCTCAGTCCTTTTCTCACGCTCTCTCAGTTCTGGATTCATCTCTTCCTCCTCCTTCTCTCTCCAAATTTCTATCATCTCCCCCTTCCCCCCCCCCCCCACCCTCCACCATATCAACTGAATCAAACCAGTCCACCCTCTCTCATCATCCCCATCACCAGTCACACTTCTATCTTAGGCTGCCGCGGTGATAGAGCTCTTACCCTGAAGGGACGACTGTCATTTTACATCTAAGAGGTTATTATAGCCATGCTCCACATTGGCTTCCAAAGTGCAGTCAGTCTAAAACTGTCTCTGTAGTCCCATCATTAATCATTTACATGCACAAGACCTTTAAAATTTTGGAATAAAACCCCATATTTATTGCACGATATTTAAAAATTCTTTATTATTATGACCCGAGGGGTAATCTTTGGAAAATTCTGCAATTGTTATGTAGGATTTCCCTGTGCTGCGTTTCTTCTTCATTTTCACAGGAGGCAGCTCAGCTATGGTGATTTACTGTGTATCCCATAAAATTTAAATTCCTCCCTCAGCCACTGTTAGAGAAGATCGTAACATGTGGGGGGGGGGGGGGGGGGGAGGAGACGGTCACTGTGGTTGACCAGTTAGGTCACAGTAAGGTAATAATGAAAAGGTCATTTGTTGAGGTAATGAGTGGAGTGTGTTTGTTGTTTTCCCAGGAACAGCTTGTTGCTATTTCTGCCTAATTATTCTTATTTACAAGGCATGGATTCTCATTATATTTGACATGTAACAATGTTAAAATCTTATGATATGATAACGCCACAGTAACAAGTCCACAGAATGACATTTATTGAGCTATTGTGATAGTAATAAAGCTGAGCACCTCTCCGATTGCCTGAGGCTCCGCATAACTTTCACTTTTGTCTCTTTTTAAAGAGCTACTGCTAATAGTGTTTGACCAAAGTTTGCCTGTGACTGGATTTTATTCTCCTAATCTTTAATTGTCCACCACAGAAAACAGTTGTATATTGAGCTCTCATGGATATGTTGAGGTATAAATGTTTTCTTTAGAAGATGCGAGGAACAAAATCCAAAAGTCTTTTTACTCATATTAACTGACATGTAGGTCACCAGTTTGTCCTTCACCCTTTCTCTTTTTCTCTTTCTCCACTAACACTGGCTTCCCCCTGTTTTTGGCTACGATATCGTTATGTCGTGATAAGGTATCTGCGATTGATTTTCCCTGGTTTTAAAGGCTGCTATTGAATAAATTAGTGAAATAAACTCAGGAGTATACATTAAATATTATATATGTATATATTGATTAAAAATTAAATGGAATCGGCAAAGTTATATTCAAAAAAAGTCACTTAATAACACCTATAATTCAAATAATTTGTGTTATAACAAAATGTGACACATATTTAATCCTTCATTTAACGTTATAAAGCCAAAGATATCAAAATCTTATTTTAACCGTGTGTATTTGAGTGCATTTACAGTGTATTGTCACTGTCACTCACTGGGAAAGAAATGTGTCAAAAGAAAACTTTTCATGACCCCAGAGAAACAACCTGTGTGCAGCTTCATGTCCCGATATATATCTCGTACATATCTGGATGGACCCTAATAATATTGAAATATTATTTATAAGACAATATTACCCAGCCTTTGTTGCCATCACAGATTGACATATTTTGCTTTTGTGATACTGTGAACACTATCTCTACATTATACCCAAACTAAATGCCATTTTTACATCAGTGTATACAGTATTTTTTTGTTCCTCTAAATACACGCCACTTATTCCAGCTCTTAGATACTCTATGCAGCACTTGCATTGTGGAGAGGATGTGTCTCCCTCTAGAGTGTAGCGTCGAGAGGATTATACACATTATGAGGGTAAACAGAGACTTAAACAGCACTTCTCTGTCTCTGCCTGATCCCAAAAGGCCGTGAAGGAAGTAGGATGCATTCCTTTCCCAGCGACATAGGGAGACTGAAGACATGAAAAAGTGAGGAGAAATGAATGAATGAGACACACAAATAGGATGTATAGGGACGCTTGTGTGATGATGAATGCGTGGCTGGTGTTCTGTGGGATTGTTGGCAGGTGCTGTGCCTCTGAGCAGCAGATCCACTTCTGCCAGAAAACCTTATGTAATGAAGCTTTATCCCCATCACTCCACGAGGATGAGAGCTACAGCAGCGCCGCCCTCGCTCTGTGCAAGTGCCATAAAGAAATATCGAGCAGGAGAGCCCCAATGGCTGCTGCCAGCTCAGTTTCTCATTCTTTGCGTCTCATAGTGTGACTCAGTCAACCGTGGGAGAAGTGACTTCAATTTAACAACATGTGACTTTCAGTCTTCAGTTTACATTCGTGTTAGATCATCTTGTGACTCATTAATATGCGTATCAGTGCTGACCACGGACTAACAACAGACACAGAATTCTTTACAGAAACTGTGTTTACTTGGCTCTCACTTTCACTACAGTGCCAGCTTTTTAAATAACATCCCGGGGAAGCACTCAGAGAACACGAACCTCTGCCAAGGTCACTTCATTTACCACATTACCATCAAAATCCAACAAGTTCTTTTTTGGGCCGTCGCCCACATCCACGGGAAGTTTCACCGCAATCCGAGCTTTACTTGAGATAAAATCAAACAAACAAACAAACATAAAGACAAACGCTGCCAAAACAATGACCTTCTTCGTAAAAGTAATAAACATATTTGGCCGTTTGTGGCCCTGGAGCCATCATAAAGCCTCTGAACTGTCTACAAATTACAACAACTGTACAGTCTTTTATAAATTGTATTTTTATATATTTCAATTAATGTTTCTTTTCTCTGTACATTAGTTCATAACTTTTAAATATGAGCTTAAACTATGAGCTATAATGATAAATAGGACCCTTCATGTAAACCCTGCATTAAAGCTCCAGTGTGTAACTACTGTTGCTGAAACACTGCTAGTGTCGTTACCCCGCAGACCTCAGGTGAGCCTTCTGAAAGTCCACATTCCAGCTATTCTCTTTCAGTATTTGTTCTGGTATCGCTCTACATTCAGAGACTTGGGATTGATTCCTTAACCCTAAGGTTTTCTTCAGTTTCACCTCAGAGTATCAGGGAAAGTTTGCTGCCATCTTTGCTTGACTAGCAAAACTGTTACTCCTCTTCTTTCCCCGCTGTACGAAGCTGCCATGACGACTATAAGCAACACACACAGACTAGTGACTTGTAAAGCAGTTGTTTTCGGTGTAACTGAATCATGAGAATCAGTTGATTAAAAAGATTTGTTGACGGAGTCGTTCAGTACTTCCTGCACCTGTCTGACACAGTCACTGAACTGAAATACCACTGAACGGGTTGTGATTCCATGTCACGATCGCCGGCTTTCCGCAGTGCTGTCGCTAAATACACCAGACTCCTCTGTTAAATATTGAGATTTTAGACGTTTCTTTTGCTAAATGTTGGAGATTAACGCATGTTTTCAGGGATTTTTAAGTCTTTGTAACTGATCTCCAGTGCGGCATTGTTCGGTTTGATGAATCTTCCAGTGACGACACTCTCTGACCAATCAGTGGCCAGCAGTCTGTCGACATTACATTTTAGTATTGGCTCAGCTCGCTTGGAACTAAAAAAGTACCAGGTAACACGTACGTGAGCCGTGCTAGAACTGTAGAATGGAAAAGCGCCATTATCTGACATTATCTTAAATTAAAATGTTACACACTCGAGTTTTAAAGTTTTACTCTCTTGAGATTGGGATTTCCACTCGTTCTCTGCAGCTGCATTAGTTTGCTTCGCCGTGTGTTTGTCTTATTTCAGGTTGTAGTCACAGGGTCAGGAGGACAGGCAAACATTTCATGCTTGAATGGAGCTGGGGCTAAAAAAAGAAGTTGTTTTTACTCACTGGATCAAGAGAGGTCACTGTTAGTTCACCAACGTCCAACACACAGACATATCGGCTTGTGAAAAGCCACTAATGCACCAGTGTTTGTTTATTTCCTTCCCTCCCTGGTGGCGTCACATGTACGCTTTTATCTTATGCCACATGAGAGACACGTCACATGTCATGTCCTCTTGCAGAATCCGCTTTCTTTCCCCGGGAAAGTGTACTGTACGTGTGTTACATGTATGTGTTACACGTGTGTGAGTATGTAAAAGAGGGTCAGATGCTTCCACAGAAGCTTGCTGCCAAGAGAGGCAGACAAAGAAAGCCGAGACCACAGAGAGAGGCTGTAAATGAGAGTAGCTATTTGGGGAAAGCTCACACTCCACACGGCTCTGCAGCACAGGTGAAAGAGAGACGCACACATGAGTCACTTCATGGACAGACACCAGCTCATGAGTTCGCATGAAAAAAAAGCAAAAGTCCACACCTACTGGGACGTGTTTGCATACATTGATGTATGTATGTGTGTGTGTGTGTTATGCCCTCATGTACATGTGGATGACAGCACACCATTTTTAAATTCACTATCACACACACACACATTCTCCCTATCGGCCCTATATTTTCATGTTTATATGCAGGCATTTCCCCCCCGTGGAATTGGATAGATTGATAGAACGGGGCAGCCGCGTGAGGTGGGAATTGGGGGGAAGAAAAGCAATTAAAGTTGCAGTGGAATGGTAGCGGTGAAGCAGAGCATCGGATAGAGTGAGTCCCTGGATTAATTACGCTCAGCCACGAGAGCCCTCACCAAGAGATGTGTCATCACCAGCACACCCAACAAGCTGGGAAAACATGTGACCGGGCCGCATGTCACGGTGCGATTAGACTCTGTTGTCTGTTGTCACTTGTGTGACATCATGAGGAAGTAGGGAAAAGTTGATGCATTAAAAAAAAATGTCGTGGTTTAATTGCTAAGTAGGTGAACTGGAGGAATTTAAAGGTCCAGTGTGTGACATTTACTAGGGTTTAATAGAAATTAAAGATACTACTGTCGTAAGTGTGTGTCTTTATACAAGGGCTGCAATGATTATCCGATTACTTAATTAAACGTGAACTATTTTTGTAATCGATTAATCGGAGTGTTCTCTGATTTTTCAGCGTCTTGAATTTGAATATTTTCTGGTTTCTTTGCTCCATATAAAAGAAATCATTAAAGACATTTGAGAACATTGTTTTCTCCAGGTTTGGAAAACCCTGATCAACATGTTTCAACATTTTCTGGTCCAAAGAAGTACTTGATTGATCAAGAAAATAATCAAATTATTGTTTGTTGCAGCCCTACGCAAGTGCCTTGCTTTCCACTGCAGTGGAAATGCGGACACTGGAGCGAGATTTCTAAACATCTGCCTTTATTCGCTCCATCTATTTCCATTGCACTTATTTGTATTTACCTTTTATCAATGTGGCAAATTGTACGTGCAAATTGAATATGTGCATAAATGCAGGCAAATGGAAATGCTGATAAAAATATAATGCAAGAAAAGTTCAGAACATGGCAAGATAATGCAATTCAGGTGAATACTGAACTTGAATCATTTGTTTTTCATTCATCCAATCCTCTTTGTGTGTTGTGTTTATAATAAGGTTCTGAAAATATCAGATCAGTCGTGGCGCTGTGATTCTTTCTTGCACAAATCTACATAAAAAATGCAAATTCACTGTGTTTTCAAGTACAGAGCTTATAAAAAATAACAAATCATCTTCATATACTGCAGTAAAATCACATGAAAGATATTCTATGCAAGACGTGTCATACAGTCATAGGTTTCTGCATTACAGCCTCTTTTGTATTGACATTGATGGAAAAATAATACCCTTTTCATGCCTGTAATCCACTTTTAATCATAGAAGTCATCACTCTTTATAGTCATAGAAAATATGTCTTGTTGATGATTGCTGTGTTTTAAGTTCCAGCTTAAACTTAAGCTTCCTACTTGAATGTAAATACAGCCCACTGTGGGTAACTAAGAGATTTTCCAATTCTTGTCAATTGCCGCCATCTCCAAGTCCTCTGTACCTTCCTTCCTTCCTTACTTCCTTCCTTCTTTCTCAGAGTTTGTCTTCTGAGAACATGTCTGTCGGGCGACAGCCTTACAGTTTGAGAGGAGCGACAACAGAGAAGCCATTGAGAGTGAGAGAGTTGAGGCCTGGGAGATGATGAGGCGTTTCAAGAAAAGCAGAGAAATAGAGAGATGGTTTGAGGACTGGAGGTAATAATGAGTTCCTGAGGGAAATTGACAATGCGTCGGGAAAGACAAGGCAGTGAAGAGGTCCAATGTAAAGCAGAGAAAGTTGGGAAGAGGACAAGAAAACGGTCTGATTAGTAAGAGAGACGGCTATTAGGAATCAGAGACAGGTCGGAGTGAAAACCTGATAATGAATGTGAAGGAGAGAAGCTGTGAAAAGAGAGACGGGGGGTAAACACAGAGGCTTCACTCACCCTGATCCTGAGCCAGCTCTCTCCGCCTTATCAGGCTTGTCCAGACATGGGAGACAGACATGTACCCAAAATGCACTGTGGCTGTTTCCGCCCCTCCGCGTGAAAAGAAGCCCTCACCCCATCATATCTGCTGTGAGGTTGGCTGCCAGTCAGTGCCTGCGGCTCTTCTTCATCTCTGGATTCTTGGATAGAACTGAGTGCAGAGTTCGGTAGACGGGGGGGGGGGGGGGAACTCAGACTACATCCACACGAGTCAGTTTTCACTGCCTGTCGTCCACATTACAGAGGCATTTTCAAGCCCTGAAAATGGAGACATTTGACATCTGTTTTTTGACCTTCGTGTTTTTAACTCTTTGAATGGTGAAATGGTTCACGGCACATATGAGTGGACACCAGTGTGATTGACAGCCGTCATCGCCCATTAGGTCGTGCAGTTGGTGAATATTTGAGTCTGCGGCAAATTAGCGTCTAAATTAACCTCAAGTCAAGTGAAACCCGTGTCTCCCCAGCTGAAGAGCTGGAGGTTTTTTCGAACGGCGGAAGAATCGGCTTTGGGAAAACATTTTTGCCTATGCACTCATGCCTGAATGGAAACGAACACACATTTCTTCTACCAATCAGTCAGAAACAGAACTCAGCTGCTCACAGATACAGTGCAACCTGCTGGCAATATTGAGGGAAGCTCATGAGTGTTCTGTCTAAATGCACACGTTACTTAGTGCCACTACATTTATCACGCGCCCATTTAGTGACATGTAATTTGCAGTAAAACGTCCTCGACCAAGAGACAGTCGTGCAATTCTGATTTTAGGGTCACTTCTCAAGGTCACTCCTGTGTTAATGCTCATAGGTACAGCCATTTTGGATCAATAGGTCTTACGTGTGACACTGAGACAGAGAAATTCATGGAGAAATAAGAGGAGGAGGAACATGAACACATCTTATTATCATCAGTGTGTACTAGAAGATGATAGGATGGGCTTCATTGTCCCTGTGGGAAATTTGCCTTAGACTTTACGTTGCCTGTGTGCAGACACAAACAACAAATATATATACACTCATTTAGGTACACACGACACCTAATAATGTGGCAGCAGTGGCACCAGGTGTGGGATTTCCAGTAAATGTAGGATGTGAGCATGACTGAGGGAAGAAGACTTTTAGGTGTTGGCTCTCTTGTCATTTCTTGTGCTGGATTACCACTGATTGTGTTAGTTTACTACAATGGTGGTTAGTGCAGGTACAACATGACATACACATACATTCATACAGAATAAACATTCATACATACATGTACTTATTGGAAAAGCAAACAAGTAAAATAAAAAAAAAAACACCAACGACTGAAAAATGTGAGGGAGTAATCTTGTGAGACGCAAGGTGCCAAGGGGTTGTATTTATTTTCTGAATTATTCGTGGTTATGTTTTTGGCACAACATAAATAAAGCCAATCAGAGGTTCACTTGTCATTCACTTTAAAAGCCAGGTGTGCCTGTGCCTGTGTCTGGCACATTTCTATTTAAATGGCAAATGCAGGAAACTGGAAAGTGAGCAATTCTCTGCTGAGGAGGTGGATAAATGTAAAATGTATTTTAAAAGGTTTAAGAAACGAAAATGTGCCAAAGGCAGGTTTGTAGTTAAGAACAAACGCCAGACATTGATGTTGATGAGACAAGAGAGCACAGTCTCACGTGATGTAATGCATATTATGGTTGTTTTACATTTAAGGTAACACGTCGCGTCAAGTATGAGACATTTGCTTGGTTATATTTTGATTCTCAGCTGTATCAGCAGTGTAACAGTTGTTATTCATGGAGGGGGAGGAAGAGACAGAGCTACAGCAGCAGATTTGAGTCCTGTGATCTCGCCATTGAGGTTGAAGGATGCACCTGTTTTTCTGTGCAGGATTCTTTAGCTAAGGGATGCCCCTTGTCTCAGATCCTGTTTGTTAAGACCCAGTTAGGGTAAGGAAAGTGTCAGGACTGGGCACGGCAGATTTGCACTGTTTACTTTTATGCAGATGATGTGTTTTAGTCGGCTGCAACCAACTGTGACTTCCAGCACACGCTGAGTTAGTTTGCAGCAGACTGAGATGAGAGTCAGCTCCTCCAAGCCTGAGGTCGTGTTTCTCTGTCCTCCCCCAGTGGGGTGACAGTTGCTGCCCCAGGTGACCAGTTCAAGCATGTCTTGTTTAGACGTGACATGAAGATGGAGAGGGAGGTTGATGCGGTTTCAAACCACTATGGTGAAGAAGACACAGAGCCTGAAAGCAAACCTCTCCATTTACCAGTCAGTTTACGTTGTGACCATGAGCTGTGGGTATATACAACCCAAATGAGTTTCCTTTGGTGGCAGGGATAGGCTGTTGAAGTCTGAATCCCTGATGGAGCTTGGAGTTGAGCTGCTGGTGCTGAAAGGAGCCAGGTGAGGTGCTTTGGGCTCTTGGTCGGAGATACTTCCCGGATGACTTTCTCAGGAGGTCGTCCGGGCACGTCCCATTCGGGGGGAAGCCAGTGGGTAAACCCAGAACCTGCTGGAGGGATTATATATCTTGTCTGGCCTGGGAGAGCCTTGGAATCCCTCAGGAGGAGCTTGGAAATGTGGCTGGGGATAGCAGTATCTGGAAAGCCCTGCCTCCTCCATGACCTTATCACAAATAAGAGAAAGAGGAAAATGAATGAATGTATAAAGCTGCTGCTCTCCCCTGAGACGCAGCTGCTCTTACAGGTCATTTCAGTGTTTAATCGACACCATCCGTCTCAGCACATCGACACTCGTCTGCTGCAAAAAAGCAAAAATGCTGTTGAAGTAAAATAGTTTTTATACATTCTAACCAGATAATGGCCTGTTCTTCTCTTTAGTGTCCATACTTTTTAGGCACAGAGTGTAATATTTAGTATGCTTGTTGGCTGAGATCAGTCGTCTCTGTGTTACAATCTGCAGCGTCACCGTTAGATGTCAAAAATCCACTGGACCGTTTAAGTTCATCCGACTTATTTTTATTTTAAGCATTCATTTCGCAGAGTCAGTTCATTTTTAATAGACTAACGTGAGCTCACTCTGTGTCTGCGCTGATATTTGCTGATCCATTCATTCCATGATCTTAGTCCTGACAGTGAGAATCAGAGGAGGCTGCGACTTCTGAAAGGTTGTAATTCAGGACCATTGTACGACGGTATAATTGCAAATGTAATTCATCACTTAATGGCGTCATAACACTAACCCTCCAGCTACTCTATACATCACTGATTACATGCAACCTTATAATGCTGTATCATTACACTCTTAACTGTCCAGTCAATGCAGATACTGATTTGCAGGACTGGATATCAACATTGATCTTTTGAATTGAATCAATGTTTAATCACAAAGTCCAGAAACTGATTGATTTTGCTTCTAGATAATTCACTTACATCAGATTAAATACCTGAGTGCCTCTCAGAATTCACCCTGGAGACCTTTGTTTCCTTGAAGACAAAATGACAAAATTGTAATTTTCCTGTTAGTAAAACATTGGTTAAACTTCTAAACTAAAACATGACACTTGTATTTTTAGGCCAGCGCTTACAGCTGCGCTCAGTAGCAGATGCTTCGACAAACTACGCAATATTCCCCGGTAATTATCATTTTGAATACACACAGACAGGGCGGGAACATAAAACGAGCTCGCTAAACTCATGCACCAGCTGTTTTGGCATCAGTCACTAATGAGCTCAAAATAATGCGAATAATTCCACAAAGTTAACAGTGTCCATTTGTGCCATCTGGCTCGCTGAGCCGCTGAGACGTGCGCTTACACAGCTGCAGCCAAAAAAAGTACGTGAGAGTAACATTAATGGTGCATGTTTTTATTTCCTGAGGTAAAAAGGTCAAGAAATGAGCAATAAACACATTTATATAATGGATCGCTTTTTTGAAAATTGAAACACCTTTGTACTTCAAGCTGCAGTGCGTCACTTTTTTGTTGATGCTATTATTCTGCCTCGTTTTTGTCACCTGTAAAATGGTCTATGAATTATATTCAATTAATCTTCATTTATCAGGGACAATGCAGTGAGACACAGTGGACATAAAGTGCATCTGATGTACTGCACATAGAGTATATAGCAATTTGCTACAGTAGTTTTCAACTCCCGTCCCTGGCTGGGCTTTTCAGAAATAATAAAAGAGTATCACAGTAAAAATGACAATAATATAAATGGTATAAACGCCAATTTATAAGAACTATTTCTCATCTACCATCTACAACAGTCCGACTTTATGAGATTTCGTATTAAAAGTTTTGTTTTTAGCCAGTTCTTGACCTTTACAGTGAAATTTTTGAAAGTTTTTTTATTTCAGTAGAATTCATTTCTATAACTTTTAATGGGCACTTCTTTGCAGTGGCGTGCACAGGGGGACAAGGGGGACAGGGTGGCCCAATTTGTGTCCTTTTTGTCACTCATGTGGTCAAAACATGAGGAACATCAGCCCGACTGGGTGCCATTCATTTGTGGCCTCTAAAGCAAAATATAAATATATCTTATGTGTCCTATAAGATGTCCTTGCAACTTTGTTTCCTGTGGGAGTCCTTCCAGTCAAAAAGGGTGCTGTTATGAAAGTTACCGACAGTGTCCCAAAGGGTGTCCTTAGAGGAATTGATATTCGGTGCTGTATAGAAAAATGCCCATTTTAGTGATATGGGGAGTATGGGGAATTATATACTAGTGACGCCCGGCCCACCGGTGCACTGTAGGCGCCCTTTGAATTTCTGCTCCGTGTCCTTCCAAATGTCTGTGCTCTAACTCCAATGATTCTGGACTCAATGATATTGAATAATGAATAATTCAATTAGAATCACAGTTATATAAAAGGAATAAAAATGTTTTATCCACCCCTAAGGTCATTATTTGGATATATTTCGTCTGTGTCATTTTATTACTTGAGGAAAAAGATGACACACACACACACACTCTCTCCCTGCCTCAATAATTAATAGCTGTTTGTATGTTTTCCCTGCAGGAAGAGGCTTTTTCTTGCCGAAGTAATGATGTGTAAATTCAGGCCATTTACTGTACCATCCACTTCCTCTTTGTCCAATTAGAGGCCATGGCACAAATCCCCGCTGAGCCACGACAAACAGCACACAAACTGCTAATTACAGGAATTACAAGACGCCGCCGGCTGAGAAGAGCGGCGGTTATGTGAAGAAGAAGATTAAGATAAGCCAGTACGACAGTTGTCAAACATCACTGATACATCCCCCACGACCACGACCCTGACCCACACACAAACATACAGCATACAGATAACATGAATATTTTATTTCACATTATTACAAAGACGGGACTGAAGACAAATTACAAGGTGTACAAAAAGCAGGAAAGCCATTCACGGGCACAAAAGAATCATGTCAACATTTGACAATTTAATAACAGCATTTACAAAGTGCTTTTGACCAACAAGGAATAAAAGTTCAATACAAGTGGTTATAAAGGTTTAAAATAAATAGAACAATACAAAAATACATGAAAAGACAATGCTGCTCTATGCAAATTGTTTTAAGAAATTATTTAAGACACAAATTCCCCAAGTCTTATCCCCTCAGGCAGGTCGTTCCAAAGTCACGGGGCCCCGATGGCTTTGGAACCACCATCGGGTTTTCTGTCCTAGGATCTAAGAGTGTTAAAATCAGTACACTTCATCATAGGAAATAGAGCCTCTTCTTTTTTTTTACTGTATCCATTAGTCAAAGTCGGTAAATGCGGCGTGTATGGAAATGTATGAGTGAGACAGATGTGTTATATGTGTCACTGAAAGTGAATTTGGGGCCAGGGTTTGTCTTCTCATTATCCTGTCATGTCCGTATTTAAACAGTCCATTACTCCGGCCTACACAGTTAGACTCGGATTCCCACAGCACCATCGCCAATGACACATGGAGGGACAATCCATGAGCAATCAAAGAGATGAATGAGGAGGGAGCAGAAGAGGGGGAAGACACATTTGTCCTTCCTCTAACTCTCTCACTCATCCTCGAACATGTTATCTTCCACATGAGGGGTCGCCAGTCCATCACAGGGACACATAGAGACAAACAACCATTCACTCTCCCACCAATTGAGAGTGTCCAATTTGACCTAATCCCCAAATCTGCATGTCTTTGGACAGTGGGAGCAAACCGGAGAACCCGGAGAAAACCTACACGTGAACTTGTAGTTTTGTACACTAACCAAGACCAAGTCAAGACAACTGTTAGGGACCAAGAATGAGTCAAAACCAGAACCAGGGCTCCATATAACTGGATGTCAATATCAGAATCAGACACAAACATTGCTGGTCAGGCTCTGTTTCACTGATCAACTTAGCTTAGTCAGCATTTTAGTCAGAATGTTTCAAGCCTAAGATTGAGCTGTTGTGGAAAATATTCAAAAATCAGTCCAGAGTCCAGACCAGGTCTTTTATATTTTGTTCCACAATCAAATCATTTTACAACATTGGCACAAACCACACATCAACACAACTTCACTCATTTGATTGTTTTTCATATTTTGCCAATAAGAAGCCTACAGAGCTCTGGTAGCTGATGCCATGCAGCAGTCAGAATCATCAGAAGCCACGCCGTTCAAATCCATTGACCAATACTCATCCGTTTACCAGTACTCAGTTCTGTCGTTTGCATTGATGGGATGTAAAGCTGAGTCGAGTCGCTGTGTTCCTTTTCTTTTCCTTTTGAGTCCAATTAAAGTGATACTAAACTGCCATGTTACATATGCATTCATGTATAAACATAAACATGACAACCCTCCCATGTGCTGTTGTCAGTGTTGTGTGACATCTACAGGGCAATTGTTAGATGACCCCATTTTTCTTTATTTACAGAAAAGACTAAAGAAGGACAGTGGCCCACGGTCAGCTGTTTCTTTTGAAATAGAAAAATAAAAAGGACAAGAGAGTACAATGGTGAGGAAAATGTGGGGTTATTTTGTTTAGATTGGCTGCTTATAAGAGCAGGAAAATGTAATTGATTCATTTTTTGCTGTAGTTTTACAGGGAATAACTTAGAACAACAAAAATAGCATGACACAGGTATTTGTCAGCCCAAGGCCCATGACCAAACATGGACCTTCTGTCCGTTGTCGTACCATTAAAGGTGTTTATAATGGTTTTAAAGATCGGTCATATCCAGTATGTCACCGTGAGTGCTCATTAGTGCCAAGTGGGTGAGCCGATCTCTTATGACATGGTGCCAAACAGCGAGGTCTTCAGCCTACACGGCGCGGAGAAAGATCGCTCCGACGCTACAACAGAAATCAGGAGTGACAGCCATAGTTTTATGAGGCTTTCCACCTCTGACAGCATGTCACTGGCTCGTAGCTGTAGGTCCTGGAGGATAGACACCGGGTCCCACACATGAATGTGAATGTCGGGCAGATAGAAAGAGTAGAAGAACACTTTATCTGGTAAAGGAGTAGTTGATGGGGGGGGGGGGGTCAGTTCTAAATGGAGCATTTTCACCGAATGTAGTTTTGTGAAAAATGGGAAGGTCAGTGTTTTCTTTAGGGAGCGGAATTGTGAACTCGAGACTTGCGAGTCTAATTTCACTGCTAATTTTAACATGGCTAAGGGGGAGTGAAACCTGCGTTCACAGACATAACTTGTGAAAGGGCCATTTGCACAAATGTGTGTTGCGTTGCGTTGCTTTTTATTCACCGTCGTTAACACCTCCCTTTACTTCATTTCCAAGTAGATGCCATCCCAGCACCCTTAGAAGGCTGCGTGCGTTACGTTTAGGAGGGAAAAATAACTTTAATGAGCATTGCTTTTCCTCCTTCCACGTCTGTAAGGCCAAGGTTCATCTTGGTACAGCTGACAGGCTATTGTTGTGTGTGTGTGTGTGTGTGGGGAGGGGGAAGCTGAACGGGGAGTGACTGGTTCACTGATTCACACAGAAAAGATGAAATTCGCCTACATTATACACAGAATACACTGGGCTGAGCTTGTTCGCCTCCTAATCGAGGTTGTGACTGCTGATGAAACATGAAGTGGTAGCAAAGCAGCAGAAAAGCAAGAAACTAAAGTAATAAAGTAGCATTGAAAGGACTTTTTAAATGACATTTAGAGTCATTTTATTTAATTAGTAAAGCACATTTGTACTTTTTCACCACTTCAAACTACAGCCTCAAAAAGATGTTAAAAGAGTTAATCAGCTTCAAAATTGGCCTGAAACATGAATAATGTGGACCTCACCTTTGTGAGTCAAGGTGGTAAATCCCAAGATACACAAGTGGATAAGAAATGACTCCAGTGAGCTACACGGTGGTACACTGGCTAGGATTGATGCCTCACAGCAATAGTCAGCGGTTCAAGTCTTTGGTTTGACTAAGGGCGTGAATGAGTGAATGGTCCTGGGGTGTACCCAATCTTTCGCCCTATGTCAGGTGGGATTGGCTCCAGCTCCCCTGTGACCCTCATGTGAAGGATAAAGTGATAGATAATAAATGATCCAGTTAATTTAGGTTCATGTGCATGGTCTCATGTCACACTTTCACAGGCTTTGGTTGAAACTTGTGACTTAACTCAACTGGTGACTACTCTATAGTCAAACTTACTCACTTTCTGCTCTCCTCTTTTATCCCCGGATCTAACTCCCTTGGTTCAACCACGTACAGCACCCGTCCACCAATTCTGATTCATTTTTGGAATATAGGATTAGGATTATAGAATACAAACAACGGGAATGTTGCATCTTTAAGGGATTCACAGGATTTGTTTATCTCAGTGTGGCCAATGTTAAATTTAGCATCCTTTTGCTGTCTTGCATTTTGTGTCTTATCTTAATCTTTTTGGGGAAAACAATTAGCTTCACATTCACACAGTGAACGCACCCAACACAGTGGTGTTGAATCAGGTTTCTGTGCACAGTTAAATCGCGCTACGACTGTGCCATTATCAGTTTACTCAATGTAATGTACCTACTGTACCTCTGCAGTGCTACATGATGACATGAGCCCCCCCTTTAGGTTAATGTAACCCTATTACACCTCGGACCAAAGCTATTTTAGCTGGCAGCTAGTTTTGTAGCATGCTGAGCACCACTCCTAGTCAATCTGTTAACTTATAAATATTCAGTTTTCTAAACTGCCAGAGCTTAAACACGGTCTCATCAGTTAAAAAATGCAACAATCTGGATTCTGCCATGTTGTTGTTGTTGTTAAGTCGTTCTGAATATCAAGGCAGGAACTGAATATGAATATCAAGGCAGGACATGTGGGACAGTTTGGGTCCTACCGTCATAAGTCAACTCCCCCTTGGATCCAGTTTTTGTTGGACTAACACAATATTTGAAATTTTTTCTATAACTATGTAAGGATACTGACTGAGGTGGCAAACAGAACTCGTCATGGTTGCATTTTTTTTATCCGTTATTATACTTTCCATTTTTTTCCCTTGGTGGCATTTTCTAAATTCCTCCAGCTGCTCAGATATTCTGTTCACACTTGTTTGCAGTTTTCTATACGTTGTTGGCCGGTTTTGAAAAGATCAAAACTTTCTCCTGTAAATGTCAGGGACTAACTGAAAGGCTTCTGGCACAGTGGCCTTTACAACGTCATGGCTTTACAAATATTCATAAAAGACCATTATACCATTGCTACAAAATGTACTGCATATATAGGAATTTCCTCTTGAGACTTTTTTTGACGTTGGATGAAGAGAATATACAGTTTGTGTGTGAAATGTCAGGGTGTCCAGGTGTTTGCTCGGCCCTAAGAGTTCAGGTAGAAACCTGTTTGTTGTTCCTGCAGCAGGCGACAGGATGTCATGACAGATTTATAGATTCTCTGATGATGTGTGTCCATGTCCTTTACCTTCTCAGATAAAAGCTGATGTTCTGTCATTTGTTTGTGTCGGACACCTGCAACCTTTCTCCTCTGTTCACTGGAGCTTAACTGCTCATTTGTTTCCAAGTACACTACACTTTTGTATAAAAGTACCTAAAAGTACAAATATGTTACCAGAAAATGATTTTTGGTCCCTTTTATAATATTAGTTCTTCTTAAAGTATATGACAGTAAGTACTGAGGCATGGTAGCTCAGTGGTAGGGTGAGCTGTCTTTCGACTGGAAGGTTGTGGGTTCAATTTCTGGCTCTGCTAGTTTGTGTCCTTGAGCAAGACACTTAACCCCATGTTGAGGCGTGTGAATGGGTGACAACTGTCGTGTGAAGCAGCTCATCAACACTAGAAAAGCTACAGTATATATAAAGACAGACCATAATACCAACGCTTTTTCTTCTGATTTTATTTGGACAGTTAGAGGAAATGTAGCCGAATATAAGTAAAAGTTTCTTGAAATATAAATAACAAAGTAAAGTACAGATACATGAATGCAGGCACAGAATACAGAACTTGTATTAAATATGTCTTCTTCGTTGCCAAGTAGATCTTATATTGACCTCTGACTTCTCATGTGGATCTGTGTGATTTGGACAACATGTAGTGTCCGCCCCTGTCCTGCCCTCCACAGACAGCAGCACCGCTGCGTCTAAATGTCCACCTGCTTCTGGATTAGAGCCACGCCGCTGCCGGAGGGATTTACTACCACCTAGAGTTGAAACGGCAACAAAGTTACTGAGTCGTTAATCATCGGCTCTCCTCCCTCTGTGTGACTCCCGAGCGAACAGAAGACACTTCTGCTGAGACGAGCCGGCGTCAGCCGCTGAAAATAGACCCTCCACATCCCACAGACCCACTTCTTTGAACAGCATAAGCCCATCAGTCTAAGCCCTTAGCTCAGCTGCACTTTCCCATCTCCCCCCACCTCCTCCTCATTAGACACAGCTGGGGTGACACAGGTGGACGTTTGGCTTCAAACACAGCCCAACTAAATCCCAACCGCCAGTGTCACTATTATGCAAGTATTAGTTTTACACATTACATAAACAGGGACATACACTTTATGAGTCTTTTTTTTTTTTTACTTTGGAGCCAGTTCAAAAAACACACGTGCCGGATTGCTGTAACAATTCTCCTGTGTCGTATAAAAATGTACCATCTTTCCCCACGATATATGTTTTTCCTCTCGCTCGCTTTCTTTTTTTTATCCCTGCAGAGAATTCACTCCCCGCTGCACCACATTTACATAGGGAAGAGCACCTCATTGACTTCCAGCTCCCATTTCCATTCTCACTGCCGTCACTCCTCCTGACAAGTCCCCCCCCCTTCTTGTTACGATGTAATGTTTACCGCTCCCTTAGCCCCTTACTTTTCCAAGCTTGTAACGATCCCTTGTCTTACAGTCTTATACCTAAAAGGAATAGTTTTCTGCTCGTCCATCTCTTCCAGCGTCTTCGCTTCCATCATTACTCCTCACAATGTCCTCTTCTCTGCCAGTCGCTGCAGCTTTGTGAGATTTACAGTGACCAGCCCTCGGGGGGGGGGGGGGATCTTTTCACTCAACCTGCGACAAATGCTGACAAGAAAATGGCTCATGTCCAGGGTTTCCACTGTCACAAGAGGGCAGGATTTTCTGTGCAGTACAACTTGTACCAAATTTGTTTTAGAGCAAGTTTACAGTACATTGCAACTGATAAGAGACTTCTATTCTTTCCAGAGAACTGTGCGTTGCTACTGGGCTGCAATTATTTTCATAATTGATCAAGCTATTCTCTCGATTAAGTGATTAGTTGTTTGGTCCCTAAAATGTCAGATTATGATGAAACCAAACATTGAAAGTAACTCCTTTTGTTATTCAGAGTAAAAGAAACTGGAAAATATTCATATTTAAGATGAATCTGAGAACTTTAGCAGTCAATAAATCAATGAGCGCTCGCAGCACTATTTTGCTTCACTATCTAAGTAAATGTCAGATGTCAGTGTTTGAGGCTTATGTGACTCTGTTCACTGGTATCTGAAGGATAAGACCATAAATCCTTCAGTTAAGAATCACTACAGTAGCATTTTTCCTGGGTTTTAAGGACTGGAAACACCACAGCAGCACCTTTTCTTTCTTTCTTTTTTATATATATATCCTGAAAGTCTAGACGCAGTTGTCTCAACCCCAACATCAAAGCTTCTTCCACTGTGACACAACTTTCACACACACACACATACACGCAGTGTGTAACAGCTAAACGGTAAGAACGAGAACTACTCCAGTCCCACCGACTGTGACAGTCCAGTCCTGACCTGCACGTCAGATCCAGAGGAAGAGACGTGTTAATAGCAATGCTGAATATATATTTAGAGACGTTTGTTATTATCAGTGCCGAGGAGGACGTATTTTTAGCCACTCGTGTCTGTTTGTTTGAATAAATCAAAAAACAATGGATTTGGGTGAACATTTTCCAGGGATGTCAGAAGAAATGATTACATTTTTTGGTGGTGATATGCGTCCAGATTACAGATCTGGATTATTTTAAGCAACATTTGTTGGCGGATAGGGGAGAGAAACTATGGCAAGCCGTTTTAACATTTAATCGCCACGTTTGACTACTATAACCCTGATTACTAAATACAGAAGGTTTTTGATTGATACAATTTGGGGTAAAAATCAATAAGAAGTAAAGTGAATGTATCACAGTTAACAGTTTAAGTTAGAAAGTTATTTTCATACTACTTATTCAATAAATAAATACATGACCATATAATATATAATTTAAGCTTTTTGGGGCTGCAGAAGATTTTCATTGTACATATATCTCTAATTCTGTAACAATGAAACTTTAGAAATTCATGATATCTAAAAATGACAATCTAGATATCTTCAATTGAGGATTGAACTTGAATTTTGACTCTTCGACTAAACTAAAACTGGAATTAGGTTTTAAGGACTGGAAACACCACAGCAGCACCTTTTTTTTTCTTTCTTTTTTATATATATATACTTTCGCCATTCATGTGTACAGTATGGATTTTTTCATTATAGATATCTACAATTCAGTTACAGATATTCTCAACTGAACTGTACATATATAGCATGACAAACCCCATACACATGCATGACAAAAATAGTTTGAATCTTCTTAGTAAAAACTGATTAGAACTGTAGTTTTGACGGCCGTGTATATTCGGTCTAAATGCTGTCCTGTCCTGTCCTGTCTGATTCACATACATATTTCAGTGCCTCATGTCAGAGTCCGAGCTGTTTCAATATTCCACCATTTTATCTTCTTAAGTTTTGCGGCTTGGAAAGAAATTGCACAGGTCTGCATGTTCCTCTGAGACTGGCTCTGTCTCGTGCCCTGCTGTCTGTCTGTCTGTCTGTCTGTCTGTCTGTCTGTCTGTCTGTCAACTGAGCTCACACGTCTCCACTGCAGCTCCACAAGGGCTCACGCTGTCAAAGAAGTGACTCGAGTCAAGAGCTGTGTGTGTGAAAGGTGGAGGCCAGGAAACTTCAATTCAATCATCTTCACATCTCTGATTAGAAAACAGATCAGCGGGTTGTGAACAGACACCTCTCCCGCTCACTACTGTGTGCGTTTGATCCGAACGTTGTTTCCCACCTGAATTAAACTGAAACAAACGGGGACGTGATGGGAACATGAAATCATAACAGACCGCTTATGTTTCAGGTTTCCTCTAAGACAAATAGGGCTGCAATTAATGGGTATATTAATAATTCATTCATCTATTGAGTATTTTCTCAATTTATCGATTAGTTGTTGAATAATGATGATCAGTGTTTCCCAAAACCCCAACAAGACAGTTCTCCAATTTTTTGTTTTGTCCACAAACCAAAAATTCAGTTCAGTTTGAATGATTTATTTGTTCTATGGAGCAAAGAAACAACAAAGTATTCACGTTTAAGAAGCTGAAAAATCAGAGAACTTGTTTAGATTATTAAAAAAAAACATTCAAACTGATGAATCGATTACCAAAATAGTTGGTGATTCATTTAGAAGTCAATTAATAATCATTGCAGCCCTGAACACATATTTCTAATTTTAAGTTCACATTTGCCCTAGAAATAATTGCCCTGGAACAATTTTTATTTTCTCAAGTACTGGTCAGGGATTACATTTCTCCTTCGCTACACCAGATTTCCGTTAGTGGTAAAAAAAACAAAAAAAATGATAAGAGACAAAAATAGCTGCACATGTTTTTGTTGTGGTTCTGTTTTGGACATTCAATCTAATCATCTTTGTCTCTTAACCCTCTTATGACCGTCATGATAGTCAGGCCGCCTCGATTTTGATTTTATGGCTGTAGAATTGTTCAATGAGTGAGTGCTTCTACTTCCTATTTCCAAGATAACTTCAACTTTCGATATTTGGCAGTTATTGAACAGGCTGATGTCAAACGTGTGACAATCTGGTGAATCTTGTCTGTGATTCCACAGTCGTTTTGCTGAAGTCCTGAGGGCTACTGTAATGACAACTAGATGGGCGCAAAGCTTTATTTCTCTACTTTCCGGTAGAATTTTCCAGATTTCACAGACAGTCTAGGAGTTATTGTAATAAGAAGTATGCTTGCCAAATCCTGTTGGCGACAGGAAGGGTTAAAGTGTGGTGTCACGCATTGGTGACCAGGGAATATGATTTAACCTGAAAACTTTTTCACACCAGTATTGGCAAAAAAACAACAACAAAAACCCAAATTGACTCTCTGGGGAACGTGGCAGACTTGGCAGAGGTTAGCGCTCTCTACTTTGCTTCTGTTTTGCACACAGCAAACAGAGGTTACACTTGATGAGGTTTTGTAGCCCAGTTCCTAAAAGAAAGTCAAAATAACTCTGAATTCTTTTGAAAAAAAAGTTTTATTTGTTCTCTGCCAGATTTCTGGAAATAGAAATAAGTAAATGCTCACAGGGAGGTGGAAAGAAACAGGAGAGGTGCAGTGTTTGTCTTTGAGATGTTCTGTTTTTGGACTTTATTTCCACTGAGCTGTGACACCTGCAACATCTGGCACCATGAGAAACTGTAATTATAGTCTGTGGTGTGAAGTTGCTGTCGAGTTCATGTTCATTTTTAGTCGCCTAAATCAGTGGTTACCAAATACAGAAATTGTTTGTTTGATTATTATTTTCAGCTTTCACCAAATTAAGTAAATCCAGCTAAAGCATAGACTGTATTCAAAGTTATTTTCTTACTGAAGAAATACATAATATATAATTGATAATATCATTGGACAGCAGAAGATGTTCAGAAGTAAAATAGGTCGCGACGTTCTCCAGTTTAAGTACGTCTGGCCTAAAACATTCATTAGTGCCAGTAAGGACTTCAATGTTATGTTGTTATGATGATAATTAATTTCGTACCATAACGCTACCGTGTCTCAGTGTAAGGCTTTCAGACTTTAAAGTCTCCCTGTCTCTGCTCATGTCCTCTACCACAATCCATCACATACATAAAACAAGACACAAAGGGTTAGACGAGGGGTAATGAACACTCACAGAGACAGAGGGGGAGAGGGAGAGAGTTTGGGACAATGGACAATAGGATTATGGTCCAGGTTTCAGTGAACAGCTTTGTGTCTGTGTAGCTTTGTCCACAGATACATTACTGTCCAAACACAACAGTATCGATCTAATTCACGTGGATGAGTTTCTCTGCAGGGAAAACAGACAAACTGCTCTGCCCTTTACACGTGGATTATTGGACTTACAGTACATGGAGATGTCAATGGGATAAAAAAAAAAAAATAAAAAAAATAATTGTATGGGTCCATTTGTAGGAAGTGTAGCATCTAAGAAGTGCATGTTTCCAGTTCTGAATCAGGTTTTGTTGTGTGGATAAAACCTTTAATTTATTTGATATTGGTCAAAAACAATCAGACTTTATTTATATCGCACTTTTCATATAGATATAGACAGATATAAATTGTAGCACAATGTGCTTTACACAATAAAAGTGTTTTTATATCTTTGTGAGGACACACTGCAGACTTAATGCATACCCTAGCCCCTTACCCTAACCTAATCACAAATAATGGCGTGTTTCCAGCGAGCTAAGGTGTCACAGGAAGAGACGTCCGACACAAGAATCAAGCCGAACAATGCCGAATAGTAGATCAGTTAAAAAGACTTAACAATCCTAAAAACGTGACAAAACTGTCAGGATACAAAAACATTACAAATAAAGGTAAGGTTATTGCTTAGAGGGAAGAGAATACAGTTTTAAAGTAAGTAAGATAATAAACATGTAAAATGAGAGAAACCAAATGAACTCAAAATAACATGAATATGCTAATTGATTAAATGTATGTATGAAACAAAAAGGCAACAAAAAAAAGGATTGTTGTTGTGCTGCCCTCAGGTCTTCAGGAAGGATGTTGTTAGGTTGTGCAGGTCTGTGTAAAGATAATCTCCAATAGGAAATAGGATTTTGCTTTTTCTTCTTACACCAGTTGTTAAGAAAAAGTTGAATTGTCAAACTGTTGCCAGACTGTGTCCCTGATCTGTCCACAGAAAGCTCTGTCCCTGTTCAGGCGGCTTATAATTTAAAGGGTTGACAACAAATCACCGTTTGTGTGGCTGTGTCTCATTTTGTCAGGGATTTAAACCTCCAGTCCTGCTTTTATGGTTAAGTTCAAATCCTTCATGATGATCTGCACATTTGAAAACCTAATTAGAAACACAAAAGTCTTATTTTTTAAGAAAAATCCTGAAATATGGATGTTACGCCTCGTCTGGGGGAGGCCGAGCCATAACATAAAAAGACTCAACTTCCTGAAGAGTCAATACTGTAGCCACAGAGACGGTGAATCAAATTTACAGTGGATAAAAAAAGGATTCTAAATGGGCAAAGACCAAAATAACAAACACATAAATCTAACTAGAAAATAAACTCATCTTGCCTGACAATTCTCAAAATACAAGTCAACTCCTTAACTAATGATAATAATAATAATGATAATAACAATAATACATTTTATTTGTTGGCACATTTTCTCGACACTCAAGGTCACACATAATAAATAGAGATAAAAGAAAGTAAAAGTGTGTCATTGGGAGTATGCCATTTTGAAGAGGGGAGTTTTTAGTTTGGATTTGAAATGTAGAGGTTGCAGAGGTCAGGAGGGATGGAGGATGGAGGAGGATCTGAGCGTTTGGGCGGGGTGGAAATGTGAAGGAGATCTGAAAACATATGGCGGTGCGAGGTTGTGGATGGCTTTGAAAGTGACGAGCAGTATTTTTTGGAATTGATGCGTCGGTCATGTGATGGGGAGCCAGTGGAGCTGCTGTACTGAACTGAACTGGACATAAACAGGGGAGATCTAAGTCAAAATAAACTGGCACTCCATCCCTACAGTGTCCTAAAAATCAGCATGAGACAAAGAAAGAATGTGGCTGGTCCGGGTTTGATGGCAGCTGAGTGATTCCCTCCTTGCATCAAACGCCTTTATCACTGTAGCTTTCGCATTTCACTGCAGTGGAAAACATGTCGGAAAAGGCAGGTGAGAGGAGGAATGAATGGACTGGCTTTGCATCTACAACTTTCCCTAGACTTAGAGCAAAGAAAGCAAATGTTACTACAGACCATGTCTCAACAGCGACTGACGCTCTTTATTTATGTCATCAAGTTGCACCTTCTTCTTCTGTGGTGACCAGATATTGTTGAAAGTATTCACTTCACAGCATGTAGTGAATAAATAAACACATTAATGATCATTCTCTTTACACCACACATTTAAGACGACTGTCCGTGAAACAAGTCTGATGCTCTCTGAGATACGATACACACACGTTAAATGTTTCATGTTTAGCTTCCTTGTTGCAATCAGTCTCTTGTTATTGAAGAAATGCTGAGACTCTGTGATGAGACACTGTGATGAGACACTGTCCCTCTCATGCTTGTTAAATATCACCTGACATACACAATCATGTCTGATGGACACAAAAACAGGTAAACAGAAATGGCCCTGATCCGTTGTCTCCGCTCCTCGTTTTATTTCGTTAACATCCGTCCTATTTCTTCATGATTCCTCAGCCTGTCATGGAAATGATGTCCTTTAAGTGTGTTTGTGTGCGTGTGTACGAGCGTGTGTGTGTGTGTGTTCTTGCTGTCGTAAAAAGTGTGCTGACGCACATGGGCATGCTCCAGAGATCACCTCTCTGGTTCCCAGCTCTGCCTGAGGGTCTGTGTGAGGAGGGCACAGGAACCAAGACAGGGGGGCTGGGGGGTGAATGATGGGGGTGGGGGGGGGGGTCTTCCTGGTTTTCTGTATCCATGGTAACACCATTCTCCCCCTGCCAGGTTCTGTGTCAGTAATGTTGAACAGAGAGGAAAGAATGAGGGGAGCATGGAAGAATGTTAAGAGGATAAAACAGTGGATGTGGGAGGACACACACGAGGGAGAGAGAAGAGACGGAATGTCCTGATGAGAGTGATGAGAGTGATGAGAGTGAGGGATACTTCTACGATTATACTTCTAATTCTGTACGATACTACTACTGCGTTCCATTTGTCGTCGGAACTCGTCAGAATTTCCCAGGTCATGGGGAACGTTCTCGAGGTCAAGATTCTAAGACGGCTGCCACCTGAACACGGCTAGTTTTACCGTTTTGCATCATAAATGCGATTTCATCACGACACGACCGACACTTTTATTCTGACATTCTGTGAAATATCGTCACAAATATTGTTTTTATGATGTCATGGTGGAATATCTTGATTTAAAGGAAGTTGTTTTGCAGCCTGAAGAAAATGACCATGAATCAGTTATATTTCTGACCTTTGTTCAGAATTTTAAAACATGAACTATAAACACAAACTGTGGACTTAAAAATGAACTTGTTTTGTTTTTGTGAACTTAGTTCAATCTTTAAAAATGTGCATGAGTTGGATTTTGAAGGTAAGGGTGACACAACACTGGTGGATTGTTTGATTAATAATGTAAAACCCTCTTCCATCCCTGCATCTTCCTCCCATATGCTCACACTCACCTCCCTCTCTGGCACTATGTGAGGGCCGGAGGGGGATGAGCTGCTACTTCCTCCCACACCCTCTTTACCTCCGCGTCTGCCTATCTCGATATCCTCTCTCTCTCTCTCTCTCTCTCACTCACTCCATTTCCCCCCCAATTTTGACAGTCAGATTGAGTTTACCAAACTGATTATTGATTGAAAAAAAAAGAAGGTTGCAGCGAGAGGCACACGAAGGAGGTAGATGTATAATTCAATACAGGCTTAATGTTTTGAATGTAATACGACAGAGGGTTGAATTAATGCCAATGCAATGAGGAGGACCTGGGTGGGCTGTGGCTTTGCTTTAGAGAGGGTTTATTTTTAAGCGTGTGTGTGTGTTCTGTGTGTGTGTGTGTGTGCTGTGAAATAAAACTGATGTCATGCCAAAAGAGGAAACTTGTCAGCTGTTCCTGCTGCGTGGGAAACAACAGGGAGACAGACAGAGAGAGAAAAGAGAGACAAATCGTGTGTGTGTGTGGCACATCTAGTCTGACAACGGTGTTTATGTTCTTTTTGTGATAGTGACGGAGTCATTTAGTCACTTGTTTTCTCTTATTCAGCTCAGTAACCATAAATACAAGTACTTACATTAAAAAAAACAAGTGATTTATCCTCTATTTATTCAACATATTCTCATTTTCTTTAAGAGGCTAAATTTGTTTGGTGATTAAACTGCAAATAAATTAAACTGCACATAAAATATGAACTGCAATAAACATGCACTAATAGATTTCCAACAGCTATCAGTGACTAATATGGCTGTCACTTCCTCCAAAAATCAAGTTATGCACATTATATGGAAGCCAAGAATGTTGCTGCTAAATATTTGAATCCTGTGATCTACAAATCACGCAATAATCACTTAATAATCACAGGATAACAAGGCTAGTTTGCTCCCAAGACAACATAAAAGTCAACGGTTGTTCCCATTTTACTAAAAATTACTAATAACTTAAACTTAAAAAGGTCTATTCTATGATACACTGGCAGCCATGGCTGCTTTCAGCTTCTGTACACACTGTTTCAAAGATATCCACAGCAGCTAAGCGAACAGGTGCGTGAGCAGATTTGTTCCCTTAATTGCCCCCACACTACAGGATTTTCAAAATGTTTTAATTAAACATGTTTCCAATGTTTTAACCGTGAGAAAGCACAAATTAGACGAGCCAGTGAAGACATAGGACCACACACTTGGCTTTTAATCAAAGGATTTCAGGCAGGAGATTCCAGGGATTTTGGATCTCACAGAAACTCGCATGATCTAACGCGACTTAATAGCTAATTAATAGCTGTTGTGTGTGCAGTGTTTTGCAAAAGTATGCAACATCAGTCTCCCAGTCAACTCACTCTAAGGCCAAGCTGCAGTTGCAGCTCCCTCTGGAGGACTACACTGTAATTACTTCAGATAGTCTGTTACCCTTCTAGGCTGTATAGTATAGACTCAAATGGATTTTTAAGTTGGAACTCCCTCCACAAGTTCAAACGGATTCCAAAAACATCATTTTACACATCATACTAGAGTGAGATGCCTCCCAGTGGAGGTTGAATGTAGAAGAAACGCAACCCATTCTTTGGCCAGAGCCTTCAGCATTTTAGGCATCGGAGGAGTGAGAAAAAGGAAAGCCATCCGAAGTACCACCGAAGCGACAGAGAGGGCCTCAAGATGCCATGGAGGCATGATAGTTGAGCCATCTGGACACAAGCTGGTGTCTGATCAGCCCCAGCAGGGTCAACTGGAGGAGGGTGTTTGATGTTAAAACACCCGATGATTCCAGGAAAATCACTTTCCACACTCCAGTTGGTGGTGCGCTCTTGATTTGGTCAAAAGAGACAATGAAAAAGACGGTAGCCATGGAAACATCCTTTAGGGTTATGTGAGGTCCGCGAGTAACCACACGTGTGCAACCCCATCGCTCAGAGAACACAAGCTTATACAGATGTGGGGGAACTCCTGGTGAGAAATTGGCGCTGCTAAAATGAAATGAAGTGAGTGAGCTTGGGTGGATTGCTAGACTGACACATCCTCTCATACTGTGAAGGGGGCTCTCTGCAGACATGAGGGTGTTGAAAGTATGACTCGGACCTGGACCTCCTCAGAGCAATCGTGAGTCAGACTAATAGATCTGAATCACTCTGTTACTGCTGTGTCGGCGGTGATATTAAAAATGAATCATTGGCCATTTATGCTTGACCCGGGAAACACATCCATCACAAAGTGAAAGAGACACGACAGGACAAAGTGAAATGGAGTCAAAGTCAGTCAGCATGAGCCTTTATGGCACAAATGGTTTTATTGCAGCTGTTTATCCTGGGCGCTGGAGTTATGTTTACTTTATTTTCTCCCTCTGTCTTTTCCGCAGACACACATTTAGACTCCCTATTAGCTATAAAATAGTGGTCACACAAGAAGCAATTTCACAGCCCTCGGCCTGAACCACCTCCACACCTGCAATTTCATAACCGTACAACGGCAGTGATCCGCTGAGCGCGCACACACACACACACGCACACACACACACACACATCGTAACGACTCATTGGAGTGCTCCAGTTCCTCTTGTTTTGGCTCTGGATGTGGAACTTTATGATAATGGAATGACATGCAGAGTGTTGTAGTCATTACCAGGGGTTTAGTAAGCATAAAAAAACCCTTCTGTGAAACGGCAGACAAACCTCAAGAAAGAATATGAAGTGACAGAGAAGAGCAAATAAATAAATCCATCCAGTTTATTTTGTAAAAGAAAGGAAAGTCACGTATCTTTGACTCCAGATACGGCTGAAATTCAGGTGACTCTGTTGTTGTGACTCCTGACAGCTGTTGCCACCGGTTGCAGGCAGCCAAGGTTACGACCTGAACTATCTTTCTAATTATCACGCTACGGTTTGTACATGTGGAAAAAACAGAGACTGGAGAAATAATCTCAACATCACAAAGTCACAAAGTTAGATGACATTGACACAATATGTCGAGATTTTATAGACCTTATTTTTCGGCAGAGACTAGTAAGAATACCATCCTCCATTATTTGTGTGAGAGACTTCAGGTTTGGCATAAGTAGGACAAGAACTTTGATGGAAAATATCACTTATAGATCATCCAGTGCTGTAACAGCAGCTGGTTTAATGGAACGGGGATAAGCAAATAAGACAGTAATGTAGATGCAGAGTGCTGTGCAAACTTTTTTTCCGCCTCAGGAATAAGGAAACCTGCTGTGGCTAAAAGCCTTAAATTTGAAGAAGCCACTGAAGCATCTCAAGGTCTGTTTGTTTCACTTTATTGAAAATAAACCTACAGAAGATCATCCATTACCAGGGAAGTGTCTACACCGATAAAACTTCCAAGGCAGCATCAGTACCGTGATTAAGTGTTGTGTGTCGTATGCAGGAATTACGACCATAGGTACGTTTCTAAAATAGGCGCCTCCTAGTGGTAGTGTAAATAACAGTAATCTGGTACCTTGGATGTGTTGTCATCAAGTAGCTTCTATGAGGTTTCCACCAGTAGTTGGCTTAGTGGTTAGAGCATTGTACTTTGGTGTGACCAACATGGGTTTGACTCCCGTGTTTGACTTTTACACACACGACACGCTAACATATATATATGATGTTTTGTCTCTAAATTACTCTCTCACCGCTCTGTCTTTTTTTTAGCCATAACCCTAACCTCACTAACACCTTTGCATAGTTGAGTTGAAAAATACCAATGCACTAAAAACCTGCCTAAGGCTCATATTCAGAGCTCGACCAAAACGACCCATAGTTACATTTTCCGGTCTGTAGCTGTGTAGCTTAACGCCATAAAGCCTTAAATGTGTCCATATGTCTGTTTGTTTTACTTTGTTGAAAATAAACATAAAGTGTTGTTAGTGTCTGAGTTGATTTCCCAAGTAACAGTTGATTAAACCTGGGTTATGTTGCCTACTTTTATGAATTCATTGTTTAATTTCACTCATTAATTCACTCCACTGTCTTCACTATATGAGGCCACTTCCTCTTGTCGTCCTCAGGCTCCACATAACCATTTGGCACCGATTTCTTTATTTTGTTGAGACTAGTTGTTTTTTCCGGCAAGTGCCTTTAACTATAGAATCTGATCACTTGCGGTATATAATGTGGACACGCTTACAAATCCAATTTTTGCCTTTTTACAATCTATCATCAATTCTTACAAACTAGCCCTTATAAAAAATAATAAATCCCTGCTGTCATTCTTACCATTTGCTCTCCTTCTAAAAAATCACCCTCATGTCTTTCTGACAAACACGCTGATACAACTCAATTTATATTTTGCCACACTCTCCTCTATCCTCTCACCCCACCCACATACGTTCACCTCTTCATCACTTCTTATCTCTGCCATCTTCTCCACACTCCATCTAACCCCATCCCTCCTCCTCCTCCTCCTCCTCGTCTCATTTCACGCCAACATCAGTGCCCCACCTCCAAACCCCCCAAAGAGTGAACCTGTCTCCCGCGTTCCCTCTCTGTCGCGGAGAGAATGACCATGCCAGTGTTGATTAGAGCCCGCATGGCCAGATGCTCTGTTAGGCTTAACCGAGGCCTGTGGGAAAAAGAGAGCTGCTTATTCTAGCCTCGGGAGGTGGATTGAAAACGACGGGAACTTAAACAAGCAAGCGCTCTCTCTCATTATGCTCTCGCATTCACAGCGCCCACACAAGTACACAAGTAAATATGTGCTACAGTAGAACACGGCGGTCTGCCTGAGTCGAAGACAGATGTCTCAAATGAGCACATGACAGAAACTGGGGGTATATGCAATATTAATTCTATTCTTTTGTGCACTGGTGTGCACAAAACATCACTGTTGCCTTCTTTCGACGCACAAAGAGGGCCAAGCTCACTCATACGGCCCCCTGCTGGACAATTTGGTAATTACGGAAAACAGTCTGAAGCGCTTGAAGGCTGTATGTTTTTTAATGTTAGAGTTTTTACTACTCTATCCATTACAGCCGTAATAGAAACATAACAAAATCTGGAACCATTCTTTTCTCATGGTTGCATTCAGTGTTGTAATGTAACTTTGTTACAGTACAAAATTCACATATCTGTACTTTACTTACTATTTGTATTTCTAGCAACTTTACTTTTACTCCAATACCCACAACATTACCCACAACCTACCTCCTCACATTTTTAATACTTTTTCTTCTAAAACTTAAGTACATTTTATATCAGAAAACTACTTTTAATACCTAAGTAAAGTAAATGTCATATACTTTAAGACTTTTACTTAAGTATTATTATTTAAAAGTGACTTCAACTTCTACCAAAGTCATTTTCTGGTAACATACTTTTACTTTTACTCAAATATCACATTTAAGGTACTTTATATAAGACTGCTTGTATTCATGTGGTTTATAAAGTGATTTAGTTGCTGTGATCTTTCTTACTTAATTTTATACTTATTTAATAAATTTAAAGGTCGACCAGTATTTATTTATTTTTTTCCCCAAGGCTAATGTTGATACCAAGAAATCAGGCAGCCTGCTAATGTGGCTGCTTTACTGACATTTTATTTAATTTCCTTTTTACTTGGTCAATATGCTTGGCTGGTTTTTAATGTTTCCCTCCATTTTATGAATATGGCAACATAATAATATTCAATGATACACAAAATGTTGTCATTTAAATGAACATTTTTGTACAAATAAAAATAATGTCAATTTTAAATATTAAATGCACGAAAAAACAGGTCATCAATAAACTAAACTTTGACAAACAAACTTTTGTATGAAAGTAAAGTTTTAGTGCACTCAGTTTCCAGTCAGCTGGCATAAATAAGTGATCATGAACCCTCTAATTAAATAATAATAATCAGCCAATGTCGGTTATTTAAAGTTGCAAAAATCCCGATGAAGGTCTTCCTCTAATTAAGTGTTTCTCTATGTACCCAGATATGATTTCTAACGACAGCAAAGTAGTAATTTGTCAGACAGGATTTCAGCTGACAGGTAGGAACATGCTGAGCCAAACCAAATTTAGATACACAAGCTATTTTCTTTTTTCACAAACTGTAAATCTGTATTCCTCTCTGCACGAAAGCTATTAGGGTGATTTTTATGGAAGGTAAAATGAGGCTGGAGATTGCTACAGGGCTCAAAACTAAATTCTCAGCTTGCCGCGACTCACTGCAAGTAACTAATTCAAATGTGGATGGAGTGTATTTAGTAAATACCCAAAAGGTTTGTAGCAATAAGGTCTGGTGCAGAGGTCATTAACTGTCCAGATCCAGACCCTGAGGTTTAAACCGGGGACCTGTAATTAATAATTGATAATGTCCATGTTTTGATTTTTGTGAATTAACTCATGCAGCTTTTCTAGCCTTCATGGAGTTAGAGTTCCAGGAAACTCCGACTAATTACACGAACTGTCAATCATCAGCCAATCACATTAGTGAAATCTGATTAGCATTTGGACCAAAGAGTGTGGAGAGATTAGACGGAGAATAGACTTCAAACTGTGAGAAAAAGGACTTTGTGTGGCTTAATCTGACAGTCAAACACAGATTAGAATATGGACACACTCTTTAGTGAACAAAAAGAATAAAATGTTAGTCTTAATTAATAGGTTTTTTTCCCTCTAAAATGGGTCAGTAAGATTATTTGTTTTATTTGTGTTAGCCTCTTGTTTTTACTGGTCACCAGATTAGATATTGGGAATATTACAATGTAAAAATCCAATACAACCCATAAATCTTGTATATTGCATGCTTCACTGTGCACAGGCTGTAAAAATGTAAATAAAATGCAGCAACAGCATTTTTCGCTGAGACATACTGTACTGCCCTGTGGGGCTGCTTATTTCATTTCTTTTATGGGAGTATTATGTCTTTGAAATTATGGCTTGAAAAGGCTGTAGGGGGTAAAATGCAGTCACCCCAAACGTATTGTTTATAGTTGAAAAGTTGTAAAAAGAGAGTTCCGGACTGATATTGGTATCCATGGATACTCAAGGCTGTGACACAATAAGGTGATGTTGAGCCATTCCTAGAAAATATTGCCCTAATATCAGTGTATTAACACAAACAATAATGTACATGATAACTTTAATTTTGATTAATTATATCCCTGGTCTTGTGGATCACCTGGAGCTTCCCAATCTACATCTGATTATTGCAATACTGTATAAACCCCATATGTCTGACAATCTGTATTTAGTGTTGCCATAGTGCCGACTGATTTACCGCAACGTGTCAACACCAAAGTGCAATACGGTCTATTTCAGAGAAAACCATTAACAAATGAAAGGGTTAAACGAGTGAGGATTTTTGTATTTTCAATTAGATTTTGTATAAATCAAAGACAAGTGCACACAACTGAATGAAATTGAATTGTTACTTTAATTTAAGGGTTATTTACGACATATGTTCTTAAGGGACTGCAGAGAAAACCCATAAATAACACTTAAGTCAGTCCATAAACTTGAGTGTATTCTGCCGTAAAGAGAAGTCTCATGCCACATCATTTGTTACTGAAGGTCTCCTCAAGGTTATCGAGTTAAAGGATCAGACAGAGATAACGAGTCACTGCTGTGGTCTGTGATGTTCTGTGTGTGTGTGTGTGTGCAAGTTACTTTGCAAACATGAAATTACATCATGGACCCAAATGATAAAACGAGAAAGGACTGTGTTGATCGATTAAGATCTGATTTATGGCGTTTTACTCTTTAGCCACTCCAACTAAATCTGTTAAAATATGGATATAAGCTGTGCCTCCTTGAATCAGCTGCCTGGATGCCCCTGAAAGGTAACCTGCTACAAGAGCCAGTGTCATAACCTTAAAGTGCTTTGGATGATACAGTACGTGCATTTAAGCATTAATGTTGTGTATTGTGTGGGATTAAAACAAAGAATCCCAGTGGCGTTGGATAAATTACAGGATTTAAATACATTTCTCACCGTGTATTTTGTGGTTATTATATTAATGTGTTGGAATTCAAATAAATTATCCAGTTTTTTTTTTTTGCTGTTACATGGTTTCAATTGGAGAAGCTAATGTGGATGATGAAATGGTGGGCAATCGCCTCAGGAGGCCTTAAGTCTTAAATGAATTGCTAAGTTTTCAAGTTCGGATTCTTTTACTCAGCGGTGCTAAATGGGAAGTTTGACGAATGGGAATTTGCATCAAACGTGTTGTTAACCTTGAACTCTTGTTTGGGAACAGAGTCTCCTTCCATGTACTTGCTGAAAATCGGAGGCAAAGCTTGGCTTTGTGGGTTTTCTTTGTTGTGTCACACCCGAGGAGAACCTGTAATCCGCTCTCTTTATTCTTATGCAGTTTCAGCTTTACAATTTTACACAATACAGTGAGTGTCATGCTGCGTTCATAGCAACGCGCCGCGGGATCACTTTAGTGCATTTTTGTGCATTCTGTGCCGGTTGTCGGCATATTATGGTCTTAAGAGAAGACAGAAGTAATGGGCATTTCTTTTCACCATAAACCAAGGCTAATTTTAGACGTATTATTGCAATTTATCTTTTGTGGAAATGTCTGCAGAGAAGAAACCGCCATCGTGTGTGGTTTCACAACACCATCCAGAGCCTGGACATGACTTAGTGAGTTTCACTGTTTACTTTGTGAGCGCTCTATGGATGAGAACCGCTTCCAGCAATGCTTTCTCATGACGGGTTAGGGTAGCTACTTTTTAAGGTAGGGTAAGTGAAGCGGTTCTCCCACCATACTTGCCAAGTTACTCCTCAGGACGTTCTTTGGCTCTCTTTTTCCTGCTCATTGTGTGGCTGTTTGTCTCAACAAGACTTTGATAGATATTTTAGTCTCATTTCCACTGATCAAAATACCCATTTATACCTGCATTTAAACTGGCTTTTGGCCAGTGGGCTTGGATTTAATCGGCATTCATTCCCAGGTCAAATGACTTGACAACAAAACAGATGTGCATCTAGGCTGTATATTTTGAACTTCAACAGATTTTAATGTGGAAACCTTCCCTCTTACCAAAGCTTAAACGGATATTTCAATAATAACCACCATGCTGTTTTGATTTCTTCTTCCTCTGACTCGTGTGTTTGTGATGTCACAGTTCACACACGGGCGGTGGGAGTGGTGTTTCAAGCCAGGTTCATGTGGCTTCACAAATCCCAGGTATAACGTGTTATTTCTGTGTGACAGAGGCTTATGTGGATCTAGCAGAGGTCTCTGCGAGTCTGGATCCACCCTTGAGCCACAATTTAGTGCTGTTTACTGACGCACTGACTGACTTACTCACGAAAGGCTTTATCCTTGAAGGTCACTGTGGATAAAAACTCCCATCTATGAGGTCATATGTGGCTTCCTTTGTGTCGGATTACAAAGAGACTTGATAGAGGAGGAAGACAAAGGACACAGAGAGAGAGATACTCAACAGAGATGTTAAGTAGAGGAATTTGATTGACATGGGAGGTGAGATGGATCGGCGGATCTTGTTTTAACACAAGTGCTGCTCAGTTCGGAGCAAAGCCGAAACAAAACAAGACGTTTTAACAAAAATGTTCTGGAAGTGAGTTGTAGAGTTGTCAACAATAACTATCCTTCCATGTCAGCTCTTCCTATCATTGTGAAGCAGAATTCATTGGTGCAATAATAATTCCTACTGTGGCTGATGTGTAGTGTGACGTGTCGTAGCAGGACATCCTTTGGCATCTCTTTTTACTGCTCAATAGGCGGTTGTTTGTCTCAACAAGACGTCAAGCTTTGTAGAGAAGTGTAGAGCTTTGTATGAGAATAGACTGCAGGTGTTGAGGAAACACCAGTTGCAAGGAAGTACTGTTTTTCCCAATCAGCTGACGTCGTGGGTAGAGTTAGCTAGTCTAGCTTTTTTTGGTGCCCCAAGGGAAGGAAGGATGCCCAAAAATGGAATGGTTATTTTGGTACTGTTCCCAATGGAAACGCAAAAAAGAATAAGTACTGTACTAAGCCAAACTGTTCCATTTAATGCAAACACGGCTTAGCCTCCACATTTACATGTTGTGACCACGTGTCTGTATGTATAATAAGCTGTGACCTTATATGCTTCCCGCTCGTCAAGTAGATGGCGCACGCTTGTTTTGGACAAAAGAGTCGTCGAAAAAAGACAGTAACCATGGAGACTTACGAGAGAATAATGTCAGGAGGTCCACTGGTATCCACGTACTATACTATATTTACACTCTTATCATTCAATGAATAGAATACAAGGACATGCGAAAGAAGGCCAACTTGGAAAACTAGAATGATTTGACTTAAGAGAAGAGTCCGTCTGTGGTTGATGTCGCGGAACTGATTCAATCTCAGCTCGACATCATTTACTTCTTAAAAACAGTGCATGAATAATGCTTTTCACCTTTTTACTTGGTAGTCACTTATGTATTTCGTTGAATTATCTTAGAGGCATTGGATAATGATTGTGTTCTTTGTAATGCTGTTCACTGAACTGTTTTAAAAAGCTAAAGACTTTGTGTACAGTTCATTTGCATTTGTGCAATTGTGTGTGTGTGTGTGTGTAGGTATGTGTGTCCCCTTCTGGCAAGCGACTGAATAAGTAGGAAATTATGACCTTCCCATGCTGCTTGTCCTTAGGTGTATTATGTGCGTGTGTGTGTGTGTGTGTGTGTGTGTGTGTTTATTCTATGTGCATGCACACAGTGACACACCTGCTGCTCTGATGCCTGGCAGCGTCTGAACTGTGTGTGTGTGTGTGTGTGTGTGCACACGCGACTAACCAGAGTCAGTCATGACACTGAATACATCAGGCTTTAATTTGCACCAGATTCAGGGGAGCAGAGTTGTTTTTGATTATTCCTCAGGATGTAATTATGTCAAGAACTCACCGTATGATAATGTGGTGATTCATATTCCTGGTAATAAGTCCACAGTGCAGTATTTGCTGTGATATTTAATGAGAAAAAAACAAAACAAGTAAAGACTTGAATGAGTTTTCATATGATGTGAGAAGGTAAAAAAAAAAAAGAATCAAACCCTGCAATAGTCTAATTTATAGGTTGCTCCTGTTTTTTTGTTTGTTTTTCTCCATCACCTTTTTGTCTTTTATCATTTAGTAACACGGTTAAAAACAAAATGCTTCCACACTTCAGATGTAAAAGCAGCAATTTCAAAATATCCGTGTTTCTCTCTTCTTCATTCATGTGCTGTTTTCCTTCGACTCTGAAACTGGCAACCGCCATTTTCCCAGCACTAGATCCGTATATATACGTACATATCATACAAATGTGACTATTTTCTGGTTTATTTGCTCCATATAGCAACACAATCATTAAATCAGAATCATTTTGGTCTGTTTTGAAAACATTCTCCAACATTTTTTCAATATATTTTGCCATTTTATTGACCAAACAAGTACTCAATGAATTGGAAAAAAGTAATGGACAGATTACTAGATTATCAAAATAATCGTGCGTTGCAGCTCTACATGGAACAAGTCTCTTTAGTTCTTTATCCCTCCTCTCCATAATATGGCATAATATCACTGTGTCCAATACTGATATTACAAACTAAAGCATATACTGATATTACTATGATACATTTAATTTTAGACCTTTTCAACTATGAAGCTGTTAACGACACATTTGTGCCATTTCAAGCTGTTTCAAAAACATAAATCTCATAAAAAAAAACCATTTCTTCTCCCATAAAGAAGTAGAAGTGTAGAATTTTTTCAGTCCTATTACACAATATTTTATGCAATAATCTTAATGTTCTCTGGCTTTAAACACTGATACCATTTCCATTACTGTCCTGGATTAAACTGCTGTTCTTCATCCTTATATTTGTATTTTGTATATTCGTTTAAACTGATGAGTGTGTTTACTCTGCCTTAAATCATCTGTTAGACTGTTCCATAATTTAACCCCCCGAGATTGAAACACACATATGAGGGATTACAGGAGAAATAGGATTACAGTTTTTTGGAAAAGTAGTCTCTTTTCTCTGTTCAATGAAAACACCTTGTCTGTGTGTCATTATACTTAATTTACCTCAGATTACAGTCTTATGTTCCCAGTTATCCCCAATGCTGCTGCTGCTGCTGCTGCTGCTAATTAAACCTGGTCCGTTAATCCCCCGATGAACACAGTGAGGAAACTACGCTTGTACTGAAACAATAGCAGGAAAACTGCAAGTGCAATGGCAGACGTGTACATATACACAAATGTGCACATGCACTTGAGTGAGAGTGTGTGTGTGTGGGTGTGTGTGTGTGTGTGTGTGTGTGTGTGAGGAAAAATAAGGACAGCGAGAAGGCACAACGAATGTCATGTTGCTCCACATAATAGGCTCTCATGCCATTCAGGCTCCTTCTTCAGACTTGCTCTGTGACAGAATCGTGGCTGAGAGAGATGACACTTTCTCTCTTTCTCTCTGTGACACACACATTCACACACCTAACAGCACACACACACACACACAGGTTTGTGCAGCTATTCTTCTTAGTAAACTGCATTGACTTCCATTCGTTTGGACAGCCTGAACAAAGTGTTATTGCGCTCCTTTACTATAACCACTTAGTGCCTACACCTACCATTAACCTAACCACAAATAAAGTCTTGAAACGTAACCAGTTCATCAGAAATTAGGTTCTGCCTCATTAAGACCAGGTTTTAGTCTCCTTGAGGACTGCTGCTCCTGACAAGGTCAGTGTATATAAGTCGTTGTAGATCTAAATCCAAAACTGGTAAAAAGAGCTGGTTGGGTTAGCAGTTAATTCTCTAAATGCACTATTTTTCAGTGCATTTAGAGAAGTTCCATATTTATGATATTATGGACTGGTCAGATATTTAGCACCATGAACACAGACACACACACACACATCAGGCACGCATGCACGCACACACATTCCAGCAGGGTTAATATTCCCGGAATAGCCCAGTTGCCCGTGGACTGAGACGTGACCTGATCACTTTTCCTCTGATCAGGTTCATTTAGTGACTTTTAAGTGTTTTTAGTCGCGATGAAGCCTCTGAGGCCACAACAAGGCAGCGCTTCACAAAACACAGGTGAGTCAACCAACAGAACAAAACAACAAAACCTCTCACTGATCTTTAGAATCTTAAGAATCTCTAATGTAATGTAGAGCTGTATATTTACTATAGACCGAGTCCAAATCTAAATATTCTTAAAAGATAATAAACTAAAATATCTCACTGATGGTGTCTCATCCAGCTGTGTTTGAGTGAACTTTGGTCTTTTCTTTCATGATGAATAAGTAGAAGATACAAGTATCAGTAACTAAAATAAGTAAAGGTATTAGTTTTGTCATCGGTTTATCTCTCGTTTCTTTTTGTGATCCTCATTCAAACATGTTGTATGTGATCACTAAGTTTCTTCTTTAATTATTTAAAATCAAATTAAGGCCAAACGTAAAAGCATGTGTTCCAAAAAGGAAGCCACTGTCTTAATTCTAATAATCCTACATTAATATTAATACTTTTATTTACATAACACCTTTTAAACATGAATTGCAGCTCAAAGAGACTCACAATTAAAACAAGATGTAAACGATAATAAAATGTATTTAAAAAGCATAAATAGATAAATAAAAATATACTAGGGGAAGTGCTTCAAATGTGACAGAAATAGAGACATTTGTTTTATGTCACCAAGATACTAATCTGAATAAAGCAGTTTTTAGCTGTTTTCTTCTCAAAAGATCTGAGATGTAGAAGGTGCTGCAGAAAACTTTAAAATCAAATCTATGGGCAAAGGCAGTGCAGAGATGCTAAAAATGTAGTATTTTCTTCTTTTCAAAATCAGAATCTAAATACTTAATTCATCTCTAGGGGGGTTGGATGTGTTTCATTTGCTTCTTCAGAATTAGATAAAGTGTATATATACTGTATATTAACATGGAATAGAATATGTGCTCGTAGTTTAAAAGTGTAATTATGCTGTTAAAACCCACTGGGTTTATAAGAGTACAATTATTTCATTAAATCATTCAGTTCACCTTGAAGCAACTAAAGAACTGTATAAAACTAAATAAAGACGTTATGAGGATGATCTTGCTTTTTTAGGAATTTCTGGGAACAGATTTATCATCATAACAAAACGTGTGTGAGGCTGTTGTGACAGTAATGTGTTCATAAGTCATGTTATAACTCATGTAAAAGTGGCACAGACTCTTGTGTGTCCTCTCGATAAAAGCCGAGTGCTGTTACTTCATGTTGCTTAAAGGCAAAGAGAGGGAAAACAGTGAGGCAGCAGAGAGATTAGGCTCTTGATTGCATATGGTTCTCAATTCCGCTCCCTGCCACGGCCAATAACACCGAGGAGACACGATGCTGGCACAGGAGGAGGAGGAGGTGGAGGTGGAGGGGGTGGGGGGAGAAACAGGGTGGTGGCGAGGTTGAGTGTAATGGAGTCAAGACCCCAAACAGGCTGTCAGATGCTGCTCACTTGCTGCACAGCAGTCACTCCTTTCACACACACACACACACAAAGTCCAATATTTCTGCAAAGGCAGCTGCTGTGTTGGTGTGTATGAGCATGTGAGTTCCACCCCCCTCCCCCACAAAGATAAATCTTAATTACACAATGGAGTGCAGGCCATGTGCCATCTCATCATACCATGTCAAATCAGCAGAGAGTGTGAGGAGGAGGAGGAGGAGGAGGAGGAGGATATGAAACTGTGTGAGATGGAGTGAGGAAATGTGTTTGTCTTGTGAAAAAAAAAATGATGAAGAGTCAGAATTGAAAGGGGGAGAGCGAAAGATGGGGGTCACAACAATATAAAGGGAATTGTTTTTATATGAAATGTCTCCATCAGCTTATTTTGGAGCCCAAACCTGATTTTTAATGTATCTGAATATCTGCTGATGCAGATCCAAGATCCACTTCTTGTTTTTACCTTAATAACAAAACGAGTTGTCAGTAAAATTTTAATAATATATAATAAGAATAATATTCCTGACTGAAGTCGCTGCTGCTGCTGCTGCTGCTGCTGCTGCAGGGAGGGAAGAGTGCAGGTGTCACCAGATCTGTTTGTGTACAACATGTTGAAAATATTGGAAATAACGTTTGTTGAACGTATTTACTTTTACATGCTGTACAAACACTGATGAGGGCCATTGTTGTAAACTCATGTTACAGCCATGTTCACCCACCATATGTGAGTCAGTCAGTGAGTGAGTGAATGTGTGAGTGTGTGAGTGTTCCTGGTAATACTTACTGCAGAGAAGACAGAACAAACTGAAGTGGAGTGGCATGGAATGACCTCCAAGATCACATAAGTAATACATCTGTGTAACTGCCAATCTAAATAATCTCAGATTATTTAAAAATAAATAAAAGCGCACTCGGCCCTGATGCAAAATCAGGATCAGGACATCACCTACGAGTTTGTCCCGATCCTTCTAGGAACATGAAAGACGTGTTTTGTCATCACCGCTTTCGCTCCTCGTCAACATTTGCTGCTGCTACCAATGACTGGGTCTACTTTCTGAAAGCATAAGCCGGCGCATGAATACACACGTTTTAACATGTCATAGAAAAGAAAGGGGCTGGTGGCATTGTTGTGTCCTGCTGAGTCATCGTGTCCAAAAAAAACCCAGCCCCCCCAGAGTAATGGTTAATCGCGGAAAGTGTGGTTTCAGGGTAAGTGTACCTGTACACAGGTTGGGCCTGCTTGTGGTCAGATGCAGTGGGTTTTGGCGTGCTGTGGTGTGACAGGGCCAGTCAGGCGCACATGGAGCTTGTTGTTGTAGCCGTGGCGATGAAGAAATCCCTGTACAAACAGCTTTCAGCTCTGCTGGCTGGGAGAAGAGTTGGGGCAGCTCTCCCAGAATAAAAGCTCTTGTCCTTTTGTTTCCACCGCTGTGGGTTTTTGGAGTCTGGTCTGTGTGTGCTCCTGCTTGTATGTGACATTTTTTGTGACTATTCTGGACCTTTTGGTGTCGCCAACCTGACACCTCACAGAGATACCGTCCAAGACAGTGTCAACACAGGAAGTGTCATTTTTTGAGCCAGTTTAGTGAAAAGTAGTGCATTTGAATAGCAAAGAGTAACAGGAACCGGAAGTTTATATAACTCAGCTCTACTATATTCTGTTTTATTTTCACGGTTGATGAATGAATGGTTACATCACGTCAGAGGGTCATTTTGTGTTTACTCACACTAGGAACACAAGTAAACCACAATCTGCGACTATTCAGCTAAGGATTAATGCTCGAGCAAACTTCAAAGTAATAGTTAGACAAACTTAAGGTTAAAATCAAGTGACAAACACTTCATTTTACAAGATACAAGGTGCTACAATTGTGTATAAGCCTCTAAGGATTGGCATCATTAGCAATCATTTTATTCATACAGAAACTCTTATTGAGAGTAATCTACATTTCTCTCCACTGTAATAAAAGCGTTTGTTAAACCACATCCCCCGCTAGAGGATAATTTGCCAGATTATGGTCCCAATCTGGTCCTTCCGACAATCTGATTTTGGGATGGTTTGAACAGATTATCCTGTAGTATGAGGGGTTAACAGACGCAATTTTAACATCACAGTCTTCCCGATTTCAAATCGTGAGCAGAACCCTGTAATAACACACGAGAGCGAGTCGACTGGGAAACGGATGTTAAAAAGCGTACTTCTGTTCAGAACTGTAACTTGTATTGACTGGATCGTGTAGTCTGTGCTTTCTCAGGATTAAAACTTAACTTCATTTTAAATCAGTTACAAAGTTTGTTGTGTCTATAGTCGCCCATGTTTTTAAAATTAAGTCATATTTGAAAATCCTGTGTAAAATCCTGCATTTCCCTCGTTTCTCTGGGATTATTTAGCACATAAATGAATAAATACATTCTTAAAAGTGATGGTAGCAGTGTCTTGAGTTTGTAGCTATTATTATTTTAACCATTCCAAATGTTAAGTTGAGTTTCTGTTAGCACTGGAGCTGAGAGACTGCACAGCAGCAGAAACGTTAGCTTCGCTAAAGCAGTCAAAACATGCTGCTTTTTATACATGATACACGTCGCTATATTTACTGTAGTTCCTAAAAGTGAAATGCTTGTCTGCCTCGATGACTAAAGAGTAAACTACACAGCGCAGTGTTGCACGCAGTCACCGATCACAGCTAGCTTTATCGTCATTAGCAGATGGTTGGGTGTCAGAGAATGGCAGCTAACTGCGCTAACTGCGCTAACTGTCTGCTTCCAGCGGTTCCAGAGCAAAGTTGGAAGAAACAAAACATAAATATTAATAATGGCACCGCTTGTGTAGATGCGTATCGATACTTTGGCACTGAAAAAAAGGAGGAAATGGTACCAATTTGGTAGTGGTTTTTGATACCCGTTAGCCTCTATGTGCTACATGTGAATCCCAGAGTAGCTCAGAAGCTCCACAAAGTCTTCCTGATTGTGTCTGTAGCAGGATAATTGGCTGCGGTCAGTCATGCTGTCACTCAGACCTGCAGCAGATGTGACTGCCGTGTAATCGAGGTCTCACATATGCTCTGTCCCTCTGTTTTTAAGAGGACGTCTTTTTTTTTTTACAGTGAATACAAGATAAGGAGAAAAAAAGAAGCCCATATTGAAATTTAAACACTGTTTCTCATATAAATGTGCACACACACTCACACTCAGCTGGCTGCACATAAAGAGTATCTAAGGAGTGGAACACTGACATAATTTAATGCCTCAGTGCGTTCAACATCCGCTCTCTCTTTCCCCAGCTCTTCCTCTCATCCAGTTGAAGATGAAGTCAATGAATAACATGAAGTGTTTCCGTCAGTGTGTCCTTAGCATTTGAATTATGTCTGAATGTGTGCGAGCCATTTACAAGGTGCTGTGATTTTGGTTTTTAAACTAGGTTTGGGTTCAATATTACTTGTTTTTGTTTTCATTTAGCCCTCACATGGTATTATTTGTCAGTTTGTTATCTAACCAAACTTGGATAAACACCACAAAGCTGACAGAATCTCATTTCACACAAGAAGAACCCTTCTCATGTCTTGAAGGACAAGAAAACATTGTCTTTTTTTTTTACAGGTGCACTCCACGGTCAAACACAGACTGTGTTATTATGATAAGAGTCTGCTCCAGCTGTCTGTTTGCTGTCACTTCTGTGTGCTCAGGTTACACCTCCATTATCTGGAGAAGACTGACTGCCTTCTCCCTGTCTTCATTTGTGCAGGCACAGAAATCGTGGATAGAAAGAGCCTTCAGCAAGAGAGAATGTGTTCATATCATAGTGAGCGCCAAAGACCCCCATAGGTGAGTAAGAATGCTTTTGTTTGTACAGTATATCCACATGATGTAAAATTAGACAACTGTATTCTAAATCTTCTATTTACAGTATTTACAGTGTACAGATATTTTAGGAACAGTGTACAGTCGGTTCTCAAACTGTGGTACGTGTACCACCAGTGGTACGTGAGCTTCCTCTGGTGGTACTTGGAGGAAAATCAGAAATTCTGTTTTTGAGTGTGTTGAAAATTAAACAAATCACACAAAAATTATAATAAATTACATAATGATAATAATAATAATAACTAGAGGCACGCTCCATCTTAATCTAGTTTCACTATACCAGTGTGTGAAGTATATGAGAGGAAGAGGAGGATGATGAAAGAGCAAAAGATCTTATTGGGAATAAGTTACACCACTGTACATTATTTTAACGTTGGTGATAATGGAGTTACTTCAAGAGAACTCAGTCTAAGGTGGTACTTGATGTAAAAAGTTTAAGAACCACCGCACTATACAAATGAGCCAAAACCTTTAACATGATCCATTTTAAACCCACACATACATACAGTACCTGCTATAAAAAAAAAATTCCACACCATTTTGGAAAGCTATTCATTTTTAGCAGTCTCATTCATTCCTTCAGTATGCACATAAAATGTTCCTGCTCCAGATGGACGATAAAGTTCTATTCTGTTCCATTGGAATGGGTAAAAGTGAGTTATAAGTTACTACTTACTGTCTCATTTTCTTCTACAAAGTCAGCGCCATGTTGACTTTATCCAAAAATCTGTACAACAGCTTTGATGAACACACTCACAAAGTCAAGGCTCAGGCCTGGAACACACACAGTCCTGACGGTCGACTGACACCACGAGCAAACGCCACGCTGCCTAGACTGAGTGCACGTCAGTTAATGGTAAATTGATTACGAGCAGGTGGCGGAGAGGAGAAGAGAAAGACCTCTTTGGCGACGGTGTCGTCACACAGATGGCCGCACTCACAGCTCCTGATGGCCATGTCGTAGCTTTACTCACATCCAAGTGTCCACATGAAATAAATGAAAGCGTGGAAGAAGGATAGGATGGAATAGAATGGCATAAACTGTATTTCCCCCAGTGGGAATTTGTCATTGAAATTGTTCTTCTATAGCACATTTAAAAACAACCTCAGTGGCTGCACAAACAATACAGAGATAAACATTTACAGCGAGACAATCAGTAAAGCTTTCGCTAAGATAAACTGTAGGAGCCTTTCCCTCTGTTTGTATATTCTCATTCTTCAATTTAACTTGCTCATTCATATCGTGTTTTGTGTACTCATTTTATGTGATTGATGATGGCCCAGTTCCTGTATATGGTGCAGGTGCTGCAGCCTGGGAATACATACAGTCTTTAGACCAGGAGACAGTTTCAGAATATTTTTAAATGGCCATAACGAGCCATTAAATTGACGTATTTTCATGCAAACACAAGTGTCTGTCGCGCTCGGTCATCCGAAGAATGACTCGCACAAATGGTCTAGGATTCCACGGTCACTACATAAACGCTACAGCATTAACAGAAGATTGACAATCAAAAATATGTCTATAAACGCATAATCAAAACCAAGGTATCCTTCTCAACCAGTGCACACATTCAGACAAAATTCAAAATACTACATTTTGGTCAAATAAACAGCCAATCACAGCGATCTCTCTCACTGACGGATGCCAATTTAGACTTAACGCGCTGAATCAGCCGTAAATCTGGCTCTGCCAACACTAACAAGGGCCAACAGTGGCGCACACGCTGTGCCGACGAGGGCTTTGGACGGTCATCAACTGCCTGACAGCTGACACGCACTCACACATAAGGAGGACATGCCACTGCTTGTTAGGTAAACAGAATTAGCATAACTAGAGGAAAGTAGGTGGAAATCATGAGCAGGAGGAGGAGGGGGCAACATGTTCCTCAAGATCAAATCTGCTTTTTTTTTTTGTCAAAAACACTTGTGCTTCAAGCCGAAGGAAGAAGTAAAGTACCTTTGGTTAAAGATGACGGAAACATGAAGTGAAAATCAAAGCGTCCCTGATTCCCTTTCCTCCCAGAGCTCCCACTCCATCCTGCGAGGGGTGCGCTCAGCACTTAGGAGTAGGAATACCACGATTGATACTGTACAATTGAGCTGTCACTCTGCTGCTGAATCCTGATTTGCCGAGGGGGAAAAAGCAAAGACGAGGGAGAGGTAGACAGAGATTTGTGAAGAGTTGAAGGCAAAACTAGACCAAGGTAATGGAAGATTTTAGGCTCTCAGTCACACGGAAAAAACAAAATAGTTGATAAACTAACAGAAATGACTTCAGCTGGAAACACCCGGATCATTCAAACTAATGTGAGGGAGTAATGTGAATCTGTTACTTTGCTTTAATTGTTCACGCTCTCCAGTGCCGACCAATCAAATTACATTTAATGACATTTCAAGTATCAGCCCAGGTGCAAGCCAATTAAATCATGTTTATGTGTTAAAGTTGAAACAGTGCATTGTCCAACTGCAGCTCTGAATGGCAGACATCATGTCATCATCACGTATAGCTGCCTCCAGCATCAAGTGTCAGCTCTGCCCACTGTCAAGTACAGATGAGGCAATATGATGTTTATTGTTGGTTCCATACGGGTCAAAAACGCTGGATCGGATATCTGACACGATCACATTTACACTTCACTGAGCGCAGGATGTAAAGAGACATGACCAGAATGTGAGTGAAACAAAAACAGCTGTATAAAAGATGTCAAATGACATGATATCGGAAGATATTCAGGATTGTGAATCATTGCTAATAATGAAATAAATACAATCAGACCGAGTTGGAAAATAAAGAGATTTAGAGCGATTGTTCACTACGTGAATGAGTGAGTGATAAAGTAAAATGGTGTACCAGAATGAATGGAGAAAATCGAATTTCTCTATACCAGTGTGTGAAGGAAGTGAGGAAGAGGAGGAGGATGATGAGAGAGCAAATTATCTGATTGGGAATAAATCTGGTCTGTGTGTATGTGCCCTAAGATGGACTGGCGATCTGTCCCCGCCTTTTGCCTTTTTATGTCAGCTGGGATTGGCACCAGCGCGCCCCCGCCGTGACCCTCATGTGAAGCGGTAGAAGATGGATGGATGAAATGAATCTGCCTCCTGTGAAAAGTCCATACTTGACTTTGCTCGGCTTTTATATACCACTGTATCTCGGGAGAGCTCGATATATTCTCAGGTGGAACTTGGTGTAAAAAGCGTGAAAACCACTGGTTTAACAAAAAAGAAAAAAATCATTTTACATCACAATTCTGTATTCCTATGCCCCCCAGTACATGTAAGTACAGACAGTGACTACAGCAGCCCTCACACTCTTTCCCCCTCTCATCTTCCCTGTTATACAACCCTTTTCTCCTCGCCCCCCCCCGCTCACCGCTCCAGTGGCTTTGCTCGAGGCTCATACTTGTCAGGGTTCCACTTATTCTCTGGCAAACAGTGTATAACGCACCAATCTCACCTCCACTCTTAACCCCCGCTCTCCGCTCGTCCAGGTGCTGCTGTGGACGTCTGATAGGTCAACACGTGGGCCTGCCCCCCGGCATCTCCTCCAGTCAGAATGACAAGGCGGAGCGCGTGGCCAAGAACGACAGCCTGTCGGAGAAGTGGTCGATCAGCAAGCACACGCAGCTCAGTCCCACCGATGCCTTCGGCACCATCGAGTTCCAGGGAGGAGGACACTCCAACAAAGCCATGGTGACTCTCATAACATCTCAGAAACCTTGATTTTTACACACACACACACACACACTCAGTGGTTATCAAGACACGAAAGACACTTGAAACATAGTTCAAATCCAGAATTAAAGAGTCCACCAGTCCAGAATGTCCTCTCAATCCAGCTCGTCTTTGAGTGAAGCACACACCTCGTTAAAATGCATCGCACGTAAGAAGAATGACATGACTGCATCATGTTGGCGTGTCTAAAGGTAACCTCGGAATTAAATTACTATAAGTACTATGTAATTACATATAATTATTATTAGGGCTGTCAGTCGGTTTTAAATATGAACTCATTAATCAAGTATTTGCTGTGATGAATCACCGTGAGACGACAGTTTTACTCACAAATCAAGACGACACAACAGTCATCGTCACATAATAGCGTGAAATGTGCTCATTATTGCTCATTTATTATGAAATACACAACTATACATTTAATTTATAGTACAAATTAGGCCTGCAACGATTAATCGATCACTAAATTAATCGTTAACTATTGATAATAAATCATTTTAGAGTTTTTTTCTTTGATTTTTCAGCTTCTTAAATGTGAATATTTTCATAGAACAAAGAAATCATTCAAACTATTTGAGAGCATCATCATTTTGAGGTTTGGGAAACATTAAACCATATTTTTCAACATTCTCTGACATTTTATGGACTAAATGATTCATTTATTAAAGGAGGAAATCAGTGACAGATTAATCGCTTGTGTTTTAACGTGAAGAGTTTCACTGAGTTCTAATGAGACAATTTGTCCTGTGACATTTTATGTGAAAAAATGATAAAAGATAAATTATACTTCTATGTTACAATTTCATAATAACATGAAAACATAGTGATTATTATGTTTTCTTGTCCTGGTCTGGCAGTAACCACATCATACTGTATGTCCTCCAACATACTGGTTTGTCGTATGATTAAGTCAAAATTAGCTTTGATTTAATCCAAGGGTTAAATAATTAATCCAGACACACCAGGTAAAGTGACAGACATGCTGTGAAACAGATGCTCTATAATGTATGTGGTTATCACATGAAATGTGGAAGTCAATACGCAGAGGCAGGGCTTAAACATAGACACAGTGAGTGTATGTAATGTAAATATCTCCCCTGTTTGCACGTGCCTCCGTGCATCATCCCGTTTTCTGGCGTTTGCAGTACGTGCGAGTGTCTTACGACACCAAGCCTGACCTGCTGCTGCACCTGATGACCAAGGAATGGCAGCTGGACCTGCCCAAGCTGCTCATCTCCGTCCACGGAGGTCTGCAGAACTTTGAATTACAACCCAAACTCAAGCAGGTCTTCGGCAAAGGGCTCATCAAGGCTGCCATGACGACGGGAGCCTGGATTTTCACTGGCGGGGTCAACACGGGTAAAGTACCGCACACGTTCTGTATCATTTATTTATACAAACTGTTTGACCACATACAGTGCAACAGTCTGACTGTGTCCACAATTAACATGACTGTGATGTGGAGGAAAAACCTTTCATTTCTGGCCAGGAAATACTACTTAATGATATTAATATAAGATTCTTTAGTGTCATTTCACAGTGTTATTAAAAATACAGACAATGAAATGAAAAGATGTTCCTCTCCAGCTTCTGACAATGCAAAATACACAATGTAAGAAATAGAAGAAGGGGGGAAAAAAGGAAAATAACCCTTAAATAACCCTTAAATTAATATCATTCCCATGAATTACCTCGGAGTTGATATTCTCGAAAGCCTGGCATTGCAAGGAATCATTATTACCAAATTTAAGTAAAGTAGGAAATATATTCACAGATTCAACTAAACCTGGTTAAATAGTATTGTTGTTATTATGAGTGTCACTTTGTCTTCAGTGCTTGTACATCACATATTGTATTGTTTCTCACTCTCAAACAGAGAAGGATTGAGTTATTGATTACATTTATCAGGCTGGGCAAAGAAGAAGAAAAGAGATGGAGCAATAATGTTTGACAAGATGGAGAGAGAACAAAATAACAAAAATGCTGTTGGCTGTCGCGTGCACTTACCTGAATACAGAAAGGGATAGGAGGTAAGATTTAGTGACAGAATGAGTGCAGGGGGAAACAAGAAAGAAAGGAAGAGAGAGAGAGATGCTGAATAATAGATAGATAGTAACCACCATTACATTGTCACTGTGCTTCTGACGCGTTTGAGAAATCACAATTAAAACACAGGTGGAAAACACTGCAGGGCAGATCAACCTCTGGTAATTAGAAACCAGTTAATCCCCCTCTTTCAGCGTCTTCACAACTCTGCTCATTTTACAGTGAAAGAGGCTTTTTTTTTTTGACAAAACTCTTCTCATTTCTGTGCTTCTGTCTCAACACACAGGTGTGATTCGTCACGTGGGCGATGCATTAAAAGACCACGCCTCCAAATCAAGAGGGAAGATCTGCACCATCGGCATCGCTCCCTGGGGCATCGTAGAAAATCAAGAGGATCTCGTCGGGAAAGACGTAAGTCTGTGGAAAACAAAGAATAAAACAGTCTTCGTGTTTATATGTCAGAGTTATTACGCGCCGTCCACAGTTGTTGGCGCCTGTGAATTGCTCTTAACAGTTTATGAACCGCGGTGCCGAGTAAACCACATCCAATCTGTGACAAAGTCTCCCTCAAAGTGAAGCGGACAGCTGGCGGAACCACATGGGACCGCGGCGCATATGCCGACTCATCCAAACCTTGGGAATCAATGTTATAATACAGTTAAAGTTTCATCACAAAGTGCCGCACCGCTGAACACGCCGGGCCGAGCCAATTAATGCTGGTGGCTGGAAATGAGATGATAAACTGCTGAAGCTTCGTTTCATATGTGATTAGTCTCAACTGTATAATGACCAAATGAGTTTATCTCCTATTGTCAGGCCCAGTAGCACAAATCCACACTCTAAAGAAACTTGTTCTTTTATTTGTAATGGAGGTTTTGTCTGAATAAAACCTGCACAATAAAAAAATATAGTTAAAAATGCAAAGGCAAATGTCCAATATGTCTATTTACTGTACATCTGGATTATCTGGCTCAAATGGATCACTTTAATAAAAAACAAAAGTTATTAAATTCAATTTTATTTCTATAGCGCCAAATCACGGCCAACATTATCTCAAGGCTCTGTGCATAAAGTAAGTCAGAACACCTTTACAATATTATAGCGAGAAGAAGAGAAACCCAATAATTCACACAATGAGCGAGCAAAAAAAAATTATAAATAACTAATTTCCTTTTAACAGGAATAAATCTCTTGACAGAACCAGACCCCAAAAATGTGCAGCATCTGCCTAGACAGGTTGTGGTGAAAGGAAAAATGGGGGCCAGAGAGAGGCGAGGTAGAGACAGATGATAAAGACCAGAAGCAGATATAACAAGTTATCTCAAGGGTTAAATGTCCAGTGTGTAAGAATTAGTGACAAACTGAGGACTCCTCTGCTCCACCCTCCCGTTCTCAAACCTTCACATACATTCATATGTTCCCTCTCCTACTGTTTCTGCCATTTCTTCCTTCGTTTTCATTGGTTTATGCCTCGAGTTTGTGTGTTCAGAGCCTTTCCTCTTAATCTGTGTAGCAAGACTCCTCATCCAAGACCACAGGACATACAAAAGTGTTATTCCAAGGCTACAAAACCCATATTATTTTTATTATGTACATATTTAAGGGCCACATATTCAGTTTTTACCAAAAAAAAAACCTCCTGAAAAACTCTTTTCTCTTTTTGTTTTAACTCTGTCCTTGACGGATTCATCCACTGACTTCTTTCACTCTTTACATTACCTGACCTGAATTTCTGAAGTAGCATCGCTTCAGAAAATATTGTAATAAGTGCCCGATGGCGATGTTTGAACTTTTGTTTTCTCGTGCATTCAGTTTTTTCATGCCTTTTTTTTTTTTTTTTTTTATGAAAACAGCTGCTGAAGGTGAAAAACAAGACACTCAATCCCCGAGGCGGTTTAGTCGCATGGAAAGAAAGCTGCTGTTGTTAGACAAGTGCACTTACACAGGCAGACATCTTTCATGCTCGTAACCCTCATGTCGTTCTTCATTGATTTATCTCTGTACTTAGCCTTTAAGACTGCGGACATAACACGTTGAAGTAGTGCTGTCTTTACTTTTAGTCCATGGTTAAGTTTCCAGGTTTACCTTGAACCTTCTCCGTAAACTCCAATTGTCTCAGAACACAGCTGCTGTTCTCCATAATCTCGCACCTGCAAACCTCTCCAACCTCCATTATATCTACCGTTTTACCCACACTCTCTGATCTTTCTCCTCACTACACCTCCATGGCCTCAGGAGCTTTTTAGCCAAGAAGCTCCTCATCTCTGGAACGCTCTCCTTACAACCTGTCAGGCACACAGACTCTGAAAAACACAACCGAGACCAAAGGGAAAAAGTCAAAAGTCTTTAATGTACACGTTGAGTTCAGTCTGAGTCGGAGCAGAGAGGTGTCAAAATGCTCGGCGCCGGTACTCGCGGGTCAAACACAGGCACAGCATCACACAAAAAACAAAACATTCCAGGAAAAACACAGAGAAACGCTCACACTGGGGTGAAGATGATCTGAGAAGCAACAACTATTTATACACAAGAGGGGAAGGGGCACCGAGACACAGGAGCAAGGAGTTACACGAGCAGGGAAAATTGACAGGATGTTGGAATGAAAACAGACTAAACCAAAAAAATAAAGCAAGAAATGACAGAAACAAATCCGAACCCTAACCCCTCATGTTTGTGTTGATTTGCTGTATTTGTAAGGCGACCTTGAGGGTCTTGAAAGGCACCTGATGTGTTATCACGATGGTTTTGTTTCATGCTTGAATAAGGTGGTGCGTCCGTACCAGACCATGTCCAACCCGATGAGCAAACTGACGGTTCTGAACAGCCTCCACTCCCACTTCATCCTGGCAGACAACGGCACCACGGGGAAGTACGGCGCGGAGGTCAAACTGCGACGGCAGCTCGAGAAACACATCTCCCTGCAGAAGATCAACACACGTGAGTGGGATTTACGCTCACTTTTATCACGCTGACTCAAGTTTGAAAAGATGTTTTTTAAAGTAATCCAGGGAGCGACAACACCAGCGCCAGCGTGACGCCAATATCCTTGATTTAACAACGACACCACTCTGGGTTAATTGGGTTCATGTTGGCCAACGGGACTAAAGTGATTATAACTTGCTTTATACTGAACACAATCCTACTGATAGACACTGTGTGTATTTAGTGAGGTGACATAAGTGGAGTCAGAGCAGTTTTATAAGTGTCCTTAAAGCTCAGATAAACTCTTCCCTCAACATAAACTTCACTCATTCTGGGATGCAGATACGGTACATATAGCAACTTGTGTCTTGGAGCTCTGGGTCATTTTGGACAGAGTTTGGCCGCTGGTACGTAACATGATCTGGAGAATCTCAACGCTGATCGGCCTTGGAGCAAATGATACGTTGCGCTGTGCCGTTCGTTGCTTGTGCATGGACTTTTTATATAAACTCACCACGTGCAAATGTTGCGCCGCGCCAGGCAACAGCAACGACACAACTGCAAACGACTATGGTTGGAGTGTGACTGAAAACACAAAGAAGGACCAATGAATCAATCAATTCTTCTGCTTATACTGTAAAACCCAGTAGTTCTTGTGCTCCTGCTGTATACACACAATGCTCCCTCAGTTAGGTCTGGTAGTTTTGCTTCACAGAGCCTGTTTTCGGATGAAAGTAATTTGTTTCTGTCCATGAAGATGAAACAGGGGCAGAATAATCATCAAGTCTTGTTTGATTCTGTTTTTCTTGTGCAGCTGTCTGTTTTTATTTCAGAGCTGACATACATTACGCTCGTTAAAGGACAACGATGGTATATTTGAGTACTGTGTGTTTGAGGCTGCACACACACACATTTAATTTTGAGATTTTGTCCACAATCTGACGACGTGTCACGATGCATTTCTCTGTTTCCAGTTTTCACATTTACACCCTCGCTGGCAAACAAATGGATTTGCATTAAACACAAACTGCCTCTCTCTGCTCTCACACACACACACAGACACACAAGCACACGGAACGCTCTCACGTACACTTTAAATGCATTTCATAACAGCTTCTCACAGCAGTTTTTAACAAAAGTGTCAGCGCCGAGGACAAACCTGAGTCAGCGAGACGACGTCTATTTGTTCTTGTTGTCAACATAAAGCAATTTTATTGTTATTTCCTCAGCGTGTGCAGGTTTTAACATAAATGCATATTTAATTAGTGGAAATATTTGTTAGTAAATGGATACACGGTTACTCTACAAAGGGCAATATCATGCCTGTCAATGTCATTTGTGTTGACGGTATCAGATGTAGAACGTATAAAGTCCTGTGAATAACATAATTAACCTATCCTGTATGTACTTAAGACGTCCACCATTTTGTGCCGCCGTGTATCTTCAGCAGAACATACAGAAAAAAAAACAGTTTCTCACGTTTTTGTAAGCAGAAGGTGTGAACATACACATAATCCAAGACACTGTGGAACGGACGTGTAAGTGGCAGGTGTTGACGGAGACGGAGGTGGAGGATATAGGGAGAAATCCACTGTGGAGCAGCCAAAACAAGGTTATCAGGAAACGCAGTTCTATGCCTCCTCTGTTTATCTTCCAGTCTCATGACGTGTGGTCTTCCCTTTGTCATCCTATGCCTGGACTCAGTACAAATGGGGCTGGGAAGGCAAAGGGACGCCCCGGCGTCGTACGAGCAGCCGAGATACAAATCTAATTCAAATCCATCATGTGATTCTCTTTAACCTATGTTTGGAACCAAGGTGAGCACTTCCTGTAGATGTATGTAAGATGAGTTGTTCTGGTGAGGAAGGTGACTCTGTGTCACCACGTGTGACGTGTATCTGCTGCTGTCTGACCACAACACAGAGGTACGGTTCAGACCTAAGAGATCCACTCACAACCGTTCAGACCCGACATCTCCTGTGGCCACATGTGGCATGGGCTGCATGAAAATGTTTGTCATGGATCTAACTGTACAGATGAGTCTGTTATCAGTGTGTTTTGGCACTTTTTTCCAATAGTAATAGTAACTGGAGCCTTTTTCTTTTAGTACCTGCTCTGACGAGGTTCCAAGCGAGCTGAGCCGACACTAATGTGACATTGTCAGACTGCTGGCCACTGATTGGTCAGGAGTCAAACCGAACAATGCAGGACTGTAAATCAGTTAAAAAGAATTTAAAAATCACAAAAACTTGCAAAGGAAATGCTTAAAATCTCAAGTCTGGTGTATTTAGTGACAAATCGCTGAATAACGACTCGTTCAGTGGTATTTCAGTTCAGTGACTGTGTCAGACGGAGTCGCAGGAAGTACTGAACCATTCTGTGAGCAAATCTTTTTAATCAACTGATTCTAATGATTCAGTTACACTGAAAACAACTGCTTTCACCGTCATTAGATTGTGTGTTTGTGTCACATATCAAAGCGACGTCACGGCAGTTTTTGCCCACGTTGATGGTGTACTATGAAATATTGGAAAACGACGTGTCTGATACCAAACCGAGCAATAATAATAATACTAATAATAATACATTGAATTTAAGGACATCTTTCAAAGCACTCAAGGTCACCTTACAGTACATGATTAAAAAGCTTGAAACAATGAGAAAGCTAAAACGGTCACATAGAGAAGGTGGGGGGTCAATTCTAAAAAGGTGGGTCTTGAGTCTGGATTTAAAGCCGTGTAGGGAGTCAATATTTTGCAGATGCAGGGAAAGGTTGTGGAGAGGAGAGCCGAGTAGTGCTAGAGCCGTATAATGTAATAGTGTATCAGCGTAAGTGGTGGAGGGAAATAAAAGAGCTGATTAAATCAAAGCGCTGCTCTTGCTCCTGTAAATATGTTCAAATGTAAGTTTTTAACCAGTAGAAAGAAGAAAATGTGGCGATGAGTGTTAATAGTGTGGTGGTGGATACAAGTAAATGAACCGAGAAGAGTTAAAATACTGGAAAACTGCAGCAGATTAGAGTGAGTCGGTCTAGAATCTTTATTTGTATGGATTACATTTATGCATATTACGTACATTACGTACTCAAACTAACACCAAATGTGCTTTTTGTTGTGGTTGGATGTGAGGAAGCATTCAGAATACAGTGGACATACTGAACCTGAGCTAACTCAGGTGGGATGTTCATATCAGGACAAGACAAGGTCAGAGAGGCATCACCTAGTCTCTCACATCATAACCTGAAGGTCAGCAATGTCTGAGGTCACATCAGTTACCAGCGTCTGCTCTGTAACCTCTCCTTCAGGTCGACATCAGTGTCAACCTGAGGGGAATTTACTTGGGAAGCAAGCCGAGCCTTCTTTCAACCCAAGAGCAGACTGTGATCTAACTCACGTTTCAGAGTTTTATACGTGACCATGAAGCTTATCCAGTACTTTGGCCAAGGCATCATCAGAGTAAATAAATAAATATTCCCTTTTAAGTATTCATGGCTGTGAGAAATAAGGCGCATTCATAATTTTAAAGTTCTTTACATGAGTCTCTTTTCTCTTTTAAAAAAGAGAATAGAGTAATACTAAATATCTTAAATTAAATCTGTTGTTTTGTCGCGTGGATTCATATTTCCGTGTTTCTGTTTGTACGATGTATTCTCTGCCTCCTCATTCACCACTGTCGTGTTGGCACATTTTTTATTTGATTATAGTGAAATGAGGAGCGCGTCAATTTTCCTCACAGCAGGGATCCTGTGGGATTTGAGTGTAGCCTGAGATGCTGTCAAAGAATGTAAAGGAGGGAGAGAGCTGTTTAGCTCCAACGTCCTAAAGTGTAGGTTTGTCGGTTTTATATACACCACACATAACCACAAGCTTTTTTAAGTCACGCACCGTTTCCAAACACAACATGAAAGACGTGTGGTTAAGAGATATGCATAATCTCCCCCTGTGGTACATTTATGATGTCTGAGCAATCGTGGAGCTAATCCCGCTGCAGCTCTGTGCAGTTTTCCATGTAGCGCTGTCGTCATGTGACCGCTGGAAACGCTGGAGCAATAAAATTGGCCGCTTCATAATATTATTATTATTATAACCAGCTCCAGATTCATCTTATTTTTTTGCAATGGTTGCCACAATTTTTAAGGTTTGCCCACCTTCATACTTGGTTGCAGATACACAGATTGATAGATTAATCCCCAAATGGAAATTAAGTTAAATCCTGGACACAAACAAACAAACACATAATACTCCACAATAGGATTTAAAGATATATACAATTAACAGAAGGTGCATCAAAGCAGAATAGATAACTGTACTAGGGGTCTCAAATAACAGTGATCTAATTGGTATACACACAATATTTAAGTCGATATGATAATAATACTATATAGTTTATATATATATATATATATATCGCTGAACGTGGCCATTTGGCAGGCCCACATCCCTCTTACCAAGTAAATGTTCTCAGTTGGAAAGCAAGCCTGACGCAGGGCTTTACCATTCCAAACTGTACCATACTGAACTGGACCATGATGTAAACACAGCCTGTGATTGCTCCAGGCTCTGTGAGACTTCAGCGTTTGTCTCTTTGTAGAGAGCTGCTAATAGTGTTTGACTAAAGTTGGTCCATGGTCGGATTTGATGCTTTGGTGCCAGCGTGTTTGCTTTCCCACTGAAGTGAACTCTGACTGAACTCCTTTATTGTTCGCTTCAGAAAATAGTCATAGATGTTTGGGTTTAAATACTTTTATATACTTTTATAAACTTGAGTCTTTTGCCTGAATGGCTGCTTTTTTTCCCACAAGTTTTTTTTTCTCATCTCTTTTTTGAGCTGATGACGACTCGTCGTGTAGCTTCTTATAAAACTCATTTTAGCTCAACATTCCCAGACAGTGGTGTTGGCCCATCACCTTTTCTGTTATGTCATTATTTGACACATAGAAACCAAAATGGAGCATCAGCAATTTCACAATCTCTCTCTCTCCTACATCCTTGTTTTGTTCTCCATCACCACTAACTTTGAAAAGGATGATGGGAACTCCAGTGTTTGCCCCAGAGGACCTGAGACTCAAGATTCAAGGTTGCTTTAAATTGTCCCAAAGGAAATTTGTCGAGGACATAAAGGCTGCCACATAAAACCAAACACTAACACAATACATGATATAGACTAAAGCCCCTTTTCCACCTATGGTCCCAGCTCGACACGGTTTAGGTTGGTTTTTCCACTACAAAAAAGTACCTACTCAAGGTGGGCGGAGTCATCACTGCACGGCTGCATGAAACTGCCGCGACTTCATTTTACACGACACACACACAAACGAGTGACTTGTGACTCTCCTTGTGTACTTCCTCCATCACCGGACACAGTCACTGGTCTGAAATACACCGGCAGGGTTTTTGATGCTCCTCTATGAAATATTGAGATTTTCCTTGGGTATTTGTTGGAGATTAACCCACGTTTTTAGGATTGTTAAGTCTTTTTAGCTGATCTACACGTGTTTATCACAAGATGTGGCAGAATCATCGGCACATGTCTAAACCAATTGCCGCAGCACATTCGTGCCCTCTTTCCCAAAGAGACTCAACACCACACTTAGGTGACAGGAGTTTGTTCGTCCACTTCCTCCCGCAGGCTCCACTTCTGTACTCGATGTTGTGGAAGATGAAGTTTCTTGTGGGTTTTTTTTTAGACGCCTCCGTGAGGGAGAGTGGACGAGGTTATCTTTAGGGACAGCTCCGGCCGGGTGTAAACAAAATAAATGTCTTTTGACAGGAGTCTTGGTTTGGGAGGCTGTGAATATAGAGGATGGAGGCCACGCAGAGTGGAAAACTCCCGCTCTACACGGCTGAGCATGAGTTAGAACATGCACACAGATGTGAATGCAAATGAGTCTGGATTAAAGTGACAGGGTTTGAGCTGAGGGAGCACAGGACTTAGAGACACAGCGTTTATTACCATTGATCATGGTTATTTTTGATTTTTTTTTTTGTTGAAGAATGAATCGTTTTCAAATCAAAATTGGCTGATTAGTATATACAGAGATTATAAGAATGTGTGTGTATCCCATTTTTTCCAGCACACAAAATGTTTTTAGGAACAAAAACACGGGAAATTACCATAGGTGCATCTGCGGCACAGATCAAAAAGAGTTGCAGCTAACGATTATTTTCATTATCAGTTAACTTGTCGAATATTTTCTCCATGAAATGATTTATTGTCCATGTTGTCTTGTTTTGTCCACAAACCAAAATTCTTCTTCTCGTTTCAATAATGACTTTGTTTATATTGAGCAAAGAAACCGGAAAATATTCACATTTATGAAGCTAAAAAAAAAAACTTTTTAATTATTAAAACAAATCTAAATAGTTGATTAACCACCACTTCTGTTTTTGAATGTTTTATGTGATACAAAAAAATGTTACAGTCTATCATATTCACGTCTAGAGCTTAAACAATTACTCGATTAATCGATTACTAATTGCTTACTTAATCAATCGTCAACTATTTTGATAATCGATTCATCGGTTTGAAGCTTTTTTCATGATTAAAACAAGAATTCTGATTGTTTCAGCTTCTTAAATGTGAATTTTTTCTTTGTTTCTTTGCTCCATATAACAAAGAAGTCATTAAAACTCAATCATTTTGGTTTGTGGACAAAACAAGACATTTGTCGACATCATCATTTCCAGGTTTGACAAACACCGATCAACATTTTTTTTACGTTTTCTGACATTTTATGAGCCAAAAGATTACACGATGAATAGAGAAAATAAACGATTAGATTATAATAGATTATGAAAATAATCGTTAGTTGATTTTGATGGTATCTCATAGCGATGCTCCGTCTTGTTTTGAATCTATAGCGCGGTAAATATTTGGCTGAAGCTGTACTACTAAAATAATTTTGACCAAATGATTGCTCATCCCGGCAGACTCTCATCAATCTTCTTCTTCTTCTCTGAGACATTTCTTTCTCTTTGTGTTGTCCTCCCTTCCGTCTCCCGCAGCCCGTCGACATGGTCACACTCAGACATGAAGAAAATCAATAAAAACCACTGGCAACATTTAGTGCCGCTCACTCAAAAACACTGCACTGCTCTCCTGACATGTCTTCCTGCACTGGCTGTAAAGCTTTTTAATCACACTCACCTGCCTCACAGAGAGAGGAGGATGAGGAGGATGAGGAGAAATTTGTGAAGCAGGCAGTGAAACCAGATATCAGCTCAAGGTGTTTTCCCTGAAGAAAGAGAAAGGACACAATCGGCTTCATCCATGTTTTTGTTTTTTTTTAAATTGGATTTGCTTTCCCGGCCCAAAGATGAATAAAAGTTATTCATTTGTGCAGTTTAGTAAATACAGTCTGTGGGAATCCACGACTCACCTTGTTTGCCCCCTGAAATGGGTTTTTGAATATTGAGGGAGGCACATTTACCTCTGCCTACTGTGTGACCTTCAGTGACCCCCTCATACGGCAGCGCTTTCATTAATCACAGCGTGCGTAGAAAAGATGAAGTAGCCGGGGTAATTGAATCCAGAAGCCGTAAGACCTTGCGTCGCAGATTACCTGTGACACCGTGACCCGCGCTCTGCACAAGCCCCCGTACAGAAAGAGATGATGCCAAAACTACCATTCATGGAAGGACAAAAGAGGTGTGATACTCCTCTTCTTTTCAAGCACTATGATAAATGATGATAAGAATAATAATAATAACTTTATACATGCTGTATGTATGCAGTTTTTAAAAGTGCTTTCACACACCAGGTTTATGAAAGACAATAATAGGAGGAATTAAAGTACAATATTAATGGTAATAAAGGATTAAAATGAAATAGAACAATCAAAAATAAAGGTTTAGAGGTGGTAAAAATGATAAAAACTGTCAAACATAAAGAGTCAAGGTCAAAATGGGTTTTAAAAAGTGATTTAGAGGAAGTGAATGAATGTAACGGTACGTTATGTTGTGTCAGGGCTGAATTTATTACCTGACGGTTAAGCCGCTGGTCACAGGACGTCACACTGTCCTCTCCAAGCTCTTTGCTCCAGCCAATGAACAGTTTAATGCGTCAATAGTCCATAAAACACGTCGCTGGGGTTCTTTCCATCTGTGCTCGATTGATTTTGCCATTTTTTTTTAAATGAAATTGAACTGTGAGGATGAATTTGGGAGCTGAATTATATTTTTTTCCTGTTTAAATTCAGTTTTATAACTAAAACATTCAATTTCATATGAAGTTTTTCTCAGATTCAGGTTGTAAATCATTGCAATCATTCAAATTGATAAATTCAGCTTTAAGTTTTTAGTTCAATTTCAATTCCTAGTAGCACAGAATTCTAGCCATTCCCAAGTGGGAGTTAACTAAGGATTATTTTCATAATCGATTAACCTGTCCGTAATTATTTTCTCGATTCACCGAGTAATTGTTTGGTCCATAAAATGTCAGAAAATCTTGATCAGTGTTTGTCAAACTTGGAAATGATGATGTTCTCAAATCAGTCAGTTCATTTTAATGATTTATTTGTTATATGGAGCAAAGAAACCAGAACATATTCACATTTAAGAAGCTGAAACAATCAGAAATCTTGTTTTGATCATCAAAATAGTTGTGATTAGTAATGGATTACTAATCGAGTCATTCTTTCAGCTCTAGTCAGGTCTGAACTGGCTCTAACTTTATTTTCATGATCCCTGTGGCGGTGATGCATTGATGAACTGATAACGAGAGTGTGGATTAGTAGATCAGAATTGCTAGATATGAAAGAAGAACCATACTCATTCAGTGAAATAATTGGGTTAAGGTGTGATCAAGCATGAACGGGTTGTCAAAAATCATAAACATGAGCCACCAGACGGTTAAAGGCTGGTGGAGGGAAGACGGAGAAAGAGACAGTGGGCTGGAAACAGCACTTGCCACAGGTGTGGTTCCAGGTTGCATGGATGTGATGTGGTGTGGAAAGAATTGGAGTTCATGGTCTAATAATTTGGGTTTAAAAAATAAGAAAAATAAGAGCAGTGAAACGCTGGTTGGAAACAGCCAGCTTTCTGTGGCTCACCGTCATAAAAAAAGCTCCTACATTAAGTTAATCGTGGTGAATTCCTATTATCGTGATAATCATGAATGGAGAAAAATGTCGATATTTTACGCAATTGACTAATGTCCAGCTCACCAACATACAGTCCTTGTGATTGCTGCATTGTTCCTCACGACTGATTAGAATCTCGTTACATTGTTATTTTTTGTGTTATATCATGAATCGCTATTAATTTGGTCAGGATAATCGTGACGGAGAATTTTTATATCGTCCAATGCCAATTACTGACACAATTGTTATATTATTTATGTATTATTTATGAATTTATATAGATAGTTTGATAGGGACATGCTGTAGTATACTATGTTTACATATGGAGATTGTAGCTATTACTCTTTGTAAAATAAAATAAAACACATACAATTGTGGCACCTGATGGGTCAGAATATGGTGGAGGAGACAGTTGTTGTTTAAAAACACAAATATCTTCTTCTCTTTTTTCGTTTTCGAATGTTTAACGACGGTAACGTCTTTGTTTTGAACATAACATAAACACAGACAAACCCTAAAAATAAAATACATCACCGCTATTGTGCGACAAAGACTTTCGAGAACTCCAGAAAGAGGAATTTCATCCTCTGCACATTCTCACAATCTGATTACCTCTCCAGCGATGGGCTTTACACGGCCATCTAAAACAATCAGGATTCCTCTGAAAGTGCTGAGTCACGTAACACGACGCCGTACTGTGCGTCTTATTTAATATCGAGGGAGAGTTCAGGTGAATAAATCCTCCTGCATAGATGGAATAATTCAGCTTTCCAACCGAAGGATTAAATTAAAAAAGTATAATTCAGTAAGTTCAGTGGGAGAAGCAGATGGTAGAGGAGGTTTAAGACCGGACATTATTACGTCCATCAAGCCAAATACAAATCTTTCCTACAGACATTCTATGTATTATAATAAAGTAAACAAAAAGAACATTATCTCAATTCCTCATGTGGAGGACAAAGCTGTAGAAGATGGATGGATGGATTACCATAAATTAGTGTTTTAGTCCAGATTAAACTAACTAAGACCAAGACCAGAGTTCACTGAGAGCAAGATGGAGAGGAGTCATCAGTGTAGCTCATTTCTAGTCTCTATAAAACTAATCTATATGCAGAATTGTTTCCATTGCACATCAATCATACGTATATCTCTTCACGTGCCACGAGCCAGACCAGCAAATTGGGGTTAAGTGACTTGCAAAGAGGGATTGAACCCCTGATCTTTAGGTTGGAGGACGATGTCCTTCCTCTCCTCTTCATGAATCCAGCTTTACTCTGTGTGAAGAGGGACAGCGTGGGGCAGCAGCCAGCTGTTATTGTTGTGTGAATCTAAATAAAACAGCTGTCATCTTTGCTGGTTTTAATTTGAAAATCCCATGTCCTCGTTGAAGATTTGCAACCAGACGTTCACCAGCTGTCGATCACACTGGTGTCCACTCAAATGTGGTGTACTTTCCCATAAACTTCTGTTTTTCAACAGCATTCTTACTTCCTGATTGACTTCATCGAGGAAAAATGCACAATTTTGTACATGTTTCTATATGCAGTCTACAATCCAAGTCTGATATATGATTAAAAACTTCATAGAATGGTCTTTAGTAGCTCAACACTAACATGAGGTCCAATAATTTTAAAAAGCACTGAAGAAAAATAGGATTTTCCTGTGTTTTGAACCGCATAGTATGTGCATGCATGTGTGTGTTTACAGGTTTTATACTTCTTTATGATCTTTTCCGGTAAAAACACTGACCCTTTGCAGGTCCAGTGGTCCGCAAAGGGACCAAAACCTGATCCTAATGAACCAAAACTAAAATTTCAGAGGCTCTGGTTAATGATAGTGGTGAGATATGAATGAATGGAGGTCAGTTTGCAGTGTCCTAACAGAAAAAGCTGTACCTTGTCAGGACTAGTAGTCCTCATGGAGACAAAAACCTGGTCCTCATGTGGCAGAACCTCATTTCTGAGAAAGTTTACAGCTAGAATTTTAAATTTAAAGGGATAAGGCTTTATTTGGACTGTCCAAATGAATGGAAATCAATGCAGTGTCCTTAGAAGAATAGCTGCAGCAAACTCTGTGTGTGTGTGTGTGTGTGCGTGCACATCATGCAGGTGGAATTCTCTCCTCCCAATTAGCCCTGACACAGCTGTGCTTTCCCCTCCTCATCTGCTCCTCGGTGGGTTTCAGTGGAACAATAATCATTAGATCCTGCGGCGTCCCTGGCCTCCGTAGCTCACCAGCCATCAATATCAATGCTTTGTCTGGCACAACTGCAAACTCACACACACACATGTTCACACACGCTGCTAATCACAAAAACACACGTGCACAAGAAATGGATACAATCTGATACAGAATGCAAGTCATCCGTCTGTGTGTGTGTGTGTGTGTGTGTCTGTGTGTGTGTGTGACGTGTTGTGGCACGGTGACGTGTCAGCGCTTTGAAGTCGGCGAAGGCCCCCAAAATATTCTCCTTATGTAACTGTCCTTGTTCGGAGGCCATGTGAGGCTGTGTGAGGCAAAGTGTAACCGTGTTGGGTTTGTTTTCTGAAGCTGTGTGTGTGTGTAAGTACACGTGTGTGTGTGTGTGTGTGTGTAAGTACACGTGTGTGTGTGTGTGTGTGTGTTTGAGAGGCAGACGATGTTTTTCCTTTGTGAATTATGCAGACCGGGATGAGAGTGATGGGCCACTTACACAGCTTTTGAATTTAGAAGGGGTCAAAATAACCGGCAGGGAACACATTTGGCCGCAGTCTGTGTGGAAACACATCACATCAGCTGGAAACATGATTTCATTTGATTGAAGCCCATTGAAGGACAAAGTGGATTAACGTCACTGTGACTGTGATAATCAGCCACAGCGACAACAAACAATCATTCATTAATAATGATGGGGTCAACATCATTGCATCGCATACAGAATCCAATGCAATGACAAAAAGCCTATATTTATATTATATACTATAGTATATTGCATGCTTTACTATTCACATAAATAGTAAAAAAAAGTCATATAACTGTATTTAATCTTTTGTACATCTTGTTTTATATGCGTTTTATCACTTGTTGTTTTTTTTTACAGTGAGCTCTGAATGCTTGCGCCTTTCAAATAAAATCTATAATTATTATTATTATCATCATACTTAACTTTGTTGTTATTCATGAAAGTGTTATCGCAGGAAAAGTCAGAATGAGATTCTGGATGTGGATTACACTGAGATCACTAAAGGTGGGGATCAGAGAAAGCGTGAGTTAAGAATGAGAGTTAACAGGAGTTTACGGTGTCTGCAGTGTCTGCAGTGGCGAGGAATAAACAGCACACACTGTACAAAAGAAAACCAGTAGCTGGAAAAGAGGTGAACAAGAATAACACTGGAAAAATCCCTTTGAGATCTTTGAAATAACTTTCTTATCTGCACTACCTTCTCCCGTACGCAGCAGCCCCACTGCATGCAGAAATCACCCACCTGGTAATTATGCGTAATTACCCCAAATAGCCTGTGATTAGCAGGTGATGAGCAATCTCTGTGTGAAACGTGGGGATTTATCAGCACAAACGCTCTCTCGCTCGCTCTCTATCTCGTACACACAGATTTTTATTTTTTTTAAATAATAAAAGGGAAATCGTTAGCTTTAATAAGTACAGTATCTTGACAGAAAGTGTCATATTTTCTATTTATGGATCCAATATTCCCGCTGTATTGAAGTCTGGATAACTTCTGTCACTCTCTCTGTCCTCAGCTCGCCTCGACTGTCTTCACTTCTCTGTCCTTATTTCCCCTCCGTTGCCTCATCCCTCTCTCTCTGGTTGTGTGCAGGTATTGGTCAGGGTGTGCCGGTGGTGGCTCTGATCGTGGAGGGCGGTCCTAATGTCATCTCCATCGTGCTGGAGTACCTCAGGGACACGCCCCCGGTCCCCGTGGTGGTGTGTGACGGCAGCGGCCGAGCCTCGGACATCCTGGCGTTTGGACACAAGTATTCTGAAGAAGGAGGGTATGCACTCATACTATAACTGATTTAAAACAGAGCAGGGCTGCAACCAATAATGGATTATTCATCAATTATTACATGAATTGTCAACTATTTTGATTTATCTGATTGTGCAGCTTTCTAAATGTTAATATTTTCTGGTTTCTTTGCTCAATACAACTAAGAAATCAATACAATTGAATCACTTTGTTTTGTGGACAAAACACGACATTTGAGGTCCAGCAAACACCAACCACTATTGTGATGGATGGATGGAGCAGCAGTTCACTTGACCTTCATTTTTAATTAAGTTTTATGTTGGATTTATCCACAAACTGTACTTCAGTCTCACCATATTCAACCATGGGACCATGAATCTGTGGTTTCAATGTAAAAGTTAATATTCACTATTAAAAAAAACAGGATTATGATTCAGTGAACAGCCTGAACAACACAGGAGAAAATATTATTGGCATCTGTCTTCAGTTTTCCTTTTCACATTACACATTACATTACTCCTCTCCAACGCAGACTTTGTTTTTGCTTCTCCGGTTGCCAAGACATTTTTCAGAGGGTTTTTAAGATCTGGTAAAATGAGGCATTTGTAAAACCACAGCACAGCTGCAGCTGCAGCTCCTTCTGTTGGATTAACTCTTCTGGCACCTCTGGGGTCACAATGCTACGAGCTGCTGCATTATTGGCTTTGCGGTGCAACAAGACAAAACAGCAACAGACTTTACAGGCTTTGAATCAACATTTAAATTGTGAATATACGGTCAATACCATTTTTATCAGTAACATTAAAACGTTTTCTTAAATGAAAACGTGACTTGTGACTCTGTTTGTGTATAAATAAGTACATGCATTAATACTGGTGTATACATTTACTTGTATTCTAGTTATAGTCATCAAAATTAAACCTTAAGAGCAAAACACAAATAATTTACGCTTTTGTAACTCATGAAAACGTGTTGCTTAAGTGTTTCTCTCATACAAATATTATCCAGTGTGGAAATCAAATGTTTCAGTTCTTCTAAAACAACCACAGATTCACACAGGCTGCACAAATGTCACTTCATTTTCTGTCTTGATTAACTTTGTTTTCCTTTACATTTTAATAAGACACAGTAGCTACAAATGAGTTTTTACAGCCTCATATATTCAGTTTTTATCTGAAGGCAAATGTGCACAATCACATCTCACCAAGGACTCGGAGACAGTGAGTCGCAGTCAACCTTCCTTTACTGACAAATGAATCTAATTTCCTCGCTGCTCCCGCCTCACTCCAATTTCCCCCTTTCATTTTTCTGACACTGTATTGTCTTCTCCCTCCCACTCTGCAGCATAATTAATGAGTCTCTAAGAGACCAGTTGCTGGTGACCATTCAGAAGACGTTCACCTACAGCCGCACTCAGGCCCAGCATCTGTTCATCATTCTCATGGAGTGCATGAAGAAGAAGGAGCTGGTGAGTGTCACTGTCATACCGCCGCACATATGTCACAATACACAGTTATTTTAGCATATACTGAACATGTGTGTGCGTTAATGTTACCTTCGAGGGTCCAGTGTGTAAGAATTAGCGACCTCTAATGGTGAGACTGCAGATTTCTATGTCCGTTAACTCCTCCCTTTTTCCGTCATTGAACTACGGTGGCCCTCACATACTAATTTCCTGTGAAAAATGTGGTCGCCCCATTTTGTCTACTTATCTAAGTAAGTTTCACTCTTTTAAAACGAGGACTATTGAATCCTTAAGATTTATCACAATTTCTCTATAATTTAAGTGACCGTATGAATGAAAGCAGGTTATTATTGTGTTCTATTAGCAGCGTATTAGCAGAATACGAGGTTTTTGTTTGACAAGCACACACGTTTGTTGTTTAAAATGTACATTTTTCTTTTGAAAATCCCACATTTGTGATTTAAAAATGAGAAACGATTGTCATACGGACGTCAATAAACGTAGTTATTTGAAAATCATGTGAAATGTGCGATATTGACTCTTTTCCAAGTAGCTCGTCCATCGGTGCTGATGTTGTACAAATGAAAAATAACAGTAAACTTGTAGAACTGGTGCATCTGCATGACCACACGTGTCAGAGTGCAGGTAAATCAGCCAACAGTGGGATTAGATCATATCACGTATGCTGTACTGTGTGTGCTATGTCATCAATAATCAGACATTGGACAGAATACTGATGACGGCTTGAGTTGATGTAATCCTCCTCCTTTTATGTCTTCCATCAAAAGTCGGGCTTTTCTCTCAGTGCAATCATCAGCACCTCAGGCACCGCGCAGGAGAAGCCAGAATTGATTATAGTTGTTGGAGAGAGACAGAGACAGATGGAAAAAGATGTGTCTTCTCTTCTCTGTTGTTTCTGTCTTTTTCTGACTGAGGTCATTTCACCTGATTCCTATTCATCAGGCTGATGGACATCGCGTGGGGGTTTCCTTCCGCTCTCGCTCAGAAAATTACAGACTGTGTCTTTATCTACGACAGAAATGATGATTGACTGCAGACACAGTAGTGAACATAAAGAAGAGCACGTCCAGAATCTTAAAGATACCTTGGAGCAGCGACGAAGAAGACGATGAACTTAATGTCTCTTTTATCTGTTGGTTCACCGGTTTATCTGTTAAACTGTGGAGCATGGTCAAGGTTAGCCCGAGAGATGTGTGTTCCCTTAGGAAGAACACGTGATAAAGCTGGAGTAAGTGTGGTCATGTTTTGTCCTCTCAAGCCTTCCAGGAGAACCAGTGGATGTTCAAAATCCTTCAATCCCACCCTAATAGTGGTCATTATCTCTGCCGTGGAGGTTATGTTTTCATCGACACGGGTTTATCTGTCGTTTTTTTTAGAATTAGAATGAGAATGAGTTTTATTTGCACACACAACAATTAGTGATAGTGGATTTGACCTCTGCATTAAATTAAACCCATTACTTTTTTTACGCACCAGTAGAGCAGCACTTATCTGCACCAAGGTAGAAATGGGGGGGGGGGGGGGTGGGTACTTTGCTCAAGGGCACCACAGCCGTTTGACTTGTACCGTATTTGAACCAGCATGCTTATGTATAAGCGGGTAAAGTTCTGTATAGAACAAGAAAAATTTCATATAAAACATAAGCGACAAAGTGTTAAATTGTGCACTTTACCGGACAGACAACACACATGTAAATCTATGTAAAGCTTTGATTGATTTATACACTCAAGGAACAGGAACATTAAGCTGACACAGACGTGTACATGAAACCACGGTCATTTACCTGCAAGCAGAAACAGAAATGCATTATTTTATTAAATAATGACTGTAAAATATACTTTTTTAGTCATTTTACATTGAAAACTGCCACAAAGAAAGAAAAAGAAAAGAAAGTGTTTGTCCTGCATTCTGAAAAGAGCTTAAAGATTTGTGCCTGGAGGCGTTTTCCACTGGAAACTTGTCAGACTAACAGTCTGGTACAAGATAATAAAGTGCTTTAAAGATTAGTGAGAGAAATGTGTAAATCAATATTAAGACTAACTGGGCTTAACATGAGTCTGCTTGGTTGTTTTATTCCCCCCCCATATTTAACAAACTGATACAATGAAACTAAAGTACATGCTCTACAGTTAAATATCGCTTCTAAAAAACCTGTGTTTCAGCTTGTGTCCTGCAGGCAAGTAGTGTCAGGCCCATGTGGACTTCAAGGTCAGGCTGTGATTTGTGAAAGCAGGTTAGAGAACACATGTGGACCCGTTCACTCATGTTTGTCCTCGCTCTGTGAGTCAGTCTGTGCGGGACAACAATGAGAGAGACAATGAGAGTGTGTGTTTGTCCCTGTGCCAGTGCGCCTGTGCTTCTGTGCTCTGCAGTGAGGAAAACCCAGGAGTAGTAGGAGGAGGATTAAACGTGGCTTGCCGGAGTATTGTATGAAGGAAGGAGATGGTGTGTGTGTGTGTGTGTGTGTGTGTCTTTGTGTGTTTGCTTTACAAGGCAAGTGGAAAGAAACAGGAGGATGTTTAGACCAAAGAAAAGCATGGTTTATCGCCTCATTTTGACCGTGTTGGTTTATCCGTGAAAACACTGTGTCGTCGTCGTTTCCTGTTGCCTCTGCTTTGTTCGCTTTGGAGCTCTGGAGCGTCACATGACTCAATTTGCTCCCAGTTCGCAGGCAAAGCTCCTGAAAAACGAACAGTACCGTATCGCAGACGACACATTTGTGCAACATTTCAAATTTATTCTGGTTTTCATGTACACTTACAGTGTGTTTTTTTTTTTATAAGCAAAAGCATTTTGAGGTTTTGGTGTTAAAGGGTTAAGAGTTCACTGCGCACTTTAAATCCACAGAGATTGAACAATATCACAGAACCTGAATAAAATTTAATCTTTATAACACCGATGGGTGTGCTTTTTAAAAGTATGGAAACACACCGGCAGCATTACATCTTCAAGTCTGATAAACTTTCCCCCATCATTTTACTCCAGAGAACGCTTACACATCACAATAAAAGCACGTAAAATGAACAAGATATCGGAGCTTATAGCTAGATTCTCGGCTGGCAGTTAACTTAACATACAAGGAGAATGATGCCAATAACAGTAAGTCTTTACATCATCAGTAAGAAGTAAAAATGCAACAATCAGCAAAGCAAACAGCCTTGTAATTAAACGACAGAACGTGATATGACGTCATCACTCGACGAAGCAGGATCTGTTGTCTGTGGGTTCTCTTCGCTGTGTCTTCTACAGAACGCTCACTTTGAGTGTGTTTTATAGCAGTGATCCACTTTACCGTCCTCTGGATCTTTGGTAATCCAGTGAAACGCTCTTAAATTAGTTTGTAGTCTGACTGTTCCGGCATCCTGGTGCCACAACGTCTATTCACCATCTTGTCATATTGCCAGGTATGTGTGACGTCAGCTACCAGAGCTCTATACTCCGCTCTGTGTAGGTTTTATATAGGCTATAAATCCTTAAATGGATGGTTCTTTTTTTGTACGTCTTATGAGGTGCTGATATATTATCAACACTGACTTCAGTGCACTATCGCTAAGTACCACCTTTCCCGTGGACTCATATGGAAGCTGGACACTCACGCTCACTGTGAGGACAGAAGATAAAACCGGTTTAAGACATTTTAAAAAGGGTCATGCAATAAAAAAACTATACACCTGCTTAAATCCACAGTTTCCTAGAACTTTGGCCACTTTTATCTCACCAATGGAAACTCATTCTTCTGCACCAAACTCCATAGAGAAAATCACTGATTTTACATCATTGAGTTTCTAATCTGTAATCGTCTAAGTTTGGCCTTCAGGGATACAAACGTACCAAACGTGGCAGCAGTCGAGCAGCAGCTCTCGTGTCAACATGAGCCAAAAACGTCTATTTTCTTGGTGCAAGAGAGTGAGAAACTCTTAAATGAGAAAGGTAATATACTTTAGAGTTAGAAGGATCCAAGATAGATAGAGAAAAAAAGGTGATAATATATCAATACCTCATACAAGTACACTTCAGGTAAACTGAACTATCCCTTTAATATGCACAGAATAACCTTAACTTTACATGTGTGATTTATTTTTGCTTTAACAGGTGTATTTAAGGCTCATGACTGTCCTGGTTTCATTTTAATTTCATTTCACGAGGTCCCATCCTCAAGATAGCACTCCATATAAACCTGGTTAGACAGTAAATTGTAAAAGCATAGAAGTGCAGCTCTTTGCAATATCTGCTCAAAACAATTAACGTAACATAATGTATTCAGTCAAAGGAGGAGGAGGAGGAGGAGGTGGATGAGGGTGTTGGTGGTGGTTAATTACATAGTTAATGAATGAATAATGTGCCAGCTCTTGAGTTAAACAGAAGGGCAACATATTTAAAGTATATGCTGTCGATGATGAGGTATATAAGTGCAATGAAAGGGAATGCGAGATGAAAGCGTTTGTATCCATTTGTCTGGATGATGAGGCTAATTATCTCTCTCGTGCATGTTCACGGCTTATCTTTTATCTTTTTGACACAAAGGTGGTACGTTCCGTGAATGTCAAACAGGTAGAGAGTGAGCAGACTCCGTGTTGGACTCTGTGCATTAATGCCCTGTTGTCATGTACATTGAACTTTTGTTGAAGGTCTAATTAAAAAGGAGAAGTGTCTCTTCCTCCCTCCCGCTGCCTCACACTTCCTCTGTTCTGGTATCTCCCAGCACGCTGTGAATTATTTAGTGTAGTGTAGTCCTTATATGTTTCATTTGGGTAAAATATGTAGGAGAAACTATACCAGCCCACAATATTCCTCCTCCTCCCTGGCAAGAGGAACTAAGTGTATGGAGGAAGAGGAGGGAGGAGGAAAACGAGATAAGAAATTGTCGTCGAGTACGAAAACACAGTTTGGTTGAAGAACAAATATGAAAATAGGAGAGTGAAGACTTTGAGCCACAAAGCAGGAGCAGTTTATCTGTTTAACATTTCATGAATTCTTTCTTTTTTGTCTCGACAAACTGAACACTAGTGGTTTATGGTCCATTTTAGAGCGGATACACGTCTGAAGCTGGCCATTAACTACAATTCTAACCTGTTTTTGGCTAAATTTCAGCTGTTGTTGGTCGTTGTTTGTCATGTAGTGGACAGTGGGATGACACATCAGAAATATTGGTAGGCCAAAGCAGAACCACGACTCACTTAGTTAGCATGAAGTAGTCATAACGTAGGAAGTTCAGTTTATTGATGGAATCAACTGCACAAGGAAGAAAAAACAAGCTATAAAGTAATCAGAGCACATCAAGTTAACAAGATTAAAAGTAGTCAGTTTACCAATTATTTACATTACATTACATTACATGTAATTTAGCAGGCGCTTTTATCCAAAGCAAACATTTGGGTACAAATAAGAGCTAGAAGTAAGTAAGAGCTTCAAGTAAGTCAAGTAAGCCAAACTATGAAGTGCTAATTATTTCTGTAAAACAGAAACATCAATTAGGGAATGTGCCTCTGCCTTGTTAGCATCATTGCTAGTTGCCTGGGAGTGTTCATACAAATCTTTATTGACAATTGTCACAAACCCAGGATGATCTGCAGATCTGTAACAGGCTGTTTTTACAGGAACATTAGGTCGTGGCTTGATGATCGGCTTCTGTTGGTGTAGTGGTGAGCTTTATGAGATTATGAACATTGGGAATGATGGACAGATGTGTCGTGTAACATAACTGAAGAACAGGAAAAATTGGCATGTGGGACGCTCTACGACCTCCTGACAGGAAGTCTACCATGTTTTTCCTGCTTCTTCTATGACGTGCTCCATGGTGACCGTCACGAAAGACAAAAATGACGTGTAGTTTTTGTAAATGAGAGGTGGAGACTTCATTCATTTTCATTACAAAAATGAATTGCATATCATAAAATTCATCATCTGGTTTTTTAAGGTTATTGTACTAATGGTCTGGCAACCCTTGAGTGATGTGATGGGGGGGTCTATGGTGACCTGGACTCGACATGCTTGACCGTAGCACTTTACTAGCAATGCATGCTAATGCGTCACCATTATAAGCACAGAATGAAGGGAAAGGTGAAATGAAAGAGAAGCAAATGACACTGAGTGTTTTCCATGGCCTGGCTGTAAATCTACGACCACTTTAGAGGACAATGTGTCCTCAGAAAACTGGGGCTACAAGATGTTAGCCTGGTGCTAACATTAGCCCCTCAGACATGAGCTGATATTACTGTAACAGCTTGAGTTTATGTGTAATGAATATCATTTTTTGCCACAGCAGATGATATTTTACTGTTGTCATGACCTCTTGCTAACACGTTTTCAGTGGTGAAGGTCGAGGATGACGGTATACTCACTACAGTAGACGTCACCACAACACCGCACGTAGCAGCCCCGGCGCGGTGTTTGCCTGTTAAATGAAGATGAATGTTTTCTAATCAGCTTCGCTCACCGCAGCGTGGCGAGTGGTTTCCTGATCCCTCTGAGCACGTAGCTTAGCCGCTCTCTGAAGTTGTGGGAACCTCCAACGGAGCGCTGTCATCCTAAGAAAGATAGCTTTGCCTCTTCCCTTTTCATTTCTTTTCATCCCTCTTCAATTTGTCAGCAGCAAATCTGCCTCCCTCCCTCTGTCTTCCTCTGCAGTCTTCTTTCATGCTGTCTCAAATCTATCCTCCCTGTCCCTGCCTCCGCTCCTCTCCCCTCTCCGCTAATTTCCCGCTCTTTCCTTCTCCCCTGTTTTCTTGTCAACAGAAATTCATTGTGACAGACACGAGTGAGTGTCTCTGTCTCTTGTATTTTGACCCGTGGAGTGGCACAGTCAAAGCAGAGACATTATTTTTAGCAGTTAAAGATGTTTAAAGCAACTGTTGTTTATTCGTAATGTACCCCAAAAAAATCATATCACAATCACAATCAAAATCACTGAGAAGTAACCTTTTTTTAAAGATACATTTTATTGAAGATCATTATTCCACACTGGCCACAGTTTTGAATTTAAAGGTGCAGTGTGTAAAATTTAGCAACATCTATAGGTGACGTTGCATATTGCAGCTGAATATCCATGGATGTATTATTAGAACTGGATAGAGCGCCTCCTTCGAAGCTGTGCACCGAGCCCATACGCCCTAGAAAGTTTCTGACCGCCAGGTCTATTTTCGGGTTATGCGGCCCAAATAATTTGCGCAGTCGCGTCACTCCCATCTTGCCTCTTAGCTATGTGAATGATCCGTCCCATAATTCGTATGCAGCTGTGACTTCATGCGGGAAAATAAAAAGTTCTGGGAAGGATTTTTGACGGGTTTTACAGGCGTCTCTTTTACTATTGTGGTCTATGGGAAAATTGCTTTTTGGGTCCCATGAGTATTTTTCTGTTATAGTACCATGGGTACCACTGGGAAAAAATTAGCTTCAGGCCTCATCCTTCCCTTCCATGTGTGTTGGAGAACATATCTAGCCTTCAATTAGCATTAAATCTCAAAAGATCTTAAGTTTGTCCATTGTGGGCTATTGCAATAAAATATAGCGTACCAAAAAGTGGTCCTCTATAGAGCTGACCCAGCTCTTTCTTGGATAATGAAAAACAGCAATTCTGTCAGGTTATCTTCAAATTGTGCCAAAATGAAAATAATTTCACCGTGGACTTTCATCACACTCCCTTATTTTCATACTTTGCTCCTTTTATCAGATTGTTTGTCAGATTTTGTATATTCATAACTTTGTTCTGGAACCTTATGAGATACCGACGTATGGAATTGTACCAACTTCAATATCACATTTTAAAGATTACTTGACTATACATACAAAAGTTCTACACTATGAGATAGGCGTTGTTTTTTGTCACCTCTTTCTCCTCATGAACCAGCTCATGCTGTATCATTTTTCAAATGCATCACTACAGAAACAGACGCAGACAAAGGTAGCGCAGTATCTGAGTCGGCAAAACATAAATGTCATAAAATGTCAGCGTCTCCATGGATGTGTTTTTTTGTTTTCGATCATCATATATAATCATCAGATCCACCTCCTCCTGCCATAGTTTTCATTTCATGGGTGAATTTAAAAAAAAATCAAAAGACCATTTAACTAAATTTGTTTACGTACATCATCTATTCAAGAGCACCTTGAAGTCGATGATGAATCGAAGGAGAAGGAGCTGGTCGTTCACCCTCTTACACTCACTGCTGCCTCTTTGTTGGACCAGTGTAATTAAATTAGCAACCTCGCATTGTCGTAGAGTTTTTTTTTTTTTTTTTCTTGTACTCAAACCTGATTTACGCTCCGTCGCACGACACTTTTAACGTGTTGAGGGACAGAAATGAATGGTGGAAAAATGTGGCACTTATGCAACATCTTTTACTGTGTCCTCGACACCATCAGTACAGATACTTTATTACTGTACAAAATTCACGTATCTGTACTTTGTTGAATAACTGTCCAACGAGTCACTTGACAGGCTTCAGACTTGGCGGGTGACGTACTAAGGACATTAGGGTGTGCAGCGCTGACTTTGGTGGTGTTTGGATAAGAAATGCAAGAGATATTGGTAGAAATGCGACAGATATTTCGCTAAAAGAGCCGCCTCTGTACCCTCACAAAACAGATATTTATGGAACGGGTGCTGCATTATTGAAATCATTAAAGCTGGTTTGTGGACAAAGCTACATTTAATCATAATTTTGAGAAATCGATCAGTGATGAAAATAATCAGTAGTCACAGCCTTACAGCCAGCCTGCAAAAAGAAAATAGGAACATGTCCATGTCGGTCAACATCACAGTTCCACTGTCCAGTCAGAAATGAAAGGTTAGTCGCAGAGTCCACGGCAAAACACACAAAGAGCAGGACACACGCAGTGTTTCAATCAAGACAATAAAGAACGGATCGATACAGAAACACATTCTCCTCATTCTGCACCACTTTATCCTCCACATGAGGGTCACACGGGGCTGGAGCCAATCACAGCTGACACTGGGGCGAAAGGCGGGGTACACTCTGCAAAAAGGTCTCCAATCTATGGCAGAGTAAACACAGAGACCAACAACCATTCACTATCACTCGGTCAATTTAGTGTCCAATTAACCTCTGCCTGTTTTTGGACAGTGAGGGGAAACAGAAGTTCCAGGAGAAAACATGCAAAGCACACAGGCTGAACCAGGACTCAAAACTGGGGACATTAATCTATATATAATCTATATATATACTGTATGTTCTATACTATATGTTCAAAGGTCCACAAAACTCATGATCTCTCCAAGATACAGTCAGGAAATTATACAATCATACATATCCCACCTACGTTCCTTGCCCTCCCTGTGTTTTCTCAGTAAAATTAAATTGAAAAATCTCATCCTCTTCAATTATATCAATAACTTAATCAAATCCATCCATCATCAAAACGCAGAAAAAGCAGCAGCACAGGTGTGGATACAGACAGTGTTGATCAGGATGACATCATGAAAAGTGACACCTGAAAGAGCCGACTGGAGGTGTGTGTGAGGATACACGAGGACAACTGAAACCTTTCACCGGAGCATAAATTACTCGTTAAGTTTTGTCAAGCCAGATTTATCAAAAGTGTCGAGCGTCTGCGTATAAATCATCCTTCAGCCGCTGCATCGTGGACCCGCTGTGATACCAGGTGCTGCATATCCATAGGGTCACCTTGAGGGTGCTGCTTGAATGAAGGGAAGCTGTCGAGGCAGAGGTACAGAGAGAAAAAAACACACAAAGATGGCGGTGGGGAGCGTGTCAGTGAGAGGTTGCTGTAGATTAGTGGTTGGAGTGGGGGGAGAGGGGGTAGAGAGAGATGATGGATTGAAGACGGAAAAGAGTGGAGGTAAAGGTGAAGAGGCCAGAAGACAGAGGAACAACTTCTTTAATCATCTTTCCCTTGTCACGCCATCGTTCATCTTTAGGGAATCTTCCCTCTAATGCTAACTAAAGGCTCACACATGAGGGCGCCCTTTCAAATTATTGATAGCTGCTCTTTCTTTCTCTCACTCTCTTTTTCTTACCCTGGATGGAGTGACAAGATCCCAATTTTGGAATAATTCTGTGTATTGGGATGAGAAACACCACAGCAGGTCATGATACAAAATTGCGATACCTATGCCATAATACAAAATTGCGATACCTACAGTATGCCATGATACAAATACATATGCCATAATACAATATTATTGCGATACCTATGCCATGATAATATATTATCACGATATTTATGTCATGATACGATATTTTTACAATATGTATGCCATGATTATATCACAATACTTATGCCATGATACAACATTATCACGATACTTATGCTATGATAGGATATTATCACAATACTTATGCCATGATGCAATATTATCACGATACTTATGCTATGATACAACATTATCACGATACTTATGCTATGATAGGATATTATCACAATACTTATGTCATGATGCAATATTATCACGATACTTATGCCATGATACAATATTATCACGGTACTTATGCCATGATACGATATTATCACGATACTTATGCCATAATACAATATTATCACAATACTTATGCTATGATATTATCGCGATACTTACGCCATAATACAATATTATCACAATACTTATGCCATGATACAATATTATCACGGTACTTATGCCATGATACGATATTATCACGATACTAATGCCATAATACAATATTATCATGATACTTATGCCATGATAAAATATTATCACAATACTTATGCTATGATACAATATTATCACGATACTTATGCTATGATATGATACAATATTATCACAATACTTATGCTATGATACAATATTATCACAATACTTATGCTATGATACAATATTATCACGATACTTATGCTATGATATGATACAATATTATCACAATACTTATGCTATGATACAATATTATCACGATACTTATGCTATGATACAATATTATCACGATACTTATGCTATGATATGATACAATATTATCACGATACTTATGCTATGATATGATACAATATTATCACAATACTTATGCCATTTTGATATCATGATACCTTTGCCATGATACAATGTTATCACTCATGTTTTAGCTTTACTCTGTGTGTAACTATGGTCTAAATATTACAGTCACTGTAGGTTTACATTTTTATTTACACAACAAAAATATAAATGCAACTGTTTTTGTTTTTGCTCCCATTTTGCATGAATTGGACTAAGTAAGAGATAGGATTTACACTTTTACACCACAGCTGAACCAGGGAGAGCATTTCCTCTTTGACAGCTCTTGGCGGTGAAAGCGACATTTGCATTAAAATACACCAGGATGCCTCCATGAAAGTGCTGGTTTCCTATGTATGACACACTGAGTTCACCCTCCTTTACTTAAGTCTCTGCTGCTGCAGCAGCAGCTTTCACCAGGGCTTTTTTTATTATGAGCAGTGCATTTAAAAACTTTAACGCGGGGGTTTGACACTCGTCCATCTCTAGTTCTGAGAAGCATTTGTTTGCACTCAAGTTCATTTTTCCTCTCCACCTGCTCTGTGCAGCAGCGTTTATGTGTCAGTATCTGTGATGAAGCTTTACAAAGACAGGCAGAGCTGCTGCTGCTGCTGCTGCTGCTGCCTGAGTGAATGAATGTAGGCAAACATTGTATTTGTAATGTGTCACCAAGCATAATACCGTGATGGCGTGCTGTTTCAGGTTTTTTTACCCCTCACTGTGTTTTGAACTTTTAGATTGCTGCAGGCTCACACCTGAGAAAAAATAGCCTCATTAATATTGGAACACACTTTCTGGAGCAAACACTCATGCTTGGTTAGGTCACAGTATTAAAGTGTGTTCATCAGATCTCTCCCCGGATGTGTTGTTAACATCTATTAGCGTGGACGCAAAGATGCATTCCAGCAAATACTAATTTTGCTGCCAGCCACGCCTTTTAAAAAAAATTCCATTTTCACACACGTACACACACACACACACACACACATCCACACACTATGACGACACTCAGGCAAGCGCATGAAATTACACAGTGCACCAACAGCTCATTGGTTGCTCCCGCATATAAAGACCTCAACTGCTACCTTCACGTTCCACTGCACTCCTATTTTACCTGGAGAATTAACTTTTGATTACACCGGTGACCAGGTCACTCACACATAATTGCACACACACACACACATCGATGCTCCCCTATTAGCGAGTGAATTTGTAATGCCTGACACTTTAACATTACGTCTTTAGGGAGAAGTTGTGGTGTCATCTGCATACAGTGTGCAGCACATGATGAATGGCCGCGTACAATAGATGCTGTAAATCATCAATGAGAATTGAATTACTTTTGTGCGTTTGACTTGTGTGAAAAGAGGGATGGGGACGGGGGAGAAAGGAGGAGGGGGTTTGACTGCAACGTTGCAGCATTGCCCCAGGGGGAATAACAGCAGCAGCAGCAGCAGCAGCAGCAGCGGCGATACCCACAGATTCTTAGGGCTGCACCAAATGAAGCCATTTAAAGGGGGGGAGATGAGAAGGGAGATGGGCTGCAGGGAAGTGGGAGGAGATGGATGAGTGGATGAAAGGATTAGAGCAATACCTCGTCAGGCATTCACAACACGTATTCTCCTGTACGGCTTCCACAAGGTGCCCTTCACACGCATGGAAACCACTCAGTGTATTTGTGTTTGACATATAATGACGTAAAAAAAAAGAAGAAAGAAATCCAGAAAAGCTGCCCCATTTCTTACATAAATATCGCTCGCAGCAGACTTTGGCTTTTACTCCATTGCACCATTAGTTAATCCCACGCTAGCCATAAAAAACTACAGCTCAAAGGCTACACAAATGAAGACCTAAACTGGCCTCTGAGTAAAATAGTTACCTCAGGGTGTTATCTGTGAAAAATGGCAGGCACGGCCAAGGTCTGAAGAGCAACATTGAGCTCATTTTCTTTTAATCTGCCTCCTTGTCATGATCTTGCTCTCATTCTCCTCAGTTGCCCTCTCGGCAAACACTGCAACGAGTTTTGTGTTGTTCACTGCTGAAGAATGTGAGAGGACAGAGGAAACGGTTTATTATGTCAGAGTGATACCTCTCCTCTTCCCGTCTCTCCTGTGGGTGTGATTGACTTTGTTAATGAGCCTTGATCTATTCACGTAAACAACTGAACAAACAACAGAGGAAAGTCACTTTCAAACTGTTTGACTAATGTTAAATTAACGCATCTCTCTCTGTCTCTCTGTCTCTCTCTCTCTTTCAGATAACAGTTTTTCGGATGGGGTCAGAAGGCCATCAGGACATTGACCTTGCCATCCTCACCGCATTACTCAAAGGTGGGCGTGTGCATATTATGTGTGTGTGCTGGAGCATGAGTGTATAGTAAGTGGCTTTCATCTCACCGCTGCCCTCTAGGGATATAGCGTTTTATTTTTTTTAAGTTCCGTTACATAAAAGGAAGATGATATCATTTCAGAGAGCGCTCTCTTCTCGCTGCACATGTGAAGCACATACGTTCTCTATACTGGGCTTTTTTTTCATACTCCATTAAACATTTTTTTTCTTACTTCAGGGCAGGAAAACACAAACACCGACATCTAACGTGGCATCTTGATGTCTTGATCAAACAAGTGCTTACTTAAGTGCATCATTTTGCATCCTCTCAAGTCTCTTGTGTGGTTCACTAACTACTTAAAGGAAACAAAATGGCTCAATGATTTATTTGATTTATCCCAGTTTTATCATATTAAGGAGGGTGTATTGGCTGATATTTAATATATGACCTGTAAGTTTGTTTGTATAAGTGTGTTTAACTCTCTTATGACGATCATGATAATCAGACCGCCTTTGATTTACCATTCCAAACCGTACCGTACCGTGTACCACAGCTTAACACTCTTGGGAAAGGGAGAAGAGAGCGAATGATTCTCCTGTTTCTCACCATTAGAGGTCACTAATCCTTACACACGGTGCTTAGATAGATAAGTCTAGTTGTCTTCCCTTGTGTCGCCTAATCTAAGCAGCTGCTGGCTTTAATTGCACACGGATTGTACATCATGTGCAGCATACGCGTGTTTAATAAAATGTCAAAACAGTTCCTTATTTAAAATGACCATGTCAAACTGTAGGTCTTGTGGAATACACGCGGCTGCACTAGATCCATGTTTCCAGCTCAGGACGCTCACGAAAGCCTGTTATAAAAAACAACACCTGCACAATAATCCATTAGCATGAGCACAGCTGCTCATTAACTCTGTGGACAGAGACACATAATTACAGGAAGACACTCACCGTCGCCACTGAGTAATGGAGAGCGCCGCCTCTTTAGTGCCACGTCAAGTCTATGCTTCAATGGAACTTTTGTTTATGAAATGAATTTCACATGAGGTCATAATCTGGCCGAGTGCCCGAACCATCAACTGCGGTGCTCCCTCGGCCCTTGTGCCCTCAGAGATGCTTTAAGACGACGTGCACATTATTCTTTGCCTTTATTTAAACATACATACATTCTGCTTCACATACAGTACACCTGCCATCTGTACTACGCTCACAAGGTCACGCGAGGCAGCGCAGCCCTCAGGCACAACCACCAGGGGGTGTACACTACAGGACACACACATTCACACAGTGCATCTATACCGATCATTCGTCGTTCATACCCACTCACACTCATATGATACGTGGTTTTTGCTGTGCTAGTGTGGACACAGATTCTTTCTTTTCTTTAATTTTGAATGAAAACATAGTAGCATGAATGCTATTACAATATCAGTTACACACCTCAACTCAAGGTATTACACAGCAATGTGTATGAAGATATTCTGTAGAAGTGTGTGGTGTAACAAAAACAAACTAATGCTATTCATGTATCCATAAGATCACTGAGTCCAAACTGAGTTTACAAGCGTAACTAGATTTGCCAACTGCAGACAAGACAATAAAGCTAAGCCTCCGTTCTTTCTCTGTATCTGATTTCTCAATTCACTGTTTCCCATGACCCCCGTACCCCCAGCCTCACATAGGGTCCCTGTACGCCCACTGCCACACACACACACACACACACACACACTCATGAATCTATACTTTCGATTGGTTGTTCAGCAGCTTGTATTGATCTCGGTTGCTCTTATGTGTCTTCAAAGAATATAGAGTTAACCAACCACGCGCTGTTTCACAGTCTCAGTCTTTCTGTAAATGAAGGATCCTTCAGTTCAGTCGTCGGGAAGATCCTTCCTACAGAGGCGACGGCTTCTGAGAGTTCTGGTGACGCGTGAATGGAACATTTAGGAGATTATGTCTGGAAAAACTGGAAAATGACCCAACATAACCCCAACAACCTTTGACTTTTCTACATTGTTAGACATTGACAATAAATCAATAAGCAGTAAATGTTATTTACACTCAGTTAATTTCTAGGCTATTTCTGGTGGGCTTTTAAGGTAAATGACATGTAAAAATGATGAATGAAATCATTGATTTTATTGTTTATGTCTTGACTTTGTACGAAAGGTCAAATCGAGTCAACAACCAAGGTTGAACAACGTGTTTTTACGAGAACCGGAATATAAAAACACAGTAAATCATGAATCATGAAGTAAAATAGTAACATGTTCTTGTAAAGTAGTCAAATCTGTGCAGATAAAATGAAGAAATGAATGAAGCATCTTGAAGAGATGGGCATTGAAAATTCCATTTTACATCTTCAATAGTGTGCGCAGAAATGTATTTTTAAACACAAAAAGTAAAACTTACACATCAACTTTCTTAAAGATGATGTTTACAATAAAATACTACTTGTCGTGTGCAAAGGATTGTGGGTACTTATACACAACATGTATCCTTTGTGAAAGACAAAAAATCCGCTGTTTCTTTCCTTGATTTTAAGAAACGTCTTACAATACTTTCCCTTTATCTCTCTCTGTCACACACACATACATGAAAACACACTCATGCACGTGTGCGAAAAATAAAATAAAATAAATAAATAATTATATCAGTGAGTCTCGCGGGACTGCTTAGCAATTCAGGTCATATGATTGAGTATCACCGTAATTGTTCCTCAGAGAAACATTTCATTCCGCAGAGACAGAGGAGGAGAGCAACCTAGACAATTTAGAGAGTGAAGATAAGTGTGTTTTACATAATTTATGTGTCCCAGCATGAACACATGATTCCTCCAACCCCCCCATCCCCCCCCCTCCCTCATCTTTATCTGCGCACATGTCAGTCACGTTTTCCCGTCTTTTCATTTCACCTGTTTTTAAATAACGTGAAAACGTGAAAGAGTGAGAGGAGCACTTTAATATTTGACATGCAAGTCTCATTCTGTGGCTGAGTGAAAAAAAAATAAGGCTTTTAGTGTTAAAAATGAAATCAGTCACATGCTGCCCCGAGAGCATTTTCAGACACTGGATTAAACGCGTTCTTCTCGAAATGAACTATATTAACCTTAAGCTTCAACAAAGCACAGCGCAAACGGTCAGGAATAAGCACCGCAGCGAGGGCAGAACAGAGCCAGAGCGGCAAAGAGAGAAACAATATTAAAGGACTGATAGTGCGAAGAAAGCATGAACAGACGGCGCTGAGAGGAAACTGCAGTCGGACCCACGTGGCGTGACGGAGGGGGAGTTTGAAGTAATTGATGATTTGCTGTCAGACGTAGTCGATATCCTTGAGAGTGAGTCCATAAAGTCAAGCCGGCCGCAGTCCGACGTCCCAGAGTGAAGCCCCAGGCCTTTAATAGAGCGGGGCCGACCTGCCTTTTAATATACACTGTACTGTATCTTTATTTAAGCTCCGTTTATTGAGCTCGGCGTGTTATTAGCAGGACTCTGCGTCTCAACTCGCACTATTAATCTCCATTAATGCCGCTTACGGCTGCCTGAGAGTCAAAACCGGAGCTCAGAGAAGCAGCGATTCTGCCGTGGTGCTTATTAAGATAATTACTCATGTCTACACGCAAAGGGATTGTCATTATTATTATTATTATTATTATTATCATTATTATTATTATACACCTCATAATAACAAGGGATTTCTCCAAAGGCTGTGATAAACTACTGTATTTTGTTAAACTCCTCCTGGTGAGGAGCTTAATATTTAAAGAGTTTTTCTTCATTACGCATTATTTATGTTACAAAACAGTGGAAAGAATTACAAATGTGGAGTAAATCATTATAAAATAAAGACTGAAAACAGTTTCTCTTTAGGTGTCCCTAAAAAAACATAGCTCGAGCTAGTTAACAAATACTTTATTTAAAATTCCTAAAGATGAGGACATGAGTAGAGAAGAAGAAGAGAAGGAGTTTCCCCTGCTGTGAGGCTGCAGTACCACTGGTAGAGGAAGAGGGAGACAAAGAGCAGTCGTTAAACTGCAACCAAAATGGTAAAAATGGCGCTTCTACACGTGTTTGCTCAGTAAGTGGTTTGAATCTGGAGCTTTTAAACCAATAAACTCACTTAGTCCAGTTCATTTAATGCCATTTCCCTGGAACTGCTGATTACTTATGAAGCATATCAACCACTCTATCTAACTTTATTTATATAACACTTTTCATACAAAGCAATGCAACTCAACAACCATCTCAGCTGAGATATGGCTGGTTATTATGTATTAAAACAATCATGAAGAAAAGATGTGAGGAAGAGGAGTGATGGAAGGGAGTGAGGTGCAGAAATGATCAATATACACAGATATAAAACACAAATACCTGAGCTAAAACTGCAAAAACATTGCGTGTGGTGGCAAATGTTGAGAAATGTTCAATTTTCTAAGCTGCAGCAGCAGCGTGAGCGAGCGCCTTTGGCCTAAGACAGTTTACAGACAATCAACAAAGCGGCCGCGAGGCAGGATTGGAACCCACGAAAACGCAGACACACAGCCACAGTCAGGAAGTTCAAACAAAAGAGTCTTTAATAATCCAAAATAGTAGCACAAGAAGGTCGGTCCACACACTGAAGGGAAAAATAAAAACCGACAGCAAGGCTGGGTAAAAAAAAAAAAAAAAAACAGGACTCGAAGCCTGGACGTACTCTGCAAGAACAGAGGAATTTGTTCTTCTTTCTCGAGGTGACAAGAACAAGAACAAAGTGAGTTACTTCACGGGAAACTCGAGCGCAGAAGAACTCCTCATAGGGAATGACAACATTTCCGCATTGAACCAATCACACTATAGTTGTCGAACACCACACAAGTTTAACAAGTTCTGCCCAGACGATGATGACGTCATTATTCTTTTCAGAAAACAAATTTCTCTGTTCTTGTGGAGAATGTTCAGACAAAAAAACAAGGGAAACAAAACTGTGCAGCTCTTAAAAAAAGAGGGAGGGAGGGAGACGACGGGATGAGAGGGTTAGGATGACAAACAATCACAATCACAAAGACTGAATGATGAGTTTTACCACTGCTGTGTCAGAGTAGTTTTGAGAGTATGCTCCTAGTACCATGGTTCTCATATGAGCATCAGTGCAGCCCTACTTTTAACTCTAAGACACCATCTCACACTGACAATAAGGCCTTGTTTAGACTGCAGCCCAATTCAATCTGAATGTCTCAGTCGCTCAGATAGGATTTCATTGACGTATATCCTGAGAGACGGACGATGCGGCGCAGAAAGCGGCAGCAGTTTCCACATTTGGAACAGAAACAGACGCAGATTTCTGTTGTCCTTTTTGTTTATATTGTTTAGACTACTTGTTTTTCCGGGGCGTGGCCTGTAAGTTTAGAAATCCACGTGAAAGACTGTATATATGTAATATATAACGTTCATACTTCCCCTCTCTCTCTCTCTCTCTCTCTCTCTTTCTCTCAGGTGCCAATGCTTCTGCTCCTGACCAGCTGAGTTTAGCGCTGGCGTGGAACAGAGTGGACATTGCTCGCAGTCAGATCTTCATCTATGGACAGCAGTGGCCGGTAAGAAGAAAAATAATATCCCACGCTGCAGAAGAAACACCTGATCTATCTGACATTGCACGTCGTGTTGTCATCACAATCTGTGTCTCTGCTCCGCGTGTCTCAGGTGGGTTCCCTGGAGCAGGCGATGCTCGATGCCTTAGTTCTGGACCGGGTGGACTTTGTAAAGCTCCTGATAGAAAATGGCGTCAGTATGCACCGTTTCCTCACACTTTCCAGACTGGAGGAGCTCTATAACACGGTAATAACAGTTGTTGTCACCTTTGTTGGTTGCAAAACACCAGGGATGTTGACGCTCTAAATACAGTGTTGATTGAACGTTTGCTTCACAATCGAATACAAAATCAATGCACAGACGTGAACTAATAGTTTTTCCATCATTTGCTCCATTTATTAAATTTCTTTTGGGCGAAAACTCGGCCTCGTACAATGACCTAAAAAAAACAATCAGCGTTCAGATTATCGGACTAATGTCACGCCAGCCAGACTCTGTTGGTTCATGAAGGAGGTCAAACTTATCATCTCTGTGTGTTCACGTCCAGAGCTCCAAGACATCTAAAAAAAGCGTTAAAAAAAGAGGAAAAAGTTCGGAATAAAGTGAATCACATGATGCGAAGATTCACACTTGGTGTGAGAGCGGCGTAAGAAACACATGAAAACTGGTTGTGAAGTGAATGAAAAATCTAAAAACTCTCTAAATCGCTCTTCTATGCCGTCTGCACAAACACACCATCGGAAGAAAAGGATGATTTTAACGTGTCTGACTGCATGTGTGTGTCTGTATATGGAAGAAAACCATGAGAAAAGAAGAAGTGTGAGCTTCAAGTACCACTAGAGGGAGCTCCAGAGTGCCACCTGCGATGTAAATAAAGAGTTCCAGTAGCTGCTGATACATGGTCATGTTTATTTGCTATGATTGTAGTAATATTTGGTTTTCCTCGGTCAGTCAGTCCTCATAAAACTCCTCCTCTCGTCATGTGATTTCACTCATCTCCAACCAGTCCATCACAGGGACACATAGAGACAAGCAGAGAGTCCAATCCAGTCTTTTCTTGTCCATCCTTTAACAATAGACAAACTTTTCCACCTCCCTCGAGCTGAAGAACTTGCGACGTGAATGTCTTTGTTGTAAATTGTCTTTGTTCAGGTTTATCAGCACAAACACTGAAGCCCGGCGAATCCAAACCCACGTCTTCTGTGTGGTAATGATGCCGGGGGGTCAAACGAGTTCCACGGTTACACAAGATTGATTTGTATGCAGCGTGTAGGCCTCGTCCCAACATCTGTGCCTCTTTGTTTGATCTCGCGGAGCAAAAAGAAAGATTTCACATGCAAATCAAAACTGTGCAGGGAGAGAAAAAAAATAAATAAAAAGTCCACCTACAGTACTAGAGTCTTGATAATGATATTCAAATGTGTTTTGTGATTTTGTCCTCCAACAGAGACACGGACCATCCAACACGCTGTACCACCTTGTTAGAGATGTGAAAAAGGTATGAGCTTCACTGCCGTCCATTTCTCTGTACGGGAATGTTGGCTTGAATGTGTATATTTAAGGAGATCATGTTTGACGACATAGCGTTTTCAGTTGCTTTTTCTTCTTTCTGGCAGCGTGTGCGTTGTTGTCACTGCGTTTGCTTCCACTGTTTTGTTGGTAGCCCTATAGTCAGCCAGCTTTTTTCTCTTTCAGCTGGAGCTGCAGTGGCTGTGTAGAGCTATGCACGACTCATCGCTCTCATGACTCCTGTAGCAGTTTTCCTCTGTTCCTCGTACTCGAGAAATTTAAAGTATTATTAACAATACTTTTCATTTATGGGCGCCTTTCAAGCTCAAGCTCGCCGTACAAACATCATAATCAGTATAAATACAGAAATAATGCATCAACACAGACAGAACACACCAGAAACTACTAAAAATGCAACAGAATATAGGTAAATATGAACCAAACCTATTAAAAAGGTGAGTTTTCAGCATTTCTCATATTTTGCTGGTAAAGTCGAGCTATGGTTGTAATTCAACTACGCCGTTTAAAAGCACTATAATGGGTTAGAGAGGCATGAGAACAGGTGGAATATTCTAGGTTTGTTCACTCAGAGTGTGGCGGTGCCTTCTTTGATTATTTTCATTGAGGCCAGTTTGACTCCAGATTAATATACAGTATACATGCAATAGTAAATCATCTCCCAACCCCATCATCTCTGCTTATTCGTCCTTGGACTTTTAGCAATTCGATTCATCCATCCATCTTCTACCTCATCTGACATAGGGTGAAAAAGTAGGACAGGTCCCCCAGTCCATCACAGGGGACACATATGGAGACAAACAACCATTCACTCTCACGCTTGCGGTCAATTTAGAGTGTCCAATTTACCTAATCCCCCAAATCTGCATGTTTTTGGACTGTGGGTGGAAACCCACGCACACACCACCAGGTCTTCTTGCTTCTTTATGATTATTTACACCTTTAGTCAAACTAGCAGAGTCATTATATTTATTTTATTTATTTTGTATCAGGATTGTGTTAATTACATTTTTAGATAATACAATAGTGTTGTTGTCTTTCAGTAGGTTGTCGCCGTCTTTAAGTCCAAAGAAATCAACTTTGTCTATTTATGCTCATTATTTATTGATTTATTCATTTTTTTTTACCACACACGACCAACAGCGTCCCGATGCCTTCAGGCGATTTACATTTGCGACATGTCTGTACACCAATTAGTGCTCATCCCACTGTCGAGAGCTGATTGCGAGGTCAGCCACACCACGGTTAAAACAAAGAAGCATCCACTAATTAAAGTGCTGATTAGAGTAATGCCGTAATCCCCCTCTCCCTCCCTTTGAGTCACCGAAGTGGCTCCACGTTGTAATCAGCCCTCGTTTAACTCGTCTCTGTCTTTAACCTGACTCTGGTGCAGGGAACATGTCATTTATAAACACTCACCAAAGACACTCACACAAACATGCTACGCTCACACGGTGTAGTGTAGTGCATGGCCTAGCGTCACCATCCTCCTGTGGCAGAGCTGTGTGTCAGTAGTTGCCGTAGTGTAGTGCACTGTCTGTGTGTCATGATAGAAATGATGCTAATTAGATTTAAGTGCTGTCCCTCAGGTTTGGTTACCGTGTCATCACTGGTTTTCTTTATTTTCTGTGTGTTTTCATGTGTTTCTCTGCATGCTGGTGTCACTGACTGGCACTTTTGACTCAGCTGCAGGGTGTTACAGCTGTGAGGGCCATTGAAGGCCGCTCGCAGGTTTAATCTGGACCAATCGTTAGACTGTGTGAAAGCTGAGACTGAAAACACTGTGGAAATTGGGTTGTTTTTTTCCTGCAGAATAAGTAATTCAATGCAGGTTCGTGACCAAAGGTTTTGTAGCAATACACTTCGGTGTGAGCAACCGTTGGGAGTAGCGCTGCACGATCTAAAGACAACAACCAGTAACCTTGACACTTTTGCGCAACCTTTGGTGATTTTTGTTGTTGTTTATGTTATTATTCTGCCTCTGTTTGTTTTTTAGTAAACAGAAATGATGTAAAAGTGTTTGTTTGCTGCGTCTATCATCTAAAAACAGGCCCTTTCAAGCGAAACTATCATATCAGACCTGACTGAGGGAGCGTTTGTGTGTATACAGCAGCAGAGCGGGGGCGGGCGGGGACAAGAAGAGTTTATCCTGTCAAACTGCTGATTGATGTTTTCACCTGTTTGCGGTCGTCTTGCTTTACTAGCACAAAGTTGCTGTTGCCTCCGTCCATCTTGACAAAAAAAACATTTCAGTTCACACCTTTATTGGTTTGCAGCAGTGGTTAAAAAAGACACAAGACAGAACATCAAATATTGCAAGGAAGCAGACAAAATTTTTGTTTTGTTGAAATAAAATCCACTGAAAAGTGTCACGCAGGATTTGGCTGATTGATCAAGTGCATTTATTGCACCTGGGCCAAAATAAAACTTATTATCCATTGAACTTTGCCCTCGATAGCAGGCACCGCCGTCAAATTCCTCCGATAGAGGACGGTCATTGCTGACTAAAGTCGACCTTGTCTTTCTCACTAATTGTCTGCTCCAAATTTCTGACATGGATGGCTGCTGTATTCCAATTATCTTTCTGGGTGTATGAATAACACAGCACAGACGCAATTGTTTGGTACTGAGAGGTTACCACAGTGGTGTCCAAACACTTTTTTAATGAGGGCCAGATTTGATCATGTGGAGTCCCTTCAGACCTTTTCTTTTCATCAGTTAAAGTTACATACAAATGCACTGTTTTATAATCATTTTACTTTCATTGTCACAATTATCATTTTTAAATGGCCATGTAAACAAATCAAAGCCACGCAGGAGTGATCAAGGTGGCATATGTCATGGCTAGGTGGCAAATCCGGCATCTTGGTTTCTAAGTCTTTTCCTAACTGAGCTAATGGCGATGACATGTAACCAGGCCGATTTTCTGTGACAGTTCGTCGCTGGCCGTAAATAATACATAAAACCGAAGCTGCAGGCCGTACAAAATCTGAACGTGGGCCGGACTTTGGACATGTCTGGGTTACCATTTACCAAGAGACGAGGCAGTAGGTTAAAAGAATTGAGAAAAATAGGTTGATTGGACAAATGTGGCAAAAACGTCACTTCCACGGAAGCTCTGCTTCTCTGGGAGTCAATGGAACAGTGGGCGGACACTGGGCTTCTGCATGATGATTGGAGGAACTGTCTGAACTGTGAAGTCAAAGTCAAATATGTAATGTGTCGTATTTACATTTCAATACTAAACCTGCACTACAACTAGCACTAGTATGTGCAGAAACAGCTGTTTACATGAGTTCCGTATTCCCGTAGCAGCCTCCGCATTGAAACCACTTAAAATCCTGGTCCTGGAGACCCACTGCCCTTTCCCTGCTTCAACACACCTGATCCTAATAAACTGTAGTAGTTACCAGGCTTTTGCAGAGCTTGTTGATGAGCTGACTCTTCATCAGGTATGATGGAGCAGGGGAAACATCTAAAACATGCAGGGCAGTGGGTCTCCAGGACCAGGATTTTAGAAACACTGCTCTATGGGACGACACAGAATATGTCACTTACATGGAAGCTCGGCTTCTCTGGGAGTCAGTGGAGTCCTGTGTGGATTTTGTGAGGGAAGTGTGTAGACAAACAGCTGCTTGTCGTGTGTTATTTGCTCTGCAACCTAGAACATTTCCATTTGTACATTTATACACTTTGAATAAAAAAAACTATTGTAGCGTTTCAGTTTTACATATTTATCTGTTCCTAGTTGTTTGTTTGCAGAATTATGCATCACTAACACGTTTCAAAGTCCAGCAGCCGTCGCTGTGGCAAAAATGAGATTTCCTAGACTCTCCCATGTGATTGCAGCGGGGTGGTGCAGATGGCAGCGGGGCAGATGTTAAAAGCCATGTCAGCTAATTGGTACATTTGAAGGTAGCAGTGGGGGTCAGGATAATGACTGATGGTCTGATACTGAGGGCACGAGGAGGACGAGCAGCGAGTGTTGACACGGTTTTAGTCTTCACATAAACAGACTTTCATCCCATTAATGATCCTCCCCTCCGGCGTTAATAGCTGTCTGTGTCCTGTGTGTGTGTGTGTCTGTATTTCCATGCTATTTCCCCCCTCTTCTTCCATGCTAATTAGTCTTTAATGCTTTCACTCTCTTTTCCTGTCTTCGCGAGTGCCTTAAACCTCACTGAGAAGATGTCATCACGTCCCTAAATGCAAATAAGGACAAATCATTTTGTAGTTTTTGACATGTTTTTAATTGTCCTCAAATAAAACAACATGTTCTCTGAGCACCTGACTTTTTTTATTCAGTCCTAATCGTCAGCTTTTTGATTCAATTCAAGAGAAGTTACAGCTCAAGGATAATCTGAATCACTGAGCAGTTTTTGGGTTTCAATTCGATATTCGATTCGATAACAAGGCTGGAAGAGAGAGCTTTGCTGTCTGTGTGCATCTCATTTCCCCTCTGCTCTTGCTTATCGTGCGGTTTACTCACTGACACTGTGTGTTTTTTCCAAGCGAGAATATCCAGGGTTCAGTTGGATCTACTTCAAGGTGAATCCGATAATCAAGTTTTTCTTTTATAGCCAAAAAAAGAGAAAACAAATAGAGTTTTTATATGGATATTTTGTAGTTTGAGTGTGTCTGACTGTGTGATGATTCCCTCTTCTTTACCTGCGTTTATTTATTTATCAGCCGTTGGTTTTGTGTTGTGGTTTTGTTAACGGTGTCTGGTTTTGTAGGGAAATCTGCCGCCGGACTATCGCATTAGTCTCATCGACATTGGACTGGTCATTGAATACCTCATGGGCGGAGCATATCGATGTAACTACACCAGAAAGAGATTCAGAACTCTGTACCACAATCTGTTTGGACCCAAGAGGGTAAGTGGATTATCCAAGTCTGAGAAGTTATGTTCCCGAGCCAATCCAACTTTATTTGTTAAGCACTTGAATAAATAATAAAAAAAGACATAAAAGCTCACACAAGGCAAGAAATACATGTTAAAAACAAATAAAATGAGTTAAAAGACAGCCGTACAACAAAAACAAATAAAATCAACATCATAAAGTGTGTGAATACAGTTTAGGAACCACACCAGTGAAGGTACGGTGTCCACTGAGGTTGTGTTTAGTTTTTGGCTCTTTTACCCACTTAATGAATATTTAATGAATATTGTCATTAAATTAAGCATAAATAAAAAGTTTACTGTATCTATACTATGTTATCTCCATCTATAGTAGATTATACAAATACACTGAGACATGAAAGAATGAGCAGAAAGTGCCTGAAACACTGGAGTGTCTTTTTAAAATGATGTATTTTGAGTTTGTGGAGCACAGACATGTTTTTTTGTGTTTTTTATCGATTTTACTTCAGACTTCTCTTTACTCAACTGAAATTGCCTGGACTGAAAAGTTCTGTGGAGCCCAAAATAAATAAATCTTTCTTTTATACAGTAGATATAGAAGTATATGAAGCAGTCAAAGGAGAATTTTCACATAGCAAGGAATGGCTCAATAACACTTTTTCTTCTTTAAAATTACCAAGCACATTTGTTCAACTAGCTATTTCAAAATTTAGGTTTTTTTCATATTATTGATTTCCAATCCAGTGATTTTGACTGTATGGACGTACTGTATGTATATATGCAGTATCTCTGCTTCATTGCCCCCAATTAGAAACCCATACATTGAAATAAAACATATAGAAAGGCTTATTTGTCTTTAATTTCACTGAGGTCAAAGACAAGTGTCGTCCTCACAGTCTTTTTCTTCTTCAAACATGAAGCAGCAGGACATTTATCTATTTATACATGCAGCTCTTCATTATAAATTCAAGAATATACACAAGTAGGAAAACATTCCTTGTCACAATTATAAGATAAGATCAAGGTAAGATAGACTTTATTGTCCCAAAGGAAATTTGTCTTGGACACATACAGACAATACAAATGTCGTAGTTTGATATACTTGATGTGCACCAAGTGTCAGGCTGAACAAACACTGGATGTGGACTCAAAAGCACGACTCGACAACAGTCTACAAAAGATACAAAAAAAAAATACAAAAGAGGTCAAAAGTAACTCGTAACTGATCTTAAATACTGGCTTAACAGACACAGGAAAGTAATCACAGAGGAGGGAAACAGACACTGACATGAGAGGCAATGGTAATTATTTCAAAATAAAACAGGAAACAGAACATAAGACTACTCCGAGTGTTCACACCAAGAACACAGTACAGTCATTATAATTAAGTCATCTAAACGTTTACAATTACATTACTTTAGTGAGTAAAGTCAAACAAACAAAAACAACACAAACAAATTTTCTCCATTAACGATTATTCCAATCATATAGATTCACCACATTCTCTTATTGTAAGAGTTTCCCCAAGCACAATCCACTGCAACTCACTCATGAGATAGAACACTTTCAACCCGAGTGGAGAAGCTTAATACTGTAATTCTGCTTCATACACAGTTGTGTGTGTGTGTTTGATATTCACTGAAAACACACACACACACACACACACACGTATGTTCATGTTACAGTGACTGTGACATGATTCTGTCACTCTGCCTCAGAACTCCACTCACCACCACAAGTGTTATGAAAACACACACAAACACAGCTGTGTGTGTGTGTGTGGAACATCATATTTCCGCTTCATGGTTCATATGTGTGTGTGCGTGTGTTTTCATGTGCCTGTTTATCTCACTGTGCGAAAGACGTAGATAATAATAATAAAAAAATAACGGCACAGAGGCTGAACAAAGAGACTCAGCTCCAATTTAACTGTGATTTTCCTGATGAAATGAGTCACGTGCAGTCACACACACACACACACACACACACACACACACACACACACACACACACACACACACATGTTAGCCAAGAATAAAGCCTTGAAATAGATGCAGGAATCAAAATCCCCACAGGAGACCTGGGCTATTTTTACCAGCACCGATGATGACGGCTCATGAATGCATAATTCACACATGCCCCGCTTTCACGATACATGCACACTAATGTACAGAGTGCACACATACAGGAGCGTGTGCTGTATGTATAATATGATACGTCAGTCACACCAGCAAAAACTCCTGTCACTCAGAAATTGAATATACACGACTGGAAATAATGTTGGTTCGGTTTGGTACAGTATGGCGTTTCCATCAGGAATAGGACAGAAATAATAAGCCCTAATGTTCCATTCTTCTGCACCAGAGTAAAATGGTCCAGTACAACGACAGAAACACAATCAGTGCCTTTGTCGCTATATTTAGTGAGTATCTGGTGACTCTTTTCCAAATCTAGTGACTTTTTTTTGGAGACTCGGATGTGAAAGCACGTATCAGCAGGTGCTGTCGTGAGCCCCTCCCCCGTCACAAAACCACTCACTCCTCGCGTTGCAGCCTCTTCCAGCTGCAGTCACAGCAGATGTTCACTCCTCTACTAAGCCACCGGTGGCTGATCCTTAAATGTAACATTTTCTTTGTCTTAAACAAATCACTGCACTAAAAAAAATAAAAATAAAGTCTACATAATTCCACCAGAGCGTCTTTTTCGGGTCATGGTTGCTGGTCCTGAGCTCGACGATTGGAGGAGGAGGTGTTTAAATTTTGACATAAAAAATAAACAAAACAAGAATCTAGAATGATTTTGTAGTTCTATGTAGTGTTTTTTTTTATTCACTTCTTTTACTCAGCGTCCATTACACTGACATACACAGAACATATTATGCAAATGAGGTGATTACGTAATTTAGCGAGGCAAACGCCTGCACTCTATTCTCATACAAAGTTTTATGTCTTGTTTAAACTGAGAAGGGAAAAAAAAGGTCTGACCCATTCCAAACCATACCCTACAGGACCAAACCGAACCACACCATGATAGAAACGCAGCACAAGTGTATAATTGCTTCACAATAAAAATCTTGGTTTTATAGCCTTAGAATCAGCCTTTACAGAGGCCACCATCATACAAACACTGCCGTGTTTCTACGGCAACCCACATGGACAAACCAGCAGAAAAATACAAAAAAAAAATATCCTTTTTAGTACTTTAAAGGCCACCGTAGTTCCCTGACACTCTTGGGAACATGATGTTTGAGCAGAACAGCAGTTAAATGTCACCGATTCTTACACTGGACCTTTAAACAAAACCATGTATGGGTGACCTTTTTTTTTTTTTAAATCTGTCAGTCTTTGCTGTGCTTGTGCTTCATAAAGTAAATTTCTCCATGAAACGTTTTTCAACAAGGCCTTGTGCTGTTTGTTTGTTTGTTTGTTTGTTTGTTTGTTTGTTGCTTTTCTAGCCCAAAGCCCTGAAACTCCTGGGGATGGAGGTGAGTGTTGATCTCTTCAAGGTTGTTATTCGGTCACTCCTGCACCGCTCCGCTCCCTCGTCTGTAACATTAACGTAACACACTGTAGGTTGAGTTTACAGAAAGACCTTGAGGCGTATTTTATTTATTTAGGCGACGACACGTTCTCACTTTTCTTCAGATTCATGAAGTGGAAAAAGTGTCTAATGAGTCAAAATGAATAAATATAACTTGTGACAGATGTCACAGCATCCTGGTTATATTTAGCTGGATCGATACGACGAGGTTACATCACACACACGTGTGTCCACGGCGTCCACACCAGGACGTTTGTACATCGTAAACCTTTTATCACAGCGTGTGTCTCCAGTTTTCTCACAGGAGTTTATATCTAACGTGTGTGTGTGTGTGTGTCGCTCTCTGTTTCCTTTCTTTTCATCTGTCTCAGTGTTGGTGTTTCTTCTCTCTTGGTTTGTGCTCGTTAAATACAAATTATCCTTTTTCTGTAAACCAGTTTAGTATTCAAACAGGGATGTAACAATATAAAAAAATAAGATAATATTGCAGACTCAAATCCCCAGTTCAATATTTATTGCAGCATTGTAATTATAATATCAGAATGTTTTTTTTTTCCAAGTTAACATCTATATTGGTGCAGAAACAAGAACACAGAGTAAAACATCTAAATGATAAAGGATCGATATATAATAAACTGATTAACCAAAGAAAAGAAAAAGCAGTTGTTTTGCAAGAATTAGCAAAAGGAGACAAAATAAAAGCTTAAATCAATTAATCAATGTCAAAATTCAAGGACTTTATTGCCATTATGTGCACAGAGCAATTACACAGGGGTGACAGAGGAAAAGCATTAATGGCTTTCAAAGCAAAGAGTAAAATCTTAAATCTTAAAATATGCACTCTAAAATGAACGGGCAGCCGATGCATGTTCATATGTGCTGCAGTGCTGATGTGTTTGCACCGAGGGCCATTTTTAATAATGACGCAGCTGAAATTTTAAAGCAGCTGGAGGAAAAAATAAATATACATATATATATAAATATACATGTATATTTATATATATATATATATATATATATATATAAGTAATAATAAGAGTCTCAAACCTCACAGCAGTGAATTTCATCCATGGTGATTGAGATTCACTGTGTTTCTTTGATAATGGTCTTTAATAATCGTTTGTCTTAAGTTTGTCCATGATAATAATAATAATAATAATAATAATAACAATAATAATAATAATAATAATCCCCTGAATCCATCCTTCATACTTGAGCAGATGTTTGGTTTTCTATTCTCAGTGTGTGCTGTGATCTCCTGAGCTCTCTCACTCTCACATTCTGATGAAGTGGAATTGTAAAAAGCTTTTCTTCTCATTAGACATCATCTTAACATGTCAACATCACTCTGGATGACAACACACAGAGTGGCTTCTCATATTACTCTTATTCCCCTATGTGTAGGTCAGAGGTGTCAAAGTGGTGGCGTGCGGGCCACATGTGGCCCACCACTTAATATCATGTCATAATAAAAACACAGCACGTGAGGTCATAGAATATAGAGAGAATATTCAACAAAGTGACCAAACCACAGACGATCAATAGAACTGCTCTCATTTTTACTATTTACTTTTCACTTTTTACTCTTTTTCTATTCTATTATTTTCTGTTCTGTTCTCTGCTTTTCTTCTCTTTACTGTATATATATTTATATATGTAAGCTTTTGGTGTTTTAATTACAGTTGTCAATGTTGTTATTAACTTATCTTTACATTAATCTCTGTTTTTGACATTTATTTTATGTCTTAAATGTGTTTTTATTGTGAAGTACACGTTGATTCCATATCAAAACAAGACAACAAGCACTTTTACCTTTAAATTCTGTGAAATCCTCACAAACATCTTAATTTGCGATTTCATAATGGAATATTGTGTAATTTTAAGATTATATTGCACATCTGCTACTGAACCGTTGACCAGACTAGATGTTCATTGAAACCTAGATAATTTGAGTTTAACACGTCTGGCATATTGTTATTCCTTTGTCCGTCACCTTTTTTCCTTTCACGTGGAAATTACTTCAACACTTCAGATTTGAAAGCTGCTAAAAAACTAACGCACGCCACTTTTAATGAGACTAGAGCTGTAGAGGCAACAAGTAGAGTGCAAAAGATGGAGGGCCAGCATGTAAACAAAACTACATTTATCATTAGATTAGGTCACAGGTAGACACTTTTGTTCTTGCGATATCGTGATAGTCACAATCCCGTTAAATCCCTTGATTTAACCAGTTAATGCTGTTTTAAACGCATGGTTTTCAAATAATTTGTTATTGCAGTAAACTCATCAATTCAAAATTATATCAAGAGATGTTTGACAGTCTGAATAATTTACTGCAGTGGTAGTGCAGCACTGTGGTATCGTTCTTTGTGCAGATAATCTCTTATTGTAAGCAGCATTGAAGGTTATTTCCGTCGTCCTCAGCTGTTTAAATGTGAAATTATTGGAGATCAATGCTCCTCTGATGACGCCGTTCAGACACTAACTCAATCTCTGCAGAGACGGTGTGAGAAATCCTGGAGACACTCAGTGCTGCGCCGCTAGTGTTTTGTTAATTGTGTAAAGTCTGATATGAAACACACATATTCTCCTCGATAATCCCTGCATTGATGAGTCTTTTCCTCCACCCCACTCACTCGGATCTCCACCAGGACGACATGCCGATCCGCAGAGGACGCCAGAAGACCACGCGCAAGCGGGAGGAGGAGGTGGACATCGATTTGGACGATCCGGAAATCAACCACTTCCCTTTCCCCTTCCACGAGCTGATGGTGTGGGCCGTGCTCATGAAACGCCAGAAGATGGCGCTGTTCTTTTGGCAGCACGGCGAGGAGGCCATGGCCAAGGCCCTGGTCGCCTGTAAGCTCTGTAAGGCCATGGCTCACGAGGCCTCCGAGAACGACATGGTGGACGACATTTCACAGGAACTGAACCACAACTCCAGGTGGGTGATTGTCCTGCGTGAAGTGTCTCATGATCATGTTTCTCCGATGTGTCTTATGTGTTGTATATCAGTCTTTTCATAGTGTTAAGCCCCACCCCACACTAGAGGATAATTGGCCAGATTTTGGTCCCGCTCTGGCCCTTCCGACAATCGTGGGTGCCTTCCGATTTTAGGTTGATTTGAACAGATTATCTGGCCAAATTATCCCATAGTGTGAGTGATTAACAGACGTGATTTTAACGCCATCAGACGTCTCAGAGTCTTTTCAAATCGTAAGTATTAAACCTGTTTGATTTTTACGACTGAACAATGATTGGGGGCGTGAGCAGAACTCCCAATAACCAATGAGAGCGAGTTGACTGGGAAATGGATGTTTCGTAATTTTGTTTATAACCGGAATCCGGTTATTCCATATTCTCATCCATGACTTCCTCCATTTTTTTTAACTGACGAAGCAGACGATCCATCTCCATGTCTGTTTATATTATGAAGTCACGTTAAATCACGCGAGATTCTGTGAGATCCCAAATTCCCTTGAATCTCCTCCCTGAAATGGTTTGAGGTGTGTTGATCTTTGTCTTGACTGGATCGTCTCGTCTGTGCTTTCTCAGGATTAAATCATTGGTTTTAATCGGTTACAAAGTTTGTTTTTAAAATCAAGTCACATTGAAAATCCTCTCGTGTGGGGCAGGTTTTACTAGTCCAATCAGGAACTTTGGAGCTGCGTAGAGCAGGAACAGCAGCAGCTGTGAGTGGCAAATGCAGGCAGTTAAAGGAGGGCTTGATTTGCTTTGTATTCCACTGGCAGAGCGCAGATTTTGAACATCAGTCAATCTTGCAGCCCCTACTGAACACCCTGGTTTATTTTTAGCCGTAGAATCCATTTCTAAAACTTTTCATTGGCACTTCTTGGCATTATCGTCCAACTGTGTGTAGCCGTCTCGCTTTACTTGTACTGTGTAGCTGTTGTGGTTCCACCTTGCCTCAATCCATCTATCATGATACCTCACACCTACTGTGTGCCGCCCCGGGAATGTCACTGGGCAAACAAAAACAAGGAAAATTCTGTAAATAAAGAAAGGCAACATTATTCATCAAATGGAAGCATTTTAAACCATGAACAGTGAGATCAGTCACAACAGTCCTGGTCCTATTTGTGGCTCTGTCTGAGCTTTTTTTTAGGCTTCTAATATAAGTAAGGTTTGACGGGTGTCTGTAAACTGTAAACACACTTAATATAATTTTTTTTTAGCCCCTCAAGACTGACCTGTTTCAAGTTTTCCCCACAGGATCTAAGTGACATGCATACAAGAATCTAGTAAGATAGAGTAATACATCATCATTAGTTAAGGATCTACAGTTTGAGATGAATGGAGTCACCTAGAGCTTAAAACTGCTGACGACGGAAATATCAGTTAATTAGAGGGGAAATGATTCTGATACGACAGCTGATGTGCAGCCCAAACACCAGAGTTTCAAAGGACAGCCTGAGAGCCGGCTTATTCTGAGCTCAGCGTCCTCTGAGGATCTGCTCGAGTTCCTTCACATCACTTTTTATCCACATACATTTTCTTTTTTTTCTGTAATATTTACATAATTTGTGATTGGGGCGTTGTAAATGTGTTGCGTGCATGTGTGAGTGTATTTATAGACACTCGAGGGATACTTGATTTCACTGGTGTTATTTATAATGTGTGGGTGATGCAGATACAGTAATACATTCCAGTGGGAAGCCTCAAAAATCTTAAAAGGCTCTTTCTTGCAAACAACATGCACGCGCCCTGTTGCTGCATATGTAGGAGAATGTAAATGTAATTTGAGAAGCAACACGTTATAGAACAGAAACGTTAGAAATCATGTAACAAGTAGACTCTTTTTCCCATAGACTCTAGACTTTTTAGATTGGGTAGAAAGGTGGGCTGGAAAATTCCTAAGCTAACAGTAATGTGGTTTATTTTTTTAACATAGTCTCTTGATGTTGCAGCCATGTTTCTACTGAGGAGAGCTGTAGGGTACGGTACATATTTTTCGCTCTTCCATTAGGAAAAGTACCAAAATAATTAGCCCCAACGTTCAATTTTTAGGTACCCTTCCCTTGCGGTATCAGAGTAATGGTACGGTACGGGTGGAGCTTGACCTGCAACAGTCAACTCGTTGGGCGACAGAAAAGCGTCACAGTGTTTCTTCAATGCTTGGAGTCTATTCTCATTCAAAACTTGATGTCTTGTTGAGACAAGCAGCCACAAAAACAAGCTGCTGGATGTCCACTATTGCCCGTTGGGTTGTTGTCTCTGTTTTTTTATGTTGATGTTGTTCGTTGTCGTCGTACAAATACACTCCATATCTTGCTGACACGGCCATCGAGCTTCTTGAAGATAGACAGGGACGCCCCTGTTCTAGTAGGGCTCAGTAGTTCATTCCACCAGCGTGGAACAACACATGAAAAGAGTCTGGATTGTCTTGTGTGGGTTGTTGGCACCACCAGGCATCAATCCTTTGATGAACAGAGTAGTTGAGGGGTAACATAAGCCTTTAGGAGAGCATGTCCTTAGTATAGAAGCTCTCATCCTGATTTTCAAAAGCCTTCAGCAGCAGATATTTCCACTGTGTGGACGACCTTTTTGTCTGTGGTTTAAAGTGGTGAACCCAACACTCAGGAAACGTTCAAGAAAACCAGCTGCAGGTGCAACACGATCAACGTTTTCTTGGAGGGCGGCTGTGGCAGGGTGTCTAGCACTCAAGGCTCTCTCTCTACCTGTCATGAATTCACCTGCCCGTTATTGCGCCGTTGACAAAGCTGGAGCATCATCCCCTGATGTAGCAGCCATGTCAGCGTGAAGGTCCTTGGGTGCTAACCCCTTTCCCTGCAGATGTTCGGTGACACCACAGTTCCAAATTTCTTCCCATTTTCACAAAAATGTCTCTAGAACTCGTTTTCAAAGGTTGAATTTAATTACCCTCCTCTTTGTCAGCCGGTGAACTTTTCAGCCCTCCCTCGTATAAACGTGAGTCTGCACTTTTTATAAAACTTATGTGTGATGATACTCACCGTTAACTACAAAGGCTGTTTGGCTTTTATTTCATCCTTTGATTTATGAATCTCTGTAAAAGTCAGAAAGCGTAATATGCTCACAGATAATGTATGATTACCCTCCTTTGTAATGATGATAATAATAATCATCCGTCAAACCCCAGCAGAGTTAAGGCTTTGTTTTACACATTAAAATGCACAGGACTGATGGCTTTGCAGACAGAAGTGAAAACTGCAGAAATATTATGAAATATACGGATGCATATTTTGTGCAATAAAGTATGTCTGTACAAAAGACTTTTCAGAGCCAGAAATCTGGGGGAAAATTGATCTATATAAAGCTGTAAATCCTGGTTTAGTGGCTCAAGCTTTAAATAGAATTATTTACAGATATGAATGTAAGTTTTTGGATGTGTCTACTATACTACTTTGTCACCCGGCAAAAAAAGAAACACCATGGTGAATGCATGTTTTAATCAAAGTAGGGCTATTCATTGATTTATCAACTATTTTCATAATCGATTATACAGTTTTAGAGTCTTTTTTTAAATATTAAATGATGCTTACTGATTTTTCAGCTTCTTAAATGTGAATATTTTCTTGTTTCTTTGCTCCATTCGACAAAAGAAATCATTGAAACTGAAAATGAACAAACAAATACTTGATTAATCGAGAAAATAATTGTCATTTGCAGCTCTAATTCAAAGCTAAATGTGGTCCAACAGATAATTGAGTGTGTGGCCTTTTTTTGGCCGGGCAGTGTATCTGACTCATAATTCATCATCATCATAATTGGTCACCTGTTTCATTTCCATCATACTTGATAAACCTAAGCACTATTTTAAACAGATATACAGTAATTACTGCCTTTGTGCTGTGTTGATATAGTGCTGTGTCATATGAACATCTTTTCTCCTGTGGATTTGTCATGTTTGAACAAAGTGTCTGTGTCTGTGTCTGTGTCTTTCAGAGAGTTTGCCCAGCTGGCGGTGGAACTCCTCGACCAGTCTTATAAGCAGGACGAGCAGATGGCCATGAAGCTGCTGACCTACGAGCTGAAGAACTGGAGCAACGCCACCTGCCTGCAGCTGGCAGTAGCAGCCAAACACCGGGACTTCATCGCTCACACCTGCAGCCAGATGCTGCTCACCGACATGTGGATGGGACGTCTGCGGATGCGGAAGAACTCTGGTCTGAAGGTAACGCGACATGTTTGAGGAAAACCTGTGGGTAGAGAAAAGCTTTCCTGAGCCTCAAGTGACCTTGTTTAGAAGTTATTGCACATGTGGCCAGAATGACTCCTCTGCTGAGAGGAGTACAGATACTTTAACTGAGGAGAAGTTTTACAAGTCTGCATGTGTTGCAACAATTACAAACCCTCTCATATGATAATAATGTGATTACACATCAATTCTGCAATATTTATTGCGATAGTGTGATAGTATTAAAGCTGCGAGGAGCTGGTGAAGTCCACAAACCCTCATCGCTTGAGGGTTCTCTTTCTCTTTGTATAGAGTTTGACTAAAGTTTGTCTGAAACAGGATTTTACTAAACCTTCTGAATTCTTTATTCTCCACTACAGAAAGTTCTAGAGCTCTCATGCTGTACTGTGGAACTAGGGGAGGAATTAGGGCTGGGTGTTAAATCTATTTTATCGGCTATTTGGTATTTCTAGTTTAGGTGGATTTGTTTTTCATGAAAATCGGTTTCTTTTAAAACTTCCAACACCGACTCTAAAATAATAATTAAAATAAGATCCCCGGAGTTTGGGACATAGTTTGAAGCCAGAGGAAAAGCTTGCTGAAAAGTTTTATTTTGCTTGTTTCCAGGCATGGAAATACAAGCAAAACTTGTTTGAATATTTTTTTTTGCAATTTATGGTTTGTTTTTAAGAAGGAAAAAAAATCGATTAAAATCATAAATCAAGTTTGGTTTGAGAAAGTGGGAGATTTTATTGTTCTATTTCCCTTGGAAATGATCATAAAATACAAGTTAATATACTCAAAATACTCTTCTGTACTCGAGGACACATCCCTCTGTGCTACAAATGTTTCGTTATACCACTTTGTTATATTGTTAGAGGTAAAAAATTAATGGATTCAGAGATCTGAAATGCTTTTATGTTGACATTTGCGACAGTTACAGAAGTTCCATCTGTGCTGAAAGATCATTTTTCACTGTCTATGTTTGCTGTGAATCACGTGGGACTTTTATTTTGAAAACTCACACAGCTTGGCTGCTCAAATCCATGAAAGTTTGTCACAATGAAAAGGAAATTGCTCCATGATGCCAAACACACATATCCAGTGTTGACCTGGCCTCATGAGATATAAACATTTCCATAATCTTCTCTCCTACAGTTCACTCGTGCTCTGTTCTCATTCACCACTAACACTGAAATCCAGAATTGTGTGTTCTACCAGATCCTTAAAGGCACAAAGGATGATGGACATACACAGTCTCACCATAGTTCTCACTTCCCTTCAACTATTCTCCACTGTGTCAAAAAACTGTAACAAAAACCCCAGTTTTTGCCCAGAAAACTTGTATTGTATAAAACTGTCACTGGTCCACAATGATATCAAGACACTTTTGTTTTATAGACAATACCATTACATGCACAACTGAAGTGTAGGAGCCTGTTGATGTAGCATGTAGAAAATGTAAAGTATTTGTTTGACTTTTTTTAACCCTAACATAATATAACAACAACATTAGCTCATCATAAATATAAAAGCACCTCCTGTACGCAGTACAAATGTGTGTGGTGGCAGATACACAGAGAATGAAATTCAGGTAAATTGCCATTTAAATTTTATCGGACAACTGCAGGGTGTGAAATCAGTGCACGTGTTGATCAAAGGTTCAGTCCAAGGTTATTATATTTTAAAATAAAGAAATAGCGAAAAACTAAAGTTGGAAAAACATTTTTGTTAACTAGAATAAGACTAAAATACAGTTTTCTAACAATGTCATCTTTTGCTAGGTTTTTATGACACAATGCTTATTTTGACCTTTTTGAATCTTGCGCCTGGCAAATACTCCATATTACAAAAACAAAAAAAATAAATAAACTCGCTCTGAAAACGAATTCAAACTAACTCATTTTAAAACAAAACAACGCTAAAAAAAACGAATGAAAGATCCCAAACTATTATAACGTTCAGTCAGAGTTTCAATTAGAAGTCAAAACACAAGCTTCAGGGGGAAACACAGTATCTGAACTGGTTATTTCTGTGCTGTGGCCACCATGACTCATGTGGAGAAGGAGCGCTCAGCTGTGAAAAGTTGACAGATCACCTCTGACAGGTAAAAATACTTCACCTTGTGGATTATCGGGAGCCCAGGACTCACATCGACGTGACCCGCCTGTCTGAACTTCCTCCTCAGCTTCATTAGTGTTAGCCCACAAAGCTGTTTCTTATGCCAGAGGGGACAGAAGAACTGACCTTAATTACCGGGGAAAAAAACCTTGAATTTGTGTCCCACGTATTTTACTCATGGCGTGAACGTGCTTTTGAGTCACTGGGAGATTTTTTCTTTTGTGTGCAAATTCTGCTCACATGGGTTTTCCAGGGGGCCTGGCAGTGGGGCGATAGGAGGCAGCTGGTCACATCACAGAGGTTAGGGTTATTTTTAATCAAGAGCTGCTCTGGGGACTTTAGCTGAAGGGACGACTGAACTTACCCACACACACACAGAGTGAGGCAGGGCTAACTCCTCGGAGCAGCAGCAGCAGACTGGCTCTATGGAAGACTCTATCCCATTTCACACCTTGCCTCGACCAATAGCTGTCAGCTAGCTTGTCCATGTGGGCCCAATAAAGGTCATATTTGGCCTGACAATATGGGTCCCAAGCAGGTTTATCATGGTGGCCTTACACATGTTTGCCCACATAGTACCCTTTCTAGGCTACCTGGGTAGTAAGTGATTACCGAAATCGTGTTTCCACCAAGTGGAATGGTTCAGTTTGATATTGTTTTGTGTTTCCATTAGAAATAGTCCCAACTATTCCATTCGTTGGCACCCTTCCCTTGGGGTTCCAGACTAAAATGGTAGGGTAAGTTCAGGGTCAAGCGAGACCGGGTTCACCCAAGACGGTCATCTGATCGGGTGACAGAAAAACTCACTTCCTTTGCAACCGGTGTTTCTTCAACGACCCGCAGTCAATTCTCATTCAAAGTTTGACGTTGTGTTGAGACAAACAGCCACAAACCGAGCGTTTGTTGTCGTTGTTCATTGTCGTCACGCCAGTACGACGTCACACTACGTGGCCATCGGAAAACGGCCTACCGAGTAAAGGTGTCCTGAGTTGAAACGCAAGCCTGACCCAGGGCTTTAAAGGAAGGATCTTTATAGTCATTATACAACCGAAATTGCACAATGAAATTTTGAGGTCAGATGGAGGATTGGGGACCAACCTGACTTTCATGCATGTTTTGATGGTACTGTACTGAACCATACCATAATGGAAACAAAGCATATGTGGGCATTGGTTTGAAGTGGGCAATGAGGTCCCATATGGTTCTAGTAACATGGGCCCCACAACCCGGAGGGCACTACGATGGAAACGGACAAACTCACTTGGGACCCATGTTGTCAACCCTAATGGGGCCCACATGGACATGCTGACTGCCTCAGTTTGGTGAAGGATGTCCAGATTATTTTAGAGAGGTAATGTAAAGTGTAAAGTCTAACCAGTTGTTCAAATGGAGATATTTCCCTGAGTAACCAAATCTAAGAAAACAAATGATTTTTGATAAGAATGGGCATTCCAGGAAAATGTAATGCTCAATGTCATTATTTGCTGAACCTTGGAATATTATCTCCAAACTGGAATATAGAGCAAGTCCAGAGCATGAGAGCTGGTGAAAACAATGCAGCGTTCTCATCATGTTGAGCAAAAGAAACCCAAAGTCTGAAAACTAAGGGAAAGCAAAAGTTGACCAAACAAGATTCAGCGCCTCCAGGGACTCGTGATATACAGCAAATAGCTTTTTCAAAGTGTCGTCAAAAAAAGTGTTGTGTGGACATTTTGTGAGTTGCTGTAATGTGGCTGTGAGGGAACTCAGAACACAGAGCTCACTGGAGAGTATAAATGACTATGACTTGCACTGATGAATACATTGATTTCTTCAAACATCAATTTGACAAACTATTGATATATTTTCCTCCTCTTGACATTTTTGACAGCATTATTGAAGTATTGCCTTGTATGCACTGTGGTTGTAAGAGTTTTCTTTCTCTCAGTGGTCACTGCACCAGTGCTCTCGCACTGAAACTATTCTCTTCATATCATCAGTCTTTTCTTCTTCTTTTTCTTACCATTCATTAAACCCGTAACTCGTCACAAATGAATGTTGATACTTTATGAGCTACCGAGTGCAATGAAAGAATCTAAATTTCACTCTTAAATTATTTAAAGGCAGCTGTTGCCAGAGATAAGAAGACACATAATTAGCCTTCTCTCCATCATCCTCCTTTTCCCTTGTTGTCTTCTTCACTGTGATTACAGCCTCTTGCTTTTCTTGTTTGACTATTATGTGTCTGAAGTGTTTACAGCAGGCTCGCCATCTTTATCTGCTGCCAATGTGAGTGTGTGTGTGTGTGTGTGTGTGTGTGTGTGTGTGTGTCGCTCACTTCACTTGTGGCAGCACAATGGCTTTTACTGCCTGTCTGTTCAGACAAACACTTTTTGTAAGTGAAGCGAAAGTGTTGCCTGAGGTCTCGAAAATACTTGAAAATGATATAGAAATCTCACGGTACAACATTGTGATAGTAATAGCTTAACTTTTATACTCGAACAGCCTGGGTGAACTTAGCCGAGTCCAACTGTAGAACCTCCTTAAAAAGGGAACCAATCGCAAACATGTTTCATTCGGGCTTAATTCAATGACGACAGAGAAGCGACGTCTAGAAGCGTTTGTATACGTCCAACGAAGAGCAGCTGTCTTTTAATTTCAATTTTTGCTTCATGGAGCTCCAAAGTCTTTCAAACAAAAACTACAACAAGCACGTTTGTTGACACGTCATCCAGGTCATCCAGGTCATCCAGGTCATTGGTCTGACTGGTTGTAGGTCTGTCCAATTGCATGAGATTGAGATGCAGTCTGCTGTTAGCCAGGCTAATACCTGAGTATGTTTACTAACCCTCTGAATCCTCTCTTGTCTACTGCAGGAAATGTCTTTGCCTATATATTCACCTACAAATGACTCCAGGGGGAAGTGGGCTTGTGCGTTTCTTTAAAGTCTTTTGGCCCGACTGGATTATTATTTTTTTTTTCCCCTTACATCTTCTGAAGTCTTTCTGGGTCGATGATTTGCTAAGTGGCTTCTCATATTACTCATATCTGCAGATATGTAGGTCACTGCAGTCTGGCAGGGTTTGCATCCCGTCAACTTTTCTCCGTTATTATGTTTTGAGACGGGGGGAAACTGAAATGCTTCCACAGATCACATTTAAACGTTGCTGAAGCGTCCACAATTTCAGGGACTCCACTTCAGTTGAAACTAAACTACAGTGTTTACTCTGAAGACCTACAGTGTTGAGACACTTAATGATCTTCTCCCTGACTTCTCTCCTCCTTCACCAGGTCATCCTAGGGCTGCTCCTGCCACCGTCCATCCTCAGTCTGGAGTTCAAGAACAAGGACGAGATGTCTTACATGCCTCAGGACCAGGAGGCCTACCTGCAGGAGAAGGAGGAGGAGGAGCCTGAGAAGCCAGTCAAGGAGAAGGAGGATGAAGACATGGAGTTCACAGTAAGATCTTACTGTGAGGCGCAGTACAACTCCGTGGTGAGAGAACCCACCTCAGCCCCGCATCTCAGAATCTATACGCATATAAACACACTACACTCATTTGGGCAACACACACACACACACATAACCCAGATTATATGTCCTTTTACAATCTCTTGTGGACCAGTTTAACACAATTTTTTTGGTAGTCCACAGTGATGTGATGATAAAACATTTGCGCACACACACAAACACACACATATCTGTTTCTCTCTACTGGCCAACTGGACACTTCCAGCCAAATCGGCCTTTTCCTGTTTCTTGTCGTCTCAACAAAGACATGTAGCGTCTCAGTCTGTCGCTGCTTGTGGGTTCCCTCCTTGTATGTTTCTTCTTCTTCCATCTATCTCCTCCTCTACCTTTCCTTCCATTCCTATTGTTCTTGCTCAGCTCTCTCTTTGCCTCTTTTGGGTTTTTTTGTTTTTTCTCTTCTTCTCCCTCTCTCTCCAAGCTCAGTTCTGGTTGAGGTACAGTATTGTTTGCTGGCCGATCGCTGCCCCTCACTCTCTCTCGCTCATCAATGATGGCTTGCTGCAGCAAACCACTCAGCATGTCGGCTGCTGAGCATGGGAGGCTCAGGCTTTTGCATTATATAACTGGTTCCGCCTGCTGCTGCTGCTGCAGCTGCAGCGGGGCTTTAATCATGCAGAGTCTGAGCACCTTCTCCCAGCTCACAGCGCAAGAGTTGGTCCATCTGCATAGACATGGATGAACAGCCGTATTGGGACTTGTTCCATTTCAATGCAGTTCAGCTCTGGAAATTACACCAAGATCCAATTTGTGTGTTTAAATGACGATGGAAAAATTTAACACAAAAACTGGATCTAAGGTTCCTGTCATTGAGTGACTGAGCTAAAAGTCGAACGCCTTTCAGCACCACCGTACATAACTCACCATCTGCATTAAGAACAGCCACAAGCCAGTGCAACGTTTTACAAAACGGGCCATCCACAAAGATTGTATTCACAATGGGCACCAATCCGGCTAAGCGCATACATGCAGGAGTAGTCAAACAATTATCCAGGTATGTTAGTCCGACTAAGACTAGCTCTATTTTAGTCAGACTAACGTATTTACATGACATTAAGAAAACCAAATTATTGTCTTAGTCCGACTAAAATCAGACTTCTATCATGAATGTAAACGCACTGAATGTCAGAGAACTCCACGATACTTGGGTTAGGTTTAACAGACATTAATTTATATTTAAAAGTTACACACCTCAGTGCTGCACAGCGAAGCCGGCCATGACTACAGCATGGAACATTGCATCGCTGGGGTTTTTCTTGTGCGACAGAAAGGTTTTGACACCTTGACAGGGTGATTTTTCTTGCAGCTGTGTTTGAAAGCCACGCTTTAAAAAACAAAACAACACACGCAGATAGATTGGTTATGCCTTGACAGACAAATGTAATTTGATTACCTGCAATTAAACAGGGTAGACAGTGCCTGAAAAGTTTTAGATTTGATTTGAATAACAACAAAAATAATAGTAAAATCCTGTTTTCCTGCAGTCTGTTAATACAGGATACATTCGTAATGAGCCCTGACTGTTGCCCTGGCTTCTGACTGTACAAATGCACCTGCAGACACTTATGAATCACATCAAGATTCATACAGACGCGCCGACTGCGACACCACAGAGGCAGATTGTATCCTCAGATGCTTTTTGATAAACCACACTGTGATGAATGTCAAAGCTTGTGTGATAGCCTGTGTGTGGTGTGATTTACACACTGGCATCTGAATCTATTCATCCTGAAGATCCTGTTTGTGTGTATCCTCCGACAAAATCTTTGGCATTTTCACATATAGAGAAAAAAAAGTAAATATATATATATAGAGAGAGAAGAAGCCCCTTGATCTAGGGATGCACGATATTGATATAATAAACCTAACCAATAATTAATAAGTTCCTAAAGCAGTCTAAGCTGTTATGAGCACCAATGAATTATTCAGCATTGCATAGCTCTGAACTTACAAACACAGAAAAACAAAAAACAAACAGTCCTGACCTTTCAAGAGTTCATTTATTTTTTATACAAGCTGCACCTGCGGGTGAAGATGGCTAAGAAGTCGTGAGTGCAGTTAAATCAGTCGATAACAATACTTATTGCGATAAATGTCTGATCCCTGAGGACTGAGTTTTGCTCCTGAGTGTGGTTTATAAACCTCTGTATACGTTACACACATTCACAGCAGTTGTATGTTTAAAATATGTAAGTTGATGCTCACCTGAGGGTAAAGAAGGCTAAGAGGTCATGAGCACTGATTAATGATTCAACATTGTGTAGCTTTAAACCAACTAATAAAAAAAAACAACACTGTTTTTTCAATAGTTTATCTTTTAAATCTCTAAAATATAATGGATGGTATATACTGTAAAACATCTGAAAAGGTTTGAGAGAGTGTAAGATAATTATAAAGTGAGGTATTAGCTTGTAAAATCCTCAGTTTTCCCCCACAGAATAAAAGCTGGTCCTAAATCAGTCACTTTATCGTTAAATCTTAGCCTTTAGTCCTTTTCTGGTACATTTTTCAGTGTTCCATCAACTGTTGAATGAGCACTTGTTTCTTGCTTTAACTTCAGGGCTAGCTGCTAGCTGGCTAAAAGCTACTACCTACTACTACTACACGCAGCTTCCCGGAAGACATTTTTAGGTGAATTATTGAGTTAAAACTATTTTCAGTCTTTTCACTTCTCTCTGAGTCACTGTGAAAAACAACTAGAACAGCAAAGACATATTGTTTTTTGATGTTAGCTCCTGTTACTTTCCGTTAGCTTTAATTCTGCCTTATTTTCAATGAGCTTTCATGTAGCAAACCTTGTTTCCTTGAAATATGCACTTATCGAGTCAATTTATCAGATAAAATAATCAGGACATTATACAAATAACAACTATTTTATATGATATTATCGTGCATCTCTAATTTGATTCTTCACTGTTTTACCTGTTCAACCACCTCGAAACTTAAACCAACACTTTGACACATCGATCAAATATTTGAAGCTGAGTTTTAAACATTTTAATAGTTACTAAATGTACTCTCTCAGAGGTCTGGTGTTGCTCTGACATTGAGACCATAATCCATTAAAAAACAAACAAACAAAACAGCGGGCTCTGAACCCTCTCTCATGGATGACGAAATGTGTCACAGATTAAAGTGAGATTATATCTATGTCTGAACTTCTTTCTTTCCTTTTTTTTTCCCTCCTGTCTTCTTACTGTCGTTATCTTTGTCTCTCCTCTGCCTCTTAATTGTTGTCTGAGACACAATCCATGAGTGTCCATGTCTGCGTCATGTTGTGTTACCAACCTTCACCCAGCAACACTCCACCTCAAACACACATTTCACATTTTGGAATGATGACATTGCCTGTGCTTGCTTTTTTTGATGATATAATTAAAACTGTGTTGTAGCTTATCATTTAACACCTCTCCCCGTTGTCTCCCCTTTACCCCCTCTCTCCTTTTTCTTTGTGAATCTGCTCCTTCCATTCCCCGCCTCTCTTCCACATACTTGTCTTCATCTTTGTACTCTCTGCAAACCCCCTCTCCCCCACTCCTCCTCCTCTTCCTCCTCCATCTTTCCAATCCGTCACATGTCTCTTCCCACACTCTCATCCCTTTATACTTCACACCTTTCTCTCATCCCTCCCTCGCTCCGCGTTGGGTCTTGCTTTGCGCCCAGGCGATGCTGGGTCAGGTAGCCACGGAGACATCCAGAAAAAAGGATGTTGAGGAGGTCCAGAACCGTCACCGCCTCATCCCCATGGGACGCAAGATCTACGAGTTCTACAACGCGCCTATTGTCAAGTTCTGGTTCCATACGGTCAGTGTCGACTTCAGCAAAACACCCGCCTACACCCTCAGTATAGAGTCCTGTTGGCGCTGTCAGCGCTTCTTTGCATCAATTGCTGGCTTTCTGTAGTTAGCGTATTGCTTCTATAGTGCTTCATATGCCAATAACCTTCTGATCCACCTCCACACTGTCATTACCCAGCTTTACTAGGGTGGGAAAGTTGGTCATGAATAGAGACTGAAGAATGTTGAATGGTGAGAAAAGTACAAGGAGTGCGGATGAGAAATGAGACAGAAAGAGGGTTTTGTATTGACCACATAAACACACTGAATTAAATAGTTTTAAGTTTCAGCCCAGTTGTGCCCTGCCTCCCCAACCTTTGTCTCTAACCCTCTCTGGCCCCGTTTACTATCTGCCAAACCACTGCGGGAGGTGGTTGGAGACACATTGTGACCACACCGAACAGAAGTGTGAATGTGTCTCAGCTCCACCCAAAACAACTACATGAGCAGAGCAACATGTCCTCCAACTGAAATGTAACTATTGGATGTTTTGGCCAACCCCTGAATATGACCCATAGGTACGTTTTTAACAAGTGTTGGTGAGGTTACGGTTAAGGCCCACAGAAGGATTGCGGTTAGGGTTACGGCTTAAAACAGTCAGGGCTAGTTATGTTTCATTGGAGGACAGTTTCGAGCAGAAATACTTTAGTGACAACGTGAAAGCAAAAACTGCACAGTCCCCTCTGCTTTTGTCGGTGGTCAGCGTGTCGAAGACGACTTCTTCCCTTGCTTCGAAAAGCATAGAAGAGTCCATACAATTGTGCGACTTCACGTGCGGTTGTAATGTTGTTGATAGGGCAGTGCACAGGATGTGATGCCGTAGTCTGCTGCTGGAGGTCTTTGCAGAAGAAGAGGCGTAGGTGACGTAAGGGGCAGATGACCGTGATCGGATAGTAATAAGAAGCGATCTGCAGTATCACGACATCTTTCAAATTTCTCATAAAGTCTCCTTTATCTGACTCTGGAGAACATTAAGACAATGTATAAATAATATAAATGTTAAATAATATAAAATAAACAAGATATTAAAGCCACTAATTGTGGAAATCTTTAGCTGATATAAGGCGGAGGCTGGATTCCCACTGTTCTGTTCCCACTGTTGTGTTTTTTATGTTCACTTTGAGCACATTTTATGGCAGTAATCCAACGCTGCGTCTCTCAGGTTCTTTTGCGATGTGGTAAAACTCTCTCCCGTTTGTTGTCCTCCACTGTTTTGGAGTCCTTGGGCACAACAACTATGCACCATCTTCATTTTATATAAATACAGCTGGCAAAGATATGAGCTGCCTGACATATTGCTTTGTATTCACATCTATGGATTTGAATGCGTCATTTGGACGGCATTACTCCTTGCACTCTGGAATTTATATTGTTCCTTTTAAAAAATAAACGTAGAAGGGGAGACAGTTCAAATCACTTTTAACACCTTTGTTCTTAGAAATAATCTCTGAAATTACCATACCATTAAACCCTATCAGACTGAAATCCAATGATGTCAGGACCCATGAAACGGGAAATAGATGTAAACATGGATTTCACATGCATATGTGTCAAGCCTTCAAGAACCTAATCTGTAAATGCTTGTGTTGAGATCAAAATGATATCTTGTCTGGATCAGTGTGAGCACAAATAGGTGCAGGAGAAAAAAGAAAAAAAGAAAAAGAAAAGTGGATTTAAATAGAAACAGCCACAGGAGACAAGTAATCAACCAAGTCTCTATTATCAGATCTGAGTATTTGTATTACAGGGATTTGTAATGAGGGGCAGTCGTTCACTCTGTCAGGACGTGTTTAAACAGTGACATGTTGTTTTGTTTTTTTAAAGAAAATAAAAAAAAGTCTTATCACACGACTCCACAAGGAGGTTTACTCTGTCATGTCTCTCTATAAGAACTGTCACTGAGGTGACTGGTTTGTTTTCTGTTGTAAAGTAAAAAGCAAGACCTGTCATTTGTTAAAGCATTTATTTAACAGATAAACACTTTTCAGTGTTTTTACTGACACACCGTAGGAGGTTAATTGGTAACAAATAAAAGGAGCGTACGCCAAAGGTTTGGTCTTCATACCCAAGGACGTGTCGTAACTGATCGCCGTTGACGGCGAATGTAAGAGGAAAAAAGAGGTGGAGCTATGACATCATCGATTTACCAAGAATAATGTTTATCTGTAAAAACAATGAAAATCTTTTTCTTTGAGCGTCTGTCTAATAAGTTAAGGTCCAAGTCAATTAACAGTTAACAGTGTTCAGTTTTGTTGTATTTTAGAAAGCGTCCCAGCTTTTATGGAGATGGGGTTTGTAGATCTGGTCTTGCCTGTATTTTATTATTCCTTACAGTTTCACTTGTTTCTCCGGCAGGTGCAATATTCATATTTTTCATTCTGTTGCGTCATTTGTCATTTATTAGCCGTTTGTTGTCTTTGTCGTGCAGCGTATTGTTCTGCAGCTGTTGAGGCAGGGACGATGATTGATTGATCATTTTGGGTTTTCTCACCCTCTCACAGACCTTTTTTTGTTTACACAGAGAGAGAGAAATGAACTTTATTGATGCAAATGTGTCCCTGCTCATTTCTCTGTGCTGTTTTACGTAGATGGCATACGTGGCCTACCTCATGTTGTACAACTACATCGTCCTGGTGAAGATGGACCTGTGGCCGTCTCCTCAGGAGTGGATCGTCATCGCGTATATCTTCACCAACGGCATCGAGAAGATGAGAGAGGTAACGCTGTCCTGACCTGTATCTTAGCACCTTCTTATTCAACTACAGACTTCTGTCCACTCATTGTCTGCCACTTTATCCTCCACATGAGGGTCATGGAGGGGACATGGGGTGAAAGGCGGGGCTACACCCTGGTACACCCATCACAGGGAGACAAACAACCCTCCACTCTCACACCTACACTCAATTTCGAGTGTCCAAATATGCCCTAATCCCCAAATCTGCATGTTTTTGGATTGTGTGAGGAAACCGGGGTGTTTTTACTGCAGAGGCATAAACTACAGACGTAACAATATCATAATCTCACAACATGATAATACTGCAGAAACAAGCCCACAGTATGATATTTAGTGCAATATTTTATTAAAGGTATGGCTGTCAGGCCAGGAAAATAAAACTTAAATCAGTACCACGTCAAGTTTTACATCATAATAAGATGTTTTTACACTAAATGATGTCATCATAGCGGCAAATATTTCACATTAGGTTGAGATAAGTTGGTCTCGCAGAGGTGGATATACAGTATATTCTGCTCTGTCTGCTTTTACGTTGAACTTGTCGAAAACATGAATATGAAAATCCCAGCATGAAATAGAACCTCAGGATATCGTGAGGATGAACCATTTCCTCCCTTCATCATCTGTTCTCCACACACATTTTTCACACCAGTCTCACTTAACCAAGCAATACGTTACAACATAGCATGTAATGTTTTTTTAAAACGTTAAAAAAGCAAGTTATCACGTTACAACATGAATATTTTTCCTTTCATGTTATTAAAATGAATACTTTCCGTGTTATAATGTGATAGTGGTTCCTTTTTATTCTTCCTGGTGAGGCTACAATAAGCTTCTGTATAATAATCGCAGGTGAAGTCCACACATTCATGCTGAGTGTGTAACTTTAGCTTTTGTCTCTTTGTACTGAGCTGGTAATTGTGTTTGACTTTAGTTTGCGTGACAGGAAATTCTCCTTTGCCTCCGGTGTGTTTACTCACCTTCTGAATGGTTCGTTCCACTTCAGAACACGACCAAGTCTTCGACTGTATTTCCACCAGTACATCTCTTGTGCTGTGTCAGGGAAGTCTTTTTTCCCCCCCCTGCATAATCTCAAAATCTTTGCCAAGTGGCTTCTCCTATCACTTCTACGCCTCATCATGTAGGTCGCTGCAGTCTGGCACCTTTTCCCTGTTTCTCATTTCTTCACACAGGGAATCGCTTACGTGAAACGCTTCCTTCCACGCGTCCGATTTAAAACCCAGCGGAGCTTCCACGTTTTCATCATCTCTTGCCTCTCGCTCTCACATTCACACTCGGTCGTCCCTCATCAACACCGACCGGGACACCTTTGTTCTCGGGACATCGTGAAGCTAACAATATCGCTTCATCCGGCCTGATTTTCTGTTTCAGTAAGATTGTGTACATGTCGTCAAACAACTCAGTAGATGAGGAAGCAGTGATGGATTAAGAGGAGGAAAGGAAAGAATGTGATGAAAGGGAATTTATGCAACAGATGAAAAACAAAGAAATAAAACAGGTGTGGACGTTTAAGTTCAGCCTCACTGTGTGTGGCTGTGTTTGTACTCTTAGTGTATGGAAGCATTAATCATTGTGTCACATCGGTCACAGACTCCCTGATTCCTGTGCTCATACTGCCCTCATGTGGTTGTCATATTGCATTTCCCCACTAATTCAATCCCTGTGTGGGCTCACTTGTCTTTTTTTTAACCTTGTTAGTGAGCCCTTCTCTCCATCACTCCTGCACATCTGCACCCACGTTCTTTTTTTTTTTTACCTGATTCCACTTTTAAATCTCCTCCAGATTCTGATGTCAGAGCCTGGGAAGTTGCTCCAGAAGGTGAAGGTGTGGCTCCAGGAGTACTGGAACATCACGGACCTCATGGCCATCCTCATCTTCTCTGTGGGCATGGTGCTGCGGCTCCAGGAGCCGCCGCTCATGAGCTACGGGCGCGTCATCTACTGCGTCAACATCATCTACTGGTACATCAGGCTGCTCGACATCTTCGGAGTCAACAAGTACCTGGGTCCCTACGTGATGATGATTGGCAAGATGGTGAGAAGAGGCAGGAGTTGTCATGTCTTTCTATAGTTTATGTATTTACACCCATTGTCCTGGTCACAGATACTAACCAAGGCACATTTACTGTAGCCATAAAATACTTTTTAGCAAATTTATGGGGTTAGTTCTTCCAGATAAGCAGTAAGTCGTGCAAGAAATGTTTTGAAGCAGGATAAAAACGTACAACTTAATGTTAAAATAGAGCAAGATCAGGACATTGGAACATCACAATGTGAATATCCTTCTAACTTTCCTTGCAATATTAATTCATATGCACTAATTAATATTTCGTGGCCATGAAATAGATTTTTTTTTTGTCTGTAATAATGACTTTTTCTGTTCTGCCTTATAATTTAAGCAAAGGAATAATAATCACCCTGTTAGTCCCAGACGATCAAATATGTATCAGGTCAATATGAGCAGAAAAGTTTCCCGCAGACTTTCCATAAAAGCCAGATTAAATACTTAACCACAGTAGCCATGGCAACCCAAAACAAAGGTATAAGGGGAAGAAATCACGTCTTCCTCAACGGCGCAGTTTCCTGAGTTAAATTAAATGTTGGTTTTGGTATTTTTACTGGATTTTTCAGTCTTTAACTATGAATTGAAGAAGCCTCTTCTTTTCAGTTTTTATTCAGGCATTTTTATGCAAAAACCAAAAATGTGCACACATACAGGCTGATAAAAACTCATATCCTGACTCTCATTTCACTTCACATGACTGATGAAGAGTTTAATGAGTTCACTGATTACACGAGTTTAATTTGTGCGCGTTAGCCGCTCCGAACATCTGCTGCCTCTAAACCTCTATTGTTTGATCTCTAAGAGCAAATAATCAGAGCCTCTGTTACTCTCATGATACACATCAAAGACCCCAAATGTGTATCTGATGACTTTAACAGCGGACGTGTGATGTGAAAATAAATCAGCAATTAGAGAGAGAACGGGAGGATTCACATTCAGTAAAGATGAGTCGGGTATTTGATCTTCACCATGTTGTAATCTGACGTCCAAACAGCAGAGAAACAGAGAAGAACACATGATGCTGCAGTTAAAGTTATTACTTACAACACTTTTAAGTGTCTGTTTTTCATTGTATTTCTGTTCTGCCTCATCATTTAAGAAAAGGAGTAATCGGGACTTTATTTTGGCAGAACTATAAGACAAAAGAAAGAAAAAGTCTTATAGAAAGTGAATAAACAATAGCCATAAATTAAAAATACACAGGGGCTAGTGAAATATACATTAACCTAGAGATATAACTTTAATACTGACTTTAATTTCAGTATAAATCAGGGATGGGAATTGAGATCGGTCCAATACTGGTCAAAATCACTAAAAAAGTAATCCTATATCCTAGGTTATATATCACATGCTTCACTTTGCACAGACTGTAAAAAATGCAAATACAAATCAGTAAAAGCATTTTTAGCTGAGTCATGTTTGGGCTGTTTATGTCTTGTTTTTGGGAGAACAGTATTTGTTACACAGTCTTTGAAACGACTCGGCACAAATGTGTTGTTAACAGCATCATAGTTCATAAATGTGAACATATTTAGTGTTTTTGTCAATATATACATTTTACATATGTTTTCGAATTTATTCTATTTAAAAACACCAAAGAAAAAATGTCTTGTACGTGTAAATGTACTGATGTACATTAAATACTGATTCTGATTCTGAGTGGTCTAAGATGACTGTATCAGACTAATCTGCGTATCGGTAGATACTCCAGTTTGTGATATCGCTATCGGACACAAAAAAGTAGTATCGTTCCATCCCTAGAACAAATAGATTTGAGGGTTTGATTGATCAATGAAGACTGTCAGTGGAGAGAGAAGTAAAAAAAAATCACATTTTTAAACCAGTTCTCCTTTAGCTTTCCTAAAGAAGAAAAATGTTTAGTCTTTGAGAAGAAACAAACATTATGAGAATAAAGTCATAATTATTATTGGAGCAAAATCTCAGAGGATCAGCTGCAACCTGCATGAAGATGAGGAGCCTTTTGAGTGAAGTTATATTTTGGTTTGGGCTTCACAAAGAAGGAAATACTTTTCATCTTTTTGTCACATTAACATTATTATTAACATCGGGACGTTGAAAAGATTGTGGAAGAAAAGGAGTTTGTTTTGAAGAAAGAATCACAAACACAGACTTGGAGGAAATCCTCTCTTTTGTGTGTTAGTGGTCGACTGTGAGGCTTTATTCTTGTAATATTATGACTTTGTTCTCAAAAGACGAATCTTCTGGTTTCATTTATTGATTCCTCTCTCTAACCTCTAACCTTCTCTCTCTCTCCTCTGTCCGTCAGATGATCGACATGATGTATTTCGTCATCATCATGTTGGTGGTGCTGATGAGTTTCGGCGTGGCGCGTCAGGCCATCCTCAACCCAAACGAGGACCCGTCCTGGATGCTGGCGAGAAACATCTTCTTCATGCCGTACTGGATGATCTACGGAGAGGTGTTTGCCGACCAGATTGACCGTGAGTCCGGGGGCCAGAGGGCGAGATGTGTTGAATAAACTTAATTTTTATTTAAATCCCGCGAGGACTTTTCCTGAGTGCTACTGAGCGCTCACTGACTCACTAATTTAATTTCCAGTCGTCCTTCCACGGGCAAAATTGCATCTGCGGTCACAGTAATTACTCACTTAGCTTCTTGAGGACATTAATGTCTTATGTCATTTTGTTCTTGACCTGGTTTTGTCTTATGTTTTATTCAAGAATCCAGGAGGGAAAAACACCACTCACTCATTTTAGAAGTGTTAGTTGAGGTGTTGGGGGGGCGGAGCATCAGCACACTCACTCTGTGCAAACATTATCTTTAAATATGCACAATTTAAGTCAGCGGTTTTTGGTCTCTGTGTGGTTTAAACGGGCAGCAAAACGGTGCTCTATTAATACAGAGGTCAAAGCACGTCACTGGATTAACCTTAATGCAGAACACTTGTGTCAGTCACTGGAACTGAACATGTGAAGTTTCACTGCGTAGTTCAAGGAACCTTTATCGTCTGTGTTTTCACTGCAGTGAAAGACCAGGGAAGATGAATAACCCCACAACATGCCACAACATGCTGTTCCACCCCAGTCCACTAGGTGGCAGTAATGTGAAAGACTTTACAATACAACAATGATGTCACCACAGAATTGATTCAATGGCTTGAATCCAAGTCACTCATCTTCTACCGCTTAGTCCTCTACATGAGGGTCGTCGTGGGGGACGCTGGTGCACATCCCCCCCGGATGTGCACCAGGGTTAGGACGATAATTAAGATAATTAAGGGTTAGGACGCCCTGGACAGGTCACCTGTCCATAACAGGGACACATTGAGACAAACAGAATATATTAATATTAATATTTAAACCGACGTGTAATTATCAATAAATACTCACATATGAAGTAATGAAGTAAAGTGTAACATGGAGCTAAGAAACCAGAAAATATTCACATTTAAGAAAAGTGGTTTGGAAAAGAACTTACGTATGTTTATTAAATTAAATTAAATTAAATTAAATTAAATTAAATTAAATCAAATCAAATCAACAACAATCCAGAATAATTTATTGTCTTGGACGAACGTTCTTCAAGAATACACAGCAACAACACATGTTTTATTCACAGAACATCAAATAACCTTGCGAAAACTTGCCTTGAACATGAATATTGCACCTAAAAACACTTAGAATAGTAAAGAATGTGAAAGCGGTGTAGTCTACTACACTGACAGTGTTTCTCCTGACATGTTTACCCACACATGTTCAACTGATTGACACTTGAACATATTCTGCACTGAGATTAATCGAGTGAGGGTGGATTACAGCTTCGTCTTACTCCCCCCTGAGATTCTCTGACGAGATCTTTGCACAAAGGTCAGTGTGTGGATGCGTTTAGACTCCAGTCTTACTCATTTAAACTGTGTAGACGGAGACATCGCGACTAAAAACATCAAAAATGACCAATGTGTGTTCAAAAAAAAGAAATGTCTTGAGAGTGAGTATTTGTGTGTGTGTGTGTGTGTGTGTATACAGTACATATATATATACAGTATATGATGCTGTGTACAGAATGTGACGAGTGGCCCAAAGAGAAGAGATCTGAAATAATGTTTTCCATTCTTTGTTTCAGATATGCATAGTAGGAAGTTAAAGCACAGGCTGAATGAAAAACTCTGGCTGGTCGAAAATTACTTTCGAACCCACGGAACCTGGCGTAGTAATGGTCAATCCCACAGTCAAAATCCCAGTAAATCTGTAGATTAAGAACTGAGTCTCACAAACCCACATCCCATGTCCTCCCTCCCTCCCTCCATGTACCATGTCATGCCCACTTCTACCACCAGAGGCCACTGGAGACAAAAGTGTGCATGTCGCTCTCTCTCCACATGCAGTGAAGGTTAAAGTTGCCCTCGTGTGTTGCTCTCTTGGGTCAGACACGGTGCGGTTTAAGAGAATCCGAGAGTGAAAATGCCTTCTCCAGACTTTTGTTTGACAAAAACACAGTTTGACCCAAGGCAACAACATCCTGTAAGCAGCTTTACCCTGACTAATTTTGGCATTAGCTGGCAAATGGCACTGTTTCATGGCAGTAGCACTTTTCAAATATTCTCAAATGTGCAGCTTTTTTATTTGCATTTTCGTGTTCAAACAACAAAACATTGATATTCCCTGAATTCTCTTTTTTATTTGGAGTGATCCTGCCATGTCAACACCTGTCTGTCACACGAACCATGTCACCCTTCTACCAGTGTAGTCAACATTTAACATAAAGTAAACGATAAAGGTTTGAATTAAATGATTTATCCACCACCTTCCATCATCTAAAAATCTGTTTTTTCACGTGGTTCAGTTGTCAGAGTTTTTTTTAAAAATCCAAATTGTTTTCAAGGTAAATCTCTCTTCTTTTTTGTTAACATGAATAAAAATGGAAAAATGACTTCAGTTCTCTGTCTTTGGGCTGCATCGTGTGAGACAATTGAGCATCGAGCAACGACGAGCATGACCATGAGTAAAAAAATCATGTTTCCTCAGATAAAAGCCACAACAGCAACTGAACCATCACCGATGGAAAAAACACATGTGCCCTAAATGCATTTCAAACGATTCAGAGCAATCGATCATTGCTGAATGAAGCTATGGCTGTGACAATATACTTTAAACATTGACTGCTATGTTTAAATATATTGGAAACACAAACTGCGATGATACATGATGAGTGCTTTTGTTAATGTTTGTTTTAAGTTTTATGTTTTTTTCAGACGAGCCTCTGCCATTAACACGTCCACAGAAAAGAAGCATAAAAATAAATTATGCTTCTGTATCACTTTTATTTGGTATTTTTATGTCTGCTTGTCTCTTTGTTTTAATTTGTTTAAGTCAATGTTGAGTTTGTCCTTAAATGTTTTTTTCTCCCTTAAAGCTATAGTGCGTAACTTTTGGTGACATTTTTGTTGTTGTTGTTGTTGTTATTCAGCCTCTGTTGGTTCTTTGCGAACAGATATTATTTAACATTTTTTATGTCCTTCATCTGAAAATGTGCTGTCAGGCAAAACTATCGGACCTGACTGAGGGAGCGTTTGTGTGTATACACCTGCAGAGAAGGGGTGGGTGGGAGTACAGCAGAATTCATTCTTGGGCGCTTCTTCGTGTTTTAAGTCATACTCAAACCTGTTTGCAGCCATCTTGCTTTACTCGCGCAATATGGCTTAATCGTCATTGCATGAACACATTTTTACTTAGATAGTTCTCTTCCACCAAAAGTTTGGGGCGTAACTCCTCCCACAGTTTTGAGAAAAACCCCAAACATCCTACATCAAAATGTGCGGTTTGATCGGGAATGGTGTGTTTTGACGTTTCGAGTAACCATGGTGACAAAAATTGTGAAAAACTGCGAAAATGCACACGAATGGGAAATCATACTTTAACGTAGAGAAGTGGTTGGAACTTTAAACGGGTCACAAGACTTGGGATCTTTCTCACCTAAGTCAAAGTTTTGATATCTATTATGTTTTTAAACCATCGCAGTTTACGTTTTTGTATATTTTCTAGTTCAAAATGACATTAAGATACAGTCTGGCTAAAGTTGCGCACTAGAGTTTTTAAGTGTTACATTTTATTTTCCTTTTACTAAATGTTGTCCTCTGTGTGTGCCATGTCTCTGCATGTCTGTCCCATTTTGGTTGTGCATCTTAAATTTTCCTTCTACTATATATACATACACACATACATACATATATATATATACATATAGAAACATATATTGATGAATTCAAGTCTTTATCTGTGTCTAAATACGTGCACTCCTTGTTTAAATCTGTATGTATGTGTGTGTGTATTCATTTTGTGACGGCATGCAGCCCCCTGTGGGCAGAACATCACCACTGAGGACGGCGTGGTGGCGCTGCCTCCCTGTAAGACCGGCGCCTGGATCGTCCCGGCCATCATGGCCTGCTACCTGCTGGTCGCCAACATCCTTCTGGTCAACCTTCTCATCGCAGTGTTCAAGTACGTAAACTCTCGTTATTTATATATAGAGTGTAAATCACCTCCGAGATCTGGATTACAACCAAACGACACGGTAACATAGAACTCTATGAAGTACTATTTCAACCTATTCATCATTAAATATGGTTTTAAGTGGCTACAAATGATTTGTTTGAATAATGCTGCTGGGGTTAAGAGGACTCTGATGTATCCTGAGGACAGATCTTGTTCATGTACAGTGAGGCAAGTCCCCACATTTACATATTTAGGACAGATTGGGAGCGTTCAGGGTGGAGGTCAATGCCAGGTCTGAACAGGGTCAAAAAGAATTCTCAATCCATATCCACATTATTACCTACATACCTGGAGAATACCATCCAAATCCATGCTTAACCTTTTGATTTATGCTGATTACACACAGATGCACGGCTAACTACATAACCTGTAATGAAACATACTGTGAATAAATGTCTGTAATCTCCACACCTCGCTGGTAGGACATGGATGTGTACTTTTTATATCTTTGTGAGGACAAATAAACGTACAAACCTACCCTTGTGAGGACATTTTGACAACTTTAAAGGGCTTTTTCAGGGTCAGGCATTTAGTTCTGATGGTTACGGTTAGAGTAAGGGGCCAGGGAATGCATTATGTCAACGATGTGTCCTCACGTGTGTTTTTGTGTGTGCTGCAGTCATTAGTGGTTGTATTATCAGAAAGAGACAGCGCCTCTTCCACAGAGACATTACCATGCTAATGATTTGTTTTTGTGCTTCTGAATGATCCAAGAAGCAAAGACTGATCCTCCTTTTGTCCGGGTAATTACTAAAATGTGCACAGTGGCAAAAAAAACAAAACAAATGAGTTAAATTATAGGTATAATCACATTACATATTAATACAAACATTTATTTGGCTTAAACCATCTCCACGTGTATAGGAAAATGTGCGGTAATTTAATCCTCGTGTGTGACTCTCTTTCATCGTAGTAACACATTCTTTGAGGTCAAGTCCATCTCCAACCAGGTCTGGAAGTTCCAGCGCTACCAGCTCATCATGACCTTCCACGAGCGGCCCGTCCTTCCTCCTCCGCTCATCATCTTCAGTCACATCACCATGGTCCTCAAGCACCTGTGCTGTCGCTGGCGCAAGCATGACGACGACGAGAGGGATTACGGCCTGAGTGAGTCCAAAAACATGCAGATTAGGGGATTAGGCAAATTGGACACTCTCAATTAACTGTAGGTATGAGAGTGAGTGTGAATGGTTGTTTGTCTCTATGTTGTCCCTGTGATGGTGACTGGTGACCTGTTCAGGGTATCGCCCTGTGTCAGATGGGTAATAAAGCGGTAGAAGATGGATGAAGATATTCAGATTCCCACCCACCTCTGCACTCACACACACACATCAATGTTTTTATTTTTATACTTAATCACTTGTCTGCACTGCCTTCTCCGCCTCACACGGGTGGAGCTAACAGCTAAGCTAACAGGTGAGTCAGCAGATTTTGTTTTGGTTACTCTTGGGTGTAAAACTGGACATACTGCAAAACGCCACTTCTCAGATTCTTTGGTGTCCTGACTGTGATTTACTTCATTACATCGTCCATTTTCACAGCGAAACAACCCAAAAATTAGCCCTACACATGTGCAAAAGTGAGGCTACTTCCAAGGTTATTACTTTAGACGGCCTGTTGTGCTTCTAGGCCGTATGTTTTTGATTTTAAGGTTCAAGTTTGAACTTTCTCCACCAAGTTCCACCAGATTATCCAAATAAATGGTCAACTTAGTGTGGACACAACCATGTCAATAAAACACGGTTGCCTTACAACTGTCTTACAACCTCTTCCACCCGCAGAGCTTTTCATCACCGAGGACGAGCTGAAGAAAGTCCACGACTTTGAGGAGCAATGTATCGAGGAGTACTTCAGAGAGAAAGACGATAGGTTCCACTCTTCAAACGACGAGCGGATCAGAGTCACGTCGGAAAGGTCAGACATGAAAACACCAGCGTGTGGATCTGTGAACGAGGAAGGGACAGAACAGACACATGAGTCATGCAGAGCTACAGTGTCTGCTGCATTTTTGAAAACATATGATGTGTTTAAGAGACTCGAACTCTTCCTCCTCCTGTTTTAATGCTCCTTGTTTTTGTCATGTTCAGGGTGGAGAACATGGCGATGCGTCTGGAGGAGGTCAACGAGAGGGAACACTTCATGAAGGCGTCGCTGCAGACTGTCGACATCCGTCTGGCACAGATGGAGGAGCTGATTGGACGGATCGCCGTCGCGCTGGAGCGCGTGACGGGGGTGGAGCGCGGTGAGGTGAACAAAGTGCGCTCCAGGACTTCGTCTGACTGCACAGACTCTGCGTACATACTCCGTCAGGGTGAGTGCCACGACACGGCATACATCCTCCGCCAAAGCAGCTTTAACAGCACTGAGGGGAACTCCTACCGTCTGCAGGAGGCGCTGGAGGGAGCGGCAGAGGGCTCCATGTCCCCCCCCTCTCCTACGGCCGTGGCCATGCGGACGAGAAGCCACTCGTTTTATGTAGGAGGCGGTCGTGGCGGTGAACGCGTGAGTGGAGCCGAACGGGCTGAGAGCTTCTTCAAAGAGCGCTCGCTCAGTCTCCACCGAGCCAACAGCTCGCAATCTGTGTCCTCAGCTGCCGCCGCCAAGGAGTCTAAGCCCCTCGCCCTGGCGACGCTGTCGGTGTCCCAGCAGCACCGTCCGTCATCATGCATCGATATCTACGTCTCCACCTCTGAGGAGGTGGGACCTGCGGAGGTTTTCCTGGATCCCATACGCGTGATCCCACCCCTCCAGAGAGACTTGTCCCTGCAGTCAGATATCATGGAGGCGGCGCCACCTGGAGGCCGGGACTTCAGCAGCACCACCACCAGCGGCTTGGGTGACAGGCACTCGGAGGGCGGCGTGGGCAGCAGCGTAGCAGCTGGAGCTGCGTATGACGACAGCGCGGCTGCCGATCTGACGCTGTGCTCGGCTCACCTCTTACCAGACACGACCTTACCTCTGTGGGACATGGATCCGTCTCCTCCTCCGTCAGCCGGGCTGCTCGAACGCTCCAAGAGCAGCCGCTACCTCTCCACGGCGGGCACGGCGTTCCTGGACGAGCCTCCGCTGGTCAAATCCCACAGCCTCATGTTCACGCCGAGAGGCTGCTACGGTGGACTGGGGGCAGGAGTCCAGGTAAAAGCTGCAGAGTACACCAGCATCACTGACTGCATTGATACACGCTGTGTCTCAGCTCCATACACTCCTGTGGAACGCTCACACTCACCTGGAGGATCCACCTCATTCCCCTTTGATAAGCCCACAGACAGTGTTTCCTCTCACCCAGAGAGGGAGGCAGAGCTCAGTCACACAGAGTCTGATCCAGAGGATCCCGAGGACCTGATCCCAGCCTCTGATACCCCTCGCCTCGGGATTCTCAGTGGGCCCAGTGGTGCCCCTTTCTGCTCCCCCTTCTCCAGGCTTGAGCGGGCAAACAGCTGCTCCTCAGACGACTCCCATCCTTCCCTCACGCTGGCTCCTCCGCACCGGAAGAGCCTGTCAGTGAGCGAGAGGATGGAGAGGGGACCGGGTCTGGGGGCAGACAGGGGGCCTGGGCCGGGGGGGAGGGGTCTGGCAGGAACCAGAAACCCCTTCCTCAGGAGCAAGTCTGGAGCACGGCCTGACGCGGCCAAGACTGACAGCCTCTCCATGAGGAAGCTGGCCACTCCGTCGGCATTCCGCAGCTTTGATAGACAAAACTACACGTGACAAGGAACACTGGTCAGCACGCGCACACACACTGATAGGACCAGCGAGGAAAACTGAAAGGGCCGAGGGTGAGAGTGAAAAGCAGGGTTGAAGTTGCCGCAGACGCTGATCTGGATCAGTTTTTACACTCTAGTTTTTAACAAAAAAACAAAAAAAAAGGTGACAAAAGTTTATTCATAGTACGTGCTAGACTTCGCCAACTTCGCCCTGGATCATGAAACCAGGGGGTAGGAAACGGGAGACGAAAGGGTCCTAATGTACACCAGTCAAATACAAAGAGCTATGAATCTAGACTAGTTTTTACCTCCTCATGTAGCTGAGTAACTCTCAACTGGGTGTTTTTGGCAACGGAAGGTGTCTTTGTACTTGTATGTCTTCCACCCGCCACCTTTTTACGTCAGTAGACAGCCGTCACTGTGTCACATCACACATCACTCACGTCACTTACTCTACTGTTACTCCTATAGATGCACTGTATACGGTGGAAAAAGGGACAAAAAAAACCCAGAGTTGTTTGGTCTCTTCATCTCAGCACAGACACAACACTTATAATACATTAAAACACATTGTTCCCTTTTTTGTCCGTATAATCCTACGACGCCCGGCACAATCTGAACAGGAGCTGATGATTCTGAGAGGGAATCAGTGTGTTTGGGACAGAGAAGACGACGGCTTCACCACGGCAACAACTTACCTCTGTATACACAAGTACACCTTTGAATAATCACTATTTATCCTGGTTTTGTTTTTGTCAAAAGGAATACAGAAAAATCGTCTTTCATTCACATACGTGTAGCAAAACTGTCCGTGTTTCTCCAGCCAGAGCAGCAGTGAAATCTGTGTTTGATTAGTCGTGTGATACAAGTCGGTAAACGTGAGCAAGAAAGAAAGAAATGTGTGAATGTGGGCAGACAAAAAAAAGGGAATTAGATACATACGTTTTTATTTTAGTTAAATTAAACATCTAATCCTTATCATTCTTAAATGTCTCTGACAATAAACACTCCTCACATCACATGACGTAGTTTGTTTACGCCGCCATGTTGGCAGGAAGAGCTTCTGCAACAAAACAAACAAACAGTGCCAGTTTCAAGCCGTCAGCGTGAGCAGTATATCACAGAACCTGAGCTCTATCTGACTCGATACTGCCCCCTGGTGCTTTTCATGAGTGTGGAAACAGCCAGCCATGATTCCACACCTGCAGTATTTTCCAACGTCGCCAACTTTCTATATATAAACTTTCCCTCATCCTCATTCAGAAAGCACTGCACAAATCACTATAAAAAATATAATGTGTAAAATAAACAAGATATTAAAGTAAACCAGAGTTGGATTCTGTACCTGATATGAAGTGAGAGGAATCCGTTGTATGTGGATTTCGATCGCTCTGTCTCTTACGTTTTTTTCTCTCGGGATCTTCGATAATCCGGTAAAATTCTCTCCCGTTTGCTTGTCCTCTCCTGTCTCGGGATCGTCACTTTTCATGAAAACAGCCAGTAAAGAGACGAGTTACCTTACCTTAGACACCTTATTTTTGAATGTGGAAGTAACTAAGTGTCTGACTTCCGGACTTCTTTCTTAACAATGCTGTGAAAGTTTTACTGACACAACTATATCAAACCAACTCAGACACTTAAAAAAAAACACTTAATTGTTATTAGCTGTGGTTTTACCTGCAGCTGCTGACGTCCCGGGGAGTCGGAAGATTCTACAACACCGGCGTTTCGTAGTGTAGACACTTCTGGACGATCGTCTGAAGGTTTATTTTTTGACAGTGAGACAGAACAGACTTAGAGACGCTGCAGTGGCTTCTTCAAAGTTAAAGCTTTTAGCCGAAGCATGTTTCCTTCTTCCTCGACTACAGTTTCTACAGCATCCCTGTTCCCGTCTTATTTGCAGCTGGGTTAATTGTCCCGTCTGTGGTGTAACTACCGACCAGAGATGCCAAACCAGAAGTCTCTCATATAGATAATGGTGGACGTCTATAATTACATGTTTCTACAGTAAATGCTGCTGGTTTATGTCTATATATTTGAACATTGAGACTTCCTGCCAAAATGGTGTCGTTTTGGTTTTGTGTCGCATGATGCCACAGCTCAGGTCAGCTCAGATGTGGTCAATGTTCCTCATTTGCACCACGTGGGGGGGCGGGGGGGAATTTATTGACAAATAAAAGCATCAGAGGCTGAAATGATGAAGATGTTTGTGCTTGATGATGAACCCAACCCTGAGTCCCAGAATTAAAAGAGACTTCCTGCCAAAATGGCGTCGTTTTGGTTCAGAGTGTTGCATGACACATCAGGTCCTCATTTACGACACTTTAAAAAAAACACCGTCACGCTTTCTGCTCGTGTTTTCACCGACACCATTAACACGTCACTCAACCTGGAAACTGTAGCAAATCATTTCGAGCTGGAACGAGCCCCCGAGGTGTGAGACCTTTCTTTGCCTGACACCAGAAATCCTCCCACTCCATGCAGTGACATCATGTTGCAATGGTTCTTGTTTTACTTTTCACCTGCACAGTAATAATGGATCCGTCCTGCGTCGACTCCACAACTGTCAACTCTTTCTTTCTTTATGTATTCAGTGCTTTTCTCAGCCACATGCAGCAAAAGCAGACTTTTATTTTTTTTTAAAAGGAAAGAAAGAGAGAGCACGTGTCCCTCGACTAAGCCGATCATAAATCACACAGAGGTGAAGAAGAGGGTTCCTCTTTAAAAAAAGAAGAAAGCTTGAGAATAAGCTGTGAAGTATATGCATTCTCGCTGAGATTTAAGAGAGAGACGAGCGTTTGTGAGTGACGAAGAAATACGGGACTATAATCTACAAGAAATGAAAGCCACATAAGTGTTTTTAAAGTTTCTCTCATATTTGTTTTGTTTTTTTATTCCAGTGGAAGAAGTCTGGAGGAGAAGAGGATGTCCTTCTCTGATAGATCTGTAAAAGATAAGATAGGTGAAATCATTATAATATTCTTACTGATTCTGATTTTTCTTTCTTTTTCTTTCTTTTTTAAATGTTTATGTTTTATATTCTTCCCTCGCTTTGATAATTAGTTTGAATCACGATGCATTTGAGTTTATTACTTGACATTCTCATGGATGATTTAAAGGAAATGCCTGTTTGAATGACAAAAATTAATATTTATATCTTCTCAGTGATATTTTTGTCGAGATTTTAAGTATTTTCTAATTAAGCTTTTAAATTTAATAAAAGTTGACCATCTACATGCACTAATTGCTGATGTATTATATTATTTATTGAATATATATATATATATATATACACTGTACATTTCAATCATATTTAAAGTATTTAAAGTAGTTTTTATTGTACGTTTTATCAAGCAGCTTATGGGGATTTTTCTAATATAATAATATAACGTTGCCAGTTTATTAAAGTTGCCTTTTGGGCGTCGCTGAGTTGAAATGATTCAAACATCTGTAAACATTTTTGTTTTTGCTTTAATCAACGAGCCCAAATATCAGTGATTTTTGTTGTTTTTGTGCACTCTCATCGACACGTACGCACAATTATGTTTAGATGATATCACTTCTAGTTCGTTTGAATCCACCCAAACACATGAAACTGACAGAAAATGAAGAAGTGAATCTATTTGCACATGAAAAACGAGAGGAGAGGTCGGCGCTGTCGCAGTAATTCTGTTTTCTTTGCCTGAACCAATGATTTGACGTATGATCTGTGTCTGCTGGATGATCCATACTGTTCATACTCACAGTCAAACTGACCTGTGCTCCTTTAAATCACTGACAAAACGGGGACATTTATTGACAAATAAAAGCATCAGAGGCTGAAACGATGAAGGTTTTTGTGCTTGATGATGAACCCAAACCTAAGTCCGTGGGAGAGTTTAAAGTCTTTAAAGTCATAATTCTCTTTAAAATCATAATTCTCTCAACCTTTCAACTTTGAACAGACCTCTCTGCGTCTCTGAAGCTACAAAACAAAGTGCTTCATACATTTTTTGTAATAAACGTCACACTTGGCAAATCAACCTTTTTAAAATCAATCAAATTATATGATTATTTGAAGTTGATCTTCTTCTTTTAACAAAAATAACTAATACATATTAGTAATAACTCATTTTAATGACTTTTTTGTGGCCCACTTGCAGTACCTTCTTCTGTCACTAGGTGGCTACAGTGCTCTCTCTCTCTCTCTCTCTCCAGGAATCTCTGGTCTTGTTTCATTAAAAATAATAACAAACAAAATTGCTAAACTTCAATGAACACAAATGATCAGTTTCATGTCTGCATTAACATAAAAAGTATGTGTATGTAGTATGTATAAACTAATAATTCAATTATTTGTGAAAGGGGTTTTTTCAAATTAGTTATGGATAAAAAATGTTGTTTTAGTATCTTAAGAGCATTTATTATGTTTCTGAGAACATAAATGCATAAACTTACTAAAACCTAAATAATTATCAGATCATTTAAAATAATAAAATGTTGAAAAATGTTGATTTTTGACGTTCTCAAATGTCTTCTTATTCAGTTTTAGTGATTTCTTTCTTATACGGAGCAAAAAAACCTAAAAATAAACACTCAAACGGATTGATTTAGTAATCAGTGCAGACCTGATGGTCAGTATGGATCATGGTCAGTCATAGCCACTCCATACTTAATCAATAATTGATCCTATCTGCAAATCCCTCGACTCGTCTGTAGGCGACCGTTTGTTTTAGAGAAAGAAGGACGGTTGACAACGCGTCAAAGCTCAGGGAAACATTACTCCAGTGATGCAAGAAAGAAAGAGGATGTTTGTTTCCAGCGTTAACACTGTGCTTCATGAGAATCTGTACATTTATAGTTTACATCTTCAGGAAATGGCAGTCGTTAGCGGATGAATGTGACTCACTTGTTCACTCGTTCATTCACATGTAGGTTGTTTGTTTTCTTTGTTTTAGGTGAATGGAGAGTTGTGTTTTGATAGAGGGCTTCGGTCGGGTTGACACTTGACCCTCACACACTAAACCAAAATTTGCCAAACGAGCTGAGTCATGCTTTACTAGGCTGCTGTGGCCAAGTATGAAAACACAGGACTGTGTGTGTCGTCCTTCCTATTTGACCTATTGTTTTAGAACATTTAAAGTTTATTTCCTATCACTGGAATATGAGATTGCATACGTCTTTAAAGGGATAGTTCATGTTGTTTTGCTTGCTGCTGGATACCTGCACCAGCCTGAGTCACAGAGGCACACAAGATAAAATAACATATTTTAGCTTCATCTCCTAATAAGAAGTCTACAGTGTCTTCAGAATATACCTGCCCCACTATCTTGCTTTAATTTGTCCCTTTTCAACAAGGTTTTTCCACCGCTAACTCTTTCACACCAAAGCCCATAGAGAAAATCAGTGTTTTTAGCTCACAGGGACACAGCAGCTACCGGTCTGCTGCTGCCTCTTGTGGTAGGTTTTTGTCACTTAGTTAAATCACAATGAAAGATTTTAAACCCTGAAGTCACAATAGAACACATTTGAACTTAGTGATGCAGGCAGCAGTGGATTAAACTTGTGTGTGCCAGGGTTTAAAATCGCTTGTTTTCTCTATTGGGTTTGGTGTGGGAGTTTACAAAGTCAAACAAACTGCACTTTCCAGCCGGTTTATGCTGTTTAATGCTACTCATGGACTTGCTCTTGAGGATTATTAGTTAAGTGGCTTAAATCAGGTTGTACTTGTGTGTCCACTGGTTCATACAACCACCGCTTCTAAAACCCCTGAACTATCCCTTTGATTGCTTTAATTGCGATACACTGACACAGCATCTGTGGATTATCTGTGTGTGTGTGTGTGTGTGAATGTGTGAATGTGTGCAGTGATCAAAGGGAGGCATGACAACACAATCACAGTGTACAGTATTTTTTAAAATAAAAATAAATCACTCACTGTATTTCACAGTATTGTGGAATCATGAGTCAGCAAACCTTCCTCCCTCCTCCTCCTCCTCCTCTGAAAACCTGTGACTCATCAGAGGACTTCACACGCACACGTTTTGTTTTTCGTTTTTCTTCCTCCTCCTCCTCCTTTTATTTTCCAGCAGTTGATGGTGATGATGATGATTATGATGATGATGATGTTGTGCTCTTTACAAGCAAAAGAAAGGGACTCACGCCCCCTACTGGTCACCTCTTTTTTATGTAATGTCCCTTCCTAAATGCATGCAGTTCTTCCACTCAAGAGTGTACAGAGTGTGTAAAGATGACGGAGAGAGAGAGAGACAGATTATAAAATGAAATCAGAAGTAGTGAGTATTTGGATGCAAATACAAATCTGTATTCTTCAATGTGAATAGGATCATGTCTGGCATGCATCGTCAAATAAAGAATTAAATACTGTAGATTGGTACTTTCTGTCTGTCTGTCGTCTGTTTTTACTTTATAAAGAGAAAAGAGGAGTCAGCAAAGAGGAAAAGATGTTGTTGTAATCTCAGGATTATGACCCTTTTACTCAAAGGCAGATTAAAGTAACACATCTCACTTTAATCTTATAAAACAAAGGCAAATTTCTGACTTTTTTTGAGATTAGTGGGAAAATCTCAAAACGCCGCCCTTGCGTTTTCACGCAGACAATGAATACGCTACTTTAGGAAAACAATGACGTCATAGTCCCACCTCTCTTACGCTGATGTTCACTGTCGTCATTGTACTCTTGTGTTTGGAGATTGTTTTGACAGTGTTGCCAACAACTGTCAATGAAGAGTAACTAAAGTCAATAAAACTGGTTTATTACCTTCTTGTAAAGTAGTTAAAGTTTATGCCAGAAAGTCAATGGATTTGTCGCTTGTCACTTTTTTAAAAAATCGCTAAGTATAACAACAAAGTCACCAAGTTGTCGACACTGTTGTTTGGTCTGTTTGCTTTGTGATAACTTTTATTTTCAATCTTTTATTGCCCTGGCTCGATTCATTCTGTCTATGATTCTTCTTCTCTGTTTTTGGTGTCGCTTTACAGCGCCACTTACAGGCCCGGCATATGTACTACAGAGTTTTTGAGTCATTTCAGGCTTTCGTGTGGACGGAGACATTTCCTGAAACAATTTCAAATCCGCAGAGACAAAGATTGTTTACGTTTTGTTCCGTTTCAGTGTGGATATGATGGCTTTAAATCTGGAGTGGAACCCAGATTAATGCTACTGTTAAAACCAGTTTCATGTCCACAAATATCTGTGTTTATTACACCAGGTTTGATCGTAACATACACATGTTGTATAAGTGAAACTATAAACTCAATATATGAGACAAACTTTCAGTCACATCCTTCGAATTCAAATGCCACTCATTTAAAGGTTATGCACCGCTGGTGTAGTGGTATCATGCAAGATTCCCATTCTTGTGATCTGGGTTCGATTCCCGGGCGGTGCACAATTCTTGGAAAGTTGCTAGTTTAATCCGCCCTGCTATGTGCGTTCACTATAAGTGAAAAATTAAATATTAGTGGGACTAAGACAACAGTTTGGTGTTTTTAATGTCACGTAAACACTTTAGTCCGACTGAATAAAATCGAGCTAGCCTTAGTCGGGCTAAGGTACCTGGATAATGCGATTCATAGTCTGATTACTCCTACATGTATACGGTTGGTTGGACTGGAGTCGGACTTTGCGTTTTGCGCACAATCCAAAAAGTCCTCCGCGTTTTTTGACCTGGACGACGTATAAGCTGCTGCGCTGTTGTCAGAAAAGAACAAACACAAGTTGTCCGATTGCCTGTTTTAGTCGGACTATGGCCTTAGCTTGATTAAACTGTGCATGTAAACTGACTGATCACAGACTTTGACATTAAAACAACAAAGCTGCTGGTGTCCTCAGATTTATGTCACATGGGGCCCAACATTTTTCTAGCACCGCCCCTGCTTTCATAACCTCGGGGTGTGAAGTTGGTGTGTGTGTGGTTCAGCGCTGCGTGAATAAACACACACTACCACGACTTTCTGTGGGTGTGTTTGTGTGTGTGTGTGTGTGTGTGTGTGTGTGTGTGTGCGCACACTCTGCTCATAACTACGCACGTGGTGGAAGGGAACATTCTGTCCTGAGATGACGCGCGTGCCGCATGCACTCGCCGTCTCTCACTTTACAACCAGCGAGCACGCGCAGGCCGAAAAAGAAAAAAAAAACAACCTCATCTTTTTACACAATCACCGTGTCAACACAATAACATGACCCAGATGAGGGGCGCGCGCACTCAGCGTGAACTCTTGCACTTTTGTGAGAGAGGGGAAGTGTGGAGGAGGGGGAGGAGCCTCCTCTTCTTACAGAGAAATGTTTACAGCTCTGCTGCTGAGAGAGAGACAGAGAGAGACAGACAGAGAGAGAGAGGGAGGGAGGGAGGGAGAGAAGCTGCTGCACTGCAGACACAGGGAAAAAAAATAAAAAAGTTCATGCTCAAGTTTTTCCTGGAAATCTAGAAGTTCTGCCAACAAAACCAGCAAAGTGTGGGTGGAGTTCTAGAACAGGGTGAACTGAGGAAAAGTTCCTGCAGTGACACAGAGTACACGTATAGTTTGGAAAAACTAATCAGAATATTACACAGAATATGTTTTCTATGTAATTTTAATGCAAATTAGATAATAAAGTCCTATTATTAGTCCTGCAGCAGCAAAGATAAAGCTAAAGCTAAGATAATTAATAAAAAACACCTATGTGAAAGTACTTTAAGGATAAACAAACTTGGGAACATACTGTATATCCACGCACACACCCGATGACATAAAATAATAAATTAATAAATGCTGACGATTATTAACTTTCCATGTTCCCTCATCTGCATACGTCACACACCTTTATTGAAGTGTCATTTTATTTTTATGTGCTTGTACAAGTATTCATGTTCATATAATTGTTTTAAGAGGAAAGGGACATAAAATGATGGAGGGGACAAAAGACAACAGATTAAAGTTGTATACGTCCAGTTTCACATAGACTAAATTCCTTTGACTTGTGATTTTAAAGTTACGGTAGAAATAACATGTTGATTTGTATCAGACTCCGTTAAAAATAAATATAAACATTGAACATCTTGTTCTATTTTTGGATTGGACTGTGGAAGTGTGCAAATATAGATTTAAACACGTTTACCAATTGGTGCTATTTTTGAGAAACATGTTCATTTAAGTAAATGTACATGTACATGCATTTATTTAAGTTAGTAAATATATATGTATATATATATATGTGTGTGTATATATGTATATATATATATATATATATATATATATATATATCTTTACTAACTTAAATGTATGGGGGAGAGTTAATTTGACCACAACTAGTACATTCAAGCACCGTGATAAAAATCACTTCTCTTTTATTGTCCCAGATGGGAAAACTTGGCTGGCAGTCAGGAGCACATGTTAAAAAAAACAACACAAAACAACAGAAACATTCAGAAACAGAATGTTCTAAAACAAAACTAAACAAATACACTAAAGAGTGAGACTTTAATGTGCAAATAACGCTGATTATTCATACTTAGTATGGAAATTAGAAACTAACAACCCAAACCTCTGCTGACGTAACGGACATTTCCACTGTGCTCACATTCACTCGTGCCATTCTACTTTTCAGCTCCACTTCTCGTTCAGTTCCCTACGGGAGAAAAGATGCAGAAACATTTCCAAAACAATAACAATTCAGAAATAAAGTTGATATTTTACAGAGAGCGTCCTGAGGGAGTCACGTGTTTTGATGGATGTATGTATGAATTATTGAAAATGTAGGAGAATATGGCACCAAAATAAACAGCATAATGATATATAAACAGTGAGAACGTCCATCTATCTCTTAGGTTTATCTAGAATCGACATCTTTCTTGCGTCCATTTGGAACTGACACGCACAATATAAAGGCTAAGGCTGCGTTCCCCAATTCCTGAGGTCATGGGGCGTGACCTCAGGTAAAAAACACAACTACTTTTACCTTTAATATCACGTCTGTCGTATTTGTTTAACAGTAAATCAGTCGGGTTGAGGTTCCAAGTGAGCTGAGCCGATACCAAAAATGTGAAGTCGACAGACTGCCGGCCACTGATTGGTCAGCTAGTGTCGTCACTGGAAGAGTCATGAGCATGACGTCCAACACAAGAATCAAACGGAACAATCCCGAACTGTAGATCAGTTAAAATGACTCAAAAATCCAGAAAAACATGCGTTAATCTGCATCATTTAGCAAAGGAAATGTCTAAAATCTCAATATTCAACAGCGGAGTCTGGTGTATTTAGCCGAATCATAGTCATGCAGGAAGTACTGAACGATTCTGTGAACAAATCTTTTTAATGAAGTGATTCTAATAACTCAGTTACATAGAAAATAACCGCTTTGATCGTAACTAGTTAGTGTGTTGTGTATAAAACAACGTCACAGCAGTTTCCCGCAGCTGTGCTATGACGACCCCGCCCACACTGAGGAGGTACTATGAAGTTATAAAGAAACAATGTGACTGATACCAAACTGAGTAGAGCCGAGTTGAGTAGTGCTCGAGCTGTATATTGGAAAAGTGCCATGTGACTCCCACAGGCAGCATAAGCACAACATAAATATTGTTGTAATGTGTTTTTCAACAAGCTTTGGGTTTGAACAAATCTCAGGTACACGGTGTACCTTCAGGTTGGATGGTAACACTTGGCATTAAGCACTATTTAAAAACATGATTAGTATCCCAGACGGTGTTGTTGAAGACCTTTTGTGTGTTGTTATGTTTGGCTGAATCGTGGAGTTTCTGAGGAAGTTGACCTACTTTGAGAGCAAGTACACACTTGTTCCACATCTGTTACTCTATTCGTGTGTCAGGACAGGCATCAGGACATTCTACGTGGTTCTTGTCAAAGGGAGAATATATTAGGTGCAGGGGAGTTGCCCAACCAACCCCCGACCAACAACCCCCGCCTCCAAGCTGAGTCGGGTTTTCTAGGAACTTTGGCCATGAACTCACTGCACAGCTGAGAGTCCTGTTACACTCTCAGTGCGGCTCCCTACATTACCATCTGTCTTTCATATACATAAGTGTGTGTGTGTGTACCTATATTTGTCACCTCTTTAGGACCTTCCCTGGCCTAAATACTGACACCGCCAGGACCAGTAGTCCTCCAGGAGACCAAAACCTGCTCCTAATAGTTACGGTTAAGTTTAAAAAGGCTGTTTTTAGGCTGTCCAAATCAATGGAAATCAACGCAGTGTCCTCAGATGACTATCTATTCAAACCTGTGAATGGGTAACATCCACAGATGTGTTGTTGTTGTTTCCCTCTAATGTAAATGAGTCCCACAGCCGCTGTGTCCCACTCTGCTCCCGCCACAGACAAATCTCACTGTATGTGTGTATGTGTATGTCCCACTTTCACAGTCTGATTCTAAATTAGCTCTGTCCTCAACTGTCCCTCAGAGCGGCACATGAACCCCCTGCACAGAGCCTGTGCACAAACTCATGTGGTCACTTCATACAGTCAGGGTTAGCGTTACAGTGCGTTCCATTTACATCTCAAGTCGGGACTGGAAGTTACGTCACCTCAGAATTGACTGCAATCCGATTTAGAACTAGAACGACTGACTTAATGTGAAATAAATAAGACAGAAAGGGCATAAAATGGTGCATAACATTTGCATTGGAAGTCAGAAGTCGCAACTGGGTGTCACGTCACCTCTGAGTTGACCATGTTCCAGTTAACCCTTATAGACATTTTTGCCCTTAATGACTTAAGAGGGTAGTAAATTAAACTGAGGGTTCAAAACAACTTGCAATACCAGTCATTAAAGACATTCTACGTGGTATTTTGCTCACACAAACAAAAATAAAACCCAGTACTATGTGTACAACTGATTTACTTTGAAACAAACACATTAAAAGTGCTATTAAAGGTAAAAATAGCCGTGTTGTAATGTTGACAGTCATCTCAGAGTTGGAAATCCAAGTTCCACCTACAAAATGGAACACACCGTGACATCCCAGAGCTGGAAATCTGACCTTGGGGGGGCGTTGCGGGTGGGTCTGATAGTGGACCTGGACTAAGTGTTGATCCAACACTTAGTTGTGTCCTGAATGTTTCCTCAATACTTTGTTCTCTCCTGCATTCAATCGTTTCTGGGTAACACCACTGTGGGAGTGGGGGTGTGTCATGACGTGAGCTGTGTTGATGCTGCTTTCAAAGGCCTCCGTCGAAAATAGTTGTCCACTACAAATAGCCAAAATAAATGATAAAAAATGTGAAGCTCTATTTTTCTTTGCAGGACATTTGTTCCTGTTAAAAAAAAGATTTTAGCTTTACTTTTTTTTCTGAATTTGTCTATGTTGAGATCAATCTATTTTTCTTAAGAAGGGAATTAAAGGGTCTCATGTTTTGAAGTATCTGGTAATTCAGAAAAAACAGAGCTACATTTTTCAGTAAAAAATGATCTTGTTGATTCAGGAAAACAAAGCTTCTTTATTTTTTTCAGGTGAATGCAATACACTTCCATACAAATGGTCCAGAAACATGTTTTTCTTCCCTGTCCCGTGTTTACACTAATATATCACCTTGAACTCTTAATGATTAACTTATTTCTTACACCCTAATCTCACCTTCCTGTTTATTCAACACATATAGTCCTCGTTTAGCCTTACAGCCCATTTTTTGACACACAATTGTTTATTGTTAGTAAAAATTTAAAAATAAATCTTTCTCCTTTATATTTTTTTTAGATCTGAGATTATATTTTATGATGTATTTGCAAATACGCTCCTACTACAGGGACATACATGTTATTGTGTTTTAGAGTGACTTTTCTACAGTGTTTTATCTTAATTTTATCATTATTGTTGCACTATCACTATAGTTTTACTATCATTATCATGGGTTTTATATTTGTTTTGAAACTTTGTTTACTTTTAAATTCAAGAGTGGATTTTCATGTTGATATTTTATAATTTTTTGTTTAAGTATCTACTATATTTGCATAAAAAAAAGACATTTGTCATTATATTACATATTAGCCCTTGACTTTGGAACAACCTACTGTACTCGAGGGGATAAGATTGCAGATACAATTAACTCTTCTTCTTAAATCTCTTAATGCTCTTGGTTGATTTTTTTGTTTCAGATTTTGGTAAAGATTTGGTAAACTTTTTTTATGATTTTGCCATCATTTTGTATTGTTTCTGTCACTGCTTATTTTATATTTACACATTTTTGCTTTGTTTAAGCACTTTATAAACATGTGCTTTAAAAGCTCTGTATGAATACATTTCTTTGTATTATTATACAAAGATGTGTGTGTATTTATCATTGTAACAATGATCTAATGTTGACTAATCTTTCTAAAGTTATATGGTAAAAAATAATTCATTTCATCTCTCACATTTTGTCAACTTAAGTCCCTTCCTGTTGCCTTGCTGGACATAGTTCCATATTTCCCAGTCACCTTGGGGGCTTGAACGCAGCATCAGCCTGGTCCAGCCCCCTTTCCCATCCCACCTCGCCTGTGATTGGTCCGTTTTTCCGCCTTTCACTCCTGTGAAAAGGCAATTCCACAAAATCCAGTCACGTTTGCTCTCCGCCAATCACGGCGTCGCTTTGTTGTGACGCGGCGGGATTCCGCGAATTTGTTTCTTGGAGTTGAGCGAGAGACAGAGAGAAAGAGAGAGAGAGAGAAAGAAAAACTGCCGCTGCGTTTGCAGGAAAAACAGAGCCAAGTTGACGCATGTGAGCGCGTGAGTGTGTGAGTGAAGCAGCCGAATAAAAGAAAAATCACCACAAGTTCAACGAGACTTTTATTGATTCACACAAAGGAAAATAAGAGAAAAGAGAAGAAGAAGAAGAAGAAACTGCGATCTTTTCCTGACGGTGGCGGTTTATCTATCCGCCCTTGTTCAACCTCACCGAGAAAAACGCAGTCTTTTGCGGAACAGTCACGTGCGGACGGTTAACCACATGTTTCCTGAGAAAACTACGCTTTGATCTGTTACTTTTTCATTTATTTTTATATATTTTTTAAATTGTTATTGTTGGAATTGTTTCCCTGGTGACCGGTGAGTGATGTCGGAGGCGGATGTGTCGCTCCCCGCAGACCGTGTCCCGGCTCGACCTCCGCTGCTGGGCCACGCAGCAGCAGCAGCAGCAGCAGCTGTGGAGGACGCGCCGCTTAAAGAAAACCAGGAGAACCGGACTCTGCTCATGGTGGCTATGATTTTACTGGACTTGAACAAATGCAGCCCCGGTGCCGGGAGATGTGACACCGGCGGGCCGCTGGAGAAGAAGACGGAGCAGCAGCAACCGCAGCGCCGGCTCAACGGGTCGGTTTCTACCAAACAGTCCCGGAACAAGGCAGCAGCAGCAGCGGCGGCGGCGACGGTGGCCGCGGTGAGGAGGCAGGAGTCCCCGGAGAAGAGACACTCCTGCCCGTTCAGCGGCTGCGGGAAGATGTACGGCAAATCCTCGCACCTGAAAGCTCACCTCCGGGTCCACACCGGTGAGTCACAGCGTGGGTCTGAGAGACACGCCCACGGAGATGTCACGGGCTCGGTTCTTGGTTCTTGTTGTGGTGACGCAGAAACGGTCACCTTTTCTCACACACACACACACACACAAATGAGCAAAAACACTATTCAAAAATAACTTTATTGTCACTGCTCACACCGACAAAACAACTAAACAGATAAAAGGCATCACATACTATAATTTTCTTTATTTATTTGACTTTTTCACTTTAGCCTTCTCTATTTTAAACGCACTTTTATCTCTCTGCGCTTGTTTACTCATTGAATGACCTCTGCGCAACATGATAACGTGGCACGCTGATGCATTTTTGCCTGACTTTGCATGTTCACGTCACTGATGAGACTCGTTTTTTTAACATAAGATGAAGAACAAGAGGCGTGACCGTGATTTTCAGCAAGGAATTTTAGAAAATAATGACGTCATTAATCCATAAATCATAGAACACGTGCATACATTTCAGTCCATTTTAAAAGTACATAAAATACTAATAATTGCGACTTTAATGTGAAAATATTACTATACTTTTGTAAGATAGATGATATTAAACACACACATATGAATATATCAGTAAAATGTCCACAGAGATAATTGGAGTAAAAATATTGGAATATTGTTGTGTGTTAAAGTGAAATAAGGTATGTAAAAGTGAGAAACCACATGCTCCTGTTAATGAATAACAGGTTATAAGGAAAGGTGGACCATGTGAATTTGGAGAAAGGGAGTACGGGTAGGAGGAGGTGGGAGGAAGGGGGGGGGGGGGGGGGGGGCGTGTCATACAAGCATGGGATGACCTCGTGCAGAGCTGTTTCCTGTTTGTGCTTCCTGGCAGGTGAAGTTGAGTTGAGGTCAATTTGTGGCGTTGATGTAATCTCAGCAATAAGCAATACACCTGTTTTTTTATACAAATGCTGCAATCAATCAATTAATTAATCAATCAATCAAAAAAGATCTGCTTCAGAAATAGACAACAACACACCAGTACAAACTGAATCCAGAATCAAACTTTGTAAGGAATAGACATTGGATTGGATTTTTATTGTTCACGTGTTAGACAAGTGACACATACAATAAAGCACTAGAATATGATATAAAACAAGCAATAAAATCAGTATAAAAAGCCAAATGCAAAAATATAAATAATCAAATCTAAAGCACTTGAAAATGTGTTTTATTTGCAATTTAATAAGCCCTATATTTTTATATATTTATTTATGGTTTATTTGACATGGACAGTGCACATTAATAAACATACAATGTAAATGTGCCAGAATTATACACTCTCCACCTTTTTATCTGTGGGCGTAAACAAAAGTGCACTAATAATTCTTGCACATAATGTGTTGATCTGATTGTGAAACAGGTTCATTGTCAGATGTTGCTGATACCATACAAGGAATTTTTCTGGTCATTAGTGGAAAAACAAGTAAATAATACAGCAAATTAAAAGCAAAAGTATAGTGCAAACCATTATGACAATAAATATAACATATCTGTGCAGAGCATCAGTTTTATCATGTCAGTGAGGAAACAAGCTTATAATAAATCAAATAAACAAAGAGTCAGCGTTTAAAACAAGAAGGAAAAACAACATTGAGTGACACTTGTAGTCGATAAATCGGCTGTCGAATCACATGTAGGTCACTGCGACACCGTTGTCCTCACATGTGTTTGTCCTGCGCTGCTTCCGCATACGTCATCACCCCGCCCCCACTCCCCTCCCGCGTCAGGTTGTAAACAAGAGGAAACACGTGGTGCAGGAAAACACGTGGAGTCGGTGTGGGGGGGAGGGGCCTAGAAAAAAAACATCATGAGGCAAAAAACACTTATCAGCGTTTATTAATCAATATTTTTTGTTAAGATTTCTGGAAAATATTGACTTTAAGATTAAACTGAAACAACATGTGTTTGTTTTGAAGCCTTTCCCCTCCATTTGTCCTCTTAGATCACAGAGTTAGAGTGATTATTCAGTCAGATAACTGAGAAATAATCATTAGCAATCTGTTAATCAGATTATAAAAGGCTGATGTTGATTATTAAAATTAAAATTACTTTTTTTTAATTTAATTTGACATGTTTTCACTCTCTCTCTCTTTCTTTTTTTACATGTAGTATTATTATTATTTAGTTTATACATTATCTATTAATGCATTGCAGACAATATATGTGTTGTTCAATACAGGTTTAAAAGTTCAGCAATTTTGTGTAAACAGATGAAGGGGGAAAAAGATTTCTTTATTATTATTATTATTATCATTATTATTATTATTATTATTATTATTATTATTATAATTATTATTATTATTTGTGCAGCTCCAGCATCCATAAATCCAAACAAGATGCTGTAAAAGGTGTTTTTATCATTGGGTAGTGGCGACACCTACTGGTGTAAACTGTGCACAGCAGTGAATTTAGCAGTTGATTAATAATCTATCAATCGAGGGATTCTTGCAGCTTTATATGACTGCTGTTCTGTCTTTATAATCTGTATTTTGTTTCTGCACTACAGTTATATATTCTGAATAGCCGTGGTTTGTATTATTATAATAATATATTAATATGTCGACAATTTCTTCGATTAATATCTTGAAAAATATTGATCATTGTTTCCCAAACCATGAAATTATGTTCTCAATCAAAAGAATTGCTTGATAAAAAATATCAAGCAAACTTTGGTCTGATTAATCATCAAATGATCAATTACTCGATAAATGGATTATTAAGCAACTCCTAAATACATTTTTATAATTGAATAATTAAATGTTTTTTAAATGAATTTAAACACGTTTCTATGATTTTTCAGCTTCGTGAATGTGACTATTTTCAGGTTTTTTTCCTCTATTAAACAATGTGTGTGTGTGTGTGTGTCCTCAGGTGAGCGTCCCTTCGAGTGCACCTGGCAAGACTGCGGCAAGAAGTTCTCGCGCTCCGACGAGCTGACGCGTCACTACCGCACACACACGGGCGAGAAGCGCTTCAACTGTCCGATGTGCGACAAGTGCTTCATGCGGAGCGACCACCTGACCAAACACGCCCGGCGACACGCCGGCTTCCATCCCAGCATGCTTCAGGGCGCCAGTGCAGCCAAGAGACGCCGCTGCTCCGTGTCCATGTCCTCTGACTCTGGGGACCAAAGTCCTGCAGGAGTGTGAGACACACACACACACACACACTGTACATACATTAGGTACATGTAGAAGATACAGAGACAAACACGGACACGCCCACATGTGTGGCGTGCGTTTGCGTGTGTAATCCCTTCATCCGGCCAGACCACTATTCTTAGTCAAGTCAAGTCTTTCTGTGACGCGTGTGATGACTGTGATGAGATTATGAACCTAACTTGAGCTTCCTCAATCCATGTTTCATTCATTCTTTACATATTCAACTGACAATATACTGGATTTTTTCTGGTAATCTGTCAGAAAACGACAGAGATGTTCTACAGTCAAGAGCCAAGAGTGTTTGGTGACAGATTATAGGTTTGGTGGAAGCCATTTTGAACTCCTCAGGGTTAACTACTGAAACAACTGCTAAAAAAACAATGTTTTTTAATCAATATCTGAAACTTTAATCCCTAATGTTACCAAGTTACTCCTTAGCAGCAATTGAAGTCGTAAGTAAAAGGAGCTGGCTTATATTTTAGTGGAAGTTGTAAGTGATGCTCGTTCATAGTCAGGTAAGAATCTAAAATCGGGAAAATGCTACAGTTTTAATCTCATTCAAAAAAAAAAAATAGGGGTTGGAACCACGATATTGCAAAAATACTGAGTATTTGCAAAATCATATATCGCGATATACTCACACAACAGGTCTGGCATTTGGCGCCATCTAGTGGACTGAATCAATTGATTTCTTTTTTCTTTTAATGCCAATCCACAAAAAGTTTCATGTTTATTTGTATTGTCAGTGAAAAAAATTGCTAAAAAAAAACCCAATACCTTGTGTCTCAAAAGCGGTATAATATCGCTATGCAAAAACCACGATATTTCACTCTATTTTTCCTCCACGGCTACTAAAAGACTGGTTGTTTTTCGTACGTTTTGACTGTGCTCAAAACAAAAGTCGCAAATGAAAAAAAAAAACAAAGCTCATGTGGATTTAATTTCTTCCACTTTCACGTGAACCTGAAGTTGCCGACTATCTTGGTTCGGATTAGCTAATCTCACAAGTGGTTAAAATGTATCACGAGTTTCGCCTCATTCAAGGGGAAACAAGAGCGAACTCTGAAGTAAGACAAGGATTTCATTGTCATACATCTCTTCAGCTCAATCGCTGTACCTTTCACGTTAGCCAAACAACACACGAAGAAGAATGAACAACTTCCTGTCCACGCGCCAAAAAAAGCTTGAATCTGTTTTTTCAATTTCAACATTTGATTTAAGCACAAAATCAAAAGTAGGTAAAACAACAAAGAAAATTCAGATGAGATTTTATTTTCTCAATTGTATATCAAAAGAAAGAACGACACATGGATTTTATTTTCCTTGAAGTGACTGGTATTTATTAAGGATTTTCAGGGTGAATCGCACAAGTGTCGTCTTTCTGTCATTTGTAATTATTTGATGTCTTATTTGTGTGCCTGTTTTTTTTTTTATCTGGAAGATTCCACACTCTGAGTGGTATTTATGTACGTATCATAAACATTACATGTTTTTTCACTTCATTACTGAGTGAAGACGACAATAAAACAAAGTCCGCAAAATTCTCTGGAGGAGAAAATCCCAAAGTGTCACAAGTACGTTCAGATTACCAGCTTCTTACCCGCTTAAAATCTGATTAATTTCAGATTAGCATTTAAAACTACATATGTCTTTGGCTTTGACTGCCTCACTTGTGTTTCTCAGTTAAATTTAAAAACACATTTATTTTGTATTTAAGGGGGAATTTAAAGCCGTCAAACAACCTGGTAATCTGAACGTAGCCAAAGATTTGGGAATAGTCCTTTAGTAAATGTTGCACCTACTTTAAACACATGTACAGTTTATTATTCAGTCCAGAACAAGGCATATGAACAGAATAGCAGTATTATCATGTATATAGATGAAAACAGTATATATATATATACTGTGTTAGAGAGAAATAATACAAAGTTATAATATAGAGAATTAAAGAAATAGACGTTGGTTTTATGGACATAGTTAAAGAGGTAAAACTGTGAGCTTGTAGGTTTAGAGTGTTGAAAAATGTAACTATAATACTTTATATAATTTTTTTTAGTCCTTAAAAAAAACCATAACTCATATTTACGGAAGCAGTAAATTGCCACGCCAGGAAAATAAACAAATAAATGACATAATTTGTCCTGTTAGAATAAGTCACTTTAAATAATCTCGTTATAATATCTCATTATAATGAGATAAATTATCACATTATGACAGTTTATGTTGAGAAAATGTGAAAAGTGTCACCTTATAACAAGATATTTTATCACATGATATATATATACAGTATATATATATTTATACATACAGTATATATTGTATGTACCACATTATAATATATAACAACATAACAAGAGACCATGAATGACTTAATTGTAACGTGAAATACTTGAACTTAAAACACCTAAGTTATCACGTTACATGAAACTTTATCATGTTTTTTAACATGAAACATTCCACATAAATTACTAGAAAATGTGTTGCATTATAACAGGAAAATACTAAATAATTTAAATTGTTATAACATGAAACACTTGACGTTAAACAGGTAACTATAACGTGAAACTGACCATTTTCTTATTTTCCTGGCATCGCCATTTTCGTCGTTTACTTCTACATCGATCAAACCTCACGAGCAAATTAAATCTAGATTGTTATATTTAAAGTTGCTTTTTGTTGTTGAGGCCGTGAAATAAAAACAGGGTAACTTTAACACTAAAAACAACAAAAAAGACTGTCTGTGCCTTTAAATAAGGATTTCTTTTGTAGCAGAGATGAATTTCTACATTTTCAAACCTTTAAGGAAAAAAAAAACTACACGTATGAACAGATTATTGTCAGACTATTTATGTTGATATCAGCGAGTGTCTTTTATATATAAATATAAATATATATATATAAAAACAACCATCAGTGCCAGTTGCTGTACATTAAAACTTACTTGTGTTTACTCTGTTTTTTCTGGACTGCATGTTTTCAGGGAAGAATGTGAGGATTTTGATTCTGGTGGTGACATAAGAGCACAACATTTTTCATAACAAATGTCATTTTAAGTTTTTCATTGTCATTTAAAGACAAAGTGTCCTGATTAGTGAGTGAATGGATGAATTCCCTCATGTAGCATGTTTGGTACAGTGTATTGTTTGTGTATAATCTTTTATAAGGTCTTATTCGTCCACAACAGGAGCCAGAATCATTTATTTTGTTGTTTTCTTTTTATTTTATACGTATAATTGTTATTGAATGCATTTAAACATCCAGACAGACAACACATTGTAAAGTTTTATTTGTTTTTTTTCAGGCATTAAAACAACTGTGATAAGATGTTTGTGCCTTTCAGGTTGAAGCTTTTACTTCTTATGCTACTGTACTGTAATCAGGGACTGTCAGTGCACATCCCATGTTATTGCAATATACATTATACTGTATCTATGTAATAATCACTGCTCTAAAGTTTTAACATTAAAATTATAATGTTTTTCTTTCTACATATGTTTCTGCTGGTCTCTTGTTTCCCAAACAACACAAATAATAATATACTATGACGTTTTTGACCGATTTTGGACGACATACTATACTATGACTTTTTTGACCGATTTTGGACAACATACTATACTATGACGTTTTTGACCGATTTTGGACAACATACTATACTATGACGTTTTTGACGGATTTTGGACGACATACTTTACTATGACGTTTTTGACGGATTTTGGACGACATACTATACTATGACGTTTTTGACCGATTTTGGACAACATACTATGCTATGACGTTTTTGACCGATTTTGGACGACATACTATACTATGACGTTTTTGACGGATTTTGGACGACATACTATACTATGACTTTTTTGATCGATATTGGACAATATACTATACTATGAGGTTTTTGACAGATTTTGGACGACATACTATACTATGACTTTTTTGACCAATTTTGGACGACATACTATACTATGACTTTTTTGAACAATATTGGACGACATACTATACTATGACTTTTTTGACCGATTTTGGACGACATACTATACTATGACTTCTTTGACCGGTTTTGGAAGACATACTATGCTATGACTTTTTTAGGTCATTTTGGACGACATACTATACTATGACGTTTTGACCGATTTTGGACGACATACTATACTATGACTTTTTTGACCGATTTTGGACGACATACTATACTATGACTTTTTTGACCGATTTTGGACGACATACTATACTATGACGTTTTTGACGGATTTTGGACGACATACTATACTATGACTTTTTTAGGTCATTTTGGACGACATACTATACTATGACGTTTTTGACGGATTTTGGACGACATACTATACTATGACTTTTTTGATCGATATTGGACGACATACTATACTATGACTTTTTTGACCGATTTTGGACGACATACTATACTATGACTTTTTTGACCGATTTTGGACGACATACTATACTATGACTTTTTTGACAGATTTTGGACGACATACTATACTATGATTTTTTTGACCGATTTTGGACGACATACTATACTATGACTTTTTTGACCGATTTTGGACGACATACTATACTATGACTTTTTTGACAGATTTTGGACGACATACTATACTATGACTTTTTTTGACCGATTTTGGAAGACATACTATACTATGACTTTTTTAGGTCATTTTGGACGACATACTATACTATGACGTTTTTGACCGATTTTGGACGACATACTATACTATGACTTTTTTGACCGATTTTGGACGACATACTATACTATGACTTTTTTGACAGATTTTGGACCACATACTATACTATGACTTTTTTGACCGGTTTTGGAAGACATACTATACTATGACTTTTTTAGGTCATTTTGGACGACATACTATACTATGACGTATTTGACCGATTTTGGACGACATACTATACTATGACTTTTTTGACAGATTTTGGACGACATACTATACTATGACTTTTTTGACGGATTTTGGACGACATACTATACTATGACGTTTTTGACCGATTTTGGACAACATACTATACTATGACGTTTTTGACCGATTTTGGACGACATACTATACTATGACGTTTTTGACAGATTTTGGACGACATACTATACTATGACTTTTTTGAACGATATTGGACAACATACTATACTATGACTTTTTTGACCGATTTTGGACGACATACTATACTATGACTTTTTTGACCGGTTTTGGAAGACATACTATGCTATGACTTTTTTAGGTCATTTTGGACGACATACTATACTATGACTTTTTTGATCGATATTGGACGACATACTATACTATGACTTTTTTGACCGATTTTGGACGACATACTATACTATGACTTTTTTGACCGATTTTGGACGACATACTATACTATGACTTTTTTGACAGATTTTGGACGACATACTATACTATGATTTTTTTGACCGATTTTGGACGACATACTATACTATGACTTTTTTGACCGATTTTGGACGACATACTATACTATGACTTTTTTGACAGATTTTGGACGACATACTATACTATGACTTTTTTTGACCGGTTTTGGAAGACATACTATACTATGACTTTTTTAGGTCATTTTGGACGACATACTATACTATGACGTTTTTGACGGATTTTGGACGACATACTATACAATGACTTTTTTGACCGATTTTGGACGACATACTATACAATGACTTTTTTGACCGATTTTGGACGACATACTATACTATGACTTTTTTGACAGATTTTGGACGACATACTATACTATGACTTTTTTGACCGGTTTTGGAAGACATACTATACTATGACTTTTTTAGGTCATTTTGGACGACATACTATACTATGACTTTTTTGACCGATTTTGGACGACATACTATACTATGACGTTTTTGACCAATTTTGGATGACATACTATACTATGACTTTTTTAGGTCATTTTTGACGACATACTATACTATGACTTTTTTGACAGATTTTGGACGACATACTATACTATGACTTTTTTGACCGGTTTTGGAAGACATACTATACTATGACTTTTTTGACCGATTTTGGACGACATACTATACTATGACTTTTTTGACAGATTTTGGACGACATACTATACTATGACTTTTTTTGACCGGTTTTGGAAGACATACTATGCTATGACTTTTTTAGGTCATTTTGGACGACATACTATACTATGACGTTTTTGACGGATTTTGGACGACATACTATACTATGACTTTTTTGACCGATTTTGGACGACATACTATACAATGACTTTTTTGACCGATTTTGGACGACATACTATACTATGACTTTTTTGACAGATTTTGGACGACATACTATACTATGACTTTTTTGACCGGTTTTGGAAGACATACTATACTATGACTTTTTTAGGTCATTTTGGACGACATACTATACTATGACTTTTTTAGGTCATTTTGGACGACATACTATACTATGACTTTTTTGACAGATTTTGGACGACATACTATACTATGACTTTTTTGACCAATTTTGGACGACATACTATACTATGACTTTTTTGACCAATTTTGGACGACATACTATACTATGACGTTTTTGACCGATTTTGGACAACATACTATACTATGACGTTTTTGACCGATTTTGGACGACATACTATACTATGACGTTTTTGACGGATTTTGGACGACATACTATACTATGACTTTTTTGAACGATATTGGACAACATACTATACTATGACTTTTTTGACCGATTTTGGACGACATACTATACTATGACTTTTTTGACCGGTTTTGGAAGACATACTATGCTATGACTTTTTTAGGTCATTTTGGACGACATACTATACTATGACTTTTTTGATCGATATTGGACGACATACTATACTATGACTTTTTTGACCGATTTTGGACGACATACTATACTATGACTTTTTTGACCGATTTTGGACGACATACTATACTATGACTTTTTTGACAGATTTTGGACGACATACTATACTATGATTTTTTTGACCGATTTTGGACGACATACTATACTATGACTTTTTTGACCGATTTTGGACGACATACTATACTATGACTTTTTTGACAGATTTTGGACGACATACTATACTATGACTTTTTTTGACCGGTTTTGGAAGACATACTATACTATGACTTTTTTAGGTCATTTTGGACGACATACTATACTATGACGTTTTTGACGGATTTTGGACGACATACTATACTATGACTTTTTTGACCGATTTTGGACGACATACTATACAATGACTTTTTTGACCGATTTTGGACGACATACTATACTATGACTTTTTTGACAGATTTTGGACGACATACTATACTATGACTTTTTTGACCGGTTTTGGAAGACATACTATACTATGACTTTTTTAGGTCATTTTGGACGACATACTATACTATGACTTTTTTGACCGATTTTGGACGACATACTATACTATGACGTTTTTGACGGATTTTGGACGACATACTATACTATGACTTTTTTGAACGATATTGGACAACATACTATACTATGACTTTTTTGACCGATTTTGGACGACATACTATACTATGACTTTTTTGACCGGTTTTGGAAGACATACTATGCTATGACTTTTTTAGGTCATTTTGGACGACATACTATACTATGACTTTTTTGATCGATATTGGACGACATACTATACTATGACTTTTTTGACCGATTTTGGACGACATACTATACTATGACTTTTTTGACCGATTTTGGACGACATACTATACTATGACTTTTTTGACAGATTTTGGACGACATACTATACTATGATTTTTTTGACCGATTTTGGACGACATACTATACTATGACTTTTTTGACCGATTTTGGACGACATACTATACTATGACTTTTTTGACAGATTTTGGACGACATACTATACTATGACTTTTTTTGACCGGTTTTGGAAGACATACTATACTATGACTTTTTTAGGTCATTTTGGACGACATACTATACTATGACGTTTTTGACGGATTTTGGACGACATACTATACTATGACTTTTTTGACCGATTTTGGACGACATACTATACAATGACTTTTTTGACCGATTTTGGACGACATACTATACTATGACTTTTTTGACAGATTTTGGACGACATACTATACTATGACTTTTTTGACCGGTTTTGGAAGACATACTATACTATGACTTTTTTAGGTCATTTTGGACGACATACTATACTATGACTTTTTTGACCGATTTTGGACGACATACTATACTATGACGTTTTTGACCAATTTTGGATGACATACTATACTATGACTTTTTTAGGTCATTTTTGACGACATACTATACTATGACTTTTTTGACAGATTTTGGACGACATACTATACTATGACTTTTTTGACCGGTTTTGGAAGACATACTATACTATGACTTTTTTGACCGATTTTGGACGACATACTATACTATGACTTTTTTGACAGATTTTGGACGACATACTATACTATGACTTTTTTTGACCGGTTTTGGAAGACATACTATGCTATGACTTTTTTAGGTCATTTTGGACGACATACTATACTATGACGTTTTTGACGGATTTTGGACGACATACTATACTATGACTTTTTTGACCGATTTTGGACGACATACTATACAATGACTTTTTTGACCGATTTTGGACGACATACTATACTATGACTTTTTTGACAGATTTTGGACGACATACTATACTATGACTTTTTTGACCGGTTTTGGAAGACATACTATACTATGACTTTTTTAGGTCATTTTGGACGACATACTATACTATGACTTTTTTAGGTCATTTTGGACGACATACTATACTATGACTTTTTTGACAGATTTTGGACGACATACTATACTATGACTTTTTTGACCAATTTTGGACGACATACTATACTATGACTTTTTTGACCAATTTTGGACGACATACTATACTATGACGTTTTTGACCGATTTTGGACAACATACTATACTATGACGTTTTTGACCGATTTTGGACGACATACTATACTATGACGTTTTTGACGGATTTTGGACGACATACTATACTATGACTTTTTTGAACGATATTGGACAACATACTATACTATGACTTTTTTGACCGATTTTGGACGACATACTATACTATGACTTTTTTGACCGGTTTTGGAAGACATACTATGCTATGACTTTTTTAGGTCATTTTGGACGACATACTATACTATGACTTTTTTGATCGATATTGGACGACATACTATACTATGACTTTTTTGACCGATTTTGGACGACATACTATACTATGACTTTTTTGACCGATTTTGGACGACATACTATACTATGACTTTTTTGACAGATTTTGGACGACATACTATACTATGATTTTTTTGACCGATTTTGGACGACATACTATACTATGACTTTTTTGACCGATTTTGGACGACATACTATACTATGACTTTTTTGACAGATTTTGGACGACATACTATACTATGACTTTTTTTGACCGGTTTTGGAAGACATACTATACTATGACTTTTTTAGGTCATTTTGGACGACATACTATACTATGACGTTTTTGACGGATTTTGGACGACATACTATACTATGACTTTTTTGACCGATTTTGGACGACATACTATACAATGACTTTTTTGACCGATTTTGGACGACATACTATACTATGACTTTTTTGACAGATTTTGGACGACATACTATACTATGACTTTTTTGACCGGTTTTGGAAGACATACTATACTATGACTTTTTTAGGTCATTTTGGACGACATACTATACTATGACTTTTTTAGGTCATTTTGGACGACATACTATACTATGACTTTTTTGACAGATTTTGGACGACATACTATACTATGACTTTTTTGACCAATTTTGGACGACATACTATACTATGACTTTTTTGACCAATTTTGGACGACATACTATACTATGACTTTTTTGACAGATTTTGGACGACATACTATACTATGACGTTTTTGACCGATTTTGGACGACATACTATACTATGACTTTTTTAGGTCATTTTGGACGACATACTATACTATGACGTTTTTGACGGATTTTGGACGACATACTATACTATGACTTTTTTGATCGATATTGGACGACATACTATACTATGACTTTTTTGACCGATTTTGGACGACATACTATACTATGACTTTTTTGACAGATTTTGGACGACATACTATACTATGACTTTTTTAGGTCATTTTGGACGACATACTATACTATGACTTTTTTGACAGATTTTGGACGACATACTATACTATGACTTTTTTGACCGGTTTTGGACGACATACTATACTATGACGTTTTTGACGGATTTTGGACGACATACTATACTATGACTTTTTTGATCGATATTGGGCAACATACTATACTATGAGGTTTTTGACAGATTTTGGACGACATACTATACTATGACTTTTTTGACCGGTTTTGGAAGACATACTATACTATGACTTTTTTAGGTCATTTTGGACGACATACTATACTATGACGTTTTTGACCGATTTTGGACGACATACTATACTATGACTTTTTTGACCGATTTTGGACGACATACTATACTATGACATTTTTGACCGATTTTGGACGACATACTATACTATGACTTTTTTGACCGATTTTGGACGACATACTATACTATGACTTTTTTGACCGATTTTGGACGACATACTATACTATGACTTTTTTGACAGGTTTTGAAAGACATACTATACTATGACTTTTTTAGGTCATTTTGGACGACATACTATACTATGACGTTTTTGACCGATTTTGGACGACATACTATACTATGACGTTTTTGACCGATTTTGGACGACATACTATACTATCACTTTTTTGACAGATTTTGGACGACATACTATACTATGACTTTTTTGACCAATTTTGGACGACATACTATACTAAGACTATTTTGAACGATTTTGGACGACATACTTTACTATGACTTTTTTGAACGATTTTGGACGACATACTATACTATGACGTTTTTGACGGATTTTGGACGACATACTATACTATGACTTTTTTAGGTCATTTTGGACGACATACTATACTATGACGTTTTTGACGGATTTTGGACGACATACTATACTATGACTTTTTTGATCGATATTGGACGACATACTATACTATGACTTTTTTGAACGATTTTGGACGACATACTATACTATGACGTTTTTGACGGATTAAGGACAACATACTATACTATGACTTTTTTGACCGATTTTGGACGACGTACTATACTATAACGTGTTGGTGTCATTAAGGAGGACATCTTAAGGAAAGATCTACGTGTTTAGTGTAGTGGTTAGCACACATGCCCTTGGAACAAGAAAGTCAATGTTCAATCCCTGGTTGGAACAGTTCTCCAAGCATTTTGGAAGACATACTATACTATGACTTTTTTGACCGATTTTGGACGACAAACTATACTATGACTTTTTTGACAGATTTTGGACGACATACTATACTATGACTTTTTTGACCGATTTTGGACGACATACTATACTATGACTTTTTTAGGTCATTTTGGACGACATACTATACTATGACTTTTTTGACAGATTTTGGACGACATACTATACTATGACTTTTTTGACAGATTTTGGACGACATACTATACTATGACTTTTTTTGGTAATTTTGGACGACATACTATACTATGACTTTTTTGACAGATTTTGGAAGACATACTATACTATGACGTTTTTGACCAATTTTGGACAACATACTATACTATGACTTTTTTGACCGATTTTGGACGACATACCATACTATGACTCTTTTGACCAATTTTGGACAACATACTATACTATGACTTTTTTGACCGATTTTGGACGACGTACTATACTATAACGTGTTGGTGTCATTAAGGAGGACATCTTAAGGAAAGATCTATGTGTTTAGTGTAGTGGTTAGCACACATGCCCTTGGAACAAGAAAGTCAATGTTCAATCCCTGGTTGGAACAGTTCTCCACGCATTTTGGACGACATACTATACTATGACGTTTTTGACGGATTTTGGATGACATACTATACTATGACTTTTTTGACCGATTTTGGACGACATACTATACTATGACTTTTTTGACAGATTTTGGACGACATACTATACTATGACTTTTTTGACCAATTTTGGACGACATACTATACTATGACTATTTTGACCGATTTTGGACGACATACTATACTATGACTTTTTTGAACGATTTTGGACGACATACTATACTATGACTTTTTTGACCGATTTTGGACGACATACTATACTATGACTTTTTTGACAGATTTTGGACGACATACTATACTATGACTTTTTTTGACCGGTTTTGGAAGACATACTATACTATGACTTTTTTGACAGATTTTGGACGACATACAATACTATGACTTTTTTGACCGGTTTTGGAAGACATACTATACTATGACTTTTTTAGGTCATTTTGGACGACATACTATACTATGACGTATTTGACCGATTTTGGACGACATACTATACTATGACTTTTTTGACAGATTTTGGACGACATACTATACTATGACTTTTTTGACCGATTTTGGACAACATACTATACTATGACGTTTTTGACCGATTTTGGACGACATACTATACTATGACTTTTTTGACCGATTTTGGACGACATACTATACTATGACTTTTTTGACCGATTTTGGACGACATACTATACTATGACTTTTTTGACAGGTTTTGAAAGACATACTATACTATGACTTTTTTAGGTCATTTTGGACGACATACTATACTATGACTTTTTTGACAGATTTTGGACGACATACTATACTATGACTTTTTTGACCAATTTTGGACGACATACTATACTATGACTATTTTGACCGATTTTGGACGACATACTATACTATGACTTTTTTGAACGATTTTGGACGACATACTATACTATGACTTTTTTGACCGATTTTGGACGACATACTATACTATGACTTTTTTGACAGATTTTGGACGACATACTATACTATGACTTTTTTTGACCGGTTTTGGAAGACATACTATACTATGACTTTTTTGACAGATTTTGGACGACATACTATACTATGACTTTTTTGACCGGTTTTGGAAGACATACTATACTATGACTTTTTTAGGTCATTTTGGACGACATACTATACTATGACGTATTTGACCGATTTTGGACGACATACTATACTATGACTTTTTTGACAGATTTTGGACGACATACTATACTATGACTTTTTTGACCGGTTTTGGAAGACATACTATACTATGACTTTTTTAGGTCATTTTGGACGACATACTATACTATGACGTATTTGACCGATTTTGGACGACATACTATACTATGACTTTTTTGACAGATTTTGGACGACATACTATACTATGACTTTTTTGACCGATTTTGGACAACATACTATACTATGAATTTTTTGACCGATTTTGGACGACATACTATACTATGACTTTTTTGACCGATTTTGGACGACATACTATACTATGACTTTTTTGACCGATTTTGGACGACATACTATACTATGACTTTTTTAGGTCATTTTGGACGACATACTATACTATGACTTTTTTGACAGATTTTGGACGACATACTATACTATGACTATTTTGACCGATTTTGGACGACATACTATACTATGACTTTTTTGAACGATTTTGGAAGACATACTATACTATGACTTTTTTAGGTCATTTTGGACGACATACTATACTATGACTTTTTTAGGTCATTTTGGACGACATACTATACTATGACTTTTTTGACAGATTTTGGACGACATACTATACTATGACTTTTTTGACCAATTTTGGACGACATACTATACTATGACTATTTTGACCGATTTTGGACGACATACTATACTATGACTTTTTTGAACGATTTTGGACGACATACTATACTATGACTTTTTTGACCGATTTTGGACGACATACTATACTATGACTTTTTTGACCGATTTTGGACGACATACTATACTATGACTTTTTTTGACAGATTTTGGACGACATACTATACTATGACTTTTTTTGACCGGTTTTGGAAGACATACTATACTATGACTTTTTTGACCGATTTTGGACGACATACTATACTATGACTTTTTTGACCGATTTTGGACGACATACTATACTATGACGTATTTGACCGATTTTGGACGACATACTATACTATGACTTTTTTGACAGATTTTGGACGACATACTATACTATGACTTTTTTGACCGATTTTGGACGACATACTATACTATGACGTTTTTGACCGATTTTGGACGACATACTATACTATGACTTTTTTGACCGATTTTGGACGACATACTATACTATGACTTTTTTGACCGATTTTGGACGACATACTATACTATGACTTTTTTGACAGGTTTTGAAAGACATACTATACTATGACTTTTTTAGGTCATTTTGGACGACATACTATACTATGACTTTTTTGACAGATTTTGGACGACATACTATACTATGACTTTTTTGACCAATTTTGGACGACATACTATACTATGACTATTTTGACCGATTTTGGACGACATACTATACTATGACTTTTTTGAACGATTTTGGACGACATACTATACTATGACTTTTTTGACCGATTTTGGACGACATACTATACTATGACTTTTTTGACAGATTTTGGACGACATACTATACTATGACTTTTTTTGACCGGTTTTGGAAGACATACTATACTATGACTTTTTTGACAGATTTTGGACGACATACTATACTATGACTTTTTTGACCCGTTTTGGAAGACATACTATACTATGACTTTTTTAGGTCATTTTGGACGACATACTATACTATGACGTATTTGACCGATTTTGGACGACATACTATACTATGACTTTTTTGACAGATTTTGGACGACATACTATACTATGACTTTTTTAGGTCATTTTGGACGACATACTATACTATGACGTATTTGACCGATTTTGGACGACATACTATACTATGACTTTTTTGACCGATTTTGGACGACATACTATACTATGACTTTTTTGACCGATTTTGGACAACATACTATACTATGACGTTTTTGACCGATTTTGGACGACATACTATACTATGACTTTTTTGACCGATTTTGGACGACATACTATACTATGACTTTTTTGACCGATTTTGGACGACATACTATACTATGACTTTTTTGACAGGTTTTGAAAGACATACTATACTATGACTTTTTTAGGTCATTTTGGACGATATACTATACTATGACTTTTTTGACAGATTTTGGACGACATACTATACTATGACTTTTTTGACCAATTTTGGACGACATACTATACTATGACTATTTTGACCGATTTTGGACGACATACTATACTATGACTTTTTTGACCGGTTTTGGAAGACATACTATACTATGACTTTTTTAGGTCATTTTGGACGACATACTATACTATGACTTTTTTAGGTCATTTTGGACGACATACTATACTATGACTTTTTTGACAGATTTTGGACGACATACTATACTATGACTTTTTTGACCAATTTTGGACGACATACTATACTATGACTTTTTTGACCAATTTTGGACGACATACTATACTATGACTTTTTTGACAGATTTTGGACGACATACTATACTATGACGTTTTTGACCGATTTTGGACGACATACTATACTATGACTTTTTTAGGTCATTTTGGACGACATACTATACTATGACGTTTTTGACGGATTTTGGACGACATACTATACTATGACTTTTTTGATCGATATTGGACGACATACTATACTATGACTTTTTTGACCGATTTTGGACGACATACTATACTATGACTTTTTTGACCGATTTTGGACGACATACTATACTATGACTTTTTTGACAGATTTTGGACGACATACTATACTATGACTTTTTTAGGTCATTTTGGACGACATACTATACTATGACTTTTTTGACAGATTTTGGACGACATACTATACTATGACTTTTTTGACCGGTTTTGGACGACATACTATACTATGACGTTTTTGACGGATTTTGGACGACATACTATACTATGACTTTTTTGATCGATATTGGGCAACATACTATACTATGAGGTTTTTGACAGATTTTGGACGACATACTATACTATGACTTTTTTGACCGGTTTTGGAAGACATACTATACTATGACTTTTTTAGGTCATTTTGGACGACATACTATACTATGACGTTTTTGACCGATTTTGGACGACATACTATACTATGACTTTTTTGACCGATTTTGGACGACATACTATACTATGACATTTTTGACCGATTTTGGACGACATACTATACTATGACTTTTTTGACCGATTTTGGACGACATACTATACTATGACTTTTTTGACCGATTTTGGACGACATACTATACTATGACTTTTTTGACAGGTTTTGAAAGACATACTATACTATGACTTTTTTAGGTCATTTTGGACGACATACTATACTATGACGTTTTTGACCGATTTTGGACGACATACTATACTATGACGTTTTTGACCGATTTTGGACGACATACTATACTATGACTTTTTTGACAGATTTTGGACGACATACTATACTATGACTTTTTTGACCAATTTTGGACGACATACTATACTATGACTATTTTGACCGATTTTGGACGACATACTTTACTATGACTTTTTTGAACGATTTTGGACGACATACTATACTATGACGTTTTTGACGGATTTTGGACGACATACTATACTATGACTTTTTTAGGTCATTTTGGACGACATACTATACTATGACGTTTTTGACGGATTTTGGACGACATACTATACTATGACTTTTTTGATCGATATTGGACGACATACTATACTATGACTTTTTTGAACGATTTTGGACGACATACTATACTATGACGTTTTTGACGGATTAAGGACAACATACTATACTATGACTTTTTTGACCGATTTTGGACGACGTACTATACTATAACGTGTTGGTGTCATTAAGGAGGACATCTTAAGGAAAGATCTACGTGTTTAGTGTAGTGGTTAGCACACATGCCCTTGGAACAAGAAAGTCAATGTTCAATCCCTGGTTGGAACAGTTCTCCAAGCATTTTGGAAGACATACTATACTATGACTTTTTTGACCGATTTTGGACGACAAACTATACTATGACTTTTTTGACAGATTTTGGACGACATACTATACTATGACTTTTTTGACCGATTTTGGACGACATACTATACTGTGACTTTTTTAGGTCATTTTGGACGACATACTATACTATGACTTTTTTGACAGATTTTGGACGACATACTATACTATGACTTTTTTGACAGATTTTGGACGACATACATTATACTATGACTTTTTTGACAGATTTTGGACGACATACTATACTATGACTTTTTTGACAGATTTTGGAAGACATACTATACTATGACGTTTTTGACCAATTTTGGACAACATACTATACTATGACTTTTTTGACCGATTTTGGACGACATACCATACTATGACTCTTTTGACCAATTTTGGACAACATACTATACTATGACTTTTTTGACCGATTTTGGACGACGTACTATACTATAACGTGTTGGTGTCATTAAGGAGGACATCTTAAGGAAAGATCTATGTGTTTAGTGTAGTGGTTAGCACACATGCCCTTGGAACAAGAAAGTCAATGTTCAATCCCTGGTTGGAACAGTTCTCCACGCATTTTGGACGACATACTATACTATGACGTTTTTGACGGATTTTGGATGACATACTATACTATGACTTTTTTGACCGATTTTGGACGACATACTATACTATGACTTTTTTGACAGATTTTGGACGACATACTATACTATGACTTTTTTGACCAATTTTGGACGACATACTATACTATGACGTATTTGACCGATTTTGGACGACATACTATACTATGACTTTTTTGACAGATTTTGGACGACATACTATACTATGACTTTTTTGACCGATTTTGGACAACATACTATACTATGACGTTTTTGACCGATTTTGGACGACATACTATACTATGACTTCTTTGACCGATTTTGGACGACATACTATACTATGACTTTTTTGACCGATTTTGGACGACATACTATACTATGACTTTTTTGACAGGTTTTGAAAGACATACTATACTATGACTTTTTTAGGTCATTTTGGACGACATACTATACTATGACTTTTTTGACAGATTTTGGACGACATACTATACTATGACTTTTTTGAACGATTTTGGAAGACATACTATACTATGACTTTTTTAGGTCATTTTGGACGACATACTATACTATGACTTTTTTAGGTCATTTTGGACGACATACTATACTATGACTTTTTTGACAGATTTTGGACGACATACTATACTATGACTTTTTTGACCAATTTTGGACGACATACTATACTATGACTATTTTGACCGATTTTGGACGACATACTATACTATGACTTTTTTGAACGATTTTGGACGACATACTATACTATGACTTTTTTGACCGATTTTGGACGACATACTATACTATGACTTTTTTGACAGATTTTGGACGACATACTATACTATGACTTTTTTTGACCGGTTTTGGAAGACATACTATACTATGACTTTTTTGACCGATTTTGGACGACATACTATACTATGACTTTTTTGACCGGTTTTGGAAGACATACTATACTATGACTTTTTTAGGTCATTTTGGACGACATACTATACTATGACGTATTTGACCGATTTTGGACGACATACTATACTATGACTTTTTTGACAGATTTTGGACGACATACTATACTATGACTTTTTTGACCGATTTTGGACGACATACTATACTATGACGTTTTTGACCGATTTTGGACGACATACTATACTATGACTTTTTTGACCGATTTTGGACGACATACTATACTATGACTTTTTTGACCGATTTTGGACGACATACTATACTATGACTTTTTTGACAGGTTTTGAAAGACATACTATACTATGACTTTTTTAGGTCATTTTGGACGACATACTATACTATGACTTTTTTGACAGATTTTGGACGACATACTATACTATGACTTTTTTGACCAATTTTGGACGACATACTATACTATGACTATTTTGACCGATTTTGGACGACATACTATACTATGACTTTTTTGAACGATTTTGGACGACATACTATACTATGACTTTTTTGACCGATTTTGGACGACATACTATACTATGACTTTTTTGACAGATTTTGGACGACATACTATACTATGACTTTTTTTGACCGGTTTTGGAAGACATACTATACTATGACTTTTTTGACAGATTTTGGACGACATACTATACTATGACTTTTTTGACCGGTTTTGGAAGACATACTATACTATGACTTTTTTAGGTCATTTTGGACGACATACTATACTATGACGTATTTGACCGATTTTGGACGACATACTATACTATGACTTTTTTGACAGATTTTGGACGACATACTATACTATGACTTTTTTGACCGGTTTTGGAAGACATACTATACTATGACTTTTTTAGGTCATTTTGGACGACATACTATACTATGACGTATTTGACCGATTTTGGACGACATACTATACTATGACTTTTTTGACAGATTTTGGACGACATACTATACTATGACTTTTTTGACCGATTTTGGACAACATACTATACTATGACGTTTTTGACCGATTTTGGACGACATACTATACTATGACTTTTTTGACCGATTTTGGACGACATACTATACTATGACTTTTTTGACCGATTTTGGACGACATACTATACTATGACTTTTTTGACAGGTTTTGAAAGACATACTATACTATGACTTTTTTAGGTCATTTTGGACGACATACTATACTATGACTTTTTTGACAGATTTTGGACGACATACTATACTATGACTTTTTTGACCAATTTTGGACGACATACTATACTATGACTATTTTGACCGATTTTGGACGACATACTATACTATGACTTTTTTGACCGGTTTTGGAAGACATACTATACTATGACTTTTTTAGGTCATTTTGGACGACATACTATACTATGACTTTTTTAGGTCATTTTGGACGACATACTATACTATGACTTTTTTGACAGATTTTGGACGACATACTATACTATGACTTTTTTGACCAATTTTGGACGACATACTATACTATGACTATTTTGACCGATTTTGGACGACATACTATACTATGACTTTTTTGAACGATTTTGGACGACATACTATACTATGACTTTTTTGACCGATTTTGGACGACATACTATACTATGACTTTTTTGACAGATTTTGGACGACATACTATACTATGACTTTTTTTGACCGGTTTTGGAAGACATACTATACTATGACTTTTTTGACCGATTTTGGACGACATACTATACTATGACTTTTTTGACCGGTTTTGGAAGACATACTATACTATGACTTTTTTAGGTCATTTTGGACGACATACTATACTATGACGTATTTGACCGATTTTGGACGACATACTATACTATGACTTTTTTGACAGATTTTGGACGACATACTATACTATGACTTTTTTGACCGATTTTGGACGACATACTATACTATGACGTTTTTGACCGATTTTGGACGACATACTATACTATGACTTTTTTGACAGATTTTGGACGACATACTATACTATGACTTTTTTGACCGGTTTTGGAAGACATACTATACTATGACTTTTTTAGGTCATTTTGGACGACATACTATACTATGACGTATTTGACCGATTTTGGACGACATACTATACTATGACTTTTTTGACAGATTTTGGACGACATACTATACTATGACTTTTTTGACCGATTTTGGACAACATACTATACTATGACGTTTTTGACCGATTTTGGACGACATACTATACTATGACTTTTTTGACCGATTTTGGACGACATACTATACTATGACTTTTTTGACCGATTTTGGACGACATACTATACTATGACTTTTTTGACAGGTTTTGAAAGACATACTATACTATGACTTTTTTAGGTCATTTTGGACGACATACTATACTATGACTTTTTTGACAGATTTTGGACGACATACTATACTATGACTTTTTTGACCAATTTTGGACGACATACTATACTATGACTATTTTGACCGATTTTGGACGACATACTATACTATGACTATTTTGACCGATTTTGGACGACATACTATACTATGACTTTTTTGACCGGTTTTGGAAGACATACTATACTATGACTTTTTTAGGTCATTTTGGACGACATACTATACTATGACTTTTTTAGGTCATTTTGGACGACATACTATACTATGACTTTTTTGACAGATTTTGGACGACATACTATACTATGACTTTTTTGACCAATTTTGGACGACATACTATACTATGACTATTTTGACCGATTTTGGACGACATACTATACTATGACTTTTTTGACCGGTTTTGGAAGACATACTATACTATGACTTTTTTAGGTCATTTTGGACGACATACTATACTATGACTTTTTTAGGTCATTTTGGACGACATACTATACTATGACTTTTTTGACAGATTTTGGACGACATACTATACTATGACTTTTTTGACCAATTTTGGACGACATACTATACTATGACTTTTTTGACCAATTTTGGACGACATACTATACTATGACTTTTTTGACAGATTTTGGACGACATACTATACTATGACGTTTTTGACCGATTTTGGACGACATACTATACTATGACTTTTTTAGGTCATTTTGGACGACATACTATACTATGACGTTTTTGACGGATTTTGGACGACATACTATACTATGACTTTTTTGATCGATATTGGACGACATACTATACTATGACTTTTTTGACCGATTTTGGACGACATACTATACTATGACTTTTTTGACAGATTTTGGACGACATACTATACTATGACTTTTTTAGGTCATTTTGGACGACATACTATACTATGACTTTTTTGACAGATTTTGGACGACATACTATACTATGACTTTTTTGACCGGTTTTGGACGACATACTATACTATGACGTTTTTGACGGATTTTGGACGACATACTATACTATGACTTTTTTGATCGATATTGGGCAACATACTATACTATGAGGTTTTTGACAGATTTTGGACGACATACTATACTATGACTTTTTTGACCGGTTTTGGAAGACATACTATACTATGACTTTTTTAGGTCATTTTGGACGACATACTATACTATGACGTTTTTGACCGATTTTGGACGACATACTATACTATGACTTTTTTGACCGATTTTGGACGACATACTATACTATGACATTTTTGACGGATTTTGGACGACATACTATACTATGACTTTTTTGACCGATTTTGGACGACATACTATACTATGACTTTTTTGACCGATTTTGGACGACATACTATACTATGACTTTTTTGACAGGTTTTGAAAGACATACTATACTATGACTTTTTTAGGTCATTTTGGACGACATACTATACTATGACGTTTTTGACGGATTTTGGACGACATACTATACTATGACTTTTTTGATCGATATTGGACGACATACTATACTATGACTTTTTTGAACGATTTTGGACGACATACTATACTATGACGTTTTTGACGGATTAAGGACAACATACTATACTATGACTTTTTTGACCGATTTTGGACGACGTACTATACTATAACGTGTTGGTGTCATTAAGGAGGACATCTTAAGGAAAGATCTACGTGTTTAGTGTAGTGGTTAGCACACATGCCCTTGGAACAAGAAAGTCAATGTTCAATCCCTGGTTGGAACAGTTCTCCAAGCATTTTGGAAGACATACTATACTATGACTTTTTTGACCGATTTTGGACGACAAACTATACTATGACTTTTTTGACAGATTTTGGACGACATACTATACTATGACTTTTTTGACCGATTTTGGACGACATACTATACTATGACTTTTTTAGGTCATTTTGGACGACATACTATACTATGACTTTTTTGACAGATTTTGGACGACATACTATACTATGACTTTTTTGACAGATTTTGGACGACATACTATACTATGACTTTTTTTGGTAATTTTGGACGACATACTATACTATGACTTTTTTGACAGATTTTGGAAGACATACTATACTATGACGTTTTTGACCAATTTTGGACAACATACTATACTATGACTTTTTTGACCGATTTTGGACGACATACCATACTATGACTCTTTTGACCAATTTTGGACAACATACTATACTATGACTTTTTTGACCGATTTTGGACGACGTACTATACTATAACGTGTTGGTGTCATTAAGGAGGACATCTTAAGGAAAGATCTATGTGTTTAGTGTAGTGGTTAGCACACATGCCCTTGGAACAAGAAAGTCAATGTTCAATCCCTGGTTGGAACAGTTCTCCACGCATTTTGGACGACATACTATACTATGACGTTTTTGACGGATTTTGGATGACATACTATACTATGACTTTTTTGACCGATTTTGGACGACATACTATACTATGACTTTTTTGACAGATTTTGGACGACATACTATACTATGACTTTTTTGACCAATTTTGGACGACATACTATACTATGACTATTTTGACCGATTTTGGACGACATACTATACTATGACTTTTTTTGACCGGTTTTGGAAGACATACTATACTATGACTTTTTTGACAGATTTTGGACGACATACTATACTATGACTTTTTTGACCGGTTTTGGAAGACATACTATACTATGACTTTTTTAGGTCATTTTGGACGACATACTATACTATGACGTATTTGACCGATTTTGGACGACATACTATACTATGACTTTTTTGACAGATTTTGGACGACATACTATACTATGACTTTTTTGACCGATTTTGGACAACATACTATACTATGACGTTTTTGACCGATTTTGGACGACATACTATACTATGACTTTTTTGACCGATTTTGGACGACATACTATACTGTGACTTTTTTGACCGATTTTGGACGACATACTATACTATGACTTTTTTGACAGGTTTTGAAAGACATACTATACTATGACTTTTTTAGGTCATTTTGGACGACATACTATACTATGAGGTTTTTGACCGATTTTGGACGACATACTATACTATGACTTTTTTGACCGATTTTGGACGACATACTATACTATGACTTTTTTGACCAATTTTGGACGACATACTATACTATGACTTTTTTAGGTCATTTTGGACGACATACTATACTATGACGTTTTTGACCGATTTTGGACGACATACTATACTATGACTTTTTTGACCGATTTTGGACGACATACTATACTATGACTTTTTTGACCAATTTTGGACGACATACTATACTATGACTTTTTTGACCGATTTTGGACGACATACTATACTATGACTTTTTTGACAGATTTTGGACGACATACTATACTATGACTTTTTTGACAGATTTTGGACGACATACTATACTATGACTATTTTGACCGATTTTGGACGACATACTATACTATGACTTTTTTGACAGATTTTGGTCGACATACTATACTATGACTTTTTTGACCGTTTTTGGAAGACATACTATACTATGACTTTTTTAGGTCATTTTGGACGACATACTATACTATGACTTTTTTGACAGATTTTGGACGACATACTATACTATGACTTTTTTGACAGATTTTGGACGACATACTATACTATGACTTTTTTGACCAATTTTGGACGACATACTATACTATGACCTTTTTGACAGATTTTGGACGACATACTATACTATGACTTTTTTGACCAATTTTGGACGACATACTATACTATGACCTTTTTGACAGATTTTGGACGACATACTATACTATGACGTTTTTGCCGGATTTTGGACGACATACTATACTATGACTTTTTTAGGTCATTTTGGACGACATACTATACTATGACGTTTTTGACGGATTTTGGACGACCTACTATACTATGACTTTTTTGATCGATATTGGACGACATACTATACTATGACTTTTTTGACCGATTTTGTATGACATACTATACTATGACTTTTTTGACAGATTTTGGACGACATACTATACTATGACTTTTTTGACAGATTTTGGACGACATACTATACTATGACTTTTTTGACAGATTTTGGACGACATACTATACTATGACTTTTTTGACCAATTTTGGACGACATACTATACTATGACTTTTTTGACAGATTTTGGACGACATACTATACTATGACTTTTTTTGACCGGTTTTGGAAGACATACTATACTATGACTTTTTTGACAGATTTTGGACGACATACTATACTATGACTTTTTTGACCGGTTTTGGAAGACATACTATACTATGACTTTTTTAGGTCATTTTGGACGACATACCATACTATGACGTATTTGACCGATTTTGGACGACATACTATACTATGACTTTTTTGACAGATTTTGGACGACATACTATACTATGACTTTTTTGACCGATTTTGGACAACATACAATACTATGACGTTTTTGACCGATTTTGGACGACATACTATACTATGACTTTTTTGACCGATTTTGGACGACATACTATACTATGACTTTTTTGACCGATTTTGGACGACATACTATACTATGACTTTTTTGACAGGTTTTGAAAGACATACTATACTATGACTTTTTTAGGTCATTTTGGACGACATACTATACTATGACGTTTTTGACCGATTTTGGACGACATACTATACTATGACTTTTTTGACCGATTTTGGACGACATACTATACTATGACTTTTTTGACCAATTTTGGACGACATACTATACTATGACTTTTTTAGGTCATTTTGGACGACATACTATACTATGACGTTTTTGACCGATTTTGGACGACATACTATACTATGACTTTTTTGACCGATTTTGGACGACATACTATACTATGACTTTTTTGACCAATTTTGGACGACATACTATACTATGACTTTTTTGACCAATTTTGGACGACATACTATACTATGACTATTTTGACCGATTTTGGACGACATACTATACTATGACTTTTTTGACAGATTTTGGTCGACATACTATACTATGACTTTTTTGACCGTTTTTGGAAGACATACTATACTATGACTTTTTTAGGTCATTTTGGACGACATACTATACTATGACTTTTTTGACAGATTTTGGACGACATACTATACTATGACTTTTTTGACCGATTTTGGACGACATACTATACTATGACTTTTTTGACCAATTTTGGACGACATACTATACTATGACCTTTTTGACAGATTTTGGACGACATACTATACTATGACGTTTTTGACGGATTTTGGACGACATACTATACTATGACTTTTTTAGGTCATTTTGGACGACATACTATACTATGACGTTTTTGACGGATTTTGGACGACATACTATACTATGACTTTTTTGATCGATATTGGACGACATACTATACTATGACTTTTTTGACCGATTTTGTACGACATACTATACTATGACTTTTTTGACAGATTTTGGACGACATACTATACTATGACTTTTTTTGACCGGTTTTGGAAGACATACTATACTATGACTTTTTTAGGTCATTTTGGACGACATACTATACTATGACTTTTTTGACAGATTTTGGACGACATACTATACTATGACTTTTTTGACCAATTTTGGACGACATACTATACTATGACTATTTTGACCGATTTTGGACGACATACTATACTATGACTTTTTTTGACCGGTTTTGGAAGACATACTATACTATGACTTTTTTAGGTCATTTTCGACGACATACTATACTATGACTTTTTTGACAGATTTTGGACGACATACTATACTATGACTTTTTTGACCGGTTTTGGACGACATACTATACTATGACGTTTTTGACGGATTTTGGACGACATACTATACCATGACTTTTTTGATCGATATTGGACAACATACTATACTATGACTTTTTTGAACGATTTTGGACGACATACTATACTATGACTTTTTTGACAGATTTTGGACGACATACTATACTATGACTTTTTTGACCGGTTTTGGAAGACATACTATACTATGACTTTTTTAGGTCATTTTGGACGACATACTATACTATGACTTTTTTGACAGATTTTGGACGACATACTATACTATGACTTTTTTGACAGATTTTGGACGACATACTATACTATGACTTTTTTGACCAACTTTGGACGACATACTATACTATGACTTTTTTGACCGATTTTGGACGACATACTATACAATGACGTTTTTGACGGATTTTGGACGACATACTATACTATGACTTTTTTAGGTCATTTTGGACGACATACTATACTATGACGTTTTTGACGGATTTTGGACGACATACTATACTATGACTTTTTTGATCGATATTGGACGACATACTATACTATGACTTTTTTGACCGATTTTGGACGACATACTATACTATGACTTTTTTGACAGATTTTGGACGACATACTATACTATGACTTTTTTTGACCGGTTTTGGAAGACATACTATACTATGACTTTTTTAGGTCATTTTGGACGACATACTATACTATGACTTTTTTGATCGATATTGGACAACATACTATACTATGAGGTTTTTGACAGATTTTGGACGACATACTATACTATGACTTTTTTGACCAATTTTGGACGACATACTATACTATGACTTTTTTGAACGATATTGGACGACATACTATACTATGACTTTTTTGACCGATTTTGGACGACATACTATACTATGACTTTTTTGACCGGTTTTGGAAGACATACTATACTATGACTTTTTTAGGTCATTTTGGACGACATACTATACTATGACGTTTTTGACCGATTTTGGACGACATACTATACTATGACTTTTTTGACCGATTTTGGACGACATACTATACTATGACTTTTTTGACCGATTTTGGACGACATACTATACTATGACTTTTTTGACCGATTTTGGACGACATACTATACTATGACTTTTTTGACAGGTTTTGAAAGACATACTATACTATGACTTTTTTAGGTCATTTTGGACGACATACTATACTATGACGTTTTTGACCGATTTTGGACGACATACTATACTATGACTTTTTTGACCGATTTTGGACGACATACTATACTATGACTTTTTTGACCAATTTTGGACGACATACTATACTATGACTTTTTTGACCGATTTTGGACGACATACTATACTATGACTTTTTTGACAGATTTTGGACGACATACTATACTATGACTTTTTTGACCAATTTTGGACGACATACTATATTATGACTATTTTGACCGATTTTGGACGACATACTATACTATGACTATTTTGACCGATTTTGGACGACATACTATACTATGACTTTTTTAGGTCATTTTGGACGACATACTATACTATGACATTTTTGACGGATTTTGGACGACATACTATACTATGACTTTTTTGATCGCTATTGGACGACATACTATACTATGACTTTTTTGAACGATTTTGGACGACATACTATACTATGACGTTTTTGACGGATTAAGGACAACATACTATACTATGACTTTTTTGACCGATTTTGGACGACGTACTATACTATAACGTGTTGGTGTCATTAAGGAGGACATCTTAAGGAAAGATCTATGTGTTTAGTGTAGTGGTTAGCACACATGCCCTTGGAACAAGAAAGTCAATGTTCAATCCCTGGTTGGAACAGTTCTCCAAGCATTTTGGAAGACATACTATACTATGACTTTTTTGACCGATTTTGGACGACAAACTATACTATGACTTTTTTGACCGATTTTGGACGACATACTATACTATGACTTTTTTGACCGATTTTGGACGACATACTATACTATGACTTTTTTAGGTCATTTTGGACGACATACTATACTATGACTTTTTTGACAGATTTTGGACGACATACTATACTATGACTTTTTTGACAGATTTTGGACGACATACTATACTATGACTTTTTTTGGTAATTTTGGACGACATACTATACTATGACTTTTTTGACCGATTTTGGAAGACATACTATACTATGACGTTTTTGACCAATTTTGGACAACATACTATACTATGACTTTTTTGACCGATTTTGGACGACATACTATACTATGACTCTTTTGACCAATTTTGGACAACATACTATACTATGACTTTTTTGACCGATTTTGGACGACGTACTATACTATAACGTGTTGGTGTCATTAAGGAGGACATCTTAAGGAAAGATCTATGTGTTTAGTGTAGTGGTTAGCACACATGCCCTTGGAACAAGAAAGTCAATGTTCAATCCCTGGTTGGAACAGTTCTCCACGCATTTTGGACGACATACTATACTATGACGTTTTTGACGGATTTTGGATGACATACTATACTATGACTTTTTTGACCGATTTTGGACGACATACTATACTATGACTTTTTTGACAGATTTTGGACGACATACTATACTATGACTTTTTTGACCAATTTTGGACGACATACTATACTATGACTATTTTGACCGATTTTGGACGACATACTATACTATGACTTTTTTGAACGATTTTGGACGACATACTATACTATGACGTTTTTGACGGATTTTGGACGACATACTATACTATGACTTTTTTAGGTCATTTTGGACGACATACTATACTATGACTTTTTTAGGTCATTTTGGACGACATACTATACTATGACTTTTTTGACCGATTTTGGACGACATACTATACTATGACTTTTTTGACAGATTTTGGACGACATACTATACTATGGCATTTTTGACCAATTTTGGACGACATACTATACTATGACTTTTTTTGGTCATTTTGGACGACATACTATACTATGACTTTTTTAGGTCATTTTTGACGACATACTATACTATGACTTATTTTAGTCATTTTGGACGACATACTATACTATGACTTTTTTGACCAATTTTGGACCACATACTATACTATGACTTTTTTGACCAATTTTGGACGACATACTATACTAAGGCATTTTTGACCAATTTTGGACGACATACTATACTATGACTTTTTTTGGTCATTTTGGACGACATACTATACAATGACTTTTTTGACCGATTTTGGACGACATACTATACTATGACGTTTTTGACCGATTTTGGACGACATACTATACTATGACTTTTTTGACCGATTTTGGACGACACTATACTATGACTTTTTTGAACGATTTTGGACGACATACTATACTATGACTTTTTTGAACGATTTTGGACGACATACTATACTATGACATTTTTGAGCGGTTTTGGACGACATACTTTACTATGACTTTTTTAGGTCATTTTGGACGACATACTATACTATGACGTTTTTGACCGATTTTGGACGACATACTATACTAAGAGTTTTTGACCAATGTTGGACGACATACTATACTATGACTTTTTTTGGTCATTTTGGACGACATACTATACTATGACGTTTTTGACCGATTTTGGACGACATTCTATACTATGACTTTTTTGACCGATTTTGGACGACATACTATACTATGACTTTTTTGACTGATTTTGGACCACACACTAAACTATTACTTTTTTGTCACATTATGGACCACATACTAAACTATGACGTTTTTGTCACATTTTGAACCACATACTAAACTATGACGTTTTTGTCACATTTTGAACCACATACTAACCTATGACTTTTTTGTCATATTTTGGACGACATTCTAAAGTATGACTTTTTTATCACATTTTGGACAACATACTAACTTATGACTTTTTTGTCACATTTTGGACGACGTACTAAAGTATGACTATTTTGTCATATTTTGGACGAAGTACTAAAGTATGACTTTTTTGTCACATTTTGGACGTCGTACTAAAGTATGACTTTTTTGTCACAATTTGGACGACATACTAACTTATGACTTTTTTGTCACATTTTGGACGACATACAAAGAATGACTTTTTTGTCATATTTTGGACGACATACAAAGTATGACTTTTTTGTCACATTTTGGACAACATACTAACCTATGACATTTTTGTCACATTTTGGACGACATACTAACCTATGACATTTTTAACACATTTTGGACGACGTACTAAAGTATGACTTTTTTGTCACATTTTGGACAACGTACTAAAGTATGACTTTTTTGTCACATTTTGGACGTCGTACTAAAGTATGACTTTTTTGTCACATTTTGGACGACGATCTAAAGTATGACTTTTTTGTCACAATTTGGACGACATACTAATTTATGACTTTTTTGTCACATTTTGGACGACATACAAAGTATGACTTTTTTGACACATTTTGGACGACATACCAAAGTATGACTTTTTTGACACATTTTGGACCACATACTAACCTATGACTTTTTTGACACATTTTGGACCACATACTAACCTATGACTTTTTTGTCACATTTTGGACGACATACAAAGTATGACTTTTTTGACACATTTTGGACGACATACCAAAGTATGACTTTTTTGACACATTTTGGACGACATACCAAAGTATGACTTTTTTGACACATTTTGGACCACATACTAACCTATGACTTTTTTGTCACATTTTGGACCACATACTAACCTATGACTTTTTTGTCACATTTTGGACATACATTACCATGTTGTTACTTTATTGTAAAGTTTTACTAAATATCCTGAGTGAATTTCATGTATGTTAAAAAAATGCATGGCAATAAAACAGATCCTGACCCTGAAAATTGAGCTTGCAATTGCATCGCAATGTCTGTGAATGTGAAATCACAAGTAGATCATGTCCCAGACTCACCATACAGTTCACTCAAGTATGAACGTATGATTAATGTAATAATATGATGTAATGAAGATGTAACAAAACACCAGAGTATTAGGGAGGAGGTGCTTTATTAGCTCTGCCTTTATTTGTTTTCATACACCGCACATAACATTGTTAAATACTGTAATGGAAGTGTAAGAATACAAGAAAACAATCATAATAATTAAAAAATAAAGCAAAAAAACAATCAACCATGTTAAAAACACACACATACAAACAATTTTTAAACAAACAAAACGATCAGGATTCAAATAAATACACGTCTTTGTTTGAACGTCTCTGTACTTTAAGGCAAACTCTAATTGTAAAATCACTGATTAAAGGAACAAAGAGGGTGAAGTGTCGTCGTGCTCTGAATCTTTGATTTCACAGTTTAAAAAAACAAAACAACAAGTTAAAAGAACAGGAGAGAGACAAAAGAGGAGGCGGAGTTTGTTATTTTTTTTAAGTGTGTGAGGAATTAGATTTCTGTCAATTTTATCAAGCAAAACACTTTTTAAGAAGCAAAAAACACACAAAACACCACAAAATCAAAATGACACAAATTGCAAACAAAATATTGATTTAATCATTCAGAATTATTGCATGTTATATGCTTGAAGATACACTTTTTGTTTGCAATGATCACAATTTCACGTTTTCTTTGCACTCCAAATGTGTTTCTTTCTGCTCAATTGGTTTTTATTTATAATTCTGAACATGGGCAGGGCTTAGGAAGCTGCCTGCTGATTGGCTACTGAGTTCTAGAGTGACAGCTCAATGGACCGGAAGTAGACACAGGCTTAGAGTCGCTGTCGGTCTGGAACTCGTTCACCCAAGTTTTCCCCACCGACTTCTGAAAATGTACTTCCAGACAGACAGCGTCTCTAAGCCTGTGACTACTTCTGGTTCCATTGACCTGTTGCTCCAAAACTCAGTAGCCAATCAACAGGCAGCTTCCTAAGCCCCGCCCATGGCCAGAATCACAAACAAAGTCCCAGAGAGCGCAAAGAAAAAGTTTGGAGTGCAAAGAACACGCAAAAGAGAAAACTACATTCCGATCATTGCACACAAAAAGTGTATTTTCAAACAAATAAAATACAATATTTTTGAATGATTAAATTGATATTTTGTTTGCAATTTGTGTCATTTTTATTTCATGGAATTGATTTGAGGGTTGTTTGCTTCTTAAAAAAGAGTTTTGCTTAATAATATTGACACAAATCTAAAGCCATACTTTTCTGGCATAAACAGGACCAGTAGTCCTCATGGAGACCAAAACCTGGGCCTCATGAGGCAGGACCTTGATTTCTGAGGAGCTGGTTAAGTTTAGGTACTAAGATTTGAATTGTGGTTAAGTTAAGGTTAAGGATAAGACTTTGTTTGGGCTGTTCCAAATGAAGTCAGGACATACAGTATTTCATTCAAATACATCGACTCTTCCTCAGTGTTTCAATGACAGGTCATCGTCCACAGTTGTAACTGTGCGTGTAAACGAGGACTGAGGACAGAGACAGTGAAGGAGTTAACGTGTTAGAAACAGAAAGTGCTGTAAAATCCTATCTGAAGCTCCTCTCCGTGCCCTTTGACCTCGACAATCGTGAGCCTCACGTGTGTCGCTCAGCACAACAATAACTACACAATCTTCCCTTTTATTTAACACAGTACATTCCAGATAAGACACTGTTGTTGTTGTTGTTGCTGCTGTGATGCAGGAGATGATATGGGCTTTTTTTTTTTAACTATGCAACGCAAGCAGTTCCATGTGATTGTACAGCAAAAAAATCATGTGCAATGAGATCCTTTGTTTTTATGTCGGTCAAATTCTGCGATCTTTGGCATTTTTGAGTGGAAACATGTGACTGAAAGATGCTCGTATTTTCCAATAAGCCTCCACTGAGATAAACTCATATAATATGTGACTGTGATGCTGAAGTATGTCATGAATAAACCAGGTTTAAAAACTTTTTTTCCATCTACAATAACATGAGTGCTGCTATTGTTCAAGTGCAACTAAATATTTTACTTTTCTGGTCATTTTCTGAATTTTCTGGTTGTATTTCAGTAACGGAATTGAGAAATAATTGTGTATGCTCATTGAAACTTTGTGAAAATAACAAATCTCATTATGGCCCCAAGACTTTTACAGAGCACTGAATGCACAGTGTTTCTCAAAAGGTGGCTTGTGACCCAAAAGTGGCTTGTGAAAAGCAGGTTCATTTACTGCCATGTGACACATTTCTACACTCTCCAAACAATTCTTTGTCTTCATGGAAATGTACACAGGTGAACTGCTGCCAGGCCATAACAATAAAGAGGAATCAGTATCATACAGTAACATATATGCAACTTAAAGTATAGTGAGTTTAATGTGTAGTAAAGAATAGAAGTTTCACTGTATATGAAGATATTTTAACGTTATTATAAAGTACAACCTTATTATGTCAAGAAACGAGAAATGATCTCACTGTAACATGAAAAGTGTCACAGTATGGGATAACTTAATGTTTGGTGAAAGGACAAATCCAGAGTTACAGACATTCTAGATCTATTAATGACTTCATATTTTGAGCTTGTGTCACAATCACGTCAATCGGGTGATTTTTTGAGAAATTCCGCGTTTGCGATTTAGTTACGACTGAACGAGCTACGACAAATCGCAATGAAAACAACATTTCATCACTCGTGCGGTCGTGAGGCGAGAGTTCCTACAGACAAACCAAAGTGTCCAGAACTTTGCACGTGTACAGACAGATTCTATGAAGACACTACTTTACCGTTGTCTTTACCGTTACGTTGTCTTCCTGTGACGCCGTCTTTGAAGTCTGTAACACGCTCGATTACAGAATGCAAACAGTCTCTCAGGAGAGTATTTCCATATTCCAATATAGGCTTCAGGCAGCTGCTGCTGGTCCAGAATTCTGCTGCCAGAGTCCACCTGAACACCTGATTTAAATCAGTCCTGAAAACAAACATTGTTTACTGAGGTTTTCTCTTCAATTCTCAAATATTCATCGAAATTATCAATTCTTAATGTATTTCTGTGTCCTTGTAAAGCACTTTGAGTTTCCCTGTGTTTGAATAGTGCTATAAAAAGTTGTGTATTGAAGTCAAAATTGAAAGAGAGCGCAGTCTGTTTGGAGATAACTCTACTGCAGCAGGTGATGCATTCTGCAATGGACTGTGACAGACTTTGAAGACGGCGTCACAGGAAGACAACTTCAGGGAAAGTAGTGGCTTCTATAGAATGTGTCTGTACACGTGCAGAGTTGTGGACACTTTGGTTTGTGTGTAGGAACTCTGTCCTCACGACCACACGAGTGAAAATGTGATGGTTTTAAAAATAGACGCAATCTTTTATGGTGCCGGTGAAAAATAGCAAAACCGATTGACGTGGTTGTGATACAAACACAAAATATGAACTCATTAATAGACCTAGAATGTCTGTAACTCTGGATTTTTCCTTTAACATATGACCCCAATCACTAGGTGTTTAAGTATTTCAAATTATAATTAGATAATCTATAATGTCTTGTCACAACATGAGAAGATTTCATGTCTTAATAACGTGAAAATATGTTTTTAAAACATGAAAAACCATTGTTTTCGCTTTATTATGTCACACTGATTCAAATTAGATTGTTGCCAGTGTTGCAGCAACTTGTTTCCATGGCAACCTCGTACTCTTCCAACAATCTGACCTTTTTAAAGTGTTCTAGTGACGTCGCGCTCACTGGAGAGTCAGAGAGCAGCCGTGTTTGTGTATAACTGTATTATTGTTGTAAAATAAACTTTGATTGTTGATGATTAAAGGTATAAATGTGGCTCCGCCCGGTCTGAGAATCATAGATTTATCCCTAAACGACACAATTTAAGCGACCGGGGCAAAGAAGTTGGTGCGTTTGAGTGTAAATGAACTGGCCTGTGCTACATAACCACCGTGAACAGTACAGTGAATACAGTATCAAACGTCCTCCGTCCGTCTTCTCCGTCACATACGCTCATCACACTGATCCCGCAGCTTTAAAAAAGTAAGCGTTTCAATTAAATAGAATCTTTAAAAAAAGCAAAAAAAAAAACAAACAAAACAAACTAGAAAAACAAGGTGAGCAGAACTTTTTTTTCTCCCATTAAAAGTTATTATGATAATGTCTCTTCTCCGTCAGGGCTCGTTAAAATCACTTCACAGCATCACGTCGACTCTCTGTGTTTTTAAATTTGGCCGCGTTCACCAGGAGAAGGCGCTCACAGTTTAGTGCACGTCCTACCACAGGAGGAAACCACCGTATTTTAAATACATATTTATCATTATTTTCTCACACTTTCCTTCTCCTAGATATTTTAAAATCAAAGCTTCTATATATTAATTATTATATATTCATATATAATTATTACTCATCATTGTCGTCATCGTCATAGCACTTTACTGTCATTACAATACTCTACTAACGCTTCACTGTCACCACGGCGACAGTAAACTCACAGCAGATGGAGATCAGGGAGGAGGGGGAGGGGTTATGTTGTGTGTGTGTGTTATCACGTAAGGGTCAGGAGGTCAAAGGGGGAGGAGGCGGGGTTACTGTATTTGACAGGTGGTGGAGGAGGTGGCCTGGCAGCACATGCAGGTGGGGTTGACGGATTTGGGAGGAATCAGATCCAGGTCTTCGTCGTCGGGGATCTCGTCGAGGCGGTAACCGTCTTTCAGCAGCTGGATGTTCAGGTCCTGGTTGATTTGCTGCGGAAGACGAGTGAGGAGAGAGGAGTTTGAGGGAGAAGAACTAAAAATGAATCCATTCTAAATGATTCCAGGATGCGCTCAATCAATTTGTCCTGAATCTGTCCTCAGATCTGATCACATAAAAAAATTAAATAATTCAGAGGTGGTTTTGTGAGCACAAACAAAATCTGGATTAGAGACCGCATCCCCAGCTCATGAGCTGACGTTGATTCATACACTCGTGACCACATCACTGATCCTCACAGGATCCTTTACTGCAATGGTTGAAATCTCATTTCCTGTTATAGTTAGAGGGAGTTTGACTCACTCAGCTTCTCTCTTTGTCTGCGGCTCAAACACATTTACTGACATCTGTACAGTCAGACGCATTAATGTAGATAATATTTCCATGGTACGTTAACCTACATCAGGATGAATGTGACGTCTGGAACCCTCTGGTTTTCAGGTCAGGACAACATTCTACTTTACGACACACAGGTCACGGCTCTCAGTATCTGCTGAACTTGTAAATGTAAGCTGTAGAAACACTGTGTACAACAAGCACAGTTCCCTTCAGCTCGACATGAGAGAGAGAGAACGGTTTCCAGTTACACTTTAACATCTGAATACTCGTCGATGTGAAAACAAAAACCTTTGTTGGGGACAGAGAGCTGACGTCGAGAGCGGGAAAGACAAACACGACCACACGTCTTAAAAACAGGACGCCTAAAAGTGTCATTCAATTTTGATTTGATATCTCACGTCACGTCAGGTGTACCCCAAGGCTCAGTCCTGGGCCCTCTTCTCTTCACCACCTACCGTTTTTCCCCTTGGCAACATCTTACGTTAATTCAACATCCATTTAGTTATTAGTTATTTCTGCATGACTTTAATCGTGAATGGATTCATTTTGCATCATAAATGTTTAATTTATGAACTATTTATTGTCGCATGTCAAATTATGTTTTAAATGACGTGAAATATCATCATAAATATTGTTATTTCAATGTCTTTCTCCCAAAAACTTTGACTTTTTTGACTTCCCTCCAAACAAACTAGACACTCAGTGGCCACCAAGTCATTTGAGTATGAGAACACTGTCTTATGCTTTTCTGATTAATAATTAAGGACACAAACAAACAAACAAACAAACAAACAAACAAAATTGTCCTCCTGAGCGAACAATACTATTTCTGGTTCTACACCACAGATGGCAGCTGTTAGCTCTTAAACATTAATCTGGGGATTTTTAATCAATCGATATCGGATCTCAGTACAAATAAATATTGATATGAATTGGAAAGTAAGTTTTTAGTGAACCCAGTCATAGCTGTAATCATCCTTACAGCAGAGAGAGAGAGTTTAAGTCTGAAGAACACGGATGAGGATGAGACGATGAGATGAGCTCTGACAGTCATGGAGAAAGATGAAGAGGAGAGAAAGTGTCAAAGCACTCACCTCAGCGGAGGAATAACCCGACGACGAGTATCTCGACATGTCAAAGTCATCATCACTGCAGAGAAATCAACCAGAGTTAGTGAAGGATTATCTTTGAAAAAAGGAAACAGTGACATTGTTGACGTCGTGTGTGTGTGTGTGTGTGTGTGTGTGTTTACCTGTCTGTGTCTAAGGCCACCAAAGGCTTCTCATCTGGACTCTGATCTAAAGACGAATAGCCTTTATTGGGCACAACCAACCTGTGAAGAGGAAGCAGAACAAACGTAAAAATACACAAACAATGCACAAAAAATATCTCTATTGATTTCGAAAACACTATAAAACTGTTTATGTTTAGTTGTCGAGCTTTTGTGGCTTTAAATATGAACGTTTTCATGATGTTGTTCAGGTATTTTCTCTCAAATCTCCTGATTAAGTAAGTAAGTTTATTTATGTAGCACCTTTCACAGATATGGAATCACATTTTGGTCATTTTAGTTTTACAACATGCAGAGTGGTTGTATAACGGAATTGTCTAAGAGTTCTTCCCATTATAGTTCTTATACATCCTTCTTTTCTCTCATAGTGTAAAAACAAAGCATTTGAATATGATTGAATGAAATCTCCTGCTCTCACCGTGTTCTGGCCATGACGTTGTTCTTCTTGGGCTGCTGGTTCACGGGACTTCCGACTGTGTTGTTGTTCTTCAACGAGCCTTTTCTGGCAAGTTCTCTCTGTTTCTCTGCACGAGATAAAGAAAACACACAAACAGCTTGAAAATGTCACGGAAACACAGTTTTACTCACAATAAGATCCATAAATAACTGTTATAATATGGTAAAGGGAAATAAAGTCATTTCCCAGAGACATTTAATGTGTATTTCTCTACTTTCTGTTCACTGTAAAACTCTGGGGGGAGATTAGGTGGTGAGATTTACAGAAAGGAGCCTCGGGTGTAATTTAATAAAACACTCCACAGGAAGTGTGATGATCAGGGAGGAGAGGAGGGTTTATTTACTGAAAATCTATTTTCACTTCGAGGACGACGATCATTCCATTTTTCTCTGCGAACACGACATCGGTTTCTTTTCACTGTCGATGTAACGAGATTATCAAACGGCTAAAAACGATTGTACAGAATATTAATCTAAACACTAGAATCAAATCACTTGATTAACAAACACATAAAGAAGTGCAAATTTCACCATTCTGTTTTTTTACGCAGTTTTAACGAAGTACAATACTGCACATAAACACAGAGCTGGTTTAGCTACAGTCCTGCTCTCTGTCGCCCTCTGTATCTGTCAGTGGTACTGCACCGTCTGTTCTTCACTTATTTTCCATGTCTTTAGGGGTTTTTAAATAAAGAGTCAGAGCTTTTCTGTGAGTTTTTACATCGAAGTAAAGACACAGTTTCAAGACAAAGGGGAGCAGGTGCAGTTATGAGTGAAACACTCATAAACTGAGGGTTTTTATACATCTTTACAGTGTTGGAGGAGTTTTAAGTTATGATAACTATGACTCTTAGTCATGTTCGGGTCAAACCCTGCAGGTCAGGTGGACTAAAAGAAATCATAGTGGGTTTTGAGTGGGTCAGTCAAAACACGGCAACATTAGAAAATTCAGCACATTCAGCCCAGCTGGTCATAATAATAAGAGAATAAAAATATACTTGCCATGTTTCTATTGTCTATTATTTATTATGTATTTAATTATCTTATCCTCATGTGGAGAATAAAGTGGCTGAAGATGGATGGATTAACCTCTTCATACATCTGTGGCCCCGGATGTGCAATTATTCATATGTAATATCAATTATAAGATAAGATAAGAGAAGATAGTCCTTTATTTGTCCTGCAGTGGGGAAATTTACTGTGAAACATCCTGATAATTGTATTTCAGTAAAAGCAAAAATAAAGCTCAGATACATAAATGAAGGGTTGCTAAATATGCAGACTGGGTTTATAACGTATAGAACATGTGACGAGGAGAACAAATGTACCAGGACATGGTGATTATTCCCCTCACTGACCTATTTTCATCTGCAGCGGTGACGGCTTGTAGTTTATAGTGACCGGTTCTCCCTCTCTGGTGTCTGAGTCTCCCTCTGAGGCTGTGGACGAGGCCGGGTCCTGGAGACGCAGACGACACAGAAGAAGAAGAAGAAGAAGAAGAAGAAGAGACGCAGACAAGACAGAAGAAGAAGAAAAAGAAGAGACACAGACGAGACAGAAGAAGAAGAAGAAGAAGAAGAAGAGACGCAGACAGAAAGACGAGCAGGAAAGCACATTATTACTGAGGCATCGATGAATAATTAATGCATGTACAGTGTGTCCAGACGATGTGGATAAACAGGGCAGAAAGAGACGGAAGCTTGTTTCATCTAGATCATCTAGACAGAAAACACAATGTTCTAATGTTTTTATTTTAGTTTAGACTATGTGACATTTTTGCAGATCTGTAGAAATAAAATGTGTGTAGATCGAGACAATAATTCATCTAAAATTATATTTTGACACACATTTTTGGCTTGAACAAACATTGCACCTTGCAGGCTCTGTTGCTATTTCTATAAAATTGAATTGTTCAACCCCGCCTATCGCCCTATGTCAGCTGGGATTGGCACAGCCAATAGATTCTACCCAAAACTGGATGGGAACATACTTGAGTGACCACCTACCTAATTCAGATTGATTGAGGAAGTTGGTAAACTTACAGAAACAAATAAACCAACACAGATTTTATTTAATGAATAATAAGAATAAAAACACTCCCTGAAAACACTTCCTAATGGTGAATGTCAGTCTTGTATAAAGTACCTTAAAGGTGATACATGAGTAAAAGTATATTTACCAGAAAATGAAGTTGAAGTCATTTAAAAAAAATAAAATAATATTACTTACGTAAAATTCTTAAAGTATATCACATTTACTGTACTTACATTTTAGAGGTCAAAGTATTAACAAAAAGTGAGCCATGGTGGCTCAGTGGTAGGGCAAGTTGTCTTTTAAAACTGGAAGGTTGTGGGTTCAATTCCTGGCTCTGCTTAACTCTTCTTCTTCTTCTTGTTCTTGTGATTTAATTTGGTAGTAACGAGTAACAAAGATACTGAGAGGAAATGTAGTGGAGTAGAAGTTGCTAGAAATATAAATAACAAAGTAATTCATATAATGATGTACTTAATTACAGTAACAAAAGTATTTGTACTTTGTAACGTGTACAACTGTGGTGAAGTGACAGCAGGTCAGACTGGGTTCAGTGTGTTTATAGCTGTGAGCAGCCAGCAGAGGGCGCTCTACAGCCTCTGCAGTCACCCAGGGCCTCACTACAGGCCAAATCACACACTCTGTCTTTATTTTAAATCGTTTAAATGGTTTAATCTAAGGGATTAAAACACCAGCAGAGCAGTGATCACGGTGAAAGACACGCGTGTCAGTGGATGCTGAGGACGTGGAGGCTCAAGACATGACGGAGGAGGAGGATGATGATGATGATGATGCTCACAGTCACTACGCAGCACACCGGACACGCTGCTGCTGCTGCTGCTGCTTACATCACACAAACATACATACTCTCTAATCTAATCTGTAATCTCTAATCCTTTATGTTGGTTCAGTCCTATTAAAAACTTGCTGGCATCAAACACGGCAGCAGGTGATGGATTTGTTAGTCTGTAACAACAACAACATTCATGTCTGCCTCTGATTTAAACAAGGTTATAATGAAGAAAATAAATCATCCGTGGATGATATAATCCAGACTCACCAGCGGCTGCATCTCCGCTTGCATCTCCGCCTCCTCCTGCACCGCACTGGGGACCTGAAATCTGTCCATTTCCTCCATCATGGTGGCGACAACACGCTCACGCTCTCTCTCCTACTCTCACTGTCTCTCTCTCCCTCTCTCACGCAGAAATAATCGGATTACGGCCGCCTCTCAGTCTGGTTGTACGTCTCAGATTTGTGAAGATCTGTGCTTCGGTTCTTCTCCGGTGAAGAGCTTCATCCCAGCGGTGAGTCAGAGTCTGTCGACGGCTCCTCTTCCTCTTCTGCTGCTGATGAAGATGGTGATGGTGAAGATGGTGAAGATGAGGATGAGGATGAAGATGGTGGTGGTGTGACTGGTTCGATGACGGTGACTCCACCACCCACTTCCGGCTGGGATTTCCCAAAAACCTCGACAGTGAGGGGGCATTTAGAACAACAAGATAATATGATAAATAAGAACTGAAATAATTAATTAATCGATTTAATCGATTATGGTAACACTTAAAAAAAGGTTAACTAATCATCAAGTAACCATTAGGTAATAGTATAGTGAATCATTAGGTCATTAGTTTATGTTTAGGTACTAGTTAACTAGTTTATTATTAATTCATATTTAGTAAATCATTTGGTCATTAGTTAATGTTTAGGTACTGGTTAACTAGTTTATTATTAAGTAATGATTAGTTAATCATTCGGTCATTTGTTAATGTCTTGGTACTGGTTAACTAGTTTATTATTAACTAATGATTAGTTACTAATTTGGTCATTAGTTAATGTCTTGGTACTGGTTAACTAGTTTATTATTAAATAATAAGGTCATTAGGTAATGTTAACTAAGCATTACTTCACAGGTACTTAACATATTACTTTGATTATTAATAGATTACTAAATTAATCACCAACTATTTTAATAATCAATTTAATCATTTGGGAGTTTTTTCCCCCTCAATAATGAAAACAAGTTCTCTGATTTTTCAGCTTCTTAAATGTGAATATTGTCTTGTTTTTTTTTACTCCATTTAACAATTAAATAATAGTTTGTGGACAAAACAAGTCATCACGTTTTTGACATTTTTTTGGCCTGAACGACGATTGAATGAATCGAGAAAATAACTGACGGATGAATCCACGATGAAAATATTTGTAATAATGCCACACAATTCAGTAACACCTGATCCCAGGGTGATGTGACTAAAGTAGAATAAACTAAACAAAAATCAATAAAATATAATGCCATAAGTGTCATAAGTGGAGATGGAGCTTTTCGAGAGCGACACCTGGCTGGCTCTCTAATATAATTAACTATAATTAACTGATGCGTAAGACGGTTATGTGCAGTATTTGAATGGAGCTTTGTGCAAATGAGGAATTATGCAACAATGCACTTTATATTTTCTATAACAGGAACCTGAACAATAATTGACCTGTCTTCTACTGGCACTGGCACTTTATTATCAGTATCATGTATTTTCGTTTTGATCTCATGTAACATTAATCTGTCAAGGGACCACAGGTGGAAATCAGCCTCAGGCTAAAACCTGGCATATTAACATGCCAGGTATAATTAAAAAAAATATGCCATATTTACATTTTAATGTAAATATAATCAATAAGTGTGATCCCTTTCCTTAAATCAAAAACATCAACAAAACAAAAACAAGCTTAACATAAATTAACAAATGATTATGATGAATAAAACATTTTATGACTCTGTCACAAGTTCGTAAAATTGTTAAATTGCATATATTGTCATAACAGACATCCATAAAACATTTAATCAAATCCCGTTCTTGACTTTTTAAATCGTTTTTCTTACAAACAAACTAACCAAAGAATGAAGCAAAGAATCTGGAGCCTCAGTTGACTCCATGTTAATGACAGTGTTGTTCTTCCTCCAGCAGAGGTCACTGTTTCATCATAAATAAAAAGCAGAGTTACAAATACCTTTTTTTCCCTCCTCCTCTTTTATTTTTTTCCCTTAAAAAAAGCTGCACTACCTTAACTATCACCAATATTCATCCCTTAACTTAAACAGTTGTGTTTTTTATTTAAAACAAAGGAGAAGGTTAAATTCACTGTAAATTGTGCTGATGAATAATCAACCACGTCCTCGTGTTTACGGTCTTAATGTTTTATGACACAGTTTATTTTGATTCACGTCGCACTCTCATGTCCACACGTGTACGCATGATTGTTCTGCTCACGGAGCATTCGTTCTGGTACAGCTAAACGTCTCGGAGTCTCACTTTAAAAGCATGTGGAGGCCATTTCGCTAAAATAATTGAGCCATTAAGCCATTTGTAGCCGGCGCGTTGTTAGTGCTGCGCTGATGAATGACGAGGCTCCGGTGCATTCTTGTACAATATATGCTAGATTTGTGCCGAGCCGAGCGCCAAAGGTAAACATACTTTGTTCTTACTTTGTGTGGTCTCCTGAGAACCAAAACAACACTCACAATTTGGTGTCTCGTTCTTGATAAGAGGAGTAGCACAAATACAGGAGAATAAGAATAGCATGTGAAAGTGCCTGTGAACTGAGCACAGCTCCAGTTATTATTAGTAAATTTGTCACTTAAAACGTCCCGTGTGTAATATTTGGAAGCGGCTATTGGCAGATGTTGACGATAGGACGCATAAGTGTGTTTGTGTTAGCGTGTAATCGCATTAAAATACAAATATTTTGAGATTTTGTAGCCAGAGAATTAGCCCTTTATATGTAATGTAGTAAAGATGTAGTATGTCATTTTTGAATGAAAACAGAGCAACAAAATGCTGACTGTGTGTTCAGATCGCCTCGTGTCACCCGGTGACATTCCTCTGCTGCACACAGGACGTGGTGACAGCAAACAGGTCAGAATACGAACAAATGAAAAAAGTCAAAAAAGAGAATCCTTCTGCTCAAAAACCTGTTTGGTTCAGTAGTTCAAGGTGTTAAATTCTCTGTGTACCTGCCCGCTCCTGCACTACAGCTGTATACACACAAACACTCCCTCAGTCAAGTCTGATAGTTTTGCTTGACAGATGAAAGGAGACACATCATTAGTGCTGAACAATTAATACAAATTTTGCCTCCTGTGATTTGAAAATCACAGAAAATGGCGCTTTTCCACAACACAGTCCTGGCACGGCTTCCTTTTCCATCAGTGATAGTACCTGGTCCTTTTTTCAGTACCTGCTCTGGCGAGGTTTCCAGGCGAGCTGAGCCAATACTTAAATGTGACGTCGACAGACTGTCGGCCACTGATTGGCCAGAGAGTGTCATCTCTATAAATGCCATGAGCGCGACGCCCGACACAAGAATCAAGCCAATTAATGCTGAACTGTAGATCAGTTAAAAGGACTTAAAAATCCCGGAAAACATGAGTAAATCTCCAACATTTAGCAAAGGAAATATCTAAAATCTCAACATTTAACAGAAGAGTCTGCTGAGTCTACTGAACGATTCTGTGAACAAATCAACTGAATCAACTGATTCTAATGATTCAGTTTCACCGAAAACAACTGCTTTACAAGTCACTAGTTTGTGTGATTGTGTCGCGTATAAAACAAAGTCACTGCAGTTTCACGCAGCCGCGCTATGATGACTCCGCCCACGCTGAGGAGGAACTATAGTAATGGAAAACCATACCAAACCATGTAGAGTTCAGCCTTTGCTTTGCCGAGGCGAGCTGTGCCAGGACAAAAATCACACATTAATCATTTTAACTATGTCATTCAAATGAAAATGAGAATAATCTTGAGCTGCACACAGCACACAAATACCAAGAGAGGCAAAGTTAGGTACTACAGAGGGGAAAACACAGATTGTTCTCCCCTCTAAATGTTTGAAATGATCCTTTAAATCCTGCACGGAGACAAAAACAACATTTATTATCCATGAATAAGAGCAATTTAAAAATAATGACAACAAAAGGAGGATTGATTTTTATGCTCTAATCTCAAAACGTTGCCTGTGTCACCTTGAATCCTCACAGATGAAATTACTTGAGGGATTGACTCGGTGCCCAGATACTGAGAGTTATTATTAGTATTTATATATATATATGTATATATATATATATATATATATATATATATGTGTATTTGAACAGGCTGAAGAAAATGACACCACTTATCTTAATGACAGACTGACCTTTTTTTTTTCTCCCTCCTTGTTTCCAGGTATCTGCTCTCATCACGCTGACCTCTGTCAGTCAGGAGTGACCTTTCTTTATCTGTCTGTTGGGCCATTGTTTATTGTGTCTGTGACTGTCACACACTCATCACACTTAAAGGTCAATAATGTCAGTGTGTTGAAGAAAGATGTTTAGTCCATTGTGGACAACTCTAAAAAATATTACAGCATTTTATCACCTAAAAAAATTGGACCTGATGGTGAAACAATACATGGGAATATTGATTCATGCTTTTAGATACCAGTAAACATGACTCATGCAATAGACTTTTAACAGAATTCAGGACAAACAGAAAAATCAGAAACCTGCAACTAGTCTTTTATAAAGTACCTTAAAGGGAGATTTGAGCACCAGAAAATGACTTTGGTAGAAGTTGAAGTCACTTTTTACAATATTATTTAAATAAAAGTGTGTCTGTTGTTCCTTGTGTGTCTGTGAGTCTACTTTCATGCAGGAAAAAGAGGAAAATTAAATAAATGTTTCCCCTTTAAAAGTCGTTCATTAACACACATTTGCATCACCGAAGGAAAAACGAAGGAGACCTGCTGGAAACACAACACATTTGTAAAGATAGAAATTTAAAAAATCAAAAACAATCAAAGAGTTTGGATCCTGGTTCCTGACAGATGGTAGTTTGTTTATTTTTGAATGTGATTGCTGTTAGATGAGTGAGTGACTGTCACATTCTGAGTTATCTGCCAGTTTGTTCTGGCAGCGACTTTTAATTTAGAGAAGTTGGTTTTTAGACTAAAAGTGTGTGTGTGTGTGTGTGTGTGTTTTCTGTCATAAACTCTGACCTTGTCTGGACGCGTAGTCCTCATGGCAACCAAAAACCTGGTCCTATAAATGAGACAGAACCTCGTTTCTGAGGAACTGGTTAAGTTCAGGGCTCAGATTTGAATTGTGGTTATGTTAAATTAAGGATTAGACGTTAACTGGTTATGGGTAACGTTTGGGGTCACGTCCTTAAAATGTGTGTACGTGTTTCTTTTACCCCATTAGGACCTTTACTGGCCTTGTCAGGACCAGTAGTCCTCTTGGGGTCCAAAACCAGGTTCGTCATGAGGCAGAAAAACTAAATTCAGAGGAAGTGCTGAAGTTTAGGCCTAACATTTTAATTGCGGTTAGTTTAAGGTTAGGCACCAGCTGGTGATGGTTAAGGTTTGTTTCAGCTGTCTGAATAACTGGAAGTCAATGGCAGTGTCCTAAGAAGAATAGCTGCACAAATATGTGTGTGTTTGTGTGTGTACTCTCATACATCTTTGTGAGGACACTTTCTGGCACACCTTATGTGTTAAGAATTTATATCTTTGTGAGGACCAAAAAAAAACCCCATACAAAATTCCTTATATTCTCCATAATCTAGGACATTTTCTCTTGTCCACACAACTTTAAAGGGCCTTTTTAGGGGTTAAGACCTGGTTTTACAGTTATGGTTAGAATTGGGTTTCGGTTAAGGGTTAGGGTAATGTCTATGAGTGTCCTCATTAAGAAGGCTGTATAAGGATGTGTGTGTTGGGGGTGCGATGCCCTCTCTCACTCCAGTAGCAGACACTCTTCACATCTGGATCTCATCCCCCAAGTTCAGGTCGAAGCCAACCATCACATACCTGAGCAAACACGCTTGACTTTCTGTGGGCCTCGGCGGCTGACGGGTTTCGAGTCTTAATTACCGCTCACGTTTGTCAGAAGTGTAAAGATTTCCATAGCTTTGGTCCAAACATTGACATTGTATCGAGATTGTGGATTCAAGCGGACGCTTTTGTGAAAGAACCCTGGCTCGCCGAGAAATCCTGACACTGTGCAGCAAAGTTCAGTGTCGGGGAAAAAAACCTGAGAGGAATGTGACGATCAGTGTATCCTGCAGAGCACAGGTCATGGATTATTTCACACAACATCGCTCCTCTACGCTGAAGACACACCGTCGTCACCTCCATCAGACACGTTGATTCCCCGCTGACAACTACTTTTATTTGAGGCACGGCTCGGTTCATTTTCCAATCTGGAAGCACCACCGATCCTTAACCTTTACATATCCGAATTATTCCTCCAAATTGATATTCCAACCTATTCCCCTTGGGGTTTTTTTTTTTTGGGGGGGGAAGGTGGATAAAATTGAAAGCAGATTTGTTGTTTGCATTTTGGCTGTGATGCACACGTTTCCTGTAACGCCTCATCTCCAGCTGACATGAGCTCATTTCCTCTTCATTCCTCTTGAGGTATTAATTTAACAGAAATTAATTCCCTGAACCCTGGAGGATAGAAACTTCTCTTTCCGCTGTCGATAACAGAATTGAACAAAACAATTGCATAATCAGAGAGTCGGCCTTTGGTTGGAGACAGTGGGTGAATACTAACTGATGCTGTCCGTCCTCATTTCTATTCCCTCTCTGTCCTGCACATTGTGTCCCATGGCCTCTGGGCTGTAGCTGAGGACATGTCCTCTTGTCTTATTTATTTATTTACTTTTTCATTAGTGCAAATGTACGACGGAGTATTTGGGCCAAACTGAAATATTTTGTTTAATATTTCGAGATTAACGTCGTAATATTATGAGAATAGAGTCATAACTCTTATTGTTATTATTCAAGCAAAATCTCGGATGATCAGCTTTGAGCTTCACGGATGATCTCGGATGATCAACTTTGAGCTTCACAAATAAGGAAATACTTTGCACCACATTATCATTATCGGCAGGGTTTTTCTGTTTGGAAGAAAGAATCACATAAAACTTGGAGGAAATGATCTCTTTTGTGGACGACTGCACGGCTACCACTGGTTACATCTGTGTTCTGTTGGTATTTTATGATAATAATAATAATAATAATGATAATTAAGTTTATTCATTACATTTATTTAAATAATGATAAAAAAACCATCTCATAATATAATTAGGTTTAGGATGACTTTTGATCATTTTTATTATGACCTTGTTTTCGACATGTTACGACTTGATTCTCATAATATTGCGACTTTATTCTTGAAAGATAAAGTCGATCGAACACAAATTTAATCCAATTTAAAAAGGTTTACGTTTTTATAGTAATGGGGGAAAACATTCTGCCTTAAATGCTCTGTGGTCTAAGGGTTATTAAATATGATGGAGCTTTCCTCACTCGATGTGAGGGTCTAAGGACAGAGACTGTCACTTTCTGTACAGACGGTAAAGCCCTTTGAGGCAAATTGTGTTTGTGATGTTGGGCTTTATAAATAAAATTGACTTGACTTTGGGAAAATGTATTATTATTATATTTATAATAATAATAATAATAATTATTTGGTTCAACTGTACAACGTCAAAATGTGTGATGTCATTCAATATGTTTAATATAATAAAAAGATCATAATACGTAATTAGCGTCAAATATGATCTTTTTTTATCACATTTGTGAACGGTGGTGCGTTAGATAAACCCAGGTTGAGCTTAAACACCTTAACTTTTGCTCTCTGACCAGGAAAGATCCTCCTCTGAAGGACAATTTTTATTCATTTATTTTTCAAATTTTATATTGTATTCTTTGTCAATATACTCACAATCGAATAATGCAAAAAAATAGCACAGCATATAAATAAATAGCAAAATGAATACTTTTTTAAAAAATATTGATATTTATAAAATATTGTATATATAAGCAGATTTTAACATCCAAGTGGGTGAACTATACTACAACATTTGTATTCGTATTATTTTGATAAAAATGATCTCACTGCCGTATCAAGTGTATTTCCCTGTACTTTTACATTTTCCACTTAAACTCTACTCCAGAGTGCACAGGCAGCAGGAATGAGAAATAATGTCCACAGGCAAAAGTGAACTGAGTCCGACTCTGAACCTCGAACAACCTCTGAAGTTCTTTGAGTGTTCTTCTCTGGAAGCGGCACTGCATTATCTCCACTGTGCAGTGGTTGAGTTTACTCTGTGCTAAAGGAGATAAGCACAGGATCATTGAAGCACCTCAGCAGTGAGTGTGAGGCGACGAAGGACAACGTAGAGAGGCAATAACAGTTCTACAGCAACGAAGAGAAAGTTTGTCTATGTCTATGACTATTTACACAACATTTACACAACATTTAAATGTTTTATTCTCCATTATTTTCACTGAACAAGCGTCAGTTATGCAACTTACCTTATAATATAACAGATTGTGGTGCAAATTATGAAGTCAATAACTGTTTTTTATGCTCAAAAGCTGTAAAAAAAACCAACCTAAAACCTGTTGTATCCTTTAAACCCCAAGCGTGCTACAGGACATGTTAAACCTATAATCTATACAAAACCACCTACATAGATTTAAGATTTATCAAAAAAACAAAACAAATTAAGGCTATATTGTAAAAATATGCTTGCAAAATAATACGTAGTACATTTTCAGTGTTCAAGACATTTTCGACAAAATTAGCTATAGATAGATTTTTTTATTTATCAAAAACAAGCTTATAGCAAATAGCAAGAAACGTTTGACTGTGTATATATATAAACATGCAAATTTATGCTGAATACATTTTCAATATTTACCAATTTTCTCAGTAAATTTTTCAGAATTGATCTAAATTTTTTTATTTTTTTGTTTTGAATTCTCTCATATAAACTATTGAAAAAAAGACATTAATTTTTCACGTTTAAAACAAATCAATCTTCATGAGAACAAGTAAGAAGAATTTTTATGCTGACTAGATGACAAACGCAAATTCTCAAACTTGCGTCTTAATAACGGAATATTTCACAGCAGTGTGATTAAGGCTACAGCTGATGTCCTGCCCCCTAGTGGTCATCTTACAGGTGACTTTTGGTGTCTGCGGTTGTGAGTTCACGCCTACTGGGATGCAGAACACACATTAGAATGCTGTGCAGTGCACTGATTGATCAGTTAATTGATTTATTTCCTGCATGGTAAGGCATCATTCCTACTACTAAACAAAAGTTTTAAACCATCATTGACCTGACATCGGCAAATTTGAGACTTTGCAGTGAAATGAATAGTTTCAGTTTTCTTTTCATACTTGGCAATAAAAACAGTTTAATTTTGCACATCCAGAAAGGGCCGGGTGGGATTTGATATGATATATATATTTTTTTTCCTTTCACACAAATAGCAGCTGCCACAAGTCACATCAGATAGCGCAGTTGTTGCTGGCAGGTTGGCCATTTATCATCACTGCTGTCAGTGCTCTCCACTCCCTGTCTGCACACCTGCTGCCACTGCAATCACAGGACTAATCCAAAATCTGCCACAGCATTGTCCGCGGCTGACAGAATACCTGGCTGTCGGCACAGCCCCGTGTCCCAGGGCCATAAACACAGCGCTTGCAGGTCAGAGAGCGGAGCACTGTGTCTTTGATAACCGTGTGGACACGTCAACACATGCTGTGTTTCCATCTCTCTGTTTTTGTATGTATTTTTGATTTGTGCTTTGAAAAAACAAACAAACCCCCCGAATGGAAACATATTGCATAAAACTTTTTTTATGCACAGGGGAGGAGGGAACGTGCAGTGGAAACATTGTTGGTGTCGCAAAATCATAGTGAATAAAATGTAACACCAGCTTAACGTCGTCTTTGGACTAAAAATCAAGCACTTTCAATGACCTATGTCTATTTAGGGCACAGGTGTCAAACTGGCGGCCTGGAGGCCATATGTGGCCCCCAATCGATGACATGCGGCCCATCACTTAATATCATGTTATAATGAAAACCTGGCCTGTGACCTCTTCATAATGTAATACTAACTATATTGACCAGCAATATTTTCATAATTTTTAAATGTATTACACTCAGCAGTAAATTCTACACATACATTTATTTAGTGTTTGAATTACAGCTGTCCATGTTGTTATTCATTTCACATGTATTTTTCTTTGTTTTTGATATTCATAGATTTATTTTGCGTCATATACACGTTTTCATCATGAAGTAAACAAAGACTTTTACTTTGAAATTTGTGAAATATCATCACGTGTCTGTCTTTATTGCGAAGTCATGATGGAATGTTGTTATACTTTTAACATCGTATTGCTCACTCGCTACCCAGCAGTTTTTCCAACTTTTAAGGGCCTTGCATTTTGCTGAAACCTGTTGCATGGCTAGTGGGAACACAAAAAGTGTTCTTAGAGCGAGATTTACAAGTCTGGTTGCTTCTTCTCAACGGAGTTAAACCCCTACAGTTTTGGTCTAACATTGTGGCGTCTTTAATTGACTGAAGCATCTCAGTTTACAGTAATCAGCAAAGATCGGTCGATTCAGGAAGAGTGAGGGATGAAGGGAAGAGGCGAAGGGTAAACTTCCTGTGGAATGTGGCTTTTCTTTTTTTTTCCCAGGCAAAAAGGGTGGAGTGCGTGTTACAAACAGAAGAGGGGAGCATTTGACTCCGTCTTGTTTTAGAAGTGTTTTGTGGCCCCAGGACCTCTATAAGCTGTGTTAGTAAACAGACGCAGTGATTTCTGAAGATAAGGCTCTTTTTTTTTTTCTTATTTCAGAAGTGAGGAAATGATCTTATGATGCCAAACCTTGAGTGAATTAAAATAAAATAAAAATGTTGCACAGGGAAGGGGACAGAGTCACCAGTTGGCTGTCAGATATGGGATGTTATTTTGCATTTTCTTGGGTATATAACACATTATTATACTGACCACCAGCCTGAGATATAGGTCTACAAATAAGTATATAAATATGTGTACTATATACAGTATATCTTTTAAAAACTTTGGAATACAGTTTTTATCTTCAAAATAAAAGTCTGTAAGTATAATTCAAAACTTATAAAGTGAAAACCAAAGTAAAATATAGATGTGTTTTGGGTTTTTAGAGTGAAATTATGGAATGAACTCACTGGTGAAAACTATGTTTGTCTCTGGAGTTTTATAAAAGCTTTAAAAAGTAAGATAATCAGAGCCTATAATTCAGAGGTTTTATATTTGTTTGTCTTGTGTTATTTTCCTTCCTTACTGCAATTATAGGATATCTCATGGATTTTATAGGAGAGGCAAAAATAGTGTTTGGGCTTCAATCTGTTCCTTATTTGGACAGAGATTATGGTGGGAAATAGGGAGTGACCAGGATGGACGGGATTAGAAATCAGCATATTTCTAGAGAAAAGCTCAGGTTGGAGAGAGACAAGGTTGAGATGGTTTGGTCATGTGCAGGAGGAACAGAGGACGTCCACTGAGTGACGTTGTGAAAGAGGACATGAGGACAGCTGGTGCAACAGAAGAGGACACAAGGGAAAGGACAAGAAGGAGGAAGATGATCCACTGTGGTGGAGAAGTTGAAACAAGAAGAAATACTTTTGTCTAAATTTGAATGATGTATTTTCCAGTCATTATTATCCTAAAATTATTCTCATCATCTCGTGTCAATCCAAGCTAAAATGAATGAAAATCTAATACACAACTAATGGGATGCACCACTTTACCGGTATTTATTTATAGAATAAATATTTATATTTATCTTTATTTATAGAATAGAATCAAAACAATGTAGAAAGTGCTTATCTCCTTATTACTCCCTCTTCTTCTTCTTCAGCCATCCTAACTCCTCAGACGTGTAACTCAGAGAAACTTATACTTTCTTTAGGTCTTTAAACCCACCTTTTTTGAGACTGAGAGCTACCTCAAGGGCAGAGAATAATATGGAGGGCTACCATATTAACATATTTAAGCAATTTGCCATTTAAATTATGAATATTTTGCATTCAATAGCATACATTAATTAATTCCAGTGCTTACTCCTAACGGTTACCACAGATATCAATGATATTTTACTGAGTGATCATATGGATACATATGATTTCGTACAACATGCAGTTATATCCTATGAAAACAAAACATGCACCATTTTTGTTTTTATTACACTGTCTCTCTCTCTCTCTGTCAGTCTTTCACACACAAACACACACAAATATTCATCAGCCATTAACACTGTGCAGGCACCTTATTGGCTGCCCCGCGGGCAACCAGGTGCAAACCTTACACATCCAACACAGCTATTCCGAGCACAGTCAACAACTGTTTTAGCTTCTCCCCAAAATTAGCAACACGTCCCAGTGGGGGGGAACTTTATGGGTTCCGAGGATAAAGGAGAACATTTCCTTAAGTGTTAATTTCCCTGAAGACAATAGAGTGGAAGCACTGCCGAGACTTTGAGATGATGACACGCAGCTGCTCTTTGGATACTTTAGGTGTGAAAGGAAAAAAAAAAGTGTTTTCTGTCAAAAATGCAGAACCCAAGACACTCTGAGGGATTTGTGCAGATTTCTTGATATTACGTAATTTTTTATATTAAAACGTTACCAACCAGCTCAGGCGTTCTTCAAGGTCACTGTGTTGTGTTGAGATGTGGTTATTCAGTTGAGTTTAGGGGGATGAAACCTCTCAAAGTGCAAAGTCAGTCAGTCATCATCTACCGCTTTATCCTCAACCAGAGGGTCGCGGGGGGTGCTGTGCCAATCTCAGCTACATCGGGCGATAGGCGGGGTACACCCTGGACAGTTCGCCAGTCCATCGCAGGGCCACACACAGATAGAGACAAACAACCATTCACTCTCACACTCACTCCTATGGTCAATTTGGAGTGTCCAATTTACCTATCCCCACATTGCATGTTTTTGGACTGTGGGAGGAAGCCGGAGTACCCGGAGAGAACCCACGCACACACGGGGAGAACATGCAAACTCCATGCAGAAAGGCCCTTGTTCCAACCGGGGCTCGAACCCGGGTCTTCTCGCTGCAAGGTGAGAGTGCTAACCACTACACCACCATGTGGCACTCAAAGTGCAAATTAAAGAAATATAAAAAGTAAATACTGTAGAAAGGTTTTTTACATAAAACTAATTATTGAAATCAAATTAAAAAAGAGAAAAATGATAGTTCAGGTTATATATGGTTATATACTTTTACACTGCATGCAGGCACCACTTTCTATGAAAATAAAGCCGCGTTGTACCAAGAGACACTGGAACACATGTCTGTCCTGGCAACAACAGCAGACTGACTGCATTCATCACATGTACAACAAAGCCCCAGTGGCTTGTAATCCATGTAGTAACAGGGATACGGTGGCACACGGGTGGTTTCACGACTGTGGTGTGTGACATTGGTGTGGTTAGGAGGAGTCATCACTCTGATGTTCAGATAACAGATGACACAGAAAAACCAGGGGGGTGAATCCACGATTGTCACGTCAAACACACACTTCTTTTTTGGGTTTTATCCACGTTTACGTAAGTCAGAGGTTGTAACTCTGCGTTGACCGTGTCCTGAGAAGTCGTAAAAAAAAAACAAGTTTACGGGTGTAAACTAAACAGAACAATGTGTAAAACTGATTTACTGTGTTCTTGGAATCCCTTGTTGAATTTTTTGTTGAATTATTTAAAAAAAAAAAAAAAAAGGGAAATCTTTTCTAGTTTTCCTCAGTGAAGATTCAGGGACTTTACCATCCTTGAGCTCTGAGCTTCCACCATTTGTGATGACAGTCACGATCGTCCCGGGCATAAATGATACCAGTCTTCTTGAACAAATCAGTGCAGATGATTCCTTTCAGCTGCGCACAGCTCCAGGGCTTTTGTTGCTCTATTTTCCACTTTATAGAAAGAAATTTTTTTTTGGATTCCAGTCAGGGACATACTTGGTCCGAATTACGGTTGTCACATTTTTTTCTTACTTTAAAAGCTGTTGTGTGATTTTTGGATCGTAGTCTTCTTGGAAAATTCCTCATGGGCCAAGCTCCTCGAGACTGGGAATCATGATTTTTTTGTTCATTAATTTCCGACGAAAAACTTGCAATCGCGGCGCCATCTATAAACATTAGCACTTATGTGGTCTCCTATCAGAAAGACTCCCACCTTCTCCCCCTCGTACTTAGCATTTCTCTTTCTTAGATATCAGATCCAATGACAACAACTTCTAATTTGTTGTTATTGGCTGTTGTTTTCCAGTTGTACGTCAATTACACAACTAGAAACAAGAAAGAAAATCGCCTGGCAGGAGGAGATAAGAACTTTGTATATTGTTTTGATTAAAAAAGCCACTGGCTTCATTAAAAATCTAAATTAAACCTTAAAGTAAAGCTACATACACTAGTTTACACCAGAATTAAAAGGGTTTTTTAGTTTTTTTTTTTGACAGTTTTGAAACTTCTAAGCTGTTAACAAGACATTCTGCTGATGCATTAACACCTAACCATAACCAGCAAATTCAACATAATCTTCCAACTACTTGACAAATATTATTATATTTTGCCCATGTAAAGAAGAAAGGACTTACAGGACTACAAGTTTCTCCTTTTCCAATATGATCCAGTGATTCTGCCCAGTATTGGACCAATACTGAGTATCGTATCATCACGTCACGTCCTTGGAGAAAAAACTCTTCACTTGGGTAAAAAAGTACATTATATTTAGTAAGAAATCATATTTTCACTGTGTGATGTGATTGCGTGGAGGTTTTATCGGTTGAAAAATTCAGGTCTAGATTTTAACTGACCTGCTAATTAATGTTGCACTTGTTTTTTCGGCCGATCACAAACAGAGACATGGATTTTATTTTCGTTCTTTTTGTTCTTTTTGTTGAGCCTGTGTGGAAAAACAATGGACCCACACAATCGATGTCTGATTGTAACAGTAACAGAACGTCCATCACCAGAAAATCAGATGTAAAGATTTACAGTATTAATTACCCACACAGACAAAAATCACCTCTGGACAAAAAAAAAAAAACGTACAAAACTTTGAGCGACCTTTTGAAATTAAAAACACTGAAATAAGAAGTGATTGACAAATCTATTGTTTGTGAGCTACATACCTGAGTGAGTCATTCCGTGTTTCATTAAATCCTTTAACGTGGACTTTCCGCTCGGTATTTTTGCTTTGTATTCGTGTAATTATAAGAATTCAATGGCCAGAATTACTGTCCTTTGTTGGACACATTTTGTTTTGTATTTGCAGTCATTGTCAGTGTATCTCCATCACATTGTGAAGCAGAGCCCTTAAAAAAGAATCAATTAAACTATTGTTATTCACTGACCTGTGTCACCGGCAGCACATCAGTAACCGGAATAAACACAGACGGACGACAGGGTGAAACACTTCATGTTTCAGTTTTGTGACTGTATGAGTTGTTGTTCTGCATATGTCTTATGTATTTTTATGCATTTATTTGTTTTTATATTATATTTATTATGTTTCATATTAAATTGTAACAAACTGCTTGTTAGGAAACTACAGTGGTTTTTGGATAACAGAAAGTCACTTGTGCTTCTTTGTTTGCGTTTAAAACTTCCACTTACACAATGCACACTCTGGCTTTGTTTGTCCATTTGGGCTACCATAGAAACATGGTTGTGCAAAAATGGTGGCCTTTCGTAAAGCAAGATCCGTGCTTAAAACACACGTCACATGAACTGATCAGTACCGAAAACCCAAGTGAGGATGAGGGAAAAAACCCCCATCCTAACTGTAATCCCCAAAACAGCATCGTAACAGGAAGTAGGCTAGCTGCACTTCTGCATAAATCAACAGTACATATATAAGGATAACCAAACTAATTTTATTTTAATGCACTGATACACTCATGCAAACATAATCATGGGTAGTATATTTAAGTTCCGCCAGCAAAACTTTAGCCTCTTTTAAAAAAATGGTGGCACAAAATGCAAAATTAGATCCTTACATGTCGCTACCTGAACCCTTCTAGAAACATGATTTATTCAACACATTTGCGAAGCGAGGCTATTACCTGGTAAAAACCCCTCATTCTAACTTTAACCCTAACTAAGAAAAGAAGCTATAGCCTCTTTGGGAAACATGGGTGTCCAAAATTGCAGCCTCAGCAAAGCGAAATGCTTGCCGTAAATACAATATAGTTCTAGAAAGACGTTTTATTCTACACATGTGCCGTGTGTGGCTACTTCCTGCCAAAACCTCCATAACAGGAAGTAGCCACACTTTTGCACAGGCCTGGAACACAAAGTGTTTCTGGTGCAAACTGGGTAGCCATAGTATATATAAAAGGCTTTTTTAGGCTATAATAACTGATTATACACAGATACAAACATATTTATGGACAGTTCATTCAAGCTCTGCCAATAAACCTTCCTACATTTTATCCACTGGAAACTAAAGCCTCAGTCTTTTCTTTTCTCTGTTATTTACTGCCTGTTAACAGCGTTAACAATGAGTATGTTCATGAGATAAATGCATCACTGACCTTTTATCGCCTACGTGCAGATCGGACCCCCCCCCCCCCCCCACACACACACCAAAGATGAGGTTCAGTCAAAGCCCACTTCATGCTTGGCCGAGGGAAAAGGTGGGCAAACACGAGACAAATGACCAGTCACTGTAAAATGAGACGGATGGTGTGAATTGACGCAGACATTAATGGGGATGTCATACACATCAGCAATGTTTCCTCAGCCCAACTTCTCTCATCTCTGCTCTCCAAAATAACACACACAGGTTATTGGCAGGCGAACTCCTCCAGACTGAAATAACAAACGGAGCAGGAGGAGGAGGAGGATAGTGCTTTCTTCTGCTCAGAGCCGCCGTTTCACATAAATACCCTTTAAACACCACTTCATCTTCTCATAGCACATTACTGTAAAGTGAATAAAATGACAGATTCAGCTTTCTAGCTTTTTTTCCCCACATCTCCAACTTTTAAACTGAAAATTTTAGCTGTTTGATAAATCACACACACACACGGCGATTATCATCGGAATTAAGCAAACAATTTCGCCCGACATAAGTGTCGGATCTGTGACACGACACTTATGTTAGCGTCGATGTTGGTAAACAGGAAAAACAGAAAAACTGTTTAATATATACAACGCTTTTCAAACACGAAGGCAGATTTAATATTCTACACAACAACAATGAGAAGGAAAGCGTAACACACAGGCAGAACAGTTAACAGAAAACAGTTCATCAAATGTTTCATTTGCTTAAATTTTAAAATAAAAAGATTCAAATCTTATAAAAAGGTGAGAGAGTCAAACATAAGTGAGTAAATAAATTAGTTGAATAAAAATAGGATTGAATACAAGAAATATTGATAAAAAAAAGACTTAAAGGTAACCAAAAAATAGTACATACAATATAATAGTAATATAAATAATTAGTTAAAAGTTAAAAGATTAGTTAAAAGATTTTTGTCTAAATTTCCATCATCAATAGTATAATGATTTTATTTTTACTATATAATCATCAGTAATACTTTATCATCAATACTTAATTATGTTTTTACTTTATTACAACATTCTATTCTATTTATTATGACTGTTATTATAATGCTATAGGTGTAGGATATATATGTCTGTATATATCTATATTATTGTGTGTATCTTAGAGTTTGAGTACGTAATCAGTTTTGTTATAGTCCAATTTATTTGGTAATCCTTTATCTTCCTCTTATTATTTTGTACGTTAACACTGTGTCACATACACTTTATCACATTTATAAATATTCTGCCCCAACTTGTTGTTTCTTGTGCTTTTTTAGTTCTGCGCTCCCAGATATAAGCAATTAGTTTGAGTTGGAGAGAAACTGTGTTTATATAACGAGCAGGACTAATGACCACGACTGTGAAAACAGTATTGTGCTCGCTCGGTAAATGAAGTGCACTTCATACACGAAGGAACACGGAAGAAAGAAAGAAAAAAAAAGAAAGTTTATAATGATGAATGACAGCAGAAGTGGCTAGAAATGATATACATGTCACATATTATTATAAATAGGTTTGAAAACTAATGAGCAACTTTGTGAACTTCTGATGTGATGTATGTGCTTTAAATAATGAATATGGTTTATTACGACCACTGTAAATATTCAGATTTATAAAACCGTGTGCACACACACCTGTCCATATTTTTCTCTTCATAAATCCACAGCTGCAGTGAATTTTATGGATATAAACTACTGTGGTGTCACCATTCACCAAAGCTCATGAATAAAGTATGGACCTACTTAATGAGCTTTTCAGTTCCATTTGTCGTCGGAAGTAGGAATTTCCGAGTTCCTAGTCAGAAGTTTCAACTGGAATGCCGACATAGAATTCTAACATAGCTGCCGTGCACATCAATATTAAAAAAACACTTTTACTGTATGGATGTATATGGTCCCAAGTAAACTTTTTTTTTTATTATTATTAAAAAGTAAATAAAATGGCCTAAATTCTGAGAAAAAAGTCAAGATTCTATCTCAGAATTCTGACTTTAATCTTAAATTCTGACTTTCATCTCATACATTTTGAAAAGTATGTGACATGGAAATGATGATTATGAATTTAAACAAGTGTTACCTTTGGTTTCCATGCTCCTTTTTTCTTTTTCAGTTTGTTATTATCATTAATGTAATTATTATCATGTTGTATCAGCACTTGTGTTACATTGCATGCTTCTGTTGAAGAGGCTCAGGTTTAGAATGATGAATGAATACAATGTAAAAATGTTGCCAATAAATCCAGCATCACAAAAAGGTACCGAAAACTACTTGTAGATGACTTACTTACACTAATTACCGTTAAATCTTCTGACCTTTGACCTGAGGGTTCACCACAACAAATCGGCACGTGATTCATTTCACTTAATGGGATTAGACCCTAAATTGATTGCCTCTGGGCGCTGACAGCATGACAGAGTTGCTTCTCTGTCCTGACAACAGCATCTGCAGGCTACACGGCAGTTCAGTGCCATCACAGTGCCCCAATTCCCCCCCCTCCCGTCTAATCGGGAATGTCTAATGTGTATAATCACGCCAATTACCATGAGAGAAGAGCCTTGGAAAGAACTGCGGCACTCAGCCGGATGCAATAAACTGCCTCACGCCTTACAATAACACATGTAACGCTGCCGTTCACTTTCCTCCATTTGGAGCAGAAAAGAAGATGAAGAGATGTAAGGTGGTGTGAAATAATGACAGCGACAATTCACTGGAATAACAGATAAATATTTCCAATCCAATTACTGATGTATTCTTGGTGAAAAAAAAATGGATGTCAAAAATTGTGGAGGCCAGTGCCGCCCCCCAAGACGAGGCACATTTTCTGTCACCCTTCCGAGTAACACGGGGCACCGGTAGGGGGGGGCAACAAACTGCCCTCTAGTGGTGAGTTAAGCATACATTTAGAGTTGATATGTGCTGGTCTCCATCTCAATCTTGGTAATGATAAAAATTTATCAAAAAAATATCCCATAAATTCCGCCCCACACTAGAGGACAATGGGCCAGATTTCTGTGCCGATCTGGACCTTCCGACAATCGTGGGTGTCTTCGGATTTTAGACTGATTTGAACAGATTATCTGGTGAAATTATCCTGTGGTGTGATTAACAGACGCGATTTTAACATATCGAGTCTTCTCAAATTCAAATGGTACGTATTAAACATGCTTGATATTTACAACTGAACAGCCACCGGGGGCGTGAGTGAGTTGACCGGGAAACGGATGTTGCATACTTTTTTATTTAGAACCATAACTTGTACAAGCCAAGTTGATTCCGTCTTCTCAGCCACGACTTCATCCACAGTTTTTGCTCGCGCACACAACAGCTATTAACTGACGCCGCTAACAGTCTGTTTATCTTCTGAAGTCACGTCAAATCCTGCGAGTTTCTGTGAGATCCCAAATCGCTGTAATCTCCTCCCTGAAATCGTTTGGTTAGACACCAAGTGTGTGGTCCTGCGAGTTGACTGGATCGTCTAGTCTGTGCTAGTTTGTGGTCGTGTCTCTGGTCTCCCATGTTTTTTTTTTAAATCCTCTAGTGTGGCACAGGCTTTAGTGTACAACAGTTCACATGACAGGCTTCAAACTTGGCACATGGCTTACTAAGAGCACCAGTGTGTGCAGTGCCAACTTTGACGTTGTTTGGATAAGAAATGCAAAAGAAATGGTCCAATAAAAAATAAATCAAAACAGGCAGACATTGAACGGGTCGCTGCACTGGTGATGTACAAACAGAATGCTTTATGTGTGACACATGAGTGAATTTATTCTGCTCAGCTCGGTTTACTTCACTTCAGTTGAGATCACTTCAGTTAATATTGTTGTAACGTCAGACTTTTCTATTTACTGACTCGCTGTCACTCCTCAGAGCCTTTTGTAGGAACATGAAACATTAAGCGGATTCACCCGGGGTGGAAAACCAGCATGGGGGCCTGAGAACAAGACTGGAATGTGCAACTGTCGGGGCTAAAACAAACTTTGCAGGCATTGAAAACAAATAAGTGCATTCATGCCATATCTGTGGGTTTCTTATTTTCACCTTACACCTTGGGTCTTGAGGGTATGAGACTTATAAGAAGAATATAATTATACAAAGGATTCCCAATGGTTTGGAGGAAAAATTTTCCACAATGCAAACAGAGGTCTGTGTGTGTGTGAGATTAATCATGCTGGCATAAGGAAATCCAGACTTTTCCAAGTTCACAATGGTCCCATGCACCCCCCACCCTTCGACCCCCACCGTCCCCACCCCAAGTCCTCATTTCCCATTGTCTCCTCCAGTAAAAACAGCCTGCGTTATCTCCTGGATTGCTGATAGTGCCAGTCCCGCGAATGCAACACTGTTTGTTCAGCCATTATGGGCTAAATTCACCAGAAAAGCCTCCGTACTTTGCCGCCACTATCAGAGTGAAGCTGAATACTTGGGTCTAAAAACAGATCCGTTCCCCCTGAACAGCCAGCTGTGTTCTGACTGCTCGCCACGCTGGAACAACAGCTGCTTTATCACACATATTTATCACTCATATTTCTGAGGTTGTATAATTTATAAACTGATAAACAAGCGGCAGCCGCGGTATGCCACGCCGGCCAATCGGCTTCAGCGTATCGACTGTGCTGACTCATCCTTGGAGTGGAAACAAACAGGCCGCAGGAGGCGGTGGCGGTTTTGGGTCACAAGTTGAAAAGTGAAACTCAGGTTAATCTGATCCGTGGAATGAAAAGCGTGGTCGGCTCTGACGGTTCTGATGTAATGTGTCTGGATTTATAAACAGGGGCCGCACTGAAGAGGCATTCCATCCCTCAGACACCCGTCCCTCCCCGGAGCCCAGGAGAGCGGGCAAACACAATGCAGTATTTGGAAACGGGGAGCTGGTTCTCGGACCACACACGGACAACTACAGCTGTTTTGTTTGCGGGGGGCGGGTCGTCGCCTCATCAAAGACACAAACAGAGTGTCTCCTTTTACCGCAGCTACAGCTGAGAAGTCATGTATATGTAATATATACAGTCATATGATGTTCGATGAACTTTACGGATGTTGAAGTAAAAAGTTATACGACAGAACTTTCGCCACACCCGTGTTTTTAAATCCACAAAACGCTTCTCAAGAGGTCAAATGGGGTAAAATATGTGTTAACACAGTGGTTCTAAAACTTTTTATTCCACGTACCACCTGAGAAAATACTGAGCTCTTGAAATAACACCATTATTTTAACCACAACGTTAAAATGCAGTGGGGTAAATAGACCAAGCAACGTCAGCTACAGACTTTTCACAGGAGGCAGATTTATTCACAATAAGATAATTATTAATAATAAGAATAAGAATTATAATGTATTCGTTATTATTATTTGTTTCATATCCTACGCACTCACATACGATCAAAAACCCTGGCATATACAGTAGAACAGTATTTCTGATTCTCCTCCAGGTACCACCAAAAGGACGCTTGCGTACCACTGGTGGTACATGAACCACATATTTGAGAACCATGGCTTGACACAAAACTGGAAAGATTTGCACCTGGATCGTTAAATAAAATGACACATATACACTATAGTTTACACCTGAAAAGAAGTTGTGCAGGGGTTTAGTTACACTTTACAGTTAATCGATCGTAGAAAGACACGGAATGGCACCACTTGAAAATAAAAATAAAACGTTTCTAGCCATAAAATAAGCCTTTTAAACATCCTTAAGGCAAGGGCCTTGCTTGACTGAAGCTGCCATCTTCTGCCATGTTTCTACAGTAGCCAGAATGGACAAAAGGGAGAGCCAGAGGGTGTGTTTTAAAGCAGAACTTTAACTTTTAGTAAAATGACATCTTTTCTGGTACTTGAAGGCCACCGTAGTTCTCTGACGCGTGTGTCACTAAGACTGCACCTTTAACTATAATTACTTTCCCATCATCACTTGGCTAATCCTGGCCCATTATGTATATTTTTGAAGTTTAAAGAATTTACTTTAACTTTTTTAACCATCTCCCCCCAATTATAATACCTGAAATTTCAGAATAAAAGTGGCAAAATTGTATACACAATAAACATTTTTTGTTTTTTTTTTGTTTTAGTGAATTACTTTTTGAATATGAAACTAAACAACTGGTTAACTTTAAAGTAAACCAAATATCAAGAAGTCATCCAATTACTGTGAATCGATGGTTCTCAAGCTGTGGTCTGTGTACCACCAGTGGTATGCAAGCTTCTTGGCTGGTAATACTGTTCTCCTGCATATACCAGGGTAAGTGATTGGAGTGGAGTTGAGAGCTTTTGATCAGTGTGAAGAAAATGAAACAAATAACAACAAAACAATTAAATAATAATAATAAGAGTCACATTATTTGCGTCATCTTAATCTAATATCTCTCTACTAGTGTGTGAAGTACATGTGAGGAAGACTTTTTTTTATTTTCTCACATATTACTTACTTACTTTGTACTTTGAAGTCGCTCAATGTTGGAAAGCAGGAGTATATCACTAATAATCTACTCTGTTACCACGGTAACGAGTAACAGTGATACACGAGCAGATAAAGAAAACACTCCCTCCATTCCAACATTGGTGAACAGTCAAACAGGAGTTGTTCCTGGTCATTCTGTGATCGTGCAGTCTGTGCTGTACTTGCTTCAGGACCGGGGTTTACACAGCGCACACACACACACACACACACACGGCAATGCCATTCATTCAACACGACGCTGACATGCAACACTGGAAATTTCCCTTTGTACCATGATCACAGCGAGGGTTAAAAAAAGCTCTGCGAGCTCGGAAACTTGATTCTCTGCGGTTCTGGAAATTGTCAATGACAAGCCTGAGAATATGCACCTGTTATGCATTAACACACAGTTTGATACACACTCTGTGTGTGTTTGTGTGTGTGGTGTTAACAAAAAGGTAGCAGTAGCAGCATTTTTTAAATATAGCCCTGACATTTGCTGTAATAACACACATTATTACTTACAGGGTGTAGTAACAGTTGTGCTCTGTGCTTGCTACATGATTTTCAAATGGACACAGTTTGCCGTCTAACATGAGACTACACACACACACACACACCTGCTGAAGAATGTGAAAAATGCAGGTGTCATCAGGTTTGAGCGGCCGCCTCCTCGGCCTCACGGCAGCCGGAGTGGCATCAGTATTACATCAGTAAGACACGAGCCAGAGTATGACTCAAAGGACAGAAAGCTGAAATCCAGCCGTCTAATATCTCATCACCACTGGCCACTGAGAGTGTGTTTAATCTGCATTCACTCCCAGATCAAATGACTGCAACGCACAAAACCTTTTTATCAGTGATGGGAACACAAGACCCAAGGGGAACACGCTCATTTCTTCTTTGTCTTACATTTTTGGCAACAATATGAATTCCTGCATCATCAACAACGCAGTAGTGCAGACGCACTGTGATAAGCAGGTATACAGCGTATAACCACTGTAAAAGTATGGTGGCCTGGAAGTGCAAAGCATTATTACAAAATGTGAAACTTTTACGAAACAAATGTACAAAAGTTTGAGCATATGTACAAAAGCCACAGTTATTTTATTTTGAACTAAAACAGTGAACGCTATGACAAAAAAAAGACAATGTCAGTGGCTCTTATTTTGAAAGCCAGGTTGAAAGGAAGTGGTGACTCATCCCTGGAGTGGAAACATATATAAAATAAGATTATATAAAATATACATTCCCTTTCCGTAGGAATCGTGGCTTTTGTTCATTTGTTTTTTGGGATGAGAGAATGGGCTTCATGTTTCATGCCACCTAAAAATGTGCATTGATACACATCAGCTTCGTTTTTAACAGAAATTCCATTTCTTGTAAATAAAAAGTAGAGATAACTTTGAAAGTAATAAAATTCATCATGTGCGTAGACTTTTTGTAAGTTATGGGGTCTGCTGTGTTAGTCTATTAAAATGGTTTTTCATTTTGTCATTTTATGACATAATACCAAACCATTTCATGCCCATTAACATCCATCTTACCTCCACATCATCAAAACCGCCTTTGGCCTAAGCCTGGACCGGCTCTCGTGGCATCACGGATCCATCACGGAGGAGGAGGAGGAGGAGGAGGAGGAGGAGGAGGAGGAGGAGGAGGATAGGGGAATGCACGAGACATGCAAACAGGCAGCAACCCAGGAAACTGCAGAAGGAAGCATGATTTCACTCTCAGATAAACCAGGAATCCAATTAGAGGACACAGTGTGCTTCTAACTGTTAATGTACATTTAAAATAACACACATTCTTTATTCTTACACCAGCAATAATTCGGACTTCACAGCTTTAAACTCCACAGAGAGAGAGAGTGAGAGAGAGACTAAAATAGACAGACGCTAATTGAATTCAGTCCATTTCAATTCACCCACTCTCACGAAAGACAGATTCCTGCTCGCCCGATGTCTCTCATGAGCTGTAGATGCCTGGGTCACTTCCGTCTCTCTCTCTCCATGTAAGAGGACGACTGGAGGCTGCAGAAGTGCACGAGGAGTCACAGAGGCATATTTAATGTGGCTTTTATTTGTGGCGTAAACTGCGCCACGCTCTCACAAGAAAACATTTGGCCACAGATTCATCATCCACTCTATTAAGGCTAAGTGGGTCGTAACAATAGATAGGACGATACGATTATTTCATTTGATTTAAACTGCAGGCTTGAAGGCTTCGCAGACACTTGGTATGTAGAAGCAGGATTTTAAGGACCACACAAACACCACATTCCCATGCAATGGCGTAATTGGATTACTGTCCCTGTCCTTGATTAATTGTCTGAAATGTGTCCAACACCGTTTACCTAGCTGCTGATATATGCGCCCATTTTAGTTTGGCACTATCACAGACTGTACATAAAAATGGACAAACTCTTCTTGTACTCTGTACGTCTTGTATTTTGGGCCCCTATTTAATGATACTAGCTGTCAATCACACTGGTGTCTACTACTACTGTCTGTCTGTTTTGAAACAGGAACATCCTTTATAACATTGTCACCATACTCTTTTGTAGAAGAGCTGAAACTGAGACATTAACTCATCAGGAAAATGTTTACTTTATTGAGAAGCTCATATTCCGATTTTGGAACTTTAAGTAGATTTTGGAACCTTAAGTAGATTATGGAACTTTAAGAAGATTTATGGAACTTTAAGTAGATTTTGGAACTTTAAGTGGAATGTGGATCTTTAAGTAGGATTTTATGTCTTTTTAACTTAAAAAATCTACAGTTGGATATTGTTGGCTCTTCAGTGACAACACTCTCTGACCAATCAGTGACCGACAGTCTGTGACGTCACACTCGTCAGAGCAGGAACTATATGTGTCATGGTATTCAATAATCCAGGTGCAAATCTTCAGAAACTGCGGTACGTGTACCACCGGTGGTACGCGAATTTCCTCTGGTTGTATTTGCAGGAAAATCAGAAATACTGTTCTACTGTATATACCAGGGTGTGTGATCGGAGTGGAGCTGAGGGATTTTGACCAGAGTGCGTAGAAAATGAAGCGAATTATCTTATTGGGATTAAATCTGCTATTGCTATACGTCTATTTACACCACTGTAATTTAACGTTGGTGATAATGGTGTTATTTTGAGAGCTCTGTATTTTCTCAGGTGGTACTTGGTGTAGTCATAGTCGAGAACCACTGGTGTAAAGTAGTGAAATTATACATGTTATTTACAATTTTCCCATCGACTTTCTTAGTCCACTCTTCCGAGGCTTGTTGTCCCAGGCTCCTCCCCCTTTATAAACACCTGTCGCTTCGTCACGTTTGTCTTATTTCATGATTTTCTCTACCAGACCAGAATCAGGCACAGGGTGGACTCAGAATAAAGGGCTTAGTTACCCTTTAAAACCTTTTTTTATTCTTGAATCTGACAGTAATTACGGTCTCCTTTCCATTTCACCATGTGTTTCTCACTGTTGCCTTGTTCTGTGAACCAGCCTAATCTATTATTTCCGGGTCAAAGCCCGGGGCAGTAACTGTTGTCTGTTGTCTCGGCCATGTTGGCTCCAGCTGGACATTTACATGCAACTCCCAGCTAAATTATTTCGGTGTGTTCGTCCAACCTTTGGAGAAAATTGGATTTGGTAAAGTTTCAGTCAGACTGTGTTGTTTACATGTAAATGTAAAAGTCTGGTTTCCGGTCGCACTGACACAGTTTCTCTCACATCGTGTGAAACGTGCCGAGTGTCATGGTTAGCGTGGCCGCTGAGCTCATCCCTGCTCTGCGACCACATCTGTGGCTCCTCGCTCGCTCGGAAAACTGGCCCATCATTTCAACACAGCTTGGAAAAAAGGAAAAAAAAAGGTCTATGGACAAATATTTGTTCTCACTTAAGCTGCTTTCATCCCCCGACAGGCATGTCACACTTGGCACGCAGGGCAAAAAAAATCATACACAAAATGGTTTGTACAGTTGTTTTTTTTGCAAATCATTAAAAACACACATAAACATGCATGGATTTGTACAACACCCACGCGCATGTGGATTTATTTAATTCGTACACTCCAAACTTGAAGCGAGTCCAAAAGGCCTTGGGAGTTTTACCTCACACTTCTGAGGTCACCTCAGGTCAAGGCTGCCGTTTGAACGCATTTCTTCAGCTACATTTTATTGAATCTTGAGTCGAGGAAAAAGTTTCGTGGGCACAGGAAACCTGGAATAAACATGGAAAAGACAAAACTAATGTCTTTCCTCTGCAGCTCGGGGGACGGCAGATCATTCAAACATGATAATGTCGACTGAGCCGACTGAAACTCCTACAGTGTTACACAGGAGAAGGCAGTTACGTCCACATCTTGGAAAATGACTTCCCCATGATCGTTTACGGCCCATTGGGCAATTTAGTGCCATTAACGTGCGTTTATGAGGGGACAATTCTTCTACTTAGTCCACATCTAATCTACCGGCATCAGGCTGCAACAACAAAGTCGTGATTGTGACGGACAAGCAAACACATTCATGAGGGAGTAAAGTATGAGGTCAAGTTCTGAGAAACGTGAATAGCCGTCTATATCAACAAGCGCCTACATTCTATTTAGATGATCAGAGCCTCTTCAAAGTTGTTATAACTAATAACGTCCTAATTTGTGGTGCGTCAAGGTGACAGCAGCTGCAATCATTTAGTCAGTGGACTTACGAGAAAGTTACGAGGGTCTTTGAATGCATCTCGTTGGCTCAACACGCTGTGAACCCTGCATTACTTTCACTAGCTCTCGTGCTTTTTTCAAACCTTTTTTTGAGTCATTACACATTATTTTTATCATTAAAGACACCTATGTAGTTTTCTATAACAGAATAATTCCAATCCCTTTGTTTCACGCTGCCACTTACACACTGAAGGGACTGTCAATACTGAGAATCTTGAATAGACTTTTGTTTTTTGATTTGTTTGTGCAAAACTAGATACTAGAATAACAAAGAAATGTATATCTTCATACAAAGATCAATAGTCTGTCATTAAAGCTGCTATTATAATTTTTTATATTGACAAAATATTGATATTTTGCTTCATTTCCAGTGGCTCAGCATTGTTTTGTTTTGCAGCTGTTCTCAGTTAAAATGCTCTGAAATTGATATGCGTCCTGTTGTCCATCATACAGCAGTGGAAGTCAGTGACTCTGGTGCGCACAGCAAAAACATTTAGCTGCTAAAGAGCCAGACATTTCCCCCAAGAATGAAGACTCAGGAAGAGCGGGAGCTGAAAAAGGACAGTGAATTCATCAGATGGCTGGAAATTCAATTTAAGAGGAATGTTAACGTTGCCAAGGATCTGCTGGATGTTCTCACAGGTTACCGATAGCCTCTGTTGAGGAACAGAAATGGTCCCGTGTGTAACATTAAGGAGGGTTTATTGGCAAGAAATTGAACATAATACTCGGTACTGTATTTGCACAAGTGTATAATCACTTTAAAATACAAATTGTTTTTTTCGTAGCCGCCCTTAAAATGACAAAGCCTTGAGTTTCAGATGCCACCATCTTCTGCTACTATTGGCACTTTTCCATTTTACAGTTATAGCACTACTCAGTCACGTTGTTTTCAATTCTACAGAAGCCCAAATGGACAAAGATGATGTATTTTTGTGTTTTGAAGCCAAATCTTACTGCTGTACTTGTCCCAGTTAACAAAAACCAGCAGGGAATCAGTTTATTGACTGAATTGTGTCTGTTTCCCCTGTGTCTTCCCCTTTTAGCTTGTCAGCTAAGTAGCGACTGGTTGTTCTTCCTACCATCTATGAAGTTTAAAATATTAAATTCTATAAGCTGTCAGATCTTTCTCCTTATCTCCTACTTTTCATATAATATTTCAGGATTTAAATCTAGGGGTGGGAGCTGTGGGGCAGACGTACAGATCCTCCAGACCAGCTCGAATCTGACTGTGGTCTGACCAAAGTTAAACATACAGTCGTTATTCCATCAATTAATCAATCAATCAATCAGACTTTACTTATAGCACTTTTCATACAAGGCAATGTAGGTCCAAGTGATTCACATGATAACATATGGCTAATGTTACATGTTAAAAACAGCAAGGGAGAAGTTAAGAACTTAGGAAGAGAGGAAAGGAACTGATGAAGTGAGGAAACGCTGTCATGGAACTCACAAACAGCCGAGAAGGAAAACACTGGGGACTGAAATACTAATGGGTGATATAAACAGGAGGTAAAAGAGAAATAGTAAACATAATTACCATAAATAGAAACAGACAAAGTGTACTGAAATAGATGAAGTAGATCAGTGCTCAAAATAAGTAAGTAAGTAAATAAATAAAGGACGTACGATGAGCAAACGGAAGATAAGATAAACGAAGAAGGTTAAACGACAATAAAAAAAAAACTGTGTCACAAAAGAGGGTCTTAAGTTTTTCTTTTTTGTAATATTAACATTCTCTGCTGCCCTCAGGTTTTCAGGGAGGCTGATCCAAAGATAATAATAACCATAATAACATCATGATGATCTGAAGATCATCATATTTTTTGTCAAAATAAGACAATAATGTGTTTTTTTTCCTTCAGTCTTGTAAGTTATATACACATTTTTGAAGCTGTCTTTGGTTACCATATTCCTATAAACCAGGAGACAAATACAAGAAAGGATCTTCTCCATTCAGTGAGTTGTTTTTTTAAATACCTGTTTTAACCTACTTGACAATCTACATGTTACTCATTGTTATTACTGAGATTGAGAAGCACATTCACGCGTTAAACGGTCAAGTCTGAAAGCTTTCTGGAGACTCATTCATCAAAAATCCTCCCGCTGGTCATCCACCTCAAGACCCAGCGCCTGTTGCTCTGTGCAGGTCGCGGCTGATCGCTTTTCTATCTCCGCTTCAGCCGGCATCGTACGTTATTATCTCCTGAACAGCCACTTAGAAACACACCGGGGGCTGCTGAGGTACAGAGTCCTGCCCGCTGGATCGCATTGCTGTTAAATTAGTAATTACAGAATCAATCAAAGTCTCTGTGAGACATAATTCCATTAGAATGCCGTCCTTCTGGTGCAAACTGTAATCAGCGCGGTGTAATCTTGCATCAATTTCCCCTTGACTGCTTGTTAAGCCTGAAAGTGGATATGAGGTGACATCATGTCCTGCATTAACACATGTAAATCTATGCAGGACAGAGAAGAACGCTGGATTTCCACGTGGAATAGAAGGGAAAGTCTTGACGTTTTCGCTTAAGAAGGTGATTTTGGTTTGCACCAGTGGTTTACACCATGAAAACATAGTGTAAACAAGAGTAAAACACGGAGAACTCGAGGTCCAACTATGCGTCATCATAGCAAGTGATGTCAGAGAATGATTAGAATATAAAATAAGCACAATACTGAAAGTGTTGAATCATGCAAGAGCCGGCCCGTGGGTTTTAGAATTCCAAAGTTAGTGTTTTTACTCTCTCTCTCGCTCTCTCAAAAAGAACCGCAGCATTTACCACCAATTATTCTGTCTCAGTGACAAGGCATTCTCGCTAATGACTTTGGGATAACAAGACATGTTTCTCCGTGTTGTGTTTTTTCCCACATAATGAGGACTGGTTTCCCCTGAGCAATGAGATGTCCTGTTTGCATTTTTTCAGGCTTTTACTTGACTGGCCCTGCCGCAGAGGAAGAGCAAAACACAGGCCCCGGCTCCGGCTCCGTTCTATTTTAAAAGTCGCAGGAACAGGTCTAAGCTCGCCGACTGCCAACATATACCATTAGCAATGCGAGCAATGTTCCAAAGCGAAAGGAAGTCAGCTGAAGAGATGCTATCACACGGCGCGCTCTCGTGTTTTCATGCCATTTATCCCTCAGATAAAGTCTCAATCCTGGTTTCCCGCTCACGCATTCTGAAATTCACATCTCGTTCAACTCTGCCACTCTGTCTCCGCAGAGAAATTCAAGCATGAACAGGCCGGTCGGGATTCTTTGAATCTTACAGGTAAACAGGCTACGCTACGCTGGAAAAGTGCCACTGAGGTGTGCCTCTCCAATCTGAGTCTGACCGGCATAGAATAGGAATTTTTTTCCGGCAGATGCCGCCTTCTCCTGACTGACCTCTTATGCCCATTTATCTCTAACCCCCCCTCCGAGGATATCCTACAAAGTCAAAGTCTACCAGAGTATGACACAGATGAGGGTTTTATACACTAATCGAATCAATCAAGTGAATAAAATGTCACAAATTGAAGTCACGATACTGTCGTGTGTAGTTCTTCTCAATGAGGGGTCATTCATTAGTAGATTACACAACCCCGCCCCCTCCTTCCACTACATTTCCTCTTCTGAGCTTTATCTTCAATCAGCATGTTAGGGCCTTATTACAATATGCTTTACATGGCGCCAGGGGCCGAGCCAGCGACCAAGCCCTTAAAGGTGCAGTGACACGAAAGCACTCGTGAATACATGCTTCTACGAGGAAAGACATAACATTTTTTTTATTTTTTCTCAGTTGCCAAACAGCAAACACTCAAACACTTGTTCCGAGTTGTAGCAACAACAACCGAACCAGAGCGTAGAAAAATGAGGCGAGCGTCGAGGATTTTCTGGCCATGATAGAAGCATTTTGGTCAAATCAGACATAAAATGACGGAGAGAGCCAGGAAATTTTCAATTGAATCCAAAAAATTTTAATTGCCTTTGCGTTAGCTCTAAAAAGGGATAAAATATTTACAATATGAGGTCACTCGTGCATTTATTAACCAGGGCAAACAAACCTAGAATAGGCAGAGTGCTAATAAAGACTCAAATTGTCCCAATATTGATTTCTCACACAGAGATAAGTTATATTACTTCTGCATGAACACGTTCAGTTGGCCCCAAACTGGTGCTCTGCACATGTTCCACAGTTACCATCCCCAATTGCAAATGCTGGTACACAGAGAGAAAGAAAACAGCAAGAAAAAACACAGCGGAATCCAGACCCCGGTGCATATTTGGAGCGACGACGAGACGGCGTTCATGCTTGGTTATCTAAAGAATGATCTACTTTGACATTAACGGGTGCTTGACGTGGTGCGCAGAAGCCGCCAGATGAAAATTGTCTTTACTCCGCGACATAATAGATCATCTGAGGAAATGCCTGACACTAACAAGCTGAGCGGAGGCAAACCGCCATCAAGCAGCGCTGAGCCAGACACTCACAATTCAGTGAATTCCTGGCTAGCGCTTGAATATTGGGATAAGGAGAGCGGTGTAAGTCCACTTAACTGACTGTTACGTTCTGTCTGCTGCGATGATAAAGAACTCAATTAACTGCCAACTATTTTGATAAGTGATTCAATGTTATTTTTTTTTTTTCTTTTAATAACAAGATTTTTAGATTTTTCAGCTTCTTAAATGTCAATATCCTCTGGTTTCTTTGCTCCATATAACAAAGAAATCATTAAAACTGTATAATTGAGAAAATGAGACAACTGAGAACATCATTTTGAGGTTTGAGAATCACAATCAGCAACGATTTCTGACATTTTATTGCAAAGGGAAATTCATTTGCAGCTCTGCATTACATCCAGCACAGCCTTAACAATTAACAACAATCACCATCAACAGGATTAACAGACAATGAAGTAAAATAATACAAATTGTAGTCACTCTGTCTAAAGTGCATGTCTAGGTTTTAAAAAACTGGATTAAAAATTCCCCTCATGGCATAGTAAGAGATGTGTTATATGTTGAGCCTTGGGTAAATGCACATGTAGACGATATAATAATGATGACAGTCACGTATTGTTGTTATAGAAACGCTGATAATCGAAGCTTTTGTACTGATTTATTACTTCAAAGTTTGGGATTTAAGGGTTTTTCTTCAACTCAGCAAAGAAAAAGAAATAACAAAAAGGGCACAAGTGTAAGGTGTCAAACTGGGGACAAAAAAAAAAGTAGACAAAGTAAATGTTTTAGCCACAGACGCCAGTGGTTACTTGTCAGTTGGAGCCACACAACAAAGGGAGGCTAATCAGAGCACGACCGTATCCTGGTTGAACCAGTTCACAGAGGTGAAGTTTTGTGGCCAACTTCAGGCCACATTCTTCGATGCAGGATGGCATCCGAGCAGGGAGGAGACACATGCGAGGAGCGATTCTTATCCGGGGGCCACTGTAAACTTTTTGTCCACTTTATTAGGTACGCTCAACCACGTTTAAAGAAACACAGAGGGAACGAAACACGGAGTAAAGTAATTTTTAAAGAGGCAGATGTGTTTCTACAGAAGAGAAAAGACAGGGGAGTGGATCATAATCCCCATGATATGCAGTAATTATTTGTGATTAATCTAATATTTTCCACCAAAAATGCCATCATTGTTGACATTAATCTACAGCCACTATTTTCTCATGAAAATGACCAAAGTCCTCGCCTTTAATTTGCAAAAACAATAGGCCTGAGTGCAAGTTCTGTCAAAGAACGGTGTCGATACGAATTTCTGTCCAATGTGAAGTTGATAAATGCTGTAAACCTGTGTATAACGTCTGTCTTTTTCCCCCGTCTGTGTCTTTGCAATCTCTCACGCTGCCTGAACACCTGCTCATCTATCTGCTCATACACAGAGTCACATCCTCGTTCTTCATCCGGACCATTGCGCCAGCCCAGTTTTTGCACCAAACACTCTTGCTTTAGCATTGGGACATTTTGCTTCCCTGGACCACAGGACCATCTCCTGCACACCTGTTTGCCTGCTTCACTCTCCTCTCATCTCACTGCCACTGGTTCCCCACCACCAGCATCCAGCTTCCCTCAAACCTCCACCTCACGAGCCAAAAGCTTTCCCCCACCCCCCTGTCCTCTGTCTCTTGCTCTTACTTCCCTCATTCACCATCCATAACCCAAGCCTTTTGCAACAAATACATTTAATTTAACTGTCTTTCTTTCTTCTGCACTGCATTGTCATGGATTTATTTAACGTGGCTCTGGCTCGTTTTCTACCCTTGAGTAAAATTTCACTTGTGTTTTTCCAGGAGAGAGAAAATACACAATGTCTGGATTTTGTCGTCACTTGTCAGCTTTTGACTGTCGATGAGCAGGTTATATTAAAACCTCCTCGAACTATGAGACTCTAGTTTCCCATATTGTCTGTGTTCTCTCTCTTCTCTGGTCTGTGTGTGGCCGTTAATTCTTAGCTTTCATTCGTCCCTGTCATGTTTTGTTATATTTCGAAGGATATTTTCTGTTTCCAACAGTTTTTAATCACATTTTTGATTTGTGCTAAAAAGAAAAGAAAGAAAATCGTTTGAATTCAGGTGTGTTGGAGTAGCGCAACATCTAAAATATGCAGGGCAGCGGCTCAATAAGGACCAGGATTGAGGACTGTCTTGGTTAAGTTGGAGAAAGTGAACGACCAACGCAAACCCACTGCACAACACGGGAGGAGCCATGCAGCTCTTGCTGTCCACTTATAGTATCTCAAGGACAAAGGAATCTCTTTGAATAATGACAATGACCAGGAAAGATGGATGGTTTGAGAGAGGAGTGAAAGACGCTATCTGTGTTAACCCCTGGATCATCACTCAACAGAGACACTAACTATCGGCCATTTTCCCAGAGGGATCAACTAAACTGTGTCTCTGCGGTGACCTTTACGGCCCTCATTCACTCCTTGACGTAGGTGAAACCAATAACATGAAACTGGGTTTGGGGGTAAACAACTTGACTTGTTTGGTATAAGACTGGTAATCAGGCTAAACGTAATGAGCTGGTGCTATTTGGTGGGGGTAGCTCAGTGGTTAAGACTGGTACCCCGTGTGCAGAGACATCATGGTCACAAGGTCAACTCCACCCCTGGCAGGTTGTAGTCAATCCCCTTCTAAATCGCTCTGGATTAAAGCGTCTGCTAAAAGACATTTAATGTAATAAAAGATGGCTGATTAGAAATTTAGCAGTTGAACATGTGAGCCTTCTTAATAAGCCTGTGGTCACAAGAACGTTCTGGAAACCTTTAGATAGTTCTCTAAAGGTTGTATGAAGGTTGTGACAAAGTAACGCTCTGGGAACCGAATGTGCAACCAAAAACTGACTTGAGGAGAACGTTAGGAAAACCTTCCATATCAACCACAGGAGAACCTAGGGGGGTAACCTTCAAGGAACGTTCTGGGAACCAACAAAAATTGTTTGCTGGGTTTTCTCTTGGACTTGAGTCTTTTCTGCACTAGTTTGAGGTTACTTATTGATACTATTACTATTTATTGTTTGTTTATTTTAAGTGCATTGGTTTAAAATGCCTGAATAAATGACATTGTATCATACTTTAAACTATAAACGTGCCATAACTGATTCAGAAATGTCTTGTCTAAAGCTATGACATGACACAACTGTCAGGTTGTCCCCCACCTCTCCTCTGTCGCACATTTTTCCTTTCACCACAACCTGTCTAGGCAGATGGCCGCACATCTTTGAGCCTGGTTCTGTCAGAGATTTTATTCCTGTTAAAAGGGAGGGGTTTTTTCTCTCCACTGTTGCCTCTAGTGTTTGCTCATTATGTGATCTGTTGTGTTTCTCTTCTCCCTATAACTTACTATGTACAGTGCCTTGAGATAATGTATGTTGTGATTTGGAATTAAAGAATTAAAGTTCATATTAAGTCTGTGAAAACCAAAAGTGATCGCACACAAACAAAAATGCCAAGAAACCCTCCTAAATGTTGCACACTGGTTCTTTAAACTGACATATTTATAGTATTTTACCAATAAACTGTATAATGACTTTTTCCATGAGAGCACATAATATAAAGAATGTTGGAATAGTTCCCACCCTCCTCTATTCACACACACATCTGAGAATATGTGCTGCTTTTTCCTTCCTGAATTGCCCTATGTATATGATCACTATGTATAGTTTTTTTTGTGTAAATATATGCAAGCACTTATGTGTGTTTGTGTTTTTCGTAGGAATGCGCTCCAGAGGGGATTTAGTTGTGGTATTTCTAAAGAATTATGGTTGAATGGACAGAGCTCACGTTGAGGTTAGCGATAACGCGATAAATAAGGGTCAGTGGGGGTGGAGTGGCTCAGCGGTTAAGACCGTACCCTGTGTGCGAAAGACATCATGGTTGCAATGGTCGCAAGTTCGACTCCACCCCTGGCTGATTGCACTCAATTCAATTGTAAGTCGCTTTGGATAAAAGCGTCTGCTAAATGACACGTAATGTAATGTGTCCCCACAGACTTTTGACGGGACAAAGACGTGTGTTTTCACGAGTGGAACTGTGAGAGTGTTTGTTTCATGGTATCTAATCAGACAGGAGAATGTCCTGGGTTACAGAATTATCCATCAAACTTTTTTTTACCAAAAGTGGCCCTTAAAATACAGTGACTGACTGAGTCTATAATGAGGCCACTTAATGTGGGTGGTGCAAAAATAAAACAACCTGCCTTTGAAACACTGGCTGAAGCCACTGTTCACCCAAAATGTACACGAGAATTAAAGTCTGCAAGATGGTTCATTACGGCAGTTTCTGTGAGTCCGAATACTCCGACTACTTATGTTTATATATATGTAACCGAAATAAAGATATTCAATCATTCATACACAGAATACACAGTAGTGTGGTCTACTGTAGTGGGTGTCACTACCACTAACCAGGCCTCCGACGGTCAGTCACATGAAAAAGTTACATAATCAACTAATACGAGAGCATAGGTTTAGGATTTAATACAGCAGATGATTATTTTTTTTCCTACAGATGAAATCTGTCTTGTAATCTGAGATTGTGTTCTCCTCCCCTCCCAAGCACGATGCTCAGGTGGAAGCAGCTCCAGTGAGATAACAACCACTAAAAATAAAACATCCAAAAAGAAAAAAAATGAATCACCTGACTTCTGTGCTGTGACACACCTGCCACCTTCTGAGAGATACCTCAGATTATATCCTCTACAAAAGGGCCAGGCTTTTTGTATGACCACCTACTGTAAATCTAAGGATACTAATTTAATTACACCTTCTTCTTTTTTTAAAGAATTTCCTTTTTTAGGGGGGGAATGTATTGGAGTAAAAGTAAAAGTAGTTAGAAATACAAATAAAGTAAAGTACAGACATGTGAATTTTGTACTGTTCTGCAATAAATGACACACTTTTATTTCCTTTTTCAGACAGCCTCTGTTTGGTTTGCATTTGCTTCTGTGCCCTTATTTAACCTGATACGCTCAATTTATCCTCCTATTTTCTCTCTCCGTCTTCTCTTCTTTTGAAGTGACAGGACTGTTGACACTGTTTCACCGAGGCCCGTCTTCATCTGGGGAGAGGATTTCACTCTCTACTGGCTCTCGCTCGAGTGAGATCACAGGTGCTAATGAGCGATTGGCGTCATTAGCGCCAGCTGAGCGGCAGCGACGGCAGAGGTCCCAGCGTGCAGCTGACACGAGCTGGAGCCGTTGACCAGATGAGAGACGCACCAGAGCCCCGTGTCTCTGTGTGTCTCCGTCTCTGGCGCCAGCGCGCAGAGCTTCTGCCGTCTTCACCGTGACACTGATTCAGAGCCTGATTGGACACAAACCACTTATTTTATGAAGACTTGGAGGGCCGAGTCAACCACTGACTCTAATTTACTGCTCCCCTCGCAGCGATAATGCCAGACCTCGTGACTGTATGGATTTTAACAGCATGTTGTAATTGTTCCTGTCACCAGCGTCGCGGATTTATGACCCCCGTGGTGACCTGCTGCTGGTGACCACTTACAGGAGGAGTTTGATGTGATGGTCATCAGCAGCACGGCGTCTCAGTGTTTAGCAAAATGGAAAAGCCAGCGTGGATGTGGAACCACAACTTGTCGCCAAACAAGATACCTGTTACATCGCAGAATGAATGATTTGTCATTAGAGGCAGTGACGTTTGTGGGTATTTCCCCAAAATATACAGGCAACACTCAGGAGGTCAGATGAACCCAAGGGAAATCTGCACAGATGTCATCCACACACTGTGTACGATCTCTGTATCACCATCAGATTTGGGCATTAATATAGTTTTAGTGCACTTTGGTATCTAGAAAATGACCATGCCTCAGTTTCAGTTTCATTAGGATCATAAAAAACCACAAATATGCTATATACTGTGGTCATTTTATGTTATTACGAAGACTGTCCCTACAGCTACACTACAGCTATTAACTAATTACTACTGTGACTGTTTGTTGTTGCTGCTGTTATTATTCTACCTGTTTGGTCTTTGTGAACAAAAATGGCATAACATTATTTGTATGTTGTGTCCTTCCTGTGAAAATCAGTCAAACAATACTCTCAGGTCGCACACCTGCACACTGTATGAAAAAACGGGTAATAAAAAAGGAGTTACGGTAATGAGAAGCACGTATGCCAAAGATGGTAACAGAAGGGTTGGGTTAATCACAGGTATGGACAGATGTGGGGTTTAACTCCGCATCACCACAGACATCAAAACAAAACGCTGCTATACTGACAAAAGGTTTAAAAGGTTACAGACTAGAGCTCAAGTATGTGGCAGAGTTGTTGTTAGCAGCATGCTACATGTCACTCATCCAATTTAGCAGCTCAGTTTTCCACCGTTTATACAATAAAGTGAACCAGTTTGTATTATTAGTTACTGTAAGGTCCATTGTTACCACCAAGGTGCTAACAGCAGCCACTCCAATCTAGAACTCAGAGCCAAACAGCTTGAACAATGCCAAGCATCAAGTGACCTGGGTCCCGAAGAAAAACACGACCAAGACCTGCAGTGTTGTCGTGTCAGATGAGGATGTTTTGTTTTAAAGGAGAAAATAAAAAGCCAGACAATGACTTGACCTCCCTCGACCCTCTGTGCCACTTTGGTGGAGACAAAGCAGTTCCAGGCCGAGATGATGAGACAGAGTGCAGAGTTTAAGGGCGATTAGTAGTGGGAGGAGGAGAGGGGGGCAGATGCCCACCTCCTCTCAAAAGTAGGATTACAGAGAAAAACTTCCATATGCGTCATACGAGCGAGCAGAAGTCTTGTAAAGATGTAAAAAATAGAACATTCTCAGGGTAATCATGTATCAGGACAGTACCAGTAAATGTACTCGCTGCCTTTGTTATTTATCATTTCAAATTAATTCAGTTTTAATTTTTTTTTTGCGCACCGCCCCTCCGAGCCCAACGCCATCATCTTTCAAATAAACCACGCATGGTGGTAAAAATGTGTGTGCAACTACGGTAATAAAGTTAAGAAAATAAACCGCAAACTTGAAAGTAATTAGTAAATTCAGATTTTTACCAAATTAAATAAATAAATAAATAAATAGACCAACTAAAACATATGTAAGTGATTAAAATGTAATTGTATATTATGTATTTGAGAGTAAACTAATTACTGAACAAAAATATCAAGTTTTATTGACTTTTTATCTACATGGGTCCGGCCTTTTGGGAGCTATTAAGGAAAAAGAGGTCCCAGAATCACAGAATTCCACTCAGTTGTTTTTATGTTTTCCAACCAATACGCAAAACTATTACCATATTTGTCCTTGTCCTATTTCTTCCTCTTGTGTTTGTAGTTTGTACTCACACACAAGCTCCATACTGCATTCCATTTTTTTGGGGGAAATTGGAATATCTGAGCTTATGAGGTATTCCTGAACGTTTGTTTGTTAGAGTGCTGTTATTTGCTAACTATGGCTAGCCATAGTAGAATGTGGTGAACTTGGGGACTGACGTCACTCCCAGCTCCAAATTCCGATGTAAATGGAACGCACATGTTCCACATCCATAACCCACTAATACAACGATTTAGTTATCTTACTGTTGTGTAAACACGTTAGTCTGACTAAAATCAAGCGTCAGACTTGGCGGACCAAAATTTCCTCCCCGGTCTTTGAGTAGGAAGTAGAAGAAGACAACGTATAAACTGTACTGTGCTGTTGCTGGAAAAGAACAAACAACACGATGCCTTCTAAGAGAGCACGATCCATATCTTCACAGCCCTGTACTAAGAGAGGTAGGAATGGGAATAGGAATTTCCTTTTGGAAAGGAATGGGATTTCAAGCCTCACATGGAGAACAACACTAGGTCCTAGTCTAAAAGCTGAGCTTCATGTGTGGACCATATTCCATTATAATTTTGGAATTTGCAATGGGTCTTTCTGCATGGAGGTTCTGCATGTTCTCCCCATGTGTGCCATGGGTTTTCTCCGGGTTCTCCAGTTTCCTCTCACAGTCCAAAAACATGCAGCTTTAGGGATTAGGCAAATTGGACACTGAATTGCACGTGAGTTGAGTAGGGGTTAAAGTGGTAGAAGATGGATGGATGACTTTGGGCCGTACTTTGGAAACCTGTGCACTACAGCATATAGAGTGAAGTTTGTAGTTATTCCAGTCACACGCCGCAGAAAACTACTATCAACATATGTAGAGCAGTGTGGCTGATGGTATCAAACACTATTTTTTTTTTTAAGTTTAAAAAAAACACCCCTCTACTGTAAATAGAATCACTACAGAGAAAAGGGCCGAGCTGTGGACTGTGAACTCTCATTGTGATTATGGTATTACTGAAATGAAGTTCTGTTTATCATTACAAGGCGCATGAGCTCGAGATTAGAAGCATCTGTAGTAAAGTAAATGTATTCAAGTGGGGTTTCCATCATGAAATATTTAACATGGCCCCAAAATAGTCTGGAAGATCTCCCTTGAGAATGTGTGGAGGGACAGAGGCCAGTGGTGTTTTCCTTCTGTACAACCCCAGAAAAGGCCAGCATGTGGTTCCACTCAGGGACTAATGGCCTGCGATTTACCCACGACATGACAGTTGCAAAAAAACAGCTCAGTCGCCTAAAGCCACCTTCCTCTCTCACCTCAACACATGAGGCCTCTATCACAGCCACTCCAAACATGTGGTGACCTCTGTTTGTAGTGTCATTCACAGCTTAATGAAGTTCCCTCGAGTGGAGGGAACAGAGCTGCGATAGCTCAAGTCACACAATCCACGCTGTTCACATCCTTAAACCTACTCACCAGGCCACACATGTATACAGGAAATATCGCCTGTATTCAGAAAAAGCAAATGGGAGGACATTTTCCCAAATCACCAAAGAGCTCTCCCCCTTTTTGTGTCCCCCACCTGTTCTTTCACCCCAACCTATCTAGGCAGATCCTGCATTTCTTCCTGTGAAGGAGTTAATTTCTCCGTCCACGGACGCCAAGTTTTTGCTCGTTGTGAGAAACGTGTTGGGTTTCTCGTCTCCTCTCTCTCTATACTATTGTAAAAGTTTCTGCCCTCCTGTGTAAGAAAGATGTGCTGAGCTAATGTACTTTGTGATTTGGCGCTATACAAATGAAATTAGATTTGATTTGGAGAGACAGAGACAGCAGAGGCGAACCACTGCCATAAAACACGTTCAAATTGAGCAGAGAGGATGAAGAGATGAGAATCCACAGGCACCGGATTCCGCTCGTCTGGTGATGACTTCATATCAGGTACAGACTCCAACTCTTACCAATTTTAATATCTTGTGTCCAGTTTAGATATTAAACTGGCCGTGTGTCTGCTGCGTTTCCGTCGCGCTCGTCTCGGCTCGACAAATATGATTATGACTTCTTTTTCTAATTAATCTCTCATGAAAACCAAGAGAGAATCTGCACAGGTGCTGAAATAGTTTTTCATATATTCAGATTCAGTGCAGACACTAAAAGTACAGTGAGAGGTCTCAGTTTTATCTTCCCTTCCCTTCACTGGCTGCCAATCAATTTTAGAATTCATTTCAAGATTTGAGGATCATTACTATCATTATTAACAGGTCTTCTCTTTGTCTGTCGGGACATTAAAAACATGACAGAATGCATCAGCGACACACACGACAAATTTGTTGGGAATCATTTCTTTCAACATTCTCCGGGATTTGGAAACGTATCCATCTGGAAACAAAGTATGCTTCGACTGTTTCCACATTCGTGAAAATAACCAGGGACATTTTAAGGATCATATATGTTCGTTAGATCGGGTTCTGAGTTATATTGCTAGATTTTCATGGATTTAAACGTTTTTTTTGCTGCCGAAGCTCTATAAATACAGCGTTCAACTTTGGTATGCACTTCCTCCTCTCTCTGGAGGAAACAGGCAAAATCTACAAAGATGCTGAATTATGGAATTAAGTGGCCATAAAGTCCTCAACATGGCCGTGAGAGTGACCTCTGACCTAAGCCTACACTGCAAACTCTGAGACTGTGCGAGGATGGACACTGGTGCTGCGGTTTTCACAGTTGTTACAGATACAGATTCTGGATCTGCGTGTGTAATAAGGACAACTGTAGATCTGTTGGCAAAGAAACTAGGTTTGGGCTTTAACCCCTCCCACAGGAAGCACATGTGGGAAAATGTTTTCTGATCCACTATCATCTATTGATTTTCTTCACGTCCCTTATATATATTTTACAAATAAAATGATGATATGCATTTTATTTTCTATTTACATATTGTTTGATCCCTAAATGAGGACTCTAGCAGGTCTGAAGACTTGTTTTGCACGCACAGCCCACTCCTCCTCCCCCTCCTTCCAGTCCTGATTAGCCTCTCTGGCTAATAGTGGGTTTCCTGCGCAACAAAAGCTAAAAAAAAAAAAAAGGCTCCAAACAAATCCAAAAAAAGACATTTGCAAACATCTGATCCCAACAACCCAAACTGTTGTGAAGGCATCATGTGAAAAACACTGATGTAATCTTTTGTTTCGATCACAGCCCTTAAACCTGCACCATCATGGACATGTTACAGATTGTGCTGTCAGATTACAAGTGTCAGACTCAAATTAGCCCAGCAGATAAAACATTTCACACAATTCCTTTTCAAACTGGAACAGCGTGAACCCTTCTGTGATATGTGTTTACACTCACACCACTGGCTCAGTCTTATCCCTGAATGAAAGGCCTCGCCGAGGTCACTTGTTCTGGTTGTGTAACTGTGTCGTGTTTACCTGCCGTTCCTGTTGTCAGCTGTGATGCTGCTGTCAACTCGTTAGCGTGTGTTATGTGTCTGTTTGGACTTGAGGACTGTGCTGTGGAAATAAAGGTCCTCGTGGGGGCCAATTAATCTGAGGCTACGTCCGTTTAGGCCATGTTTTGACTCCTACCTTTATTTGGTAGACAGGGTGTGGGTTGTGCCCGATGTGCCACGTCAGTGCATTAAGGAGTGTGACGACATCAAACGTGACAAAACAGACAACAAAGGAGGCCATCCAGCAGCTCGGTTTGTCTCAAAAAGGCGTCAAAGTTTGTATGAGAATAGTTGATAATAGAGTGTTGAAGAAACACCAGTCGCAAGGGAGCGACGCTTTTCTGGTGCCCAGTCAGCTGACTGCTCCACCCTGACCGTACCGTACCCTTTTACTCTGGTAACCCCAAAGGAATGGTGCCAAAAAATGGAAAAGTAGGGGCTGGTTATTTTGGTATTATTCCTAATAGAAACTTAAAAAAAAGATAAAAAATACATACTGTACTGTACAAAACTGAACCGTTCTACTTGATGGAAACACGGTTTAAATTTCCTGGAGATTTCACATGGAAGCAGAGCCACTAGCGTGTTCCTGCTTCTCAGTTTTGAGGCACAAGTGTACCTGGTTTTAAACGTGTTTGACCGCACAAACACACTGAACATCGTCTTTCTGGTGAAGCAGCAGCGGCCACTTCAACAGATCCAAACATGTTGAGGAACCACTCAAGGCAGAAAATTCATCCTCTGTTATCAGTGGGTTACTGCTGAATATGCAACCGGCCGTGAGTGGGAGAGCGACTTCTCCTCCAGGCATGGGAGTATTGGCAAAGAGCAGATGAATTGCGTTGTGAATTGAATTGCAAGTTTGTAAAGACCAGATGGCTGCCACAGATCAAGCCTGCGCTGCATACTGTTGGTCTTAGGAGAGAAATACCAGAGGTTCTTTTGAGACGCAAGCCGATTAAAACATATTGTCTTATTCCCGTTTCCATGGAGAGGAGGGGAAACATTCCCAGGGCACCGTGTGTATGTGTGTGTGAGGGGTGACTGTGTAATAAACAGGCTTTCTGCAGCTTTATGACCGCTCTGATCATTCGCAGGCCGACTTTCGACAGAGTCCTGGACCGGTCTGCACACTGTAAATTGGGTTTATTCATGTACGGAGATGCAGAGCGATGCACCCGAGGCAGGGAGGAGCTACGGGGATGCACGGCGGAAAGTCAAGCAATATCTCAAACCATGTTTGGTGAAATTGAATCACTACGTAAAATTTGAAAAAATGCTTCGTCGACATATGTTGTATCTTGACAAGTAAAGCAGACATATGTACTGTTTCTATATGACATTATCTGTTGAGGAAAATGAAGAATTCGGATGAATAAACGTACTAAAATCCCATCATGGACAGCTTAAGGCAGCACAAGAGGACCAAAACATGGTGTTACAAAACAGCGTGATTCAAAATCAGACTGATCATGTTTTCTAAGTATTAGACTTTCTTTTTAACTGCCTTTTAACGCAGCGACATACTGATGAGAAATAGTGTGTGCAATATTCAATATTTTGAAAATAAAAGATATTTCTCATCTGAATAATAAGATTTTTTGTGAATTTTTCCCACAAATGTTATCTTATATTCAGTCGTATTGCGATAATTTCAATAATTTCTGTGGTTAATTCAGCAACAACCCTATTACCACCTCTCTAGATTAGATTACATAGAAACTTCATTTAAACCCTTTAAAACCTGACACTCGCAGTCCGTTATAGTGCTGTCCACTCGTATGTCCAGTTTTCTCTGAATGGGGGACACAATTTATAAAGTTGGGAAATGACAATCAAGTGAATCTTGAAAACCAAAGATATTTTCTCATCTGAACAGGAAGATTGTGCACTACTGCAGAATTGTACGCTGTTTGTTTTCCCCACAAATACCATCTTATATTCAGACATTGTGATTTCAATTGGTTAATTCAGGAACAACCCTATTGCCACCTCTCTAGATTACAGATTAGATTACACAGAAAATTTATTAATCACTTTGGAAAGTTCCCTCTGGTAAATTCAGCTTGCTGTTGTGCAGTAAGTGAAATTGGAAGCATAGGACTAGGGCAGGAGGTGAAAGGCAGAAAGTATCAATACAAATTTGAAATCCAAAATGACAGAGAAATAGAAATATGAAAGATATCTGTGCAAGATACCAGGCCACAGTGTTGAGTCTCTGTGGAGTGGACGGTGGACACACCTTACTTCCTCTCTGTCATACCCTCCTGACCCCTCCCACAGAGTTTAATGGCACGGGCGGACAATGGGGGAAAAATTGGAGCCAAATTGGAGCAGAGTAAAGGGAAGTGAGACCTATAGACCATCGTCTCTACAAACCAAACACAGTCACACACACAGCCGCAAGCAATCAGAGAGACTCTCACTCACTATGGAGACGGTAGACTTCATTCATAGACTTTCTCTCTCTCTGCACCTGCTGGAAAAACACATTTCCTGCGTGTCTTTTTGAACTCGGACATTTCGCTTCAATCACTCCGCGCATACTTCACTCGTGTTCACATCACAGGACGCTCTCTGCGATACTGAGGGAGAGAGAGAGAGAGAGAGACCTGTCACAGCTGATTCCACTATCAACAGCTCAGCTCGTGCCAGCAGCTGTGCTTGACTAGACGAGGATCTGGTCCAGATCCACCGACAGCAACTTCTCACGCACAGACAAACGAGCAGCTGTCAAGCTGTCAGCTCCACCACCGCCGTGACCTCGGCTCACACAAGATGCCATCATGGCCATCAAGTGATAAAAAGTGCACCAGTGTTCTTTTTTTTCCCCTTGTTGTGAATGCACTCACGACAATGACACAACTTCCTGTCAGATGACTGACCAAGTGCCTCAGGACTGAGAGACAAAAAAAAATCTATTAAAAACCTAAAAGGGACAAAAGGGAAGAGGACATCATGCTACATCACAATTTGATTAAACTATGACGTTCTCCCCTGGAGCCCATTTGTTATAGAAGGGACTTTTATTAATAAACGAGGACAAATGCAACTTTCTGTGCTGTAGCTGTAAACTAAATGAAGGGAGATGGATGTTGTTCTCTGCTGAGTGCTTGTCATGACACATTTATCTGCTCGTGCTTCAGTGCGCGCCGGAAAAACAATACGTTTGGCAATTTTTGGGGGAAATTGGGTTGTTGGATTTCTCACTGAGGTTTGGATTAGGAATGACACCAGACCATTCTGAAGAGGAGAGCAGGAGCCTGCAGCTGCTCGGCAGACACTGCGTCGGCGCCGTCGTCGTCTTCTGACCTTGCCTTCGGGTGAGCGGTTGCCTCACGCTTGTCCTCAGACAAGTAAAGGTGGGGATTGAGCACGAGAGCCAACGCAGCTGCCGATGTGGAACGGACTGTCGGACCAAAGAAGGAACTGCTCGGTGACAGTCCAGCGAGGCGCCGCGGCACAGCGCTGGATATCTGACACGAATCGCATGGAAGGCATTTGTCTGATTGTTCTTCTTCAGTGCACCGGGTTGAGTAACAGCGAGATAGTGATCTATTATTTTCTTTTACCGCTTTGAGTCAAAGGGAGGGCACTGACTTCCTGTTCTCCAGAGTTGTGTGTGTGTGGGGGGTAGAGCCTCGTGCCTTGTGGTCTGCAAAGTTGACCACAAAACACACCACAGATAAACCCTTAAGAGGTGCGACATTTAAAGCTGTAGTGTGCGACTTTTAATACGTAAACAAACGTGTGCTACGTTCAAACCTCGTTGCTATTAGTTTCACTTTCTGCGTTTCTAAGTTCAGATCTCGTGTGTTCAGATCGTTGTGGAGACATTTCTGTGAAGTCGAGGCAGACGGAGGCGACAGCAACACCGTGATTGTAAAGTTTGACAAAAGAAGGGTCGCGGTGAATGCTTCTCGTCCCCGCCCCCCCACACGCACACTGCTGCTTACGCACACAAGCGCTCCCTCGGTCTGGTCTGCAAGTGTTGCTTGACAGAGCCTGTTTGTAGGAGATGGAACCATTAAATAAATATTAACAATAAGACGCAGATGGAAGCAGAAACACAACATGACAAGCGCAACCAAAATAGACAAAGGTTCCTGTTTACATAAGTTATAGAGACTTTCATTATTTGACCTTGTCAGGACCAGTAGTCCTCGAAGAGACAAAAGCCTGGTTCCTAATGAGGCAGAACAGAGTTTATAAAGTATTGGTTAAGTTTAGGGCTATAATATTTAGGTTAAGGCTTAGTTTAGGCTGTCCAAATGAATGTTGTGTCCTAAGAAGAAGAGCTGCACAGATTTCTGAGTGTGTGAACCTGGTATTCCTTATGTTGTGGGGACCTACATCTGTTCATACAGTCACAATATGGGGACTTGTTTTTCTTATGTGGACAAAAATCAAGTCCTGAGGTCAGGGTTAGGTTAGGGCAGAACTTCGCAAATAGTGGTTTGTACAGATAAATAAATAAAAATGATTGGTATTTCAATTCGGGGGGGAATAATAGAGAACCACTGGGTTAGAGTTAGTTTTAGGATTAAGCCAGTAGTAATTACAAGTAAGTCTCGAGGGAATTAATGTAAGTCAATGCAATGTCCTCTGAAGTCACAGAAACCAGTGTGTGTGTGTGTGTGTGGCTCTATTAGGGCACTGATCCCTGTATGGTTTGACACTCAGACACACTTTTCAACTCCTCCCCTCTGCCTCCAGCCACAGTGTGAGTGTGTGAGTGGAGCCAATACAATCTTAGTCAACCTGCACTGCGAGCGGGAGAGCGAGCAAGAGGGGGAGAGAGAGAGAGAGGGAGAGAGAGCAAAAGAAAGAGTGGGCAGCCACTCTGGTGCACTCTGGTGGTTCTTGCAGCAGCGTCACTGTTTGCTTGGTCTCCAACACTTTAAACTGTGGCTCATGCAAGACTCAGCAGAAACACCGCAAACTAATCCCAGTGGACGACTTTCAATGGACAAAGCTGGGTCTTTCTGCTCCAGAACCACTTTTCTCCACCACTTCATACATGGACACTTTTCTTGGATTTCTTTCTTTTCTAGAAAGTGCTTCAGCTCCATGAGCTGATACTGTTTCCAGCTCACTTTTTCAGTTGGACACCGGGGATCATGTTGTGGTCGCGTAGACCAGAGGAGCCTCCACAAACAATCACGTCCGTGGAGACATGTGGAGCCTCTGCTGCCCTGTGACGCCCGACAATCTAAGACACCCTGCCTGTGTGTGTGTTTGTGTGTGTGTGTGTGTGAAATGTGAGGCAGTAAGGAACTGTTGTCTTGTGAGGAGAATGTCAACAACTTAATTCCAAACACGTTATAATGCTCGTAAAAAGTGCTCATTTGGCAGTTCTGTTCATCCCCTTTGTGAAAACCAACTGCTGAAGAATGGATGGAAACCTGAGCACGTCACTGGGGATTAACGCCACAAAATCCTACCACGACGCCGCGGGTCCCTGGAGCCTCATCATACTGGTCATCATCATACTGACCATCGTGGTGGGAAACCTGCTGGTCATCGTCGCCGTTGCTCACACCTCCCAGCTACAGACGACGACAAACATCTTCATCATGTCCCTGGCGTGTGCGGACCTCATCATGGGCGTACTTGTGGTCCCACTGGGGGCCACGATCGTAGTGACGGGCAACTGGCAGCTCAGTGACACGTTCTGCGAGTTCTGGACGTCCGTGGACGTCCTGTGCGTGACGGCGAGCATCGAGACGCTGTGTGTCATCGCAGTGGATCGATACATCGCCATCACGAGGCCTCTCCGGTACAAGGTCCTGCTTAACAAGTGCCGTGCCAGAGTAATAGTTTGTTTAGTGTGGGTGGTGTCTGCCTTAATTTCCTTCGTGCCAATTATGAAAGGGTACTACCGGGCAGAGGAATCCGAGGCTGTGAGGTGCTACAATGACCCCGCATGCTGTGACTTTGTGACCAACTGGGCCTTCGCCATCATATCCTCCATAGTTTCTTTTTACATTCCACTCATCGTGATGATATTCGTGTATGCAAAAGTCTTTCTAATAGCCACGCGCCAGGTCCAGCTCATAGATAAGAATCGCATACGCTTCCAGAACGAGTGCGCGACGACACATATTCAGGTCTGCCCGAGCGTCAACAACATCCTGCCGTCGACGTGTGGGGGCTTCGGCGGCTGCAACAGCGCGGTGAGGAGGAAGAGCACCAAGCGGAGGCCGTCCAGACTCACGCTGGTCAAAGAGCACAAGGCCCTCAAGACCCTGGGCATCATCATGGGGACCTTCACCGTGTGTTGGCTCCCATTCTTCGTGGCCAACATCATCAACGCTTTTAACAAAGACGTTCCCCCCGAGAGGATCTTTAGACTGTTGAACTGGCTGGGTTACATCAACTCGGGCCTCAACCCCATCATCTACTGCCGGAGTCCAGAGTTCCGCACTGCGTTCAAGAACCTGCTGTGCTGCCCGTGGCTGTCCACGCTGCGGCTCAACACGTTCTACAAAGAGCTGCGGACTCGCTGCTCCTGCTTTCTGTGGCAAGCCGAGGCGGGCACAGCCGGCCCTTTCCAAAAGTCTTCAACCAACAACACGGAGGGCAACGAGAGCATGGTGAGCTCGCAGGGAAGCAGCAAGAGTGAGGAGGCTTCGCCTGGTCCTCTGCAGTCCAATGACAGCACACAAGTCAGTGACTTGTCAGAGTCAGAGACCAGATTGTAAGTTTTTTTTTGTCTAATTTTAATGGTTTTGTGATGAAATTTCTTTGAAGTACCTCATAAAAAGTGCAGTGTTTAGTTTGGTTTAGTGTTAAGAATACAAGCTATGGTTAGACTGCAAAAAGAGACCTCTGTGAAATAAGGTAAATATCCTTAAAGTGATTTAAACAAGACAAAACATGCCAATTTTTAAGAAAGTGCTCATCACAAGCAAAGAAAATTATGTCATGTGAGAGATGTGTTATATAGTATGTGTCTGTTACTAAATTAAGCTGACTTTAAAAATATTTTTTTATTCTTTATATCTTAGAATTTCTTATATTTGCAAACACACACTAATGTGTGAACAAACTTAATATACACACAACATATTGTTTGAGCTTGTTTCTGGTAATTAAAGCTTAAATAAGCTGTTATAGCTTATTAAAACTTACTTGCCAAGACTGTTTGTTTATTTATTTACCAAAAATGAAGAACAATTTCCCCAGAAATGAGTCTTATTTTTATTTTATTTTTTACATTTACATCACTTTTTTGCAGTGTAGTGGAAACAGACAAACCTTGAATCCACAGCATAAATCTGCCAAACTTGTTTTTTGTTTGTTTTTTTTGGGTTTAATTAAAAAAAAAATTTAATAAATAAAATAAAGTGTTCAATAAGTCACATAAAAACCATGAATGTATAAGTTATATCAGGGAGTCTGTTACTGTGGCTGGTTTTATACTATTAAAGTATAGAATCAATATTACATATTCATATAAGTGTTATTTGTTATTTATATTAAAAAACAGCATATCAGTGAAGTGTTAGTAACCATATTTTTTATCTATCTCTCAGGAAAATTGTTAATTTTAGTCAAAGTTATTATGAAAATTAAAAACTTAATTAAATTAAAAATCTTTTCTACTCTCTTCTCTACTCTGAGTGCATTTGAAAAAAAAAAAAAAAACATATTTGTACATTTTCTAGTATATTAATGTGCTATACACAAGCCAAAAATGTGCGAGAAAATAAATCCTATCTGCAGCAGTGGAGGCTTCAGGCAGTAATACAATTAAAAGTGGAACTTAATATTTGGGTTTCTGAGTGTGATTCAATAAATAAGTGCGCACTGAGCCTGTATCACTTACTGCACTGTTTGTTTTTAATGTGTCGTCATCAGCTAACGACACATTAAAAATAACTATCCAATGTCTCACAGTGTGTATGTGTGTGTGTGTGTGTGTGTGTGGGGGGGGCGTGGTTATGGCTATGCACGCTTGTTAATTAGAGATAACAATATCATCTTGTATTTTGTAGTAAAACCTCAATGTTATATCCCAGTGTCATGATCTGGTATCAGAGAGAGACAATCATTGTCCCACGATGATAAACGTGTGAAAGACCGGCGTGTGTTGTGTGTGTCAAAGGCTGATTGTGGCTCATTTAAGGACATTTTACTAAAATATAAAAAAAGTGTGAGTGGGCCCCCGTGTGACCTACCCCACACCCACTGCAGCAGATAAATCTTTATCAGTTACACACAAGACTTTCCCCATAACTGGAGAGGCTGTTTACGAGAACGACACCCCCCACTGGGACAGGTTAGCCGGGGTTGGCTGTCTTAATATTACTGTTTTTTTTCTTCTTCTTTTTTGTGACAGAGAGCTCGTCGGAAAACACAGGGAGGCACAGGACTGATTTGTATATCTGAGTGTCAATGTCGTTATTGTTATTGAGAATTTTATTCAAAATTTCAAGTTGCAAAGTGGAATGCGGCTAACTTCTTTTAAACTTTCCAAAATATATTAATTATAATAACTGACTATTACGTTGCCTCCAATATACGTCTAAATTTTCGACACAACTTCACAGTTTGAGGAAATTGACTGCTTTAAAAACCTTACATGTTTCTTGATTTAAACACTTTCAGCACAGAAAATAGTTGATTTAAGTTATGCCTCAGTTGATTTATAGTAATAATATAGCCAATATTTATTGTAAGGCTGAATGAAGTTGATAGCACAATGAAAAATGTATTCATTTCTTTAAAGTTTTGATATGACTTCAATTAGAATTTCTAATATTTCACAAAATGTTTTACTTTTTAAACTATTCAAACATATAATACTATCATAACTAACTAATACGTAGTCACTGTGTTTGGTTATGGTCTCATAAATTTGTCTTAAACACTGTAAAAAATTATTTCCACAAAATCCTTGCACGCTCCTTAACTCAAACACTTTCATCTGAGAAAATAGTTATTATTATAGTAATTTGAGTCACTCAATGTTATTGTGCTATAGTAATATAGTTGTATAGTAAGTGTTATAGTAGTATGGTAAGGGCTATATTAGTATTGTATAGCAATATTACTGTATAGTCAATATTTGTTGTTAAAGTAACAGGTGAAATAAGTTTTGAACAAAAGTTTTGAAATTTTTGATACGACTTTAATCAGAATTTCAAATATTTCAAATATTTTCAGAAAATAGAAATTATAAATTCCTTTCTATTAAAACTATAATAATTACCATAACTAACTAATACTCACTGTGGTTGGTTGTGTCTCTAAAAGTCTTAACACTGTAAAACCTCAAACTGTCTAAGGAAACTGACAACCTTAAATCCTTTAAGTTTCTAAACTTGAACAATTTCCGCATAAGGGAGTAGTAGATTAAACTAAGCTAAGTATTTATAGCTAAAGTAAGGTAAATTGACTCTATGGTCCAATTCAATTCAACTGGAGCTTTAATTTGACTTCAATGAGCTAAATATTAAATATTGCTGTTAGGTTTTGATTTTTCAAAGGGAAATATTCTTTACTTATCCTAATTCTCAAAATATAACCATTATAATATAATAATAACAACTTAGTTCACTAAAAGAATTTCATTATATGCAAATAGATGATTAAATTTACTCTAGTATTTATTGTTAAGGTAACTTTAGTGAATGAAGATTATAGTATAACTCAATTTAATTAAGTTATTTGAAGGTTTTGCAGTGCAAAGAGCTTTTGAAATTGTATGTCACAGCTCTTACACGACACCTCAGGACATGAATTCCCACGAGTCACCTGGTAGTTTTATGATTAAAGGGACGATGCCATTTAAATATTTACTTTGTAGAGCAAACTGTAGAGATTACATTTCAGTGTTCTTCACATGACTCCCTTAGTTTGTGGAATTTTACCGGCGTTATCGATGGCTCTGGAACACGGGGAGACATTTAGAGTTCATATAAAAGTCTTCCTTAAAAGGAGCCGTGGTGCGTTCTGTTGTAAATCACAAGCTCCGCGGACTTTACCGTGCGCTTCGAGGAGGATTACAAACCTAAGTAAGACCAGCCGTCTGAAAATGACTCTAAACATGACCAGAGAGATATTTCATGGCGGTTCCAGGTAGAGTCTAATCTGCTTAACCTGATACCGTTAATGCAACATGAGGAATCTATAGAGACAATGTGCGCCACAATCGGTGCTGTCAACTCTCCGTCGCTCGTCTATTAATCCAAACACTGAAGAACAATGACGAGCATGTTTCCTCAAACAGTGAGTAACATTAGAGGTGGTTAAGCCACAGCGTTGACTGATGTCTAATCCCAGGGATGATTGAGAAAAGAAGCAGTTTTAAACATTGATATGAATGGTTACACTGCACAGAAGGGCCATTATCAATAGTAACTTTGTTTTCACAGAAATACATGCAGGCATATCACTGCGGCCCTTATCAACATCCACAGCCTTCAGCTCCTGTCACGTAAGCACCGTGGAACAGCAGCGAGTGCAATTCCTCGTCGCTTCTCTGCATAAAAGCATTTTATAATTCATCTCTCATCGATTCCACAACGAAGGGGAAAGTGTCGCTGTCGTTGCTCCAACTGTGCAACATCTCTGAAACCCCCAACTCTGCATCATTCATTCATTCTATTAATCTCTGCACCGTCTGCGTCACTTTTTGGAGCAGACCATATTTAATACAAGTCATATTTATCTTTAACATTAGCATTTTTCAAATATACAGTGCTTAACAAATGTATTAGAACACCTGTCATCAAAACGAGAACACATAGCTATTTTAGAAATCTTTCAAAAACCACAAAATATTAATTATCAGTCATTTATTTGGCAAATTACAAACTGAATTCACCTTTTTTTAATACCCAAATATGAGCTGACTCACTGTGCTTCTTCTCTGAGAAGTCAGGCATGAATCAATCATAACATTCAGCCACTAAAACTAGTGTTTCTGTTCAGAAATGCAAGGAAATATCTATATTTTGACATCTTAATCAAGAAATAATAATGTGCTTTACTATTTTTGCCCTTTTTTTGCAAAACAGTACATTTGAAAATCCATGTATAACAACATAATACTTATATTTAAGCATTAAAAATATCATTTTGGTTAAAGAGCTTCTACATAGTGGCGTATTAACCTTTACAAAAATCTATCTATCTATCTATCTATCTATCTATCTATCTATCTATCTATCTATCTATCTATCTATCTATAACCAGATGTCTGTTCCATTAAAGAGGAAGTGAAGGTTGATGTACACAGTCACACAGTCCACACAACTTTTTTTTTTCATCACACAGAATGAATGTGTGGATTTGTGTTTTTGTATGTGTGTGTGTTCTTTTCTTTTTCACCACTTAAGTAACAAACCCTGCCCCTGCCTCAGCCCTAATGTGTGCATCTAAGCTGAAATATCGTTATTGCGATGTGTCATGAGCAGCGGGAGTTTGTTGGCACAGTTTATCCATGATTGAGAACATTGACGTTAAGCTAACAGAGGGGGCGGAACATTTGATTCCCCCGGAGCTGAAGCCAAATAGAACAGATTGAGGACTGAACCGTAAACTGCATGATGGGAGTTTTATCTCGCCGAGTGTCTGATTTAGAGTCAGGAGCAGAACGCTCGTCCACCTGAGCATGTCAGAGACCGGACTGATGCTCACGCAGAGTCACAGTGCAGCAGCCACAGAGCACTGAGAGAGCTGAGAGCAATATCATTATCACAGAGCTTATAGTAAACAGGAAACACACTGTGCGCTACACCTGAGCCGCTGCAACACAATTAAAGCCCACATAGACCGGAAGCTCCAATTAACGCTGCGTTTGTGTGTGTATCTGCGTCATTACCTCGTTTATGAAACCCTAAAGTTTCAGAACAACAGTTCAGCCACTGCTGAGAAAATAGTGTTGTATTGTTTTCCTGGGCTCTGCGAAGCGGATCGGCACTTCCGTAGTTTGATGTCGTCATCAGAAATCCTCACCACTCCTCTCACCACCGTAGTGCCTCCCGGTGTGGGCACTAGTCCGGGCACATCCGGTTGCGTACATTCAACCGCAGAAGAAGAACTACTCTCATTGTAGCTGCTGCGATGCAGAGCATCCACCGTGCCAGAGGGGGAGCTGTGTATCTGAGAGCTGGCCTACCAATTACGTCACTTCCAGGTACCTGGCCAATCACAGGACAGGATTTAAATTTATTTCATCAGATTAATTTATAAAATGACAGATAACTCAAAGACATGATTTTTATTTTACAAGAATAACTACTGAAATGAAAGATTGTGAATGAATGTGTGTTTTTTTTGTATAAACTACATATGAAAATGGCAGATAACATAAACACATGTATTTCACTGTACAAGCTTAACGACTTAAATGAAAGATAACATTGAAAAAATCGTGTTGAACAAAAGCTGGAAATGAGGATGTTCTCAAACGTCTCGTTTTGTCCACAAACCAAATGGATTCAGTTTAAATGATTTCTTTGTTAAATAGTGCAAATAATCCAGAAAATATTCACATTTAAGAAGCTGAAAAATCACAACTGGTTTTAGTTATTGAAAAAACATTGATTATCAAATCATTGCAGCCCTAAATTTACCATAAAAAAGTCTGTTATGTAAACTTAGAATGGTAAAAAACAATCTGCTCATAACATGAAAACAAATAAATATAGTCCAAATATAGAACATATTCAAAAACATGCTCTTATTCTTAAACAAATAACATGACGACACTAAACTGAGAGATGACATTTCCAGTATAAACACCGACAAGTGGCTCATTACTCTCAATAATTGTATAAATATGTCCGACACAAGGACAAGTCTTATATTTTAAACCAAATGTGGCATGTCGGGTTCACAGTGTGTGTTAATGTTTCAATGCTAAATATGAAGATGTTATTCTATTTTCCGCACATGTATCCTGTATCCTCCCAAAGTACTTGATGCTGCATTAAAAGCCACTTTGTTGGTGTAAGAAAAACATAACGAGAGTAAGCACTCAGAGCTCAAACCTCCGCCAAAGCCACAGAGTCTGGGTTTCTAGCCGTTTATACAAGGTTTGCAAGGTTATTGGTTTATTTACGAAGAACATTCAGTGTCTGGATCACCATCGTAAGTGAAGAGTCTTTTCCTTTAGTACATACATGGATGATCTAGAATCCTTTCTGGAATCCTTATTTGGAATCATTTCTTCTTTGGTCAATAACCAAACAAGCCCAGAACATTTCAACCAAATAATTCCTTTACTTTTAGAGTTATGCTGCTCACAAACAAGCAAACAAACAAATAAATAAAAAAACACAGCCTCCTTGACAGTGACAAACATAGATCCTCAAACTGTGGTACATGTACCATCAGTGGTACATGAGCTTCCTCTGGTGGTACTTGGAGGAAAATCAGAAATACTGTTCTGCTGTATATACCAGGGTATGTAAAGTGCTAGAAAATTAAATATATAACAAAATAATAATAATAATAATTACAGTCATCTTATCTGTCATTATAATGCCACTATACCAGTGTGTTTAGTATGTGTGAGGAAGAGGAGGACGACGATGAGAGAGCAAATTAGCTCAATATCTTCTCAGGTGGTATTTATACTTGGTATAAAAAGGACGTATATTATAAATATGAAAAACAACAACCAAAGTGGGGCGTTGCTTGCTAAAATATTTTACAAGGAGTTGTACTCATATGTGGTTCATGCACAAACACAAAACTAAACTGTGTGGTTTTCACTTTTATAAACGCCGAAAGCTTTTTGGTCAATTTCCACGTGTCATTATAAAAAGGAGCAAATTGAAAGTGAAAATGCGTCTGCAACAAGCAGCAGGGGAGAATTATCACATGATGAGAGGAGACCACAAAATGGACAATAATGGCCTGTAAAAGCATTATAATGTTTCATGTTAAATAGCCGCGCCAACAATCCACGTCAACAACCCAGGATGTTCCAGCCATTTATATTTTAACATATTTTATGTTTCTTTTTAAGCAAAAAAAACAACAACAGTTTCCCAGAATTTGATTTTACTTTCTTAAAAAACCTGTGGGGGGGGGTTTTAGTACTTTGACATTTCCCGTAGATTCAAGATGAAAAATCACGCACAACATGACAAAACTGATAAAACAATAAAAGATATTTTACATCTGAGATCTCGCAGGCCACATGCAGCCCAGCATTCATATGCTATAATGAGTAATTTCTATATGCTTTTTTTATTCATAGATACATTTTGCATCATGAATAGTTTATATTGCGAACTTTTTATTGCTCCATATCAAAACAAACACTTTTATTACTAAATTAGGTGAAATATCACCAGAAATCTTATTATTTCAATGTCTTTTTCTCAAAAAGTCAGACTTTTTTTTTTCACTTGACCGGCCTCCTACTGACCAATCTAGACACTTATGACCCCTGGTTTAGGGGCTCGGATTGTTACCTCACAGCAAAAGGGTCATGGGTTTGGACCAAACTCCTGTACCACAGTCCAAAAACATACAGATTAGGTTAATTGGACAGTGAAAAATTGTTTTATGTCAGATGGGATTAGCTCCAATCCCCCCACAATGATGTGGAGGATGAAGTGGTAAACAATGAATGAATGAATGAATGAATGAATGACAAGCTTTTTAGTGCACTGAGCTGCTAATGTGTGATTGTAAGGATTTAAACATTAGAATAAAATAGTGTTTTAATGCTGTTTAAAGACTGTGTTGTGTTTCACTGTGAAGCCTGTACTTCTGACATCTTCTCTTCCGTGCACCGACGATGCCCTCGACCCATCTCCACACACGTGGACGCCCTTTCATTATGTGCATTTAGTTAGTTTAGAGAGAGATCGGTCCAGATATAGCAGGGAGAAGCAAAACATGACGGCAGTGACCTGTGGGAAACCTCCAACGCTGCCTTTCAATTCGGCCGCTGCTATCAGAGCCGATCCCTGCGGCTCGCTCTCTGCATGGAGGCATCAGGGAGTCGAGCAAACACTCGAGAGACAGTTTCAAACTTTGATTTCTTAGACATAGAACTTCAGTCCTATACGACAGCAACATTCACCATATCTGTTGTCAAATGTGTATAATTTGATTGCTTCATTTATCAGTTTAAATGCATTACAGATGTATTTTAATGTGTCTAATTAAAGACACGTTGTACAAGTTACAGTGTGTAGCTCTCAGTTTGATCTCATTGATGATAATCCTGGTGCAATGGTTTATTTATGTAAAATGTAGTGTTTGTATGTTTTAAAAAACCTCGTTATACGACGGTTCCTTTGTCACACGAGCTCATTTGTCCACGTGTGATAAGATTAATTACAGTACACGACTAATTCAGATTATTTTAGCTTTAGATTGATTTGATACATGTCACTGATGGATGAAACCGGTTGTTCACAGTTTAAATATTTGGGATTCATGTGTTAGCTCCAGGTTAAAGTCGTGTGTAACTTTTATATGAAACAAATGTCACTTAGATTCAAACTATTGTGAAATGATTCAGCCAACCATGTTCATGTGGGTCCCATAAGAACAACATGGGTCCCCAATTTGGGCTTCCCATGTGGGGCCCATGTCGGTGATATCATGTGGGACCTGCATCATTTACCCACTTCAAGCCCATGTCCACTTAGTACCCACTTAGAACCCACTTAGAACCCACTTAGAACCCACTTAGAACCCACTTAGTACCCACTTAGTACCCAGGTAGCCTGGAAAGTGACTAATCCCAGCTGACACAGTCAGAGACCAGTCCTGGTCTTCGGGGACCCCTGTCCTGCATGTTTTAGAACGTTTCCCTGCTCCAACACACCTGATTGAAATGAGTGGGGCGTTTACAGAGCTTGATGATGATCAGACTATCAGACTATTAGACTCTAACTGGGTTAGTGTCCAGTTAACCTAATCTGTGTGTTTTTGGACTGTGGCAGGAAACCCCCCCACACACACACAGGAAGGTCACCAGTGACCTTCTTGCTGTGAGGCAACAATCCAAGCCACTGCAACACTGTGTGGCCCTACACTTCCCGTTGAAAGACAACATGCCCTACCACTGATCCACCATGGCTCAACTCCTCACTTTTTTAATACTTAATCCTTTTAGTACATTTTATACGAGAAAATTACTTTTGATCCTCAAGTACAATACATGTCATTAACTTTAAGACTTTTACTGAAGTAACATTATTTAAAAAAGTGAATTTTCTGGTAAAGATATTTGTACTTTTACTCAAGTTTCCCCTTTAAGGTACTTTATACAAGAAAAAGAAAACACAAAAGAGTTCAACTCCACAGTGAAATACGGTTGTGCCGCATTGTGAATGGTTTCCTGCATATTTCTTCCTGTATGCATTCACATTTGGGTGAAGCCTACAGTCGTAGCTAGTTTATGTCTTCCTGTGGAGACATGCACGCTGGAGGTGATAGCATCAGAATTCCTGTCTTGTTGGGGTTGGGTGGGGGTGGGGGGGGGAAGGTTAAAGGTAGAGTTTCACACGGGATAAAAGGGATGAGGGCAACTCGGCAATAGCTCTGTGATTAGAAAGCGTAGGGGTAAAAAAAGAAAAAGGAGTTGATGCACTGATTATATTCATGCCGTTTTCCACATGAAAACATGCTCGTGCTTATAAATAACCTGTGAGACAGCAAACTGTTGTCGTCCTGGAGCCTTGTTATCTGATAGACACTGAAATATGGTGGAGGGTGTGACCGGCTCAAGTCATTCAGTCACACACACACACACACAGTGAAAGAGCTGCTCGTTCATAACGCGTGTGATATAATAATGAGCGTCGTTAATGCCATGTACTTTATTTCTAAAGCGCTTTATAACAACGCACAGGTGAACAAAGGGCTTTAGAATATAAAAGCATGGCATTGTAAAAAACTAATTCATGAAACATGAACCAAAAACACACAAGAATATGAAGTGAAACCAGATGACCTAGTTTCTGCGGTCAGTTTTTAGCCCCTCCCACTTCCAATTTAAAACGCCCATTTCCCGAACCACTGTCAGGCATACATTTTCACCAGGTCTGATAAACACGATTCATTTCGAAGAAAAATAAGAAGAACTAGTACACATTTGCGCGTTTTTTTTTTTATGTGGGTACGACAAAAACCCATTTATGTAGGGTGCAAATCACCAAAATGGATGCCAAAATTCAAAATGGCCAACTTCCTGTTGAATTGAGGCCATGATTACGGTTGACTTTTTTATTCGTCTTGGTCTATAACATCTTCCCACCAAGTTTTGGGAAATTCGGTGGAACTCCCTTTTTTTTACCTTAGGGGGCGCTATTGAGCCCTTGAGCAACGCACAGGTCCGGGAACTATGCCAATATCACATTTTTGCCAGACCTGACCTCCATTTCAAGAGTTTTTATGCACGTTAACCCCCTCAAAAATGATCTAAAAGCCATGGATATACTAATAATCTGAAGGAATTCATGCCATTCGTGGCTCGGGCCCTAATAAAAGAATAAAAATAGTAAAACTGACACCCCACTACTGGATATTAAAAGCCATTCTGAATAAATATGTTTTAAGTTTGAATTTAAAAAGTCAAATCTGAAATATTGAAGGGTTCTGTGTTTAGAATTCAATCTATGTTTAGAGTGCAATCTGTGTTACCGTAATTACGCGCCAGTTTGTGCTGTTGGAAATATTCCTGCAGTTTCTGAAAGCTGCGAAGTTGCACGTTTCAGCCCATGTGTGGTTATTACAATAACTTTACTCACGCTGTTGCAGGAAGCCTAGCAAATCAGCGTCTTTGTCACCAGAGAGGAAAGAGTTAGAAAAAAACACCCTTTTTTGGACATTGAGACAAAAACTCAAATGTTACTTTAAATATGTGTTCTAGTGTTCAAATTTCAAATTTAACACGAAAAATCTGGTGTTCGTGTACAACTACGGTGAAAACCTCCTTAAACCTGCCTTTGAAATATGGAAAATCAATCATGTTTACATGAAGAAGTAACATTGAAGTAACTTTGGATCCACATATTTATGCCAGGCAGCTTTTCTCAAGCTTTGTTTTCTGCAAACAATGGCAGAACTCACATAGTTCTGTTGTTTATGCCAAAGAAGACCCAGCACATGCTAGTGAAGAGTTCTTAAATACACTATATTCTTCTCATTTTAAGGGTCAAATTCTTTTTGGTGGCTCCAGATGACTTTTATTTTGGTGGAGAGCGGCCAAAAATGTCTCTCTTGATACTAAAAGTTGCAGAACCCTGACAATAAACTACATATAAAAACTGGATATTTGTGTCTGGGTGAGTCTAAGCAGGAAGTAACTTTATTAATTAGCCACCAGAGGGCGACTCCTCTGGTGGCAAAAAAGACCTCAGTTTGAATGGAAGTCTATGGGAAAATGAGTTTCTGTTCTCAGTTGATTTAAAACGTCAGTGAGCATTTTACTGGGCACTTAATGTTTTCAAACATGGAAATAATGATGTTTTAAAATGTCTTGTTTTTGTTCAAAGAACAAAATGATTAAATTTTAATGATTTTATTTGTTATATGACGCAAAGAAACCAGGAAATAGTCACATTTAAGAGGCTGAAAAATCAGAGAAACTCGTTTTAATTGTAAGAAATGACGATTAGTGATTAATCGCTGATTAATCGCTGATTAATCGCTGCAAATGTAACGTATTTGTTGAGAGATGGTAAACTGGTGAGTGTTGAGGGAATTCAACTCATTCCAAAGCTGTTTATTTTAATGGCTGTTCTTCCCAGTGTGATGATCATCTCATCTACATGTAGTGATTGAGCTGTTTATGTCGTTTCATTTCAGCAGAAACACGATAAAACAGCTATAACACAAACTCTGTGATTGCTTTGTCCTATTTCCTCTGTTCACTGCTGTTTTGTTGTTTGTATTGTCTGTATTATTTTCTGGAACGTGTACTTGTGTGCTTTGAAAGGCATAAAATGTATTATAATATTACTAATTCTAACATGATTCTCTCTGTTCAGCTTAACGTTGCAGGAAAAGGACGGATGAGCGGTGAAACGTGGAGCAGCTGAAGCAAACTCACGTTCTGCAGCTGCCACCGCCGCTGTCGTCGTCGTTCCTATAACAAACAACTGAGACCAAAGACAAGAGCGAGGACAAGGAGGAGGAGGAGGAGGAGGAAGAAGAGGAGAGTCCACACTCACTCACTCACGTCTCAGAACCAGAGGCAGGAACACGCGGTGGAGACGACCCGCTGTGACTCAGCACTTCACCGGTGCAAACCGCTGACTCTTCAAAACTTTTTCCTTTTTTTTTTTTTTTTTGCCAAAGTGAGACAATAAAACTGCAGCGGGGAAAAATCAGATGAACTGCAGCCAATCTGTGGCCTGAGGTTTCAACAGTAAATAAATAAACAACATAAAAAAGTATCTTGTATCATATGTTATCTGGTAAGTTATCTATTTATGATACACTGACACTGTAGCAAGTTACAAGATGTCTATTCTGATACAAGGTAATACAACACTCATTCATTCATACAGAAGCATCACATTCAACTGAAAACAACCCATAAAAATTTCTATTTTTCTGAAGAAAGTTGATTTTTTTTCCCCCTAAAATAAATAATTTGTTTTTAATAATCTGTTTTTATTTGAATTTAAGAAGTTGTTTGCTGTTTTTCTGAATTATTAAGACATTTATCTGTTTAAAAATAACATTAGCCCTGTTTTCCAGAATGAATGAATGAATCTCATTACTCTGGAAATCAGAGCACATATTTTATGAACTTTTTAGTAAAAAAAAAGAAATTCTCAGAATTTCCTCTTTAATTTGTAAAAACAGACGATAAATAATAGTTTTATTTGGGCAAAGAATATCTTGTTAATTCAAGAAATTTTTATAAATTGGAGCAAAATACAATTTGCAGGAAAAACTATCGTGTTCATTTAGAAAAATTAAATGATTCCGTATTTGTTGAAAAAAAAAAATCTCAGAAAAACTGAGATTAAATAACAAAGAATAAATTGTTTATTTAAGACAAATATTCAGAAATATCCAGGAAAAAAATTGTGTTTATCCAGAAAAAAGGAGCAGACATGTTTTTTTTCCAGGTGAATATAAAAAGCTTCTGTACATTTCTCACTGTTCAGATCACCGTCAGCTGTGAATTCAGATGTTTCTAATGTCACTTTCAATATTTATCTTTGTCCATAAAAGTCCATTAAAAAAAGTTACTTTAAATAAAAAACATCCTGTTAAAAAAAAACCCACAGCAGGAAATCTCAAATAAACGTGTGTTACGGTTTGTTTCATTTGTTTGTGTGACGTTCAGTCGATGAACAAGAATCTGTTGCCATTCAAATGACCCTTAGGTCAAAGGTCATGACAGAAGTTCAACAACACACTCACTAATGCTGTCATCATAAAATCACGGTCGTCCATTATATTGTTGTCTTCTGATCGTCATCTGTTTCAGTGAGAAATAAAAGACAAACGTGTGTAACTGTTTTTAAACACGTGCTGTTTCAAAAACTAACAAACAAACGTGTCAAATTTACGAGTTCAAAAGTTCAAAATACCTTAAAATTCTAAGATTAGAGACATTATGATTTTTTTTTCTAAATTCTGAGATTAGAGTCAGATTCCATTTGTTCAAAAAAATCTAAGACATTTTGAGGGTTTTTTTCTCCTGAATTCTGAGATTAATCAGAGTTTTTTTTCGTTCCCAATTCTGAGATTAAAGATAGATTCTGTTTTTCCCCCTAAAACTAAGATTGAAGACATTCTGAGTTTTTTTTCTTGGGACGAGTCAGATTTCTGAGATTAAAGTCAGACTTCTGAGATTAAAGTCAAACCTCCGAGTTAACACCATGTCCACAACATGTGGCCTTAATCCTCTTTCATACCAAACAGGTGAAATAATGTTGGATAAATGACATCATCACATAAAAACTACTTGAAACTGTCAGGATGTTTTTCTTTTATTGGCCTCCGTTCATCACATCATCAGTGTCTGAACTGCAGCGTCTGGCTTCTCAGCTCGACATGACTTCATCTGCAGATGTGACACTAAGTTATGATCAGTTTGATTAAACAATAGTTAATCTGATCACGCTGAAGAGCTGAGAGAATCCAGATGGGAAAGAGTCAGGAAAAAAAAGAAAAGAATTAAAATTTTGTGCAAATGTGATTGTGAGTGTCGAAGTTTCTATGGAAACAAAATAAAACAAAGTCAGAATTCCGAGAGGAAAAAAGTCCAAATTTGAGATTAAAGTCAGAATAAAAACTCTAATCCTCTGCTATACACAGCTTTACAGATTTACATTAAATGTTTTTGACACCACATTGGGCTTCAATATTCTATAACGCTCTGTGTAAAATTATAAAATGATAATTTTACAATATGCTGTCACCTTTCAAACAGTCTGGTCATTTTTCCTCTGACCTTTGACATCAACAAAAGACTCTTCACCCTCAGAACAGCTGCTCACTGAATTCTTTTTTTTCTTTTTTTATTTCTTTGGACCATTCTGTGTAAACATTAGAAATGAGTGAGTGTGAAAAATCCCAGTGGATCAACACTCAGACACAAACAATCACGTCATATTATTCAGAATAATAATTTAAATCACCTTTCCTCCTCGTGTGCAAATGAACTGGCTGCTGTGGTTCCAAAAAAGTCTTTTGGGCCACAATTAGATTTGTTGTTTATGACTATATATAATTATTTATCAATGTATCTATTGGCATATGACCAGCAAACACATGGAATATGCAAACACAGTATTAAAAGTAGTTTTTATGTTAGTACGACAAACAAACTCATTTACGTAGGGTGCAAATCCCCAAAATGTACACCAAAGTTCGACTTCCTCTTGAGTTGAGGCCTTGTGGTTTTTGGTTGTTCAGCACTGAAACCTGCTAAAAACCGCTAAAACTAGCTAAGCTATTGACTGATTGACCAATTGTTGGTGGTCACCCTGACATTTAATCGTGTTAATTTGATTAGCTTTGAATATTCTACTGCTAAGCTTGTGTTAGCAAGTTTTAATGTGTTAACCTAGCTGTTTTTTTGGTTGTTCAGCACTGAAACCTGCTAAAAACTGCTAAAACTAGCTAAGCTATTGACTGATTGACCAATTGTTGGTGGTCACCCTGACATTTAATCGTGTTAATTTGATTAGCTTTGAATATTATACTGCTAAGCTTGTGTTAGCATGTTTTAATGTGTTAACCTAGCTGTTTTTTGGTTGTTCAGCACTGAAACCTGCTAAAATTGCTAAAGCTAAGTTATTGACTAATTGACCGATTGTTGGTGGTCACCCTGACATTTAATCTTGTTAATCAGATTAGCTTTGAATATTGTACTGCTACGCTTGTGTTAGCATGTTTTAATGTGTTAACTTAGCTGTTTTTTTGGTTGTTCAGCAGTGAAACCTGCTAAAATTGCTAAAGCTAAGTTATTGACTGATTGACCGATTGTTGTTGGTCACCCTGCCATTTAATCGTGTTAATTTGATTAGCTTTGAATATTGTGCTGCTAAGTGTGTGCTAAGTGGTTTGACACACCTCTAGCAGTTGGTTAAACATAACCGGCACAATAACTGTAGTTTCAAGGCATCTTTTTAGTTTTTATGCACATTAACCCCCTCAAAAATGACCGCTATGACGCGGAATAATAATAATCTGAAGGAAAACATTAGATTTCTCACATGAATTTGTTAGCACTCGTGCTTTTGTGTGTTGTCCTCTCACACACAACTCTGTCTATTTCATGTCTAAAACGGCTGCTGTGATGAAGGTTTATTAAGTTAATGTTAATTTGAGTCATGTTGAGTGTTACAAACACAGACTTAGACAAGTTTAACTCAATGAAAGGGTGTTCATTTGTTTGAAATACCATCTTTCAATCATGTCATTGTATTCAAAATGTCAAAAATCACAGAACTTGTCAAACAGAACCATGATTTTTATTATTTAAGAAAAACAGTCTGCACAAAAGAGTTCGAGAGAGTTCACACTAAATAGTGACGTTTGCTTGTAGAAACCATTTTGTTCTGTATTAATTTACTTATTTAAATGTTGCTGTTCCCAGTCTCTGCGCGTACACCTTCATGACATCATTGTAAAATGGCCTTAGTTGTCCTTAAATAAATAATCCTCCTCCCAAAAACCATAAAAGCAGCAACTAATCTGGCTCAGCAGACGTTTGCAGTGACATCATGTTATTTATTTTAAAAGAGGAATTCACAAGATCTGGTTCTCACAGTGGAAACTGTTCTTCTTCTGAAGCCGGGCGACCGCGCTAGAAGCAGCATTCCATTATAATTATATTTTCCATGAATAATATTGGATTGAAATTAATCAGAGGAAATAAACCAGGGAGAGAAGAACATACGTGAGTGTATTTTTGATAAAAATAACAAGAATACAGGAAAGACAAGTGGCATTTTTTTACTCTCAACACAAAGACAAACAGCTTTTAAAACTTGAACTATTCATACTTTAATACTATACTACTACTATAATAGAAAGAATGACACAACTAAATGACAGAAAAGATGTCAACCAGAGGTGTCAAACCCTTGGCCTGTGGGCCACATGCGGCCCTTCTCGATTTTATGCGGCCCACCTCTTAAATGTTTGTTTTTTATATTTATATATCATTTACCATTTTACATCAATACAAATAGTATTTTATTGTGAACAAATTTTAACCAAATTTTCAGATTTTTCAGCTTCTGAGGGGGGATATTTTCTGGTTTCTTTGCTCCATATAACAAAGAAATCATTAAAGCTGCATGATTTTGTTTTGTGGACAAAACAAGAAATTTTTTCCAGTCTTGGAAAAACATTTTTTTCCATTTTTTGACATTTTATCGAGAAAAATAAAGGATAGGTTAAATAGTTGCAGCTCTACAGTTTTTATTAATATCTTATTAAGACAATGTTGGATATACTTTTCTTTAAATTATACTATTCTTTTGATGTTTCTCTTTTTAAGCCAAAATAAATTATGCTTTACATTTTATTTATAACACTTATAAACATTACAGTGCACGAGGACTCTCAGAGACTCTCAAAAGTCCTTTGACACCAGACTTCAGGTCACAGCTGATTGAGATAAAACAAATCTAATTGAGTCAACAACAACTTAATGAAATGAAGTAATTTAGATTCATCCTGGTGGTAATTATTAAGCCAAGACCACACGTGAAAGACAGAAAATCAAACAGTGGAAATAAAATGACTGAATTTCTCTCAGGGTTTCACATTTGAATTTCTCAAAGGTTATTTGGAATATGAAATTAGATCCTGACATTTTGTTTAATTGGTTGTTTTTGGTGTGAATATAACATAACTTTTGTTCATTTAATGTGTTTAAAACAGCTGTAGCTCAGTGGTTCTGAATGTAGCGTTACCTCGAAACCAGCCACAGCATTTAAGGAAAGGATGTAAATTCTGCCTGTTTATTTAAGTGGGAGAACAGCTGAGCTGCTGTGGTAAAAGAACACAGAGCAGAGGCTGAAACAGGCTGAAGAAAAATGTGACTCTTCAATTTACTCTTCAAAGACTCACTTTACAAGAGTAACTGCAGGGTTTGACCGTCTACTGCCATCTAGTGCAGTCATTTGTGATGATCAGCTCCATTGAGTCTCTACAAAGACAGACTCAGTGCTTTTATCGCTGCAGGATGTTTACTTTAATTCTGTTGAATTCACCGCCTCCATCCCATAAACATGACTTTCCCTTTTGATTCTCTGAGCAGTACATTTGTTCACGCTCTGGTTGACTTTTAAATACAGACGTGTTTTTAATATAAACACTGAAAATGAGATTAAAGATGATGAGATGACGATGATGAGATGATCTCTGACCCTTGAAGCCGATTTGATGTGAAAAGTATTAATAATAATAATTAAAAAACTGGCTGTCAATAAAAGTGTGAAGAGACACTGAATCCAGACCAAGACTAATTCATCTGAACCTGAGACAGATGGACGGATGGATGGATGGATGATAAGTAGACAAATGGATGGATGTGTAACTGGATGGCTGTATGATAAGTATACAAATAGATGGATGGATGATAAGTAGACAAATGGATGGATGATGGATGGATGGTAAATAAACAAATGGATGGATGATAAGTAGACAAATGGCTAGATGGTGGATGATGGATGGATGGATGGATGGATGGAGGTAAGTAGATGGATAGATGGAATGATGATGAAGTAGACAAATGGATGGATGGTAAGTCAAAACATTTTTTAACCTGTCTGGCAATAACATTTTTAAAAAAGTTATTCCGGGAGGTCTTGACATGAAACAAATCACTTCCTGCGTGCAGTGCAGGACTGTTGCCACGGGCGACACAAGATCTAAACACCGTTATTGTGAGAAACGGAGAAGTAAACTTCATCAACATTGTGTTTACAATCGTTTCACAACGATTTGAACGTAACAGACATTTGTTTACTTCTAAAAGTCAAATCCCAAACTTTACACAACCAGCTTCATCCATCACTGACATTAATCCCAACATTTAATCAACCGATAATCCAAAAGTCCAGTAAGGAAAAAACTAAGATAATCTAAATTAGTCTAAACTGTAATTAGACTCATTTAAACATAAAAAATTATATATTTTTAAACAAGAAATGGATATTGTGAGAGTTTTTCTCGACTTCAGCTGCTCTTTAGGGAACCAAAAGACACATTTCTTCTATCAAAATCCAAAGAAAAGGAAGTTATTGTGTCTCTCATGTGTTTGATATTATTTCTCTGTATCCTGTCGTGTCTGGACTGATCTCACTGTAAACTCACTAAATGCACATAATGGAAGTAAGTCTGTGTGAAAGTGAGTCAGAGAGAAAATCTCTGAATTATAGGCTTCACAGTACAAACATTAACACACACACACACACACACACCATGTCACCCTTGTGTGTGTATAAGCGTTTCAGTCACATCTGCTGCCTGTTATATCATGACTGACACACACACACACACACACTATATACTAAGTAGGAAAAAACAAGTTTTCCTCTTACTCATATGAGACGTTAATGTTTGACTAAATGACTAAATGCAAAATTATGACATTTTACATTTAATAAAAGAGACGAGAAGATATTTATGTAAATATTTATGGATGGCTGATACACAAATGGATGGATGGATGGATGGATGACTGGATGGATGTAAAGTAGACAAATACTTGGTCCATATTAAAATAACTAAAAGCTGGACCAACACAGATTTAAACACAGCTCATGTTATTTGTTGTCTTGTTATATATTATGATGATGATGATGCTGTTCCTTCCACAGAATTCAGTGAATATTAACTAAAACAACAAAAAACAAAAAACACGCTTACTTCTGCTTCGACCATTCTGACTGAACACTTGATGAATAAGCATCATTTAATTTAGTAAACAATGGAATTGTAAATTAAAATTGGAACAAATCTTTTCAGGATTTCAGAAACATCCACACGCGCTCGTGTCTGCGTCCGGGCACCCGCGGATAACTGCGCCTTTCACTTCCACACGGGCCGGAGTCTATTTGACAAGAGCTCGCTGTGACGGCAAAAGTAAACTCAGCCACAGCCACAAATTAGGCTGTGGAGTGAGGAAAGTCATCCATCACTGTTGCCAGGGCGACAGCATCCACATCCGTGCCGCAGCCTGGCAACGGCGCGTCAAACAAAAGGCTCGCACAGAGGTAGTTCAGTGATCCGCGTGGCCCGGGGGCCGAGACGGGACGAGACGAGGAAGCGACGGCGGCGGCAGAGAACGAGACGGAACACGGGTCAAACTAAGTGTTGACACGCGGGGGTCAGGACTCAGTGACTCAGCAGATTAACAAAGCAGAGAGAAGTGAGTCTGCTCCTCCACCTGTCGTTATTTGTTTATTTGTTTGTTTATTCTGTCTGAAATAGGAACTCAGACAGCTTCGTTCCCTATTTTTTATTTTCATTGATTGATTTTATATCTCGTTGTTTGTCAAATTTATGTGAAAATATTTTCTTCTGACAAACATAAAGAAATGATTACATGTAATCAAGAGTATTTATGTTTTAAATCACCTGATTGTATGAATATGAATCCTTTTATATTCACGTCAGGAGCCGCATCAGCTCTACAGAGGCCGCCATTTTGGATCATCATGTTTCTACAGGAGCTCACATTATTTCATATTTCTGTGTTAATTAAGGCAGTCATTCTTTTGTTCATTATGTCATTTATCGTTGTTATAATGAGTAATAAACTGGAACAAGAGAAATTAAACTGGGTTTTCCTGACTTCTTTAAAGGTCCAATAGTTAAGAAATAGTGCCATCTAATGGTGAGGCTGCAGATTGCAGGACGTCAACACTCACCACTGTCTTTACTCTTCTAATCTGCCACTGTTCCTCTCTTCCTCTCTCTGCGGTTTCCTTCATCTCCAATGATGGTCAGGCTCATGTGGGCGGAGCCAACTTGGACGATACCACGCACCAAAACGGAGAGTTCATGAATCCAAACTAAAATAGGAAAAGAAACAAAACAACATTTAACAAATCTGAGATCCAAACTTAACTACAGTAGTTGCTCAGAAATTAGGTTCTGCCTCATTAAGACCAGGTTTTGGTTTCCATGAGGACTATTGGTCGTGACAAGGTCAGTGTGTATGCAAGAACATGCCCAAAAAACACACACACACATGCACATGACCACAAGTGGACATTCCGTCTTCTGCACATTAGTGTCAAGTTCAAACAGGAAGTTCCTTCTGACATAGAATTGTAGTAGTATTGAAGAAGAAAATGTAGTTACAGTACATAAAGTACTATTTCAGGGTACCTCACAACACGATACTATATGCGGTCCACGATACCAATAATATCACAATGCTTTGATAATCAATATATATCTATATATCTACTGCAAAGTGGCACAAAATCAAACTGTAGACTAGACCAGATTGTGCCTGGATCTGGTCTAGTCCAGGGGTCTCAAACTCACGGCCCCCCGAAGTCGATGTCCTTCACTTATTTTAAAACTATACCGAAAACTGGCCCAACAGTGAAAAATATGTCAGTACGACCAACACAGACCTCTGTGACCAATCGCACAGAGGTCATTTAAGTGCATCCCTTTAAAGTGTTTAAAGAGACATTTCCAAATTATATGACAGTAAGACAGAATTGTTTGCTCCTTAGAGAAATAAAAATCACCTCCAGTATCTCCAATTGATCACCATCTGGAATTAACACCCAATGAAATCTGTGGCTTTATCTAGGGGTGTCACAACTCTTCTAATCCTAGTCTAGTGTAGGTTTTATGTCATGATAACTCCTTTAATTTTATAATTCCCACTTCGACTGTCTACATGAGTGATGTAATGTCCATCATTTGTTTTCAAAGTACCACACTAATGCTTTATTTGTCTTATTTGAATAATTGATGTAACAATAACCAGAAAATGCTTAAATCCAGGGTTTTTCCACCACTGAATAAGGTCACACGTCTATAGTACTAGTTATCACTTTAGCTCGAGTTGAATTTGGAGGAAGTTTTGCTCCAAATGAAGACAGAAGAGTTGTTACATCTACATTCTACAAGATCGTGACCCTCCTTACTATTATCTACACTAATCTGTGTATCATTCTTTCAATGGATAACGAACTGTTGTTCTATTTTGTTTTCAAAATAAAATGAAAAGTGAAAAAAAGAATAACGAGCGTTTTTCCGTTTTGTAAAACGTCCGCGATCAATAACATTTAAGCGACTGCGGTCAAGTCAGCCGTCACTTGGTCAAATGGTCCAAACCAATCAGTCCAATTTCCGGTTTTCAAAATAAAGTTCTATCGAAACGCTAACAAAAAAAGAAAAACCTTCTTATAAACACTTGGGAGTAACAGTTGATCTTTCATGTACTTAAATATCAATGACGAGTATTTATCTCTGTCTACATTGTGACACTTTGTGCTGTGTGTTGGGGGAACCGTGTAAGACGGCGCTGATGATGTCACTGAGCTATGATCGTAATTCTTTGCCTGTAACAATAAAAACATGATTACAAGAAAGATTGTATTACACAACAAATGGTTATTGCACAAACATCAGTGAGAACCCGTCTTCCGCATCACAGTCATCTGTGATGGAGATGATTTTCCTCTTGGGAGGAAGAAAAGCCTAATTGTGTTGTTTGTATGTCATTTTCTTAAATCTTCTTTGCTTCTCTTTTGTGATTCGAACACAACTGTCACTGCTCATGTCTGCCGGGTTGCAACAAGGTCTTTAATGGAGGCTGTGAATTCAGCCTTTTCATTTTAGTGTCCTCGCGTGAACAATGAGGGAAATCTGCTGCTGCTGCTGCTGCTGCTGCCACACTGAACCATTAGAGCCTGAGTCTGCACACAGTCCTTTGATTTGCATCCAGGATTGTTTATTTCTACTTAGTGTCGTCGATGTTACCTGTTTGAACTTTGAATGAGTCTCTGACATACAGTACACATGTATATCTGCTGTGCACTCACACACAGAACCCAGAATCACCGTCTTTGCACTCCAGAGAGAGAATGCATTCCCTAACCCCTTATCTTAAGTTTAACCATCACAACTAAAGGCCTTATCTTAAACCTTATCCTAATTATAACCCTGAAACCAAAGTCTTTACTCCCCAAAAATTGGGGATCGATGGATAGATAGATAGATAGATAGATAGATAGATAGATATTAAATAAAAATGAATCTTTCTGGTTTTATTACAAAAAACACTGTTTTAATGAGAATTCTAAAAATATGACTGAAGGGAACATCGTGTATCAAACACCATGACATGACTTTTCTTCTGTGTAAAAAGTCAGGTGCGTAAGAATGAGTGACATCGAAAGGTGAGACTCCAGACTGCATCACATGAGGACGTTTCATACCATAAAAGAAGTAAACACGCTGTGATAATTCTCCCTACTCTCTCTGCCGCGTCCTCCGTCCTCTTCATCTGTTAATGCATCAGAGTTTTTATGGAGGGTGGAGCAGTTCATTCTTCTTCATCAGCATAAATGTCACAGAGGAGTGGAAAGAAGGAAACACACGGGCCCAAAGAAAATGTCTTAAATAAATTGATGGTGCAAGAAAAAGAAAGACAAAAACAACACAAACAACTCAATACTGAACCAAAAATAGCACACAGAGACAAAAGAGACTCTGAGAGTTTTCATTAAAACAAAGCTGTTGTAGAAGACATGGAACTAGAGACGGAGAAAGTGTTATAAAGAGGTTATAAATCAAGTGAGAACCTGAGCTCTTTTTGCAAGCAGCAGAGTCGCCCCCTGGTGGCTCACAGGTATTTCCATCCCACTTTTCAAATATCCTATAAACAGTGTGTGGTTTAAACCGCCGCCCTCAGAGTCTCTTCTTTATCCTCCATCCTCCAACACAAAGCACAGGTATGGATAACAAACAAGATGATCGGGATAATACAAGAGCTGGCAGGAAGGAGGGGTCACGTGGTTGCCATGGAGACGACTGGAACCTTCTGCCAGAGGTTAGACTCGTTAAGCGTCGTCGAGTGCCAATTATCGCGCTGGTCACGGAACAAAGCGTCACCTCTGTCGAGGGGTCAGAGTCGAGGGGTCGCGACCTCTTTCTCTCCCAATCACAACAGGCACTATTTTCCTTTTAAATGCACTTATACAAACATGTGTTCAGGTAGTTGTATATTCATTTTTTTCATTTTCTAAGACATTTAAAAGCCCAGTGTTGCTCATTGGTCAAGGTCAAGGTCAAATCTATTTTTATAAAGCACATTAACAACAACCATCGCTGCCCAAAGTGCAATACAAAATGTCCACAAAGTTAAAAGACATAGTTTAACTATATATAGCTTGAGAGGTTTGTCATTGCAAGACGGCGATCAAGGCCGTAAGAAAACAAACGGTTCCAGGTGTTCAGGTCCAGGTCTCTTCAAGAACACGTTACATTAACTGCTGTGACTCACACCACGACGACGACGACTGCTCTGTGAACGTCAGATTATTGTGACTCTACAACAACAGACTGAGCTGCTTCTCAGATTATATTGTTTCCACAGTTTTCATCGTGAGTTCCATTATGACTATGACAACAGTGTGCAGGGCTTTGAAAAACAGTGGGTAGTTTCGTTTTTTAACACAGTTTTCACCATTTATTACATAATCTCCAGAAGTTTAATCTCACTGCAGTGTTTGTCTCTCGTCTTGTCATTTTATCTTTAATTTGGAACTGGTGGCTTTGTGTCTCCACAACTCTTCTTAACTAATACACTTGTGGAATTGTAATTTCTAGTCATGCTTCCTAAAAGGTTCCTGCCCTTTGCCCGGGTAAAAAAAAATGGTCAATCCGGACTTGACTGATTGGTCATTCCAGGTTTCTCTCATGTCTCAATCGCTGTTCAAAAATATCAAAATTACCAGATAATTTGGCCAGATAATCTGTTCAAATAAGGCTAAAATTGGAAGGCACCCACGGCTTTCCTCCAGTGAGGCTTTAGTGTCCATTTTGAAAGTTGTTTTTCCAATGCTGTAAATATGTGAGGCCCATACTCAGAGAGCATGTGATGTGGCACCTCCGCCTTTCATCTGGCCCAGGAAAAATGGATGTTTGCCTAAAGTGGCCCCAGTGAGAAATGGCAAATGTCCTCGAACAAATGTGGGTCTTTTTTGGCAAATTTACAGTGCTCTGTCTTGTTAATGTCACTCTGAAGAGTGGGAAAATAACAAATATGTTATTGATGTTGGCTCATGTGGACGTGAGTGACAACACACCTGGGCCAGAATTAGACTCTGAATAGGTGTGAGTGTGAGAGTGGATGCTTGTTTGTCTCCATATGTGTCCATGGTGTGACCGCGCCTTTCGCCGTATGTCAGCTGAGATTGGCACCTCTCGCGATCCTCACGTGGAGGATAAAGTGGTAGAAGATGGACGGATGTATATCTGAGAGTGTCCGGTGTGGGCGGGATCTGGACCCAAAACATTCTGCCGTCTGCGGTAGCATCAATCGTTGTTTAGAAGATATAAATACTGCGAGGATTGTAATTTTTTGCACGGTAATTATTCAATACGTTGTTGAATAGACGTACTACTCATCTCTGAGAGTCTGTGTTTATTAAAATAAATTCTTCATTCTTTAATTTGAACATCTTAGATATGAGACCATATTTAGAAGTGTTTTAAATATTGTAAATCCATCCACAGTGTAAACAACAGTGTCGTCTCACGAGATCTAACAGTAACTATGGACCCAATAATTCCAGGTTTTTAGTATTTAGTGAGTTTGACTTTTTATGTGTTTTAGTTCAGCAGAAATCTTTACCTTTTCTTATATCGAGTGAATAGTTTGTTGTCTCTGTCCAGCTGTGAGTTGTTCCACAGCAGCTGATTTGACTGATTTATTGATCGACTGATTGATCGCTAAAAGCCTCTTGTTTTCCTATCATTTCGTACTGAACAAAATTAACTGGACGGCAACAAAGACTGACCTGATTTCCTACAGTCGGGGCGTGTTTGTGCCATTTTTGATTGCAATGTCACGCTGACAGTGACGAGTAAAAGCATGACCAGCAAGATTCATCCTCTGATGAGCGGTGATTAATTATTAAAAGAGAGATCAGGCCAAACAGACGCCTGCTGAGTCAGGGATCCCTTTATGAAAAGCGACTTCAGGGTTCGATTGCGTTCATTTATCACATAATTAAATATATTACATTCAACATAAACTCTTGTGTCTCTTCTGCAAAGTTTTTTATACTTTCTCTTTTCACTTCAGAACAACGTGACGTCTCTTCTGCCAGTAACATTGTCTCAAAGCTTCTTCACGATGTCCTTCCTGGACTATGACCGTCTGTGCTGGAGGACGAGTGGGGAGCGTTAACCTCTAATGAGTTCAGCCAAACATTTGAGGCGTTTAAATGGAATCTGTGCAGCTCACAGACACACTGTGAGCTGTGAGGTCACAGCAGGATCCCCCCCTTTCACAAGGCCCGGTCTGGAGTCCAGTCGATAGTGGATCAATTCAGAATAGGTCCCCCCGTTTCCAGCAGTGATGGTTTTTGTCTCTGGCTTATTTAGGGAGAAAGCGAACGACGTGGAAGTCAGTTTGCACAAAATGGAACATTAGCTTTCCTCACAAAGCCTCTCCACATTCAGTCGTCACAGAACACCACTTCCTTCTCTTTTCATAACTCATTATTCATTACTTGACGTGTTCAAAGAAATTGGCACTTTATGCCAGAAAAGCACTAAAAAAATCCTTATAAAGTCAAGATGACTATAAAGTGAACACTGCTTGACCTCTTTATGGAGTAGCATGTTTTGGAGGATAATGCAGGACAGTCGATAAGCACTTCACTTCTGTCTGTGCCTCTTCAGTTTCTCTCACTTATTGTCTACCAGTCTGTCCTCCAAATGAGGGTGTGGGGGGGTGGAGCCAATCCCAGCTGACATAGGGTGAAAGGCGGGGTCACAGACCGCCAGTCCATCAAAGGGCAAATACACAGAGATGAACGTGTCCAGAGTGTCCAGTTAACCTCAAGAAACCAACACATACACAGGGAGAGCGTGGATTCAAACCGGGATTCAAACCGGTGACCTTCTTGCTGTGAGGCAAAAGTGGTCGCCGTTCAGTTGCCACTTCGTTTATGCAATCTTTTTCTTGTTGCCTCATAAAAGGTTTTCCATGGCAAACATGGCGTACTTTCAAGAAACAAAACACCCCAAAACGACAGTTAACACGTAGATGATTTACGTCTACGAACTGTGTCATCATCGGTTTGCCAAAGTTCTGTGTTTTTGAGATTTCTTTTCAATTTTGGGAGCGATCTGTGCATTTTCTACTGCTTTATTGAGGGGGGGTTGCTGTGACAATGTCAGCTGACATAGGGCGATAGGCGGGGTACACCCAGGGGTTCACCCTGAAGTAAAAGCACATCAGCGTAAAAAAGAAAAAAGTCAGTTTCTTGCCTTCTCCCAGGTGGTGAATAACACTTAAAAGGGTTAATTGGAATAAAATACCCATAAGAATGTTTGTATGAGTGTATAATTGCTTTGAAATAAAAAAAATGATTTGTTTTTTGTGGCCTCAGAATAAGACTTGAAACAAGAAAAGCGTCTCATTATAACGGGGAAACGGCTCAGATATTGTGGCAGCTCTACTCTCGCCGGTGGATATTTCTCATGAATAATGTTTTTACAATCTCTTCTCCCAGCATGTGATAAACTCCATGCTGCTGTGTTTTCTTGCTGCTGCTTGGAGGAAACAATCAGTGTTTTGATGTACGAACACAGTGTAACACCAGGTGTACTGTAAGTGCAGCTCCTTGTTTATATAACGTTTCTTTGTCCTTCTCGTTTTAAACGGTTCAGCTTCTGCCTTCTGCCTCCTGCTATCGCGATTATGATAAATGTTTCAGGGACTGCGAGTGAGACAAGGTCAACGGTCAGCCATATGGACGGAGAGGAGAAGGATACCGAGGTTGAGAACCCTGGAGAACCTTCCATGTGACACCTCAACTAGCAGCACAGAGGCACAGAACCAGGCGGCCGCTGTTAGACAATGTGCTTCTTATCTGTCTGGCCCTTTGGTCTCTCTACAAATATTTGTGACCATGTGCAGGACGACAGTTCAAACATTAAAGCTATTGTGGACGTGACGTCACGCAGCCCCGTAAAACTGTCCATCACCGTAACATCAACACTGGTCCCTGATATAATAGAACTCAAGATAATGGAAAATTACGGGGAACCACCCGGAAGGTCTGTGCCAGTGTGGATTAGACATCTTCTATTTTCACATCAGACTTTTCATGTTTTTCCTTAAAATCAGTTTTCAATATTGAGACGATATATACATGTATTATACATGGGATGAATTTTAATCTGTGATGAGATGATGCTTTGACCTTCTGTGATGGAGAGGTGGAAAAACGAGAACTCTGAAGAAGTTCAAACTGTGATTACGGACTTAAAAAAATGTGATTGGCATCTTCACACCACACTTCTGAACTTAGTGTGCAGCCTGTCGGAAATGATTAATATTATTCGATGAAGAAGAAGAAGTTGAATCAAAACCTGGGCCAAGAAGATCAGAGAGGAAGGATGTGAAAGGATAAAGGAACGAGTGTAAGGATAAAAAACTCTGAACTGTGGAGGGGAAGAAGAAGGAGAACTTGAAAGAAGAACAAATTCCACAGACACTTATTTTGAAATTCTGTGAAATATCTATTTTGATTGTGATATCATGATGGAATATGATATGATGTTAAGCCCAAATTGCCAAAAAAGTTTGACCTTTCTTTTCACTTGACGTCACCTACTGGCCTGACTAGATGTTGGGTGGCCCTGAGGTCAATTGAGCCTGAGAACTCCTGATTTAGTAGTCAATTAAGGTATGATAAAGGTTAAAAGAGTGAGGAGGAGGACGAGGATGAACGAGAACTTCAAACTGTGATAAAGGACTTTGAACACTTCAGTGTACAGTTGTTTTGGTTTTTGTTTGTTTCAAATCCACGACAATCACACTCCGTGCTCTACTTCACACAACACGAGGCCGTATCATTAGAGGAACTCCTTCCAGCTCCATCTTGTAAAAATAACTACAGCCTGAGATCATATTAGAGCAACTACTTCTGTCTCACACTTGAAACACTCACATAAACGCGATTTTCTGGAAGATAATTTGTTTCACACATCGACGTGATGTGTCATGCTGCTCATCATCTACCCGAGTCCTCGTCTTTGTATCGTCTTTGTTCAGGAAGGTCCTGTTGAGATACAGGATCTTCCAGATACTTTTATTAAACTTTTCTGCTGTATAAATAATATAGTTGAAATGAAAAAGTAATATCAGCATCATCTTATAATCATCTTGCCATATGAAAAGCTCCTTTATTTATCGGAGGAGAGTCTATTTTTGTCTCATTGTCTGTGCGTTGAGATAAATCGGCGTGCCTCTGCTGCGGCCTCTGACATTTACTCACAATTATCTCTTAAAGATGTGGCATATGTTGCCTCTAATATGATCAGAGACCGTTGTTCCAGACTCAGACAAAGTGACAACGCGACGCCGCCGATGAGAACGGCAGCCGTCGCCGTGTCCTGCTCAATCATTATCTTCTGCTTGTTTGTGATATTTAAACTTTTCGGCATCAGCTACACTGCAACTTAAAAGTTTAACCAATTTAGTTTTATATTATTTTATGATTTACTTTTTTACCTATGTTCATACTTCCTACCAAATTCTTGTATATCTCATTCCATCCTTGAAAGTTCAAGTGAAAATCCAAGGCCCTTGGAAGTCTTTTGAAATCGCCCTAAATAGACACAGAGTCATTGAAAGTACTTGAACTTTCTCTGTCTCTCTCCGACCGTTGACGTTGAAATGCAAATACCAAGATCTGTCTCCCCAAAGACGAATTACAAAGACTGACTTTGACCAAGATCTCAAGGACAATCACTTGTCCAGATGCAGAGCGAGAGGAAAATCAATAAAAGTGGACGAAGAGGCTCTTACAAGTTGCCCTCCTATCTTTCGGTCTTTGAATTTGAGGGAATTGATACTGGAAAGTCCTTGAAAAGGGTGTTGGAACCCTATTTTCCCGTCTCTTCTCTTTCTCTAGGTGTCGGCACAACTGATCGCCATTTTTATGTCAGATGCCCTCATGTGATATTTTCTACCTCATCTGTGCTGCTTCTGGAAAGAATATCAAAGAATGTCATTAGTGGTTATAACGTTGCATTGTTTCTGGAATCTCGAGTCTCGGGTCATCAAAGACAGTCGAGAGTACACTTCCCATTCAAACCCACATCATTCCCGTGCTATTTTTAGAACAGACTGCATCCTGACGTCTTCTAATCAAGACGACGTATCATCTGCTGTCCTCCAACAGACCAACTGATGACCGATCACTTTGAGAATCCACTTCAGAGTGAAGCGACTGTTTGTCTTCAAAGCAGATGTTTCCTAATTAAAGCGAACAGACTGACCTGAGGCTTTCATGTTTGTCCGTAAAATCAATTTTCAATATCGACAAGACTGTTTTCTTGATTGCTTTGGACGACAGCATTAGACTACGCAGTGTACAGCCTGCCAGAAATGATCCCAAGAAGAAGAAAAAGCTCCTATGTCAGTTTGATACTTAACACAACCTGATTTTTACCAGAAACCCAATTTGTTCAACTTCCTGTTACCACTAATGTATTACAACAGTTGTAGAATCTAAAAATAACTTAAAAAATAAATAAATAAAAGTGTATTTTATTTGTAAGAATATTGTCAATTGTTAGCTATTTTTAAATAAGATTTAAATAAGGTTTGTATTTATTATTAGTTAATATTTGTAATTATTAAAAAAACAAAACAATGAATCGATTAATAAACTATGAATCAAATAATTGTTGCAGCTCTAGACAAAAATGTACCACTGGCTAGCCATTGTTAGCAATTCCAGTAAACAATAACAACCTCTATATGGTATTTTTACACACACAAACAGCGTTAACAACATGTCCATGGAGAAATATTAAACAGTACGACCTAAGTAACAGATTTACTGTGAAACAAGCACAACAAGAAGCAGTGTTTGTATGATGGCAGCCATCTTAGAATCCTAACTCGGGGTATAATGTGAGCTTTCTCTGTCTTTACGGGTTTAAAATTCAAATTCAGGCGCCGTTGCCAACCCTTGACATTGGAAACTATAATTCTGACTACAAATGGAACACAACATAACACCGCCATCTTTATATCACATCCCTTTAGCTCACCTGTTAGCTTGTTGTGGTGGTAGCGTTAGCTGCTGCTGCTGCTTCCCAGTGCTAGCATGAGTTTTGTTCACTTTTTACTCGTTTTAATCAAACACAGTCAATCACATTTCAAACACGTTACTCATGAGTCATGACTCACTTTGAGGTGAGTTTGAATGTTCTTTGCTCACATTTGAGTGATTTTTCTCTCACTTTTCATTTGTAAACACTCACCTGTTGGTTTCCTGTGTGTGTTTTCCCAGAATTTGGGCAAAAGACCTCAGACCTGTGGGAGACGCCCATATATGGACCGAGCACAGAAGGTGGAAGACGCCAAGTCACAGACAGAGGAAGGGGAGACTCGAAAGAAGATGTTCCATCATTTGTTTTAACAGCTGTTAAAGCTCATTATTGCTCTGTAGATGATCTTGTTTGATGAATTATGTCCGAGAAAATTGAATTTCATTCAGGTTAAATGTTATTATTGTCTCTGTCCTGGAGACAATGGCTCTATTAGCCCTCTTTGTCATTTTTAGTTGAGCTGAAGCTTTTGGAGTTTACTTTTTGGATTTTAAGCCCCTGTTTTTGTAGATAGTGTTCTGGTTGTTTATTCCTTTCACACCTTTTTGTCCTTTTGTCTTTTTTGTTGGCTCAGCCCTTAAGACTTGGATATTTACAGCATTATTCGATTTTCTTTTAGATATTTTTTCATCTTGGTGTCCAATGAATACTTCCTATAGAACAATTGTTCTATCCAACTATAAAGCTGCACTACTGGAAACTAAATTTCCAGGTGGGATTAATAAAGTTTCTGTCTAATCTAATCTAATCCAATCTAATCTAATCGGTTTAATGTATTAATACACTGTGTCTTCTATCGTGTCCCATTTGCCTCAATCCACGTCTTTTGGCTCAGTTACGTACTCTACATCTAGACTCTCCATTGGTCAAATATTTGGATTTCATGAGTATACATTACAGGGAACACATGGTGGCATTGACCTTTGACATGAATGAGACGCCTTAGTTAATTTGGACACAGGTGTGAGAGTGTCTCTGTTTGGACTGGTGACCTGTGTTTGACCCTCATGTGGAGGTTAAAGCCCATATTCCAATGGTTTTAATAGCAAAATACAGTTCGTTCAGACTGGTTTTTGTTTGTTTGCTTGTTTGGAAGGAGGCCCTCACAGGACACCATACAGTGTCGAGTCACCACAGCCACTGGGCTGCACCTGTCGCTCACCTGTCCACGCACTATAACACATTCATTTGCAACAGTTTGTCACAGAATTATCGACAGTCGTGGCTCGTGAACGCTTCAGCGTGCAGGTGCAGGTGTTGCCTTAGATCAGCGATTATTCTTGTGAGGAATCAAATGTGTGCATCATCTATCCACAAGCACACACACACACAGAGAGAGAGAGAGAGAGGAAGAGGGAGAGAGAGAGAGAGCGAGAGAGAGGGAGGGAGGGAGGGAGGGAGGCTGGATCTGCTCTACCACTGACTCTGACTGTCACTCTGGAGCTGGAGACTGAGGAAACAACACACGGTAGGTGAGCTCTTCTCCTCTTTCTCACACTTTCATCCAATATCAATCTATTCTGTACATACAGATAATCCTGAAGCAAAAATCTGAGTCATACTATTGTAATAATAATAATAATAATAATAAGAAGAAGAAGAAATAAGAAAAAACAGATTGGAAATTATGCAAAAACACACACATCATCATCATCATCAATTCTTCGACTGAGCAAAACTCTTCATCTTTAATTATTATAATTTAATCCCAGGTAACATTTTCACTCCCACCGTCTCGTCGTGTACAGAACAACGTAAATATAATCTGTTGTGTGTTTTCAAAGTGATGTGTGAACATTTATCGAGCTGAACATCCTGACATTGACCACATCTTTCAGGATTAGTGACAGAAAATCGTACATAATCAGGTCACTCTTGGATAAATGTACTGTATATTCTGGCTGTTTATATCTTCTGGTGTGTTGTTGGCTTATACACGTGTGGATTCATCACTGAGAAGAAGATACAAAGGTTAGGATTAAATAAGCCGAAGCATCTTCCAACTCCTGTCTTTGTTTTATCTTTACAAGTTTGAAATAAAGACTTAATTCATTCATGCATTCATGCATTCATATGGGTTTTATTCCCAGGTCAACAGGGCATGAATGTGAAATGATACAAGCGTGGAATCCTTGGTGCTAGATGTCAGGAACGAGGTGTTTTCCCTTCAAAGATTCGATCCCAGAATCCTCCGTGGGTTTAAGAGAACGAGGCCATTCTTGAAGGATGTGACAGTTTATTTATGGAAATCAATTCATCACCACGTGTAAAGTATGTGTAAGAGGCTTTTTTAGAGTTTTAGAAGGAAACATTTTTTTTTTTGGATCCCACTGTGAAGTCATTAAGAGCAGGAAGTTTGGCGGATTTAAATTTAGCCCTGGAAGAAAGAAATGGGTGGTGTAATTTGGTGAAATTGAGAATGAGTGACACTTTGCTCCTCTGTTGTGCCGTCGTTATGCTGCATTTAAATCATCTTCCAGTGCACTGACACTGACATGAACTGGCAAACTAATTATAATTTAATATTATCGGTCATTTAAAATTCTATACTCCAGCATACTGAGCTTTTTGTTCCGTCTGTATAATTCCAAGGCTGCATCTCTGGCACAGTGAGAGTAAATATCTCAGATGTGACACACTGATGTTTGTTCAGTTCAATGTTGTCTGCTGTTCCTGTTTCACTGTATGTATTTATTTTCCTCTGGCAGGAGGCAGCGCAGTCACGGCGCATAGAAGAGAAATTCATTTACAGTCCATATCAGGGCTGCAATGTCTCGTTGTCTTGTCCAAAAACCAAAGCTGATTCAATTTTTAATGATTTCTTTGTTATATGGAGCAGAGAAACCCGAAAATATTCACATTTAAGAAGCTGAAACAATCAGAAAACTTGCTTTAATTCCTTTAAAACACATTCATCGATGTGTTTAATGATCGTGTTTCAGCCCTAGTCCATATCTGACACCGTTTTCTGGGTCAGATATGGACAGATTATGTGACCCGCAGTCCTGCTGTCCCGCAGTTACACTTCAATCAGCGCTGCAGTGAATCATCAACTATTTTTGATGAGAGAGGAACCGGTTTCTGATTTTTGTTTTTTTTTGCTCCATGTGACAAAAGAAATCATTACAACTGAATCGCATTTTTGGTTTAGGGACGAAACAAAACATCGTCGTGTTGAAGAAGTTTCCGCGATTCCCTCCAAAGATGTGTCTTATAACAATGACGACTAAATTAATAAAAAAGTGCATTTAATTTTATAAGAATTACTACTAAAATGGAAAAAAAGCATGACAACGTATATTAATTTGTAGTCAAACCAATGTGTAGTGGGCACAGTACAATCCCTTAGTTGGGTTTAAAATGTTAGAAGTGATGTGAATTTAAAAGTAACACTTCCTGTGCTGCAGTGTGTGTGTGTGTGATGATACAGTCCACCACTGTGATATTCAGTGTATAGAACCACAGCTGAAAGACACCCACAGCTCACCATGACTACTTTAGTAATTCAGTTTTCTTCCTACAGTTAGTGAAGAGAAATGTTTCGCTGAGGGCAAAAAAAAGCAAAAAAAAAGCCATTATCATTTTTTACATTTATTTATTTATTAAGATGTGAATGTGTGAATGTGCCTGAACGAACAGCCCAGATTTTCCTGCAGTTCCCCAGAATTATAATGAAGTGCAATGTTCCCCCTCGTACTTAATTATGATGAAATGGGGGATTCAGGTCCATAATGTGTGTGTCTGTTGTGTAGAAAGCGTGTCGTGCACAATGAAAACACAGCCCTGTGTAAAAAGTCTCAGGGATGTGAAAGTGTGTCTCGAATAAACCTGGTGTAATAGTAACATTATTTTGTGCAACTCCAGGTTTAATGGGGTTAAAAACCAGTGTTGTGTCATTGTTCCAGTGTAAGAGTGGGTCACACTGAATACTTTAACTTTAATACACTTTAACCTGCAGAAGCAGAGTCGGTTTTCTTTTTTCTCAGTTATTTGAAAACTGCACGTTTCCTGTATTTCTGTAGGTAGACAGGTAGGCTGCTGCTAGGTGCACAAAATATTAAAGAGCCCAAACATCAGGGGCCGAAACGGCTCTATAGCGCCCCCTAAGGTGAAACGTGGATGGAGTAATACAAATTTAACTTGCACCGAATTTGACAAAACTCACCCACGACTCTTCCTATGACCTATAAACTCTTGTGTTGCTAGTAAATGACATTTACTGTACTTAGGTGTCAAAAGTCATTTTCTGATATGAAATGTAACTTAAGTTTTAAAAGTATTAAAAGAGTGAGGAGATAGGATGGAGCCATGGTGGAAGGTTGTGGGTTAAATTCCTGTTAGTCTACATTTGTCTTTGAGCAAGACACTTAACCCCTTGTTGCAGCGTGTGAATGGGTGAAAACTGTCGTGTAAAGCAGCTCATCAACCCTAGAAAAGCTCTATATGAATACAGGGATTTTATTTGGTAATAATGAGTAACTAAGTTAGTTAGAGGAAATGTAGTGGAGTGGACCTCATGAATAAATGTTAATTTTACACATTGTACCTTTAACTTAAAAAAAAAAAGAAGCTGAATCCAATTATTCTTGACTCAAAAAAGAAAACCCCACAGTATGTCCACTATTTTTAGCACAGCTGCGTGTCCTCGTCTTGACAGAGACTTCCATTATCGTGGGGACATTGTTGAATCCGTGCAGACTGAAAAGTGTGTTGTCATCACCGTCACAGGTCGACAGCATCAGCCTGGGATGGAGGGCGCGGGCAGCGGCTGGGCGGCCGAACTCACCTCCCCCTGCGCGACGCTGCAGGACACGAGTGGGAACGACACGGCGCGGGTGTTCGAGGTGGCGCTGCGGAACGGCTCCTCCGGGCGCAGCCCTCAGTTTGTGGGCGTGGAGCTGCTGCAGTCCTTCAAGCTGCTCATCATCCCGTGCTACACGCTGGTGGCCCTGGTGGGCGTGTTCGGGAACTACCTGCTCCTCTACGTCATCTGCTGCACGCGCAAGATGCACAACGTCACCAACTTCTTCATCGGGAACCTGGCCTTCTCCGACATGCTGATGTGCGCCACGTGTGTCCCCTTCACGCTGGCCTACGCCTTCAACCCACACGGCTGGGTGTTTGGGCGTTTCATGTGCTACCTGGTTTACCTCATCCAGCCCGTGACGGTGTACGTGTCCGTCTTCACTCTCACCGCCATCGGTGTTGACAGGTAAGACATCAGTATAGGTAGGTGGACTGTTATTAGGGCCTTCTTCTTTCTTTGAGGGCCTTCGCATGCCCCAAAACGCACAGATATTTGCGACCACATCAGACCTGGTTTAAAACTATGTCTGAAAGTGGTTCGGTGAATGGGCGTCGAAAATTGGAAGTAGGAGGGGCTAAAAGCGGACCCCAAAAACTACGTCTGAAAGTGGTTCGGTGAATGGATGTCGAAAATTGGAAATGGGAGGGGCTAAAAGCAGACCCCAAAAACTACGTCTGAAAGTGGTTCGGTGAATGGGCGTTGAAAATTGGAAGTGGGAGGGGCTAAAAGCAGACACCAAAAACTACGTCTGAAAGTGGTTCGGTGAATGGGTGTCGAAAATTGGAAGTAGGAGGGGCTAAAAGCGGACCCCAAAAACTACATCTGAAAGTGGTTTCGGTGAATGGGCGTCGAAAATTGGAAGTGGGAGGGGCTAAAAGCGGACCCCAAAAACTACGTCTGAAAGTGGTTCGGTGAATGGGCGTTGAAAATTGGAAGTAGGAGGGCCTAAAAGCGGACCCCAAAAACTACGTCTGAAAGTGGTTCGGTGAATGGGCGTTGAAAATTGGAAGTGGGAGGGGCTAAAAGCGGACCCCAAAAACTACGTCTGAAAGTGGTTCGGTGAATGAGCGTCGAAAATTGGAAGTGGGAGGGGCTAAAAGCAGACCCCCAAAAATTTGGTCACCTGGGGCCAGGTTTAACATACATGAGTGAAACTTGGTATACAGTGGTTCCTCGTTTATCGCGGGGGTTACATTCTAAAAATAACCCACAACAGGCGAAATCCGTGAATGTTATTTATTTTATTTTATAATTATTTGTTTATGTTTTAAGGCTGTAAAACCCCTCACCACACACTTTATCCACTTTTCTCAGACAATACCATTTTCTCACTAGTTTGAACACTCTCAAAGTTCAAACCTTCGTAGATTTTAAAACATAAAAGTATTATAGAATGAAACCAAAAATCAAAACTTGTTTGAGAAATAAAGATATAAACGTTTTCCTAGCTATTAGAAATAACAAATTTCATTTTAATGATCAACCTATGAGGACACATAAGAAATTATTAATAGTGAGGCGTATTTCACAGTTCCCCTGAAATAACCCTAACCCTCTTTTCATGCGATAATCTTCAATAATTATTACATCTGTGGCTCTCTGGTCTCTTTTGAGGAGGTTAACGTGCATAAAAAACCCCAAAGGTAAAACGTGGATGGACTAAGCCAAAATGAAGTTGCACGGCGTGGTGTCCGTCTCCTTGTTCACTCTCACTGACACTGGTGTTAACAGCGCAGACGTCAGTGCAGTGAGAAGACTGTGGACGGACAATACAAATAGACGCTGGGATGTAGACGTTGTATTCATCCCAGGTGTCTTATGTAACCTCTAATGTAATGCATCCTTGAGATTTTCAGCCTCGGGCATTCATTTACTCTCACTTCTGAAGTATGTCATTAGCGCCGCATACATGTTAGTCCACAAATGCATACAATACAGAACATAAGGTGCACAATGTCTCTCTTGAAGAAAATTGCTCTGAAAAGCAGAGGCACCGAGTGCATGTAAATGCTCCTTATGCCGCGGATGTACTGAGTGTATAAAAAAACATGAACGTATGCTCTTCATTTTCCTTAAAAAAGGTGCAGTGTGTGAAATGTTTTGGTAAAATTTATTTTAATTCAGCAGAAATCAAAGATAAAATAAGTTTATAAATTGCCGTTTTTCATTAGCACAAAAAATGTGCCTTTTATATTTATAGCTTAATGGAGGCCATGTTCTTGCAGGAGCCCACAATGGACAAACTAAACACTTAACTGAAGCACAACATGATTTGCACGACAATTGTGCCACAAGATAATTTTGTATATTTAGTGACGCGATGTTGTCGTATTTTAAAAATAAGTAACATAGCATTTCTTTTCACCATCAACCAAAGCATTACTGCACTCTCTCTCTCTCTCCGTTGCGGAAACGTCTGCAGAGGAGAAACCGTCGTCTTGTACGGTTTCACAACACCATACGGGGCTGGACACAACGTGGCGAGTTTCAACGTTAACTACGGCACCTCGGCGTGCTAAAGTATCGCTGGAAGCGGCTCTCGTCCGTACGGAGCTCCCAAATTTAATGGTGAAACTCGGCAAGTTGTGTCGTGAAACCACACAAGACGACGGTTTCTTCTCTGCAGACATTTACACAACAGATAAAGTGTCGTACACACACAAAAATAATACACTTTCCCCCGAGCGGAGTCTGCCTGCTGGCAAGTAGGAGAATCTCAACGCTGATTGGTCGTCACGTTGTTGCTTCAACGTGTTTTTTTCAAAAAAAAATTCAAATCGAGCAACAGACGCTATTTGTGCGCTAGTCACAATTTTGTCTAGTCTGGTCAAAAGGGGGCGGGTCAAGAGGAAAAAAGTGGGGGGAAAACAATCTAAACTACAGTTAAAATAGCAGGCGGGCAATATGAGCTTAAAAGAAAAAATCATAACACAAGATAACATTCAAGATTTTCAACATATTTTTCACAGAATTTCAAAATAAAAGCACTGGTTTTGTTGTTTTTTCAGGCTGGAGAAACATGGCAGGCTATTTGTCTTGCTGTTGTGCAAACAAACACACACACACACACACACACAAAAACCATATTTCTTTCTTGGCGGTTGACTCTTCATAATAAATCCTCCTCAGCTCTAAACAGATATTGTTCTCTGATCCCATTCATGGATTTCTTCAAATGTAAATCCATTTCATGGGAGATAAGAAAAAAGAAGAAATGTGTAGGAGGAAGAATGGACGACGAAGATTTAATAAATCTTCTGGTCTTTGTTCTCTTCAAATCAGTCTCCTGGCAGGGAGCACAAATCCTGATTTATCCGTGGCAGAGCTGTTTTGCATTTGATGTGTGAAGCTGAAAACATGATTTTTTTTGTAGTTCATGTAAACCGAGATCTGTGCTACACGACGCTGGCGCTCAGATTATCATAGGCATTGTAACACAGTGTGTGTGTGTGTGTGGCTGAGGTGACAGAACAGACAAAAAACATTACATTACATATATAAATATAAGCTTGTGTGGCATTTTAATTACAGTTGTCTATGTTTTATCATTTTTGATATCAATAGATTTATTTTGCATTATAAATGTGTTTTTTTTTGTGACGTGTTCATCATTCCATGTCAAAAACAAACACTTTTACTTTGAAATTCTGTGAAATATCCTGAGGTCATAGTGCCAACCTGCTACTTAACAGTTGCTTTTTTTTCACCTGTTTTTGTTTTTTGGAGATTCTGTCTGCATTGACACTTTGCTATTCTTTGAAAGATCAAATTTTTTTTTTTTGGTGCGTCTAACCCAGGGGTGTCAAATATACGGCCCGGGGGCCAGAACCGGCCCGCCAGAGGGTTCAATCCGGCCCACAGGATGAATTTGTTAAAATTTCACACTACGATTACAATCTAAACGTAATGTCAAATACCATATTTTTCTCTTCCAGATACCTGTGACTAAATGTTTGTGCCTTTTTTATATCCAGTGTAATGTGCAAATAGTACATTTAGGCACAATATTGTTGAAAGTGCACTTATATTTCTCAAGAAATTTCATGTTTTGTAAAAAATATCCTTCATTAAATGTAAAACAAAGGAGAAAAAAAGCAAGGAGTTCTTGTTGTTCATAGGTTATTATGCTATTATTTTACTATTTTTACTGGTCCAGCCCACTTGAGATCAAATTGTGCTGTAATGTGGCCCCTGAACAAAAATTAGTTTGACACCCCTGGTCTAACCCCACGACTCTCCTCCTCCTCCTCTATACGTTACAGATACTACGCCACGGTTCACCCGCTGAAAAAGCGCCTCTCGGTCTTGGCGTGCGCGTACCTTCTGTCCGGGGTCTGGCTGCTGTCCTGCAGCCTCGTGGCTCCGGCGGTGGCTCACACCTACCACGTGGAGTTTAAGAACGAGGGCTTCACCATCTGCGAGGAGTTCTGGATGGGCCAGGAGCGGCAGAGGCTGGCGTACGCGTACAGCACGCTGCTCATCACCTACGTGCTGCCGCTGTCCGCGCTCTCCATCTCGTACCTGTGCATCTCCGTCAAACTGCGCAACTGCGTCGTGCCGGGCCACCACACGCAGAGCCAGGCCGAGGCGCAGCGCATGCGCAAGCGCAAGACCTTCCGCCTGGTGAGCCTGGTGGTGGCGGCGTTTGGCGTCTGCTGGCTGCCCATCAGCGTCTTCAACGTCCTGCGGGACATCGACATCGACCTGATCGACAAGCGCTACTTCCTGCTCATCCAGCTGCTCTGCCACCTGTGCGCGATGAGCTCGTCGTGCTGCAACCCTTTCCTCTACGCCTGGCTGCACGACCGCTTCCGGGCCGAGCTCCGCAAGATCTTCACGTGCCGCCGTCGCATCGGCATCTCGGCCAATAACTGTGCCACGGCCAGCGTGGTTTTGTAGAAGCTCCGGAGTTTCTTTGGAGAGACTCTTGTGAGGAAAACAAACACACTTTGGTAGACAGACGTCTTGGGTTAAGCCTGTGTTTCTCTGTATAGTTGTGTTTCCACCGTTCATCTGAGGACCTCACCTTGCTGCACACAGGACATTATTTTTTTATGCGCCCATGAAAGGTTTATCTTACTGCATATTCTACTCATTCATCAGTTTGATGGGATAAAAACCTTCATGATGCTGATAGTTTTGCTTGACAGAGCCCATTCTCTGAAGGACGTGGCAAACAAAGACCAAACAGAGGCAGAACAAAAGAATAAAAGAACCTGGATGAGTTCTTCAAGCCCACAGTGAACTCAAGACGCAATCACCGTGCAAATGAAAGGTCCTGCTGCTGCTGCGGAGACAGAAAACGCCGGTAAAAACTATTTTACAACTCTGCTCCACACGCCCTGTGATTGTTTTATTGTCGTTTCTTGTTTAATAAAAAGAACATCCAGGCATCTAGAGATTATTAACAAACACAATTGGCCGTCACATACCTGGAAGGAAGTGTGTCGCAGGAGACAGTGACAGGAAAACTGAACCCTAATGACTTCACACATGTTTAAAACTCGACGGTTCCTTCATTCATCGTTCTAAAACTGTGTCCGTCATTCTCTCATGAGTTCCACTGTGATTACAAACGACTGCCAGCTGTGACAATTATCTCACCTGTTACTGCTTTCATGAGCCACTGCCACGCCTCCACCTCTAATGCAGCTGACCACGCCCCATTTTCTTTTTTACCTCAGGGGCCAATCGTTGATGTCGGTGAAGGAACTCTTTTCTTTGGATATAAATATATATAATACATATGAAAAAGTGTCAAATGAAATAAGGAGGAACAATGATTCCTGCTAACAGAAATACAGTCAGGTATAATAATTAGGAATATAATCGGTGATTTGAGTTTAACCTAATGGTCATTTGTTTAGGGCCTTGTACTTCAGTGTGTGTATGTTACTACACTGTGTTTGTGTCACACAAACACAGTGTAGTAACATACACATTTAAAACAAACTGTACAATATGTACAACAACTGAATTAAGACAGAAGTTAAGATAACAGTTTAAGTGTTTTTACCACTGACCAAAGTAGCAGCCATCTTGAAATCCTTGTAAAGGTTGCTCCGACTTTCTAAATTGGAGAAAAAAAAAAATCAGAATTCTTTAATTAAATTCAGATTAAATTCAGAATTTATTTTGAGACTTTAATCTTGAATTTGTACTTTAATCCCAGAATTATGACTTTTTTCTCGGAAAGAATTCCGACTTTAATCTCAAAATAAATTTTGTCATTAATCTCAGAATAAATTCTTATTTTTTTTTGTCAGAATAAATTCAGAATTTTTTTTGTAAGAATAAATTCAGATTTTTTTTGTAAGAATAAATTCCGATTTTTTTTCTCAGAATAAATTCTGATTTTTTTTTTCTCAGAATAAATTCTGACTTTAATCTCAGAATTCTGACTTTTTTCCTCTGACTTTTCACATTTATGTCAATAATCCCCCTGCGTGTTACACACTGGGCTTTTAAGGTGCTTCTTTTTTTTTTTTTACTTAAAAAAAGAAAAATATCTTGCAACAAAGTTTGGCATCTGGTGATCGCATCATGAATAAAATATAATTTTTCTTTTATGCAAGACTAAAAAAATGTTTTCCTTGAACTGAAGATCCGCAGGAAGATGTCTGAATCTCACAAAAAAAAGAAAGACCATCTGTCTCGACTCAGGCAAAAAAAAACATTTAATTTAAAATGTGTCATGAATACATACACTTTCATTTTCCTCCAAAAGGCCAAAGATAATTTCTTGGAACGGCAGCTCACTGACACACAGGAGACAAGTCAAAGACAAACTCGTGTTTTTTGGGAAAGTACACGTATGCTGTTCGTCGAGAATAAAGGATGCAGTTTTAATAAACACAAGGAAATGTAAATAAACTGTAGATAAACTGGAAACTCAACAGAATTATCTTACAAACACAAAAACACACAAGCTGTGAAGATGAATCTTTCATGCGTCCTTTGACGATGTACATGAAACACAGACAAGGCAAAAAACCCCCGGTGAGATAATTAGCGTCTTTATTGTTTCCCATTAAAACTGTGTCGTCCTTTCATGTGTTCTGACGGCAAAAATGGGATGGATTATGATGGATTATGATGGATTATGATGGATTATCGTCGTCGTCAGACAAACATCAGACGTAGTTCTGCATGCAGTCCCGAGTTCCCCGCTCCATGGGGAGCGAGTCACAGAGGAAGAAGCTTTTTGAAGGCACGGCGCTGTATGTTCTCCTGTACGTTCTTCTGTACGTTCTCCTGTACGTTCTTCTGTACGTTCTACTGTACGTTCTCTTGTACAATCTAAGTTGTATATTGCTATTGTATATTGTATAAGAAGGCAGAGACGCTTTCATTAGTGGAGTTCAAACTCTATTGACGAGGCTGTGACTGTTGCTCTGATGATTCCTTTTTGATCTTTCTTGCTTCTTTTATTTTATAAATACAATAAACATCACAGTGTTCAACATGTTTACATCGTTAGAAGGCTTTTTACTTGCAGATTTTGTTTTTCCACATAATGATGTGCACAAGCCAGGCATGGGACGATATGAGATTGTCAGAAATAGTCAGATTTTCTTTCTTAAAATGACAAAATAAAATGAAAAATTCTTACATTTTGGTAATAAATTGTTAGGTATGTTCACCCGTTTTTTCCCCACTTGGTCAAATGAAGAAAAAACTTAAAATGATGTGTGTTTGTTTAACGTTCTATTACAGAGTTTTTCAGATCTTTTACTCATAAAACTTGACGGAAACACAGTAAGAGCAGTGTAGGGCTTTGATTTATCTTTGAAGTGACTTTGATGTCGACTTTCTGTCAATTTTATTAACTTTTTTCAATCCCAACGTCCTCTGTTGTTGTGGGAATGAGACGTGTATCTCAGATCCCACTGTCTGATGATCGAATAACACATTTATCTCTGGAAATTAGTAAAAAACTGTATATTTAGTGGCCCTTTAAATGCCGTCATAACTAGGACTTAAAAACAGCATTTCTTAAGTCACTTGCATCAAATAAAAACGTGATTTTGTGAAGTAAAATTCACCATAATCGACTTCATGTATATCGTCCCATCCCCAGCACAAGAACCACATAAAGGTACAATACAATACAAATCCAGGATATTACTACAGTGGGTGTTTAAAGTATGAACAGTGCATCGTAGCTGTTTGCATGTTGTGTTGTTGTTATTTATTGCTGTTTTTTCCTTTATAAAAAAAAAAAAGAAAACCTCTTTGGAGCAAAAAGTAAAGGCACAATATTTATCTATATTTTTAAAGACTGGTTGTTTGTGATCTAGTTTACAAAAATACATGCTGGAAATAAGACGACGGAAAATAAAACATAGTGTCCTCTTAATATTTATTGAGCTGATGAGGCCAAAAGTTAGCGATTTAATTCATTAAGACAAACTTCTGACCTCATTGAGATGAGGCAAAGGAACGAGAGAATCTTCACGGTTAAGAAGATAAAAACAAATAAGACAACTTGTTTTTAATTAAAAATAGCTGAGGATTCATTTATTGATCGATTAATAACCTATTAAACGCTGCAGCCCTAGTGTGGTTATTATAAACATGCTTATATACAAATTACACAAAGTATACACCCCGTATAAGGGTTTAAAAAAAAAAAAGACAAATCAGAATAAAGAATCAAAACAGGTCATAATTAAGAAAAATAGAACTTTTTCTGCGTGTGTATTAAATAAACATACCTCAACCCATGTTCCATACATATATATATCTCAGTGTATATGTATATTATGTAACAATTAAATTCAAATTGCAGTACCTTAGTGTCAAAACAAATACATTCATCCGCTCACATAAATATTGTTTATTTTTGCTTGTTATTGTTATAATAACCAAATATTAATAGTTCAGAGATGTTTTCCAGCATTCTGAAACTAATTAAAAAATGGTTCTTCAAGTGCATATGCTTTTAAGACCTTTATAATAGATCGTAGATGAGTGTCTCTCAGTGACTTCCTTACACCGGTTTGATGGTGGCCAGGATGCTGGGTTTCTCCTCCATGACGCGCAGCAGCAGTTTGTCGATGTAGTCCTCCAGCTCCACGATCTTGCCGTCCTTCTTGGACAGGTCCGTCTGCTGCTTCACCACCAGCGTGATCAGCTCATCCTGCGTCAGCTGACTGAAGGGGCCGCTCCGACCCGAGTCTGCCAGAGTCTGAGGGATAAGAAAGAAAAAGAAAAAGAAAAAGGTCAGAGATGATTTATTTGAATTGCACGGATACATTTTACCAACTCAAACTGTTCACAACAGTTCATACGTGTTCACGTTTCCATGCCGTCGACCAAGGATGAAAGCACGGTTCCCGCACCTTGGTTGACATCAAATTCAAGGACTTTTCCAGGACTAATTCCCTCAAATTCAAGGACTGAATGTGCTGACACAGCTTAATAAGCTTAATATGGGATATCAGTGTAATATCAGTATTTAAGACAAATTTCAAACACGGATCAACTGATCTTTTTTTAACGCTTTCAGACGTTTTATGGACCAAACGATTACTCGATTAATCGTTAATCGAGTCATGTGGTGGGCTGCTTATTTCCTCTTAATGGAAGAAGAATTATGTCTTTGAAATGGCTGTAGGTGGTAAATGCATCAGTAAATGCATATATTCTTAATTTAAAAGATGTATAATGGCTGCATCAGACACGAAAAAGTGATATTGAGCCATCCGTACAGTACGTTATCAAAGTACCAGTGCACACCTACGACTTTTAACTGTTGGTTTTTAGATTGTTTTGCACAGAGATTTAATCTTTTTATCTTGTACTTCTGCTGAGTGACCAAACAAGTTTCTATCAACAATCACGTTTCTATCTTTGGGCTTGTTGAGGAAATCTAGAAAACTAAAAACATGTTCATTGTACCAGAAAGGATATTATCATTTCTGCTTTAAAATGTGAAACACAAAGAGTAGACGACAACAATCAAAACTAGAACAATTAAACTGCAGACTTGGGCACTGTTTCAAGTTGATTTGAATGTTAATCGTTCAGGTCAAACTCATTTAACTTGTTGGTGTGCTCAATGTCAGCCAATTAAGCCTCATAATTACCACAAACTGGAGCTTTAACTTTCCAACCACATCATCTAATGAGCAGATGTCAAACACTCCCAAGGTTAAAAATTAGAACACTTTTAAAAAAATATGTAAAAGGCTTCATTAGAAACAAGTATTTCTGATACATGTGCATGGAAATGTTGAAAAGTAAGGGGTTTAAGCTGCAGTTGACTTGCTGTGATGAGACATTTTAAATATCTCAGTGTGTGATTCACGTCGCTGCAGCTGTACCTTAATCTTTCCGGGTGTGTTGTCCCACACTTTCATGTCTTTCACAGATTGGTTGCTGTTGGTGTGCGGACTCTCAAGTGACGTCAGAGGCTTCACGGGATGAGGCCTGTAAAGCAAGAAAAAGAATTCCACATTCTCAATTAAAGTTTCATTTATCTCGCAAATAACACCACCGCAATCACACAATATTGAGTACAATTAGGCTGGAAATGCGAAATGGAAGCTGAGAAATCACAAGCTTTCAAATCAGTCACACCCCAAAGTAAATCCCAACACCTCATCCGTCTCCCAATACAGCAGCAGCAGCAAATTCAGACATAGAGGATCCACAAGTGCAATCTTTGTGAGAAGCCTCTTCAATCTCACCTGCGTGCAGACAGGACTAGACCACCTCCAGTGCCGTTCTGAGCACTGACAGTCTGAACGTCAGACGGTGGGACCCTTGCTTGCAATGGTGTCTTTCCAGCAGACAGACTTTCTGCCGGTTCCTCCATAATCATCTGGAGGGACTCAGAGGAGCTTAAAGCAGTTTCAGCTCCAAACTGAGACTCTCCTCTGTAAAAGTTTTGGGTTATGACGTCAGCTTGAGGCTCTTTGGTGAAGTCTCTTGCAGCGAGGCCTTGATTAGCTCCACTCTTGGTTGTTTCTTCTCTGTGTGCTGGCTCCTGTGGAGTCTGGGGACCTTTACTATCCGAGTTAGCTTTTGATGCCAGGGCCTGTTTTTGTCTCTGCGAGTTGCTCCTTTGAAAAGCATAAAAACTAATTGGCTTTGAGTCTGCACCTGTCCTGTTCTCACTGCCCTGAGCAAAGGGATCCGCTGGCTTGTCCTGGCTAAAGATTTCATCAAGGTCACCTGCTGTCATTCCCCGACTTTCAGGCTTGTACTTTTTTTCCATGTTGCCAGTAAAAAGGTCTTCTTTGTTCTGCTGTGTCCGCGGGTCTTTGGAGCGACGCTCATTACTGAAGTACGGGTCAAAGGCAGATAAGTCCTCCTTTGCCTGCTCCACATTTTTGTCCGTGCGTCTCGTACTATCACCAGATGAGGTCCGACGGTGCATATATCTGTCCGGTGTCACGGTAGAATCTTCCTGCTGCTCTTTGTCCCTCTTCTGTCTGGGTTTGGCTGTGGGTGCGTCTTGGTTTGCGGAGACCGGCGCTTTCCTTTCATTTTCTGGTAGACTTGCATTTCTTTGGCTGGTCGATCTGGACACGTGTGTCGCAACAGGCAGCGAGTGCGTCGCCCTCCTCTCTCCGTCCCTGGACATCCCCGAGAGACTTTCTCTGCTTGAGGTGTCCGGGTACAAAGGGTCTTGGACCACAGACGGACTCGGTCTGAGGGCAGATTGATGAGCAGTGTTCTGGTTTTGCCACTGAGTTGAGACATCTGGTGGCTGTGTACGTAGAGATGAGAACGGCTTAGGTGGAGCATGGGCTGCTGCTTTTTTGGATGACACAGGTTTGGTCTCCTGGAGGTGTGTCTGATAATTGCTCGTAGCAGGACCATCCAGTGATACAGAAGACCTCGGACTTCGGTCGTGCTGTGCTGGGGCATCCACGCTCATCTCTGGACCCAGAAGTATCGGCGGGGTGTCCCTGTGTTTCTGATTTACCTCTGCGATGATATGATCCCATCGAGTTTCCCCTTGTACGCCGTGCCTCTTCTGTGGAAAGAGGGTTTCGTAATCGGGAAGAGGCACAGACTGTTTTGCTCCCGCATTAGCAGGGTTCTTGATCTCACTCATGGTGTTGTTGTGGCTCCCAGGAGGAGGATAGATGTTTGGCAGAAGGGCCGTTCTCCTCTTTTCCGACATGGCGCCTGGAGATTCCACAGATTCCACAGATGCCAAACTCTCTGTGCTCCCAAACGGAGAATTAGACCGGCTTTGACTCAAGCTCGGTGGAGCCAAGGACGAGTGGAGGTTGGAGAATGTAGCCGGGGAATCGGAGGAGACACTAGAGAGGGTGAAGTCAGAAGTGGCTTCTGGGGAAGGACACGGCGGACTGAGGGTTTGGATGTCAGGGGGTTCAGACACCAGAGACTGAGTCAATCTGCCAAGGAGTGAAAACACAGGCCTACACGTCAGTGGGACCATCACATGATCTAAAGTCACTTCCACCAATTTACAGCCCGTCACCATTTTAACTTGCATCTCACATCAACTCAAAAAACTGCCAATTTCCCTTTACCTCACAGCTTCACATAATATAGCAATTAATCAGGAGTATAAATCTGTCAACTGTGACAAGAAAAGTTATTGTATCGCAATATGCGCGAGTAAAGTCAGCCAAGACAAATAAATATAAATCATGAGTTCCACGTTTGCGTCCATACGGCTTACAGTACTTCAGGTATTCACTCTTAGTCTTAGTTTCTATTTTTAGCTGCTCACGTTGGAATTCTTCGACTGTGTAGTACGTATAGACTATCACGTGACTTTACTGCTATAGATGTTCAAGAGTCACCTCAACACTAACTGCATTAGTTACTGTACGACATCAACCACTGAATAAACTTCCTGGAGAACAAAGACCGCTCTAAAAGCTGTAGCATTAACAAACAAACGTCTCTTACCATGATGACTTCAAGAAAAATTTAAAAATAAAATAATAATCCACTCCAATCCAGGTGCACATGCAACTTTCAACAACAGGAATTCAAAGCTAAATCCAATCCCACAGACATTGACCAGAGGAAAGTCACAGTTAGGCTCCGTCACTCCTTATGAGCAGTCCACCACAACCTGCTAGACCACATCTTCCCCAACACAAGCCACACCCATGGTCTTACGAGTGCAGACACCAAACCGGTCAAACACGTCCGTCAACGACTGCGTGGAATTCACAGCTTTGGCAACTCAGTCACAGGTTTGGGGGCAATATGAATAGAAGGAAACGAGGTGGAGAAATGAGGACTTTCCCAGTTTCAGTGTCGACAGACACGGTGTGGGATGAAACTGTATAGAGTCTGAAAAGCATTTCAGATTTCTTTACTGACAGTATCTCGTCTCGTTGCTTTTTGCACAACTAGAGCGCTCTCTTTATTTGTGGAATAAAACACACGCCACATCAAAAAAAAACTGTGAAGGAAACAGCAGGAACATTTGAAGGTCGGATGATTAAATTCCTGTCATGCAAGTCTTAGACTAGTGTGACTACAGGCAAACAATAGCCACAACAGCTGAATGACATAAGAGCATAATTACATAACACTATCCTCTTTTGAACATAGGATGCAAATGAACAAGAAAAAAAAAGGCCTACCTGGGTTTGACTGCAGACACTTTAGCAGTGCGGTTGAGGAAGCCCATGGCAGAGGGGGGTTGTGGAGTACGGCCAGGTTTCTGATGATCAGCTGGGCTTTCATTCTTGCCGACGACTGGATCTGAGCCGAGAGGAATCTCGTCAAATGGGTTGGAGGAGTTATGCGAGGTGGGTTGCTCGAGATTTTTGGAGTCGAGGCCAAGAGGAATATCCTCAAAGGGGTTGGTAAAGAAAGGGGAGTTTGGTTCTTCATGAGATTTAGTGTCAACGATAGTGGCAGGTGGAGGTGATTCCTGCACCTCCTCTTTTTTCTCCTCCTTCTTTCTGAGCATGCCAAAGAGACTGGACAGCCTGTCACTCATGGAGGCCTCCTCCTGCTGTTTCCGCTCCTCCGCTTTGCGTTGCTCCTCCTCAAGCCTCTGACTCTCTGCCACTCTGCGCTCCTCTTCCTCCTTCCTCCTCGCTTCATCCTCGAGGAATCGTCTCTTCCTCTCCTGCTCCTCTTGGCGGTTGAGATCCTCTTCCTCCTGCAGTCTCTTCAACTCTACCTTGTGTTTCTCCTCTTCCTCCAACCTCCTTGCCTCTGCCTGCCTTCTCTGCTCCTCCTCTTGATGGCGGTGTTGCTCCATGACGGCTCTATTTGATGACTCCTGTCTGAGGGTGGGGTCAGGTACACTTATGCGGATTTCCTCCACAGAGCCCTGGCCCGAGCTGTTCAGACTGAGCATGGATCCGCTCTTGGGCTCGTTTTCCTCTGCGTACACATGGCTGCCGTTGATGCACAGGCTGTTCTGGTCGTTGTTGCTCTGTTTGGAGCGACCCAGTAAGGAGAAGGGACCCTGAGAGACCTTGCTGTCAGAGCTGCCCGTCCGCTTGTGTCCCAGGAATTTGAATTTTTTCTTTACTGTGGGAACAGAAAACAGAGAAGCGTGATGTCACTGTTGACATTCAAAACCATTACTTATGTAACCTGCACTGTGCAGCACAGGGAAGTCAAAGCTGTGTAAAGTGTAAATAAAGGCCCCGTTGAGACCTGGTATTAACAGCCCTCCCCGGTGATCCAAACACATATGGATAGCACTAAGTACGACTGTACACACCTGACATAAAAATGCATCCTGGAGGCGAAACCTGTGACCACAGGATCAGATATAACTTCCTACGTCCTGCATTCAAATACGCACGGATGGCGTGTGTGTGTGTTCACAAGAGCAGAATTTATAGTTAAATAGAGTCTAGTTAAGCGATAAAAGACAACTTTACTGCCTTAAAGGTAAGTTTTTGTCTGAGAAAAACTAGCGTGAGAAACTATTTACATTTGAGATATGACTTAGCGCATGTGGCTGAGTGATGAATGTGGTGAAAGTTCTATGCGTGTTGCTAAGTTTTAACAAGTAGAAAAGGTCACCATGTGTCGATCAGTGTTAATCTTGTGGCTGTGGAAACAAATAAATGAATGCATGAGCACTGATTAGAGTAGAAATAGTGTGAAATTGCAGAAGGTCAGAGGACGATGGACGAGGATGCATTCAGGACAGACTGGGAGCGTTACAACAGAAACCGTACATGTGCAGGATCACTGAGGATGGATGTGAGAGCTGATTATCTGATTCATATCATTCTTAATTTGTGATATTATAGTATTAATAAGATCTATCTTTTAATGAATGCCACAAATTGTCTCTTATGACAGAGGTCATAAGAGACAAGGCTGCAGTAGCTATCAGCTGACATCTCTGCCATCTATGTTGTAGAACAAGAAATACGTCAACATGCCACTTTTCAGATGCTTTGGTGTCGTGATTGTTCGCTCAGGGAAGATAATTTTGTTTGTTCCTGTCCTCTATTGACATCGCTAAACAGCGTAATAACTCTGTTTTCTTCTGAGGAAAACAATGTGACAAATGTAAACACTTTGGGATAAATATGTGAAAATTATATATACTGTATATATATATATATATATATATATATATATATATATATATACACACACATACATACACACACATATATATATATATATACACATCAACATTAAGTAAGTAGTGATACCAGATCGAGTTAGTACCACGTCTGAACGGGGGTCAAAGAATACAAATGGTTAATTCACCTTCAGGAGAGTCTACGTTGAGGCCCGATGAGCGGCTGCCGCTGAGAGACGAGTTCTTTTCAGGGAGAGTTCCCAGCGTGGACATGGACTGTGATGTGTTGCGCTGCAGGTTGGATTTGGGGACAAAGAGCTTTTTAAACTTGGATCTCTTTTTCGTTCCCGGAGACTGACTGAGTGACTGCGTGTCAGGCTCCCCCTCGCTGTCGGTGAGGACCTGGCTGACGGAAGGAACGATAGCCGACGCGGAGTCAGAGAAGCTGTCCTTTTTCTTCCCACGGACTTTGTCCTTGAGCTTGGAAATGCGAGAGCGGGGTTTGTCCTGCATGGAAAGGTCGAACATGCTAGCTGACATGTTATTTCTCATAAATTGTATGTCTAGGAGCACCTCCCCTCGCGCCTTGTCCTCTTTGCCAGACTTGTCCACCAGTTTGAACCAACTGCAATGAATAGAAAAAAAATCAAAAATCAATCAGAGTCAACAGGCAGAGTGCAAGGTGGAATCAATACAACTTACACAAGTGCAAAAATCCTTCAAAGTATGAAACAGGTGAACTCATCATGCAGTGACATTTCTTAACTCACTCATGAGCAGTTTGAAAGAGATTTAATTCCAGATAATTAGTTTTAATTCACTAGTAAGTCACTGTATTTCAGTCCAGTGACTGTGTCCGAACAGAGTCTGTGCTCCGGTCATGGAGGAAGTTTTAATTAACTGATTCTAATGATTCAGTTACACTGAAAACAACTGCTTTAGAAGTCACTAGTCACTCGTTTGTGTGTCGTGCAGTGATGACTCCGCCCATGTTGAGTAGGTACATTTCTGTAGTGTATAAGACAATTGTCTAGAGTTAGTGTGTTACATACAGTGTTCAGCACCTGGACATGACCTATGTTCTGATGTTAGTAGGGACAGAGAAATTTGTTGTTCAAAAAAAGAATAATTTGGAATATCTTGAATCCTTTCAACATGCTGTCAGACAGCCTTGGAAAAAATAACTCAAGCAGATTATCTGCTACACTGTAAGAGCTTCTGCACAGCTGGGCGTAGAATTGGAGTCGCTGTGGTTTACGGTGGCTTAACAGCACGCAGCCCCTGCAGGTGGCCATACAGAACAGTGGGAATTTACTGTATTTTTGCACAACTCCATCCGTCCCCACAACATGAAAGGAAACAGGTTGTGACAAAACATGCTACCGCAGCACGTCACCCACTCGCCGCTGCTCTGAAAGGAGTCCCACCCCTTGTTAAGACACCGGTGCAGTTGTGATCAATGCTGTCTGAACCCGTCTGTGTATGAAGTGAGATCAGCGGTGGATGTGGTGGTGGCTTGTCATCCTCCATTGCGGCCTTGTTCCAACCACAGTGTTTTATTGTTGTGGTTAATATGATGAATCTATGGTAAGCCTCCGAAAAAAAGAAGAAAACATAACAGAGTTTTTTTCTCTGCTGTTTCCCCATTCACATCGAAACAAGGTGTAAATCAAGTTCTGGTTCTCACATCTCCCTCTTTCTGCAAACAGCTTGCCTCACGCTGTCGATTCTTAGAAAATACTGACGATGTGGAACCTTATACACAAGAAGTAGATTGGTGATCGTGGTGACATCAGTGTTGTTCAATAACTGGCTACTGAAGTTATGCAAATATTTGTATTATTTGTTTGTCATTTAACGGTTACACTTTATCTGTGGATGCACGATATCATCGGCACGATTTTGGTATCAGCTGATATTGGACTAAAATTGTAGGACAACTAATTTATTTGTTATGCACAATCAAGAAAAAAAAATCCTGAAAATGTGCTTTAATCGCCAAAATTTAGCAAGGAAATTTCTTAAATCTCAATATTGAACAGAGTCTGGTGTATTTAGTGAAAGTGCTGGACTAATATTTTTAATTAACTTACTCGAATGATTCAGTAAACTGAAAAACAACTGCTTTACTTAGTAATGGAAACGATACCAAACCGAGTAGAGTCGAGTCATGCTGCAACTGTATATGGGAAAGTGCCATTATATACCGCTACTTTAAAAAAAATAAAAAAAAATAAATCTATCTCTTTAAATTAAGTTCAATGCAAGATAAATATAAAAACAGGTCAGTACCAATAAAAGCCCAACCTAAACTTCCTGGTTCCTTATGGCTGAGACTTCACATGCGATGATTATCGTGTCACATCTCCTTCAAACTGTGACTGATAGCATTAACCAGCGAACAGCTTGTCCCAGTTCCAGTTCCCGTTGTGAGCAGTGTGCCAAACCTAGATGAAGCCTGAAAATGATAGGTTTATTCCAACACTCCCTCTCCAAACGCGCGTCCTCACTGTTGTATAGGACTAGCACTTAATGTCTGCGAAGGGAAAGGTAGCGGTGTTCTCGAGAGCTCTGTCTAAAGCCATGCCAAAACAACCCATTAGTTCTATTACACACAGATGCTTTCAACTTGCATAATTAAACCTTTGGTATTATTAGATGTACTATTGCTGTAAGCAAAGGGTACCCATTATAGCAAGCATTCCCCCTTTGAAGTCTTTCGTTCCGACTGTTTCACTTAATTTAAAGTAAAGGTAAACTTCCTCTTTGATCATTTTTGAGCACTGTGAGGTTTCGGTCCAACTTCGCAGCATTTAAACTGGGGTATACTGATGATATCGATGCTGGATTTCAGTTTGAAATATTCTATGACATTAACCAGGCAATCCCAGGTAGTTCACATGGAGTTTACTGCTGCAACTTTTTATTTTCATGCCATTTAGCAGACGTCCAGACAGGCCCTTCTGGGAAGAACACTGGGGAAACAAGGGAGTGAACTAACATTCTTCAAACACTTTCAAACACGCAGGGAGGTGCTGCACAGAACCGTACATGATGTAATGAAATTCACCCTGAACGCAAGTCAAACAGTCCTCATCTCTCACTCTAGACCGGGCAGGCCAAGGCAAACAATCACTAACCACCTATAACCACAAGAACAGATCAAAACAATCAGGAAACTAGTGGTTATACTTGTCTTATAAAGAGCACATCAATGAGAGAAAGTGCAAAAAATCAGTTTCCCACAGTGACAATACATCTACTATCCGTCTACTATCAGTAACTCTCCTTTTATCGGTTTTATGAAGCTTGTAAACCAATATGAAAGCAACACAGATCAAACTCTAACTAGAGGCAGACTTATTAATGGGCAAAACTCAGACTTTCCGAGGTCGACTAGATAGGAACGGTGGACCGATAGAGGGTGAGAGTGCAGAGGGAGGGGGTAGGGTAAGTGCTGGGACAGAAGATGCTCTTGGAAGAGCTGGGTTTTCAAGAGCTTCTTGAAGATAGACAGGGATGTCCCTGTTCTGGTAGCGCTCGGTGGGTTCATTCCACCAGCGTGGAAAGACACATGAAAAGAGTCTGGATTGTCTTGTGCGGGGTGTTGGCACCGCCAGACTGCAATCCGGAGTAGTCGAGGGGTGACATAAGCCTTTAGGAGAGCATTTAAGTGGGTGGGAGCAGACCCATGAAGCACTACTCTAGCATCAGTGATTTGAATTTGATGCGAGCGGTTAAGGGTAGCCAGTGGAGCTCAATGAACAGAGGGGTGACATGTGCCCCTTTACTCCATGTTCTCTTCTGACTTCTAAACTGGAACAAGGTAAACTCGGGAATGTAGCATAATTGGTTAGCACGAATAAGCGGTCTGATTTGTTGCCATTTTTAATAAGCAACCAATTATGTAACGTTTAAATCTTTTTGTACTCTCTAGGGGACAAAAACCTCCCATTTATCCAGACTTTGGACTAGCACAAGGAGCGTGTCCCTGTGGCTGGGGTCAATTTAGAGTGCCCAATTCACAATTGGGATTGGGGACCTTGCTCAGGATAAGCCCTTGACCGTGAAATGCACGTTAAAACATTTCCATATCATTTGTTATGATTAAATAACAAACCCTGTCAAAAACATGACCTCCTTAGCAGAGGTAATTAAAGCAGAGAACACAATTAGGTTGACATTTAAAAGCATAATGTCTTTTTTACAGTTATTAATGAGTAGACAGGGTGTGCACGGTCTTTATCCTGTTTGATGCAGATTTCTGAAAAGTCCTGCTGAACAGGTTTCCTTTGTTAACTGTCAAAGTCACTTCTCTTACATGCGCAATGATTAACAGGAGAGGACGTGTTCATTTTGTTTATCCTGTCATCGAACGCCACAATAGAAAAAATTACAAGGTGCAACCACCGTAAAATGTCAAATGGTTCCAACTTCCTTCAAAATATCTTTTCTTTACAACACTAATTGCTACCATGTTCAGGGGCTGAAAATAACAGTTTGTGTCATTATTGATTAATCTGATGATTATTTCCTTGATTACTCAGTCGGTCCAAAAAATGTCGGAAAATGTTTCCCAAACCTCAAACTTATCCAGTCCACTGACTGAATTATACAGTTTTTATTTTATTATTCATTTGTTAAATGGAACAAAGAAACCAGAAATTATTCACATTTTTTTTAGTTATTTAAAAGACAAAACAAAAAAAAACTGACGTCAATTGCCCACAACGCAACTGAAGGCTACATAGGATCTCAAAAACTGAAGTGAGGGATATTAAGCTGCAGCATGCAATTTCAACAATGGATAGCACTAAACTTTAAACCCCGGACCTTTAAAGTCAGTGTATTTTAGTTGACATTTGCTTTGAAAACAGATTCTCATTCTGAGTGAACAAATATTAGGTAAGGAAGGAAGGAAAATATTCCAGTGCCAGCTCACCGCTCTTTGTTTTCACTGCTGTGCTCTTTATTTTCAATGGCAGCAATGTAACATTATGAATGGCAAAACTGTCATTACAAACAATGACCTACCAACCACCTGTGTTTTCAAAACATAACAGTGAGGCTGAGAAATTAACCCGTCTCTGAGGAACATCATGTGCTGCCTCAACACAACTGATGAAATATCACCACTTCAAAATATCCAAAAATTGAATCAGCATGGATCACTTTCCTTTGGTATTTAGACAGCTGTTTGTGGGGGAAACGATACAGTGAAATATCGCAACATTTTTCATGGCAATATTATATCGCTTTTGAGACGCCAAGTATACATTTTTTATAGATTTAATCTTTTTGTGGATTAGCATTTAAAATCAGTCCACTAGATGGTGCCAAATGCTTACTCACCGCAGCTGGATATCGCAATATATGATTTTGCAAATACTCAGTATTTTTTGCAATATCGTAGCATGACAGACATCGTGATGATATCAGGTCATGGGGTCTCTGGCGATTCCCACACCGAGTAATTTGGTTAATATCGCATTCGGAAGTCGCTGTCCATCTGGAACTCGTTCCCCGTCGACATCTGACAAAATAATTATAAGTATCTAACGTTTATAATCTGACAAACGTTAGATACTTACAATTATAAGTTCCAGACGTTGTTGCAAATCAGTTTGGGTACTAGTTTGTTTAACTATTCAACCGGGGCTTCAGCTTTGAAGACGTGAGAATGAGTATTTCTCCTTTACATGATTGTAAACTGAATACTGTTTTTTTTCTTGCAAAACAGGTGGGAGAAAACACAGGAAAAATGACCATTTAGCCCAGATATTAGACATTTCATGGAATTACTGAGTTGAGGCTGTCTTATACAACTGTTCAATTTCTATTTCTTTCCATTTCCTCCATTGTTGTCCGTTATGCTGGTGTGTTGTGTCGCTTTCCATGTCGTTGTTAGAACGTCACGCTGCGTATCTCGCCATCGGGCACAGCACACACCCAGCATACCGTACTGTACCATGACGGAAACGCGGCTTTAGTGTGTCACATTTCTAAAAAACATTATCATTAGGTCATTAAACCTCAAACGTGAAAAGTGTACAAACAGACAGGCGAACAGACAGACTTGCTTAGAGTAAAGTAACACTAATCCTTTAAGTTGACATTTTACTAATGTGTTTATCCAATTTGTCTGAGGATTTAGGAAATGTTAAAGACAGCCTCACATTTGAAGAAAGCAATAAAAACCTCGTCTCACATGAATGCACTCTTTTGTATTAGAGCCAACTGTAGAGTTCCCTTTCAGCAGGGAAAAAAAGACCAATGTCATCAGTGTCACACCCTGTATCACCACAACAGGGAAGCAGAAAAAGTAATCTAACACCAGTGCACTCGCAGGCAACAGCAACAACACCCAATACCCAGCCTGCATATTGCATATTTAAAGGAGACAGATGAAGCAGCCAAGCAGGGAAGCTTTGGGGGTTTTCATTCACCAAGTCTGAACTTTGCTGTTGTAAAAGTGTAAAGACACACTGTGCAAACACAAGATAACATTTACGATAAAACAGTGAGCTCACAACTGCCAGCTCGCTCCGCTTTTACCAAAGGACACTGAAGAATTCAAGGACACAATGACATAGACAGGAGCCATCTTTTTATTTTGATATTTTCTTACATAAGAGGGTGTGTACATATATATTTTAGTTAGACGTTTTATTTTTAGTGTCGTTACACCCATTTTGGGTCGAACAATGGTCATCCTGACTCATTTAATGCTCATGGGTGTGAGATGACATGCTGTGAACTCACAAATAACCCAGAGGAATGTGCAGCGATGTGAGAAAATGACTTCCAGAAAGGCCTTTAACATCAAGCTGTCAATGGCAAACTAGGCTTCACACTGGATTATGAAGTAAAAGCTTCAGCCAAACTTTTAGGTGTGGCTCAACGGAGAGAGAGCGAAAGAGAGAGAGAAAGAGGACTGACAGAAGGAAGCGCTGAGGTTTGCTTTCCCACTAACTGCACAGTTTCTGTTTTTCCTCCTAGACGCTGATAAGGGCAGTGACTCAATCACCATTTACACATTTAGTTTTCATGTGACCTATTTAAAGTACACAGTTCCTGCTGTACTTATGGGTGAAGTCATACAAGGAGAGTGCACATCAATAATGTGTATGCAAATGTGACAGAATTAACAGGAAGGCTATTTCTCATCTGTAGTCCCTGAACATAATATTATGCAACAGTGTCGCCATAAAACAAAGTATAAACCAGAAATTGCAAAAGATATACAGGATATAACACAACTTACAATTCAACAAGGTGTGGAAAAGGTCATGCATGCATGTGGATGCATTTGTCCCAGAAAATTTGACTTTACCGGTATTAACCCTAGATTATCTGGACACGATGTAACGCAAATTCAAAGAATGATATATAATCTACTGCTAGATTTCACAATGTCCACATATAAATTGTCCCTTCAATGTTTTTTGTCAGTGACATTAACCAAGATTTTATCTCTACATGAAAATCTTACACCAACTAACATGAACCCAGTTAAAAATCTGTTTTACTTGGTCACTTGTGAGTTGATAATACGCATCTTGAGTTTGTTTACGGTTTCCTTTATAAGGTAAAACTGAGTCCAAGTCTGCAATAAAAGAAAAAGCAACAAAAATGTTGCTTTAATACAGTTTATGGAAGGGCTAGTTTGGGACAAATGGCTTTGAGTGAGTTTTAAGTCTGTTTACATTCTAACACTCATGGGGATGTGGAGATAAATTCATAAAAAAAAGGAAATTTTGCTGGTCTTAGTCATTTCTGTCTCATACCTACAGTTTACAGAGGCTGTAACATTTACAATGTGGTCCACATGACAGTCAGCTGTCAGTTATATGGATGGACTTTAGTTTCCTTCGGCTCTCTAGTTACCCTGGTATCGGGTTTAAGATGAAGTTAGCGATCTTTGTGTTACCTTTCACTAACACAAATAAATCCAAATCCAGATTATAGACACCTGATACATTTATGTGCACTTCAATCCACTGCTGTTAAGCAAATGTTATGTGACAAAAAGGCACAACTTCATTATGTGAATAAAGAGCACCAGTGGTGTTGATAAGTTAGCATTGTTGTGAGTCAATACACAGGTGGTGATTTGTATGGGTTCCTGGGGAATAAAATTGGCCCCCAATAAAATGATAATTTCTTGAGAAATTGTAGCATTAAAAGGACTGAAAAATCTTGGCAATATGAGGTCAAATTTGATCACTTCTGGTACATTTTAATGACAACAATCCATTGTATGTGCTGACATTTCAGTTAGTATGTGTGCAATTTTAAAGATTAGAAAAAATGATATTCATTTCCAGTGTTCTCCACAGAGTGGGGGTCTTTTTTATTATAATAAAGATGTGTTAATAACATGAAATCATCTTCAACCTGCATTTTGGTGCAGTGTGGTCTACAGTAGTGAGTTTACACACAGTGGGGGAACCACAAAAATGCAATGGTGCTTCTCTGGTTAGATAATCCAACAGGGGACAGGGAGGTAGATAATGTTATCACTGTGCTGTGCCTGGGTTTACCAAGAGAAAAATGCAGAATCAATTTGTTGCCATTGTCTTGCATCTGGCAATCACAAGATCCTCAGTGACAGAATAAACCAAAACCTAAAAAGACTATGAAGTCCCTGAAGGTTAATTTTGTTTTGTGCACAAGATGTGGAGAAACATTACTACATTACAACACACTGACGTGTGTCATAATGTGTGTATGTACAGTATGTCCTCACCAGGAAGAGAGACACAGCCGATCAAAAGGAGGCAACATCATACAACAGCAGCTCTGAAGTGTTGTCCTTTTAGATTTTAATGTGCGAGGGATTCAGACCATATATCTGAATCAGTATCAATAACAATCATGATAAATGTCAGATTATAAAAGAGAGATTTTTGTTGCTGAGAAAACTGTGAATAAACCAGTTGACAGTGGTTTTAACAAAAAACAACAACCACTTGTTAAACACAGAATGACTACTAAACACGTGAGGTAAGACAGTCAACAGTACACGTATCTCAGTATCAGTAGGGGCCGATACTGGCCGAAATCACTGGATCAGATATCGTAAAGAGAAAAGAGTGAAATCCAATATGACCCGCACTCCCTTAAATGACATAAATGCTTCAATAAAGCACAGGTAACATGAAGAGCTCATGCCTGACACCAATGGACCAGAATGGCCCAGATATAACTAGGTGTTAAATGCAACAGCACAAATAAAATACTAGATTGGACAAAAATATTGGCATCTGTGGGCTTCCAAGACAATGTTTACATGTTACCATGACGACACCAGAAGTCAACATGTATGATTTTCCAGCTCTGTTAAAAGGGTTTCAAAAGCAAGTGCTACATAAATTTTATGTTGTAAATGTTTCAGTCCTGTAAGGAATAAGGTTATTTATTTGTATATTAATGACATTTTATGGAAGTTACAGTGCAAACCCAGAGGTAAGTTGTGCTAAAAAGATGAGTAAAATAATTGTGGAGTTTGAGTTGCTTTGTAAAGTGCTTTATACTTTATGTCTCAAGTAATTGGAGATGGTATCTTGACTTGACACTTTACAATTCATAAATAATGTGGACAGTAATTCAGCTCAGGGAAGCCACACATTTGTGCTTGTGAAATAAAAAGGATGAATTTATTTTATTATATTATTTTTGAAACTTTAAGTTCAAAAAAATGTGGTGTTTCCTAGTTTCCAAAGCGTTCAATGATTCTTCAATCAAAGTGAAATGTGATAATGATAGCCACAGTATCCAAAGGTTGTGATATTGGCATAAAAAACCCTAGTGATAATATAAATAATATGTATTTTTGTTTTATCATTATTGATGAAAGAAATATTGTAAGATATATTAGTTAAATACTGCCTATCTAAACATAAATACATAAAAGATAAACATACTGGTTAACAACCTTTTTATAAAGAAGACCCATTCTAAATGTTTTTGCTACTTTTATTTGCATTTTTACATCAGATATTGATAACTGTTTTTAATCATAGAGACAATCCATTGATGTTGACCAGTATTAGGCCGATACAAATACTTAAGTCAGTGTAAAAACCGGGTCACTTACTTTGTCTTCTTGCGGTCCTTGTCCTCATGGAGGTCCACCAGGTTCACCACAGCTTGACCCAGGAACTTGTCGAGTCCCACCTGGGCCCGGTGCATCACGATGATGTACAGCGTACACCGCTCAGCGTTGCCCGGGTGGAAGAGTGGCAGCTCGAAGGAAGCCTCCTCCTTCCATACGGGATCGACACTTTTCTCGGCCACGGTGGTGGAGAACTTGTCTTTGGCCACCTGGATGATGGCGTACGAGTCGCTGGTGCCATTCTTGCCCTTAGCGCGCAGGTTCCGACCCTGATGCACCGTTACATGTACACTTGTGGGGAACCACTGCTGGCTCTGGTCGACCAGAGACATGACTAAACTAAGTGAAGCTTCACCAGAAAGTCACTCCGTATAGTCTTACAATACCCGAGTGCTACTGAATTGTTTTCCCGAGCTGGTGTTTGTTCACCTACGGCGTCCTCTGAGCCGAGCTCTGGGTTTAGGTTACGGAGCTTGACTTCAGTTCAGGAAGCCCAGGTCGATGTCGTCATACTTCTCCCTACGTTTAGTAACGCCGCGTTTAAAGCCTGTAAACACAACTTGACAATGAATTGCCGCTAGCGCTAAGCCTGCGTGACTAAACCCAGGACACGCCACTGTTGAGGGGTGAGACTAAATCCTGTGGGAGCTTCAGCTCTGCTGGAAGTTTTACAGTTCACTTCCCTGGTGTTGTGAGTTTCCATCCCAGCCATGTTCCACACGCCGCTACCTGATTGGCTAATGTGCCTGTCGGTTACTACTACGTCATTGATAGGACGGTGGCGGAGGAGGCGGGCTCTGTGTCACGTCGGACCGTTAACCTGCCTCAACAACCACTGATCCGGAGCCAGTTTCCCTCGTCATTGTCAGGGAAACATAAAATGGCCGACAATGAAACACTGAACTGGGTACAGCGATGCTAAAGAAATGACTACGTCAAGTTATGTTGTGTCTAAAACTTTCTGGAAACGTGTGTCATAGTTTGATTTACGTAAACACCGTGTTGTACTTTTTTCCCTACAGTGTCCTTTCTTCTTTTTTTCTCTCTTTTTAACCGTTCCGCCATATTGGTCCGGGCAAGACCAAAACGTAAAACGGTAAGAGTCAGCTTCTAAGCTATGTGTATATACACCGCTATAGCTGTACATGTTGCTTTTTTCGTTCTACGGTATCTTGACATACGTGCCACTTTTATTGTATATTTGGTTGGAATATGGTTTATATGAATAAAAATAATAATAATAATTTGGACGCTACAGGTACCGCCCCCGCCACGTTGGTCCGGGCAACACTAGTAAACAAACAGACTCAGCTTCAGACGTGATTTATGTGGAGTGGATCTGTAAGCCTGTTGTCATTTATTGTGTTGGCAAATAGGCTGCAATCACTGTTACTAGTTTACTTAACTATGAGAGGACAAGAAGGTGAGTATCACATAATAACATGAAGATTCAAGTCATAAGGTTGATGTTTCAATTTGAACGTTTGTTTTGAATATTTATTAGAATAGATAATGTTGAGTATTAATTTTTGCCAAGTTTGCCAGTTTGAATCTTTCTACAAGGAGTAAATTTGTGAATTAGGTTAATTGCTAAAAAATGCATGAATGAATGCTCAGGCCATACAATGGTGACAAACTCAATACCTCCAAGCTAAAAATCCTCTTTAAAGGCCTCTTTTATTAACGCATTTAATTTGAACTAATTGTAATTAATTCTTACTTCTTTATTCACATATAAATGTGCTTTTTTTTCCTTAAAGACACTGTAAAACATAGTCACAAAAAGTATTTGTATTTACATTCAAATGTAATAGAGGGGTAAAAATTGTGATTGTTTTATTCAGACTTCCTTTTAAAGAACAATGGGGAAGCAGTGACAATGGGTTGCATACGACAAACGCTCTTTCCTGATAATGTAATTTCCTCAATTGCAAATCTATCACACTGACTAAAAAGGTTTGAATGCACTGAGTTTTCAGTGTTATTCTTTTTTATTTCAATGCGACAGTTTATTTTAGAAATCTTAACTTAAACATGAGTGAATTATTAACAGTCACATTTCTAATTAAAGACAGTGACTAATGAAAGAAAGTTTTTATTCTATGTGGAATTTAGATAAAGTGACTGGGTGTGACAGACAACTATCCCCGTCTTTATTTTGAAATTCATTCAAAAAGGGTAGGAGCTCTGTCAGTGTGGATGATAGTACGCAGAAAATAATAATGACAGTTTCTCATTATATATATATTCAAAAGTCTCTCATAGCTTTTTTTAATTCACTCAAAAATTCTGTACAGCCACACTCATACAATTTGTATGTCTGCGCGCGCACACACACACACACACACACACACACACGCACACATATACACACACGCACACAGACATGTTTGGAAAGAGAACATACAAGTGCATACATGAGAACACACACAGTTACTTGAAGCAAACATAAGGTTGAGCGTTTTCCCCCCCCACAGATTAAATGCATTTAGCTGAAGTTTGGAAATGGACGGGTTTTGCATTCCATTTCATGCTATAGTTGATATGCATAGCGAAAATAATCACAACTAAAACAATAAAGCTTTCATTAGACACCCAAAATCAACATTATATGCCAATTTCAGAGATACTGTTTACATTTTCTTGTGAAACGGATAACATAAATGAGTATGAAATGACAACAAAAAAAACAGCATTATTATATTTTTTTTACCCCATTTCACAGAAAATTCTTACAATGCTACAGAGGCAGGAGTACCAGTTTAGGTTCCTGGATGCCTTCATGATTTTGCATCTTAAATTACATAATTATTATAATCAAGAGATCATTAAAACATAACCCAATCATTAAAAAGTTCATCAAGGCCATGCATAGACGTTCACATATACTGTAAGTATAGGTTACACTGTGGTTTCACTTTTCCACAGACCGCTCCTCATTCCGACCGAGCTCTGCGACTGGTCTGTGCCGCTCATGTCCTGCTCCAGCTCCAGCACCGAGTTTTTCAAGGTGCCGTTTGGAGCAGCAGCCGCCCCGGGCACCGTGGTTGTGGTGCAGTTTAAAGGATAAGAGCAGCGTTTCGTGTCTCGCTCTGTGGCGGCTGCCAGTTTCAAATTGTCTCTGCTGGCACATCGTCTCTGAGCGCCGTGCATAGCCACTCTGCTGGCCATAGATGGCAGCAGTGGGAAAGGCTTGCGGCTGCCGCTGCTCCCCCCGTCGCTTCCCTCTGAGGGGCTGGTGGCCACTGACTCTCCCACCCGCTTCCCATTTGTCAGTGGGCTGGCTTGGTTCTCTGAAAGGCTGTGGTGAATGCTGCCATTCTCACTCGTGGCCTGTTTGTAAACCCCATGTGAAGAAGTGAGGTGCTCTAAACCTGCGGGTCCTAAAGCTCCGAGGCTGCCCCCACCTCCAGCAGTCCTGAGAGCTTTGAGACGATAGTGACCTCTGCCCTCGCTCCGGTGGTGATACTGACTGCTCCCTTGTTTAGTTCTGCTACTAACTTTCCTTCTCTGTGGATGCAGTGGAGCTACAGAGTTATTGATGGGCAGAATATTGTTTGTAGGCTTGCTGGTGTTGTCAGTACTGGTGCTGGTGTTGTGGCCTGCGGGCGGACGAGAAGCAGATTGAATGTTAGGATTATCTTGTGCCACCTGTAGCAGGTTGGTGAGCTTGCAGGGCCCAGGGCCCACACTGCTGATCCCACTCGGCGTGGACGACGACCTCGCCGACGAAGAGTTATGAGAGTCGCCGGGAGGATGACAGTTGATGAAAAGTTGGGATCCATGTTCAGACGTCTGCACCCCACTCACAGTAGTGCAGGTGTGAGTGTAAGTCGACATGGGATGTGAGCGGCGGTAACCCGGGCAACACGCCAGCCACGATGCCTGCACATCCATGCGTCTGAAGCAGTGGTGGACCACCAGAAATATCCCCAGTACTGTGGCAGTCATCCCATAGAGACAGCTGAACAACAGGCTGGTGTGTTCCGTCAGCCAGATCGCCATCGCCCCACAACACCACAGGATCACAAACAGAAAGTGAGTGGCCACCAGCACCAAGAACTGAGTCTTCAGAGAGTACTGGTCCTCTGGAGCCACAGCGGGGCTTATCGCTCCCACCGTGGAATCTGTGGGGAGCAGGCTGGTGCTTCCTGCCAGCACGGGCTGGCTCTCGGTCACAGGAGAAGACAGGGTGGTTCCTGTGCATTCTTTGGCCACGCTGCGCCTCAGGCGAAACACAGTGCACAGGAAATAGATCCAGGTCACCAACAACACAAGGCCAGCGGGGACAAAGAAAGAGCCTAGACTGGGACGCCACACCAACCAGCAGCTGCAAGAAGCACACAAGATGTCAGGAGGGTCAGAGCAAAACAAGAACATCTCTGTATATTACAGCTTCTCCTAAACACATTTCCAGAAACTCTAAACACAAACTGAAAAGAGTTAGGCTACGTTCAGAATACCAGCCTGAACAGACTCATATTAGATCTCTTCTCTTGATGAAAGAAGGATTGGATTTACTTAGGGGCTGTGTGGAAACAGAAATCAAATTTTCAAATTTGTGTCACTATAGCCTGGATGAACCCAGTTGAGTCTGCCAAAGATTTGATTTTGCTCTGCACAAACATCTGGCATGGGCGGCATTTAGCCTTGGCTGGTTTGTGATTGGTTCCCAGAGACGGGCTTAATGCAATGACGACAGAGAAGCGACGTCTAGTGGCTTTTATAATATAAACATCCAACATGGTGGCCACCGAAGAGCAGCTGTCTTTTTCTCCCATGGGTAAAAGTCTTTAGATGCCATTAGTAGATAGAAAACCTTATCCTGGCATTAGCCAGGCCATTGTCACTTCAGTGTGTGGTTCCAGATCAGATATACCTGATATGTGGCCATGTGATTTGTGTGAGAACAGTTTATATCATAAATCAAGCAGGTTTCAACCTGGGGCAACACCAAACAACAATAGAGGAGGAAAAAAGTCATCATCTAGAGCTAAATCTGACCCACAAATTTGCTGTGATCGCACCACTTTCTGAATTTTCCCCATGATTGATCAATAAAGGTCTATGAAGGTTCTCAGTCATCCAGGTCATAGTCCCCTTCAGAAGATAAGCCTGCCCCACACTAGAGAATTATAAAATCGGACTTGATTTTAAAAACGTGGGAGACTACAGACACACCAAACTTTGTAACTGATATTCAATGTTTTAATCCTGAGAAAGCACAGACTAGACGATCCAGTCAAGACACAGGACCATATACTTGGCGTTTAATCAAACGATTTCAGGGAGGAGATTCCATGGATTTGGGATCTCTCAGAAATGCACATGATTGGCGTCCAATGGCGTTAAAATCACATCTGTTAATCCCTCACACTACAGGATCATTTGACCCGATAATCTGTTCAAATTAGCCTAAAATCGGAAGACTCCCAAGATTGTCGGAAGAGCCAGATCGGGACTGAAATTTGGCCAAGTATCCTCTAATGTGGGGCAGGTTTTACCTGTAGGCTCAAGCAAGTCCAATGGCCTTCTGAAGATCTTATCTGACCTACACTGTCTCCTGCTTTAATACCAAGTGTTCTCATAAATCTGTGCTGTTTCAGAGCACAGGCACACAAATCTGATCTGTGATGAATCTGATTTGAACACTGCATTCTAATCTGAACGTAGCCTTTAACTACTTTGCCAAAAGACATAGAGCTCATGTTGTCTCTGTTCTGTCTTAGCAAAAGTGATTAAAATCGACAAAAAACAGCTATTACATTATACATTTTCCCAAGCATCATCTCTGAGTATCCATGTGTGTTCTGGTTTCACGAGGCTATGTTACATTTTACAAACAGGTGAGTCTGTGCTGTTTGAGGGTTTTTGGTCCGAAAATAACATCATCGACAGCAATGATAGTATAATGTAACAACACAAGTGTCAGCATGTGGCAAAACCCCAGTCATTTCACTCATGTAAGTACGAGAAAGACTACAACATACAAAGAAACAAAAATGTAATAAAAGAAATATTAAGTGAGATTATCTGGGTGTTGTGCGCAGTTGTGTGTGAACAACGTGTGTTAAGAGGTGCAGTTTGTGCTGTGGAGACTTTCACAACCGATTAAAATGATGGAATGGAGCACTACTGGTGTCCCTGTTGTCCTCTGGTGCTCTTGGAATGGATAAATAGGGAAAGTCCAGGAATTCGCTTGGTGGAACCAAAATTTGTTAATTTAAAAAGCCTTTATTTATTTTCTAGGACAAAAACATTCAAATTCACCAACGTAGATCAGCCTGCATGCCTTCTGGATCAGGGTCTCAGTAGAAAAATGAAGGCTTTTTAACATTTTGGACTCGCTGTTTATGATTTAAAGTAATATTTAAATGAAACTGGCAGAATTCTGAGCAGTCTGGAGTTACACATGGGCTTCGAGTTTTCCGAATTGCGTGCCTAGTTTTAATTTTTGTGTGTTTAAAACTGCGATAAACATGTCCAACAGAGTTAATACAGCGGTACAACACAGGGAAAACAGAGAGAAAGAGAATACAGAAGTACGTACTAAGGGCTGTTATCGCCGTAGTTGTTGACATTGACAGCTGCAGTGATCCCACAAATGATGAGAGGAACTCCACCAGCTATCAAATAGAACCTTTAATGACAAGAGAGAGAGAAAAGAAAAGTAATGAATCAAACACACGCTCGCAGCTGCTGCTCGAGAAATAGAGAGCCGTTCTTGTTTGTGCCGCAGGATGCTATTTGACCTTTGGCTGCTACAGTGTTTTTAAAGTGTGCACGCCTGACATTTTACTTTCAGTGTTTTATGTCTTTCTGGTCGTCTCTAATCTTGAGCAGGGCTGCTGTGTGATCGCTCGCTCTCGCTCTCGCTCTTCGTGGGCAGAGTTACACGAGGCAGTGATTTATTTCACCCTGATCCCATGTGGCTGAGTGGGCAACAAAGGCGGTGAGGTCCACTGAGGTCAGAGGCACAGAGCCTGGTCACAGCTTCACGATCACAGTGCTCAGGCTGAGGCTGAGGCTGAGGGCAGGGATAGATGGGAATATTTGGAAAGGCAGTGGCACCCCCTGAATCACCCTGCTTAGATTTACGGTGACCCCCTCTCTCTACTTCTCTCTGTGTTATGCTGCATTCATACATTCCTCTCCTCCTCTGAGATTCTGTGCCTTACAGCAAAACTCTCACATGTCCCTCCAAGGTTTCCTTAAAAACAGAGGGACTTTGGTTGTCGGGCACAATGGTCGCCTTTGATGCCGCACACTTTGGGTGGCCATGTTTTTAAAATTAAATTGATTCATATTTATTTATTTATTTCTGCAAAAGCAAAAACAATATTAAAAATTCACAGAAGCGAAATGACTTAATCTAAAGTTTATTTACGTACACCTTCCACTCTTACCTCACCAAATCAGAATCGTTAGTTTTGTTCATTCGTTCATTAGAATTTTGATGCCTGTGCATCAAAAGCACAGAGAGAATCGAGAGAACGGACCCACTACTAAATCTATTGTATACAAGTGTTTTTATACTAAACTGGGCCTAGTGACTAGTTTTTATTTTAAACATAAATGAGGGATGTGCCACTGCCATGCATAAACATACCAGTTATCTTGTATGCAACACTAAGCTATTAAAACAATGTTATACTATATATCATGTTTATATTTTAAACTAGGGCTGAAACTATTACTCGAATAATCGATTCTAAATCGATTACTAAATGAATCGTCAACTATTTTGATAATCGATTAATCGGTTTTGAAGCTTTTTTCTTGATTAAAACAAGATTTCTGATCGTTTCAGCTTCTAAAATGTGAATAATTTCTTCGTCTCTTGATAAAACCAGCCCTATTGTATTGAGAATTCTGTGTGATTGAATTCTATCCGTCCCCTAACCTGTAAATCTTGAGGATTTAATCCCAATGAGTTTAATTCTTGGCATAATAAAGTGTTAAATAACAAGTGGGTGAAGGTGCGCGTGCCGTGCTTCGCCCCCTGACCTGAGCATCGGTCGCTGGGTCGGCGGAACAGGAGACTCTCCCTCCAGCTGCCGTGGTAACCTCCACAGGGCCTCTTTGTAGATGACTCTGGCGCTAACTCCGATCCACAGCAGCGTCGACAGCGACGAGTAGTGCAAGGCGATGCCCACCTGAGACACACAGACGTCAGTCACATGATCAAAACTCACGCGTCAAACGCACGCGTCACTGCTCAAAATCAACACAAACGCCACACTTACTGCTTGGCAAACCACCGGGTAACTGGTCAAGCTAATGCCCCCCGCGTAGATCGCTGTTGTCATGGCGATATGGAAGCAGGTGTTCAGTAATGTGTGCCAGCTTTTTCTTGATATGTGGATAGAGCTGCGTGTGAGAGTGAAGACAGAGAGTTAAAAGGATGACGAGGAGAAGAACAGGCAGCAGTTAAGAGTTTGGTGAATCTACACCACGACTGTACCTGTGGTGGAGAATGTGTGTGATGATGATGGTGAAGAGGCAGAGGAGAAGCACTGCAGTGCAGGCGTACACCACCGGGTGGAGCACACTCGCTGAGATGGGCAGGGAGGTGGGGAAGTCAGGCACCTCCTAGGAAATAAGAAAAAACAAACACACACAAATGACATGAAGGTTAAAGGAACGTTTCATTCAGAGTGGAGTCAGTTTCCATCATGTTCACACTGTGCACTTTTTAAAATACTTTTCAAAACAGGATGACGGTAAAAAAAAAAAAAAAAAGTGAGTTTCTGCAGTGAATTCCAGAGAAAAATCTAGGCAACTTTTATGATAAAAACACTTAAATAAATGTCAATAGCCTAAATTCTCGTTACCAAAGTAGGTAACTTAAGAAGGATTCTACTTGGACAAGACAATACAAGATAAGATAAGATACAGTAAGATAAGATAAGATACAGTAAGATAAGATAAGATACAGTAAGATAAGATAAGATACAGTAAGTTAAGATAAGATACAGTAAGTTAAGATAAGACAAGATGAGATAAAAAAATTGTTGTCCCACAATGGGGAAATTGAAGGTGTCACAGCAGCAAACACAGTAAAGTTAATAAATAATAAAGACACATTTTCACATCTATGACTGTACATGAAGATATCGAGCATGTAAGTGATGGATTCATGAGGCCATGATACATATTTAAATGCATACATGTTTGTGGAGGTTTTTTATTTGTGACAAATTGCATTTTCACTGCTGCATGTATGTGCAGCACATGGAGGCAGCGCGTGGCCAAGTGGAAATGGAAGTTGGCTCGCGTCCTCCTGAGCTCGGTGGCTGCCCACCGCTCCTCAGTTCTGAGAAATTTCCGAGTAGAGGACGGGTAAAAATGTTTTTTCCTATGTGGATTATTAAAGAAAAAAATACTTTCTGATATAAAATGTACTTAAGTGTTAGGGTTAAAAGTGAGGAGTTAAGATTGAGCCATGGCGGCTCAGTGGTAGCGTGAGTTTTCTTTCAACTGGAAGGTGATGGGTTCAATTCCTGGCTCTGCTTGTCTATAATACATGTCTTTGAGCAAAGACACTTAACCCCACGTTGAAGCATATAAATGGGTGAATAGTGTTGTGTAAAGCAGCTCATTAATACAAAAAAAAGCTCTATATATGTAAATACAGACCATAATAGCAACTCTTCTTCTTCTTCTGATTTTATTTGGTAGTAACAAAGATGTAATAGAGTAAAAAGTTGCTAGAAATATAAATAAAGTAAAGTAGAGAAACATGAATTTTGTACTTAAGAACCCACGCTTGTCATCAGCTGAAGAGGAAACTGTAATAATGGGATGAATCGTGTAAGGATCGTGCTGTCGTACCTGCAGCACGGCGTAGTTGCTGAGCAGCGAGCAGCGCATGGTGGAGGTGCTGCTGTCACTGTGCACCAGCTGACAGCCGTCCTGGCTCCACACCCCCGGCTTCTCCGGGCCCCTCGGGCTCCACTGAGCCGCTACGGCGTCAGTGCCGGGGGACAAGTGGCGCAGTGACACCCAGATGGGCTCCGAGCGGTTCCACATGCTGCAGCCATCTGTCACAGACACACACACACACACACACACACACACACACACACACACGTGTGATCAATATTTAAACTGCACTGATGATTCTTCTGTGCTCAGCTAAAGTGAGTTTGACTGACTGTGAGTTTAGCTTAAGAACAGAACATGTCTAAAAAAAAATGATTAAGTTTTTAATGATTTCTTTGTTATATGGAGCAATGAAACAAAGAAAAATATTCACATTTAAGAAGCCCAGAAATCTTGTTTTAATCATGAAAAAAAGCTTCAAACCGATGAAAATAGTTAACGATTCATTTAGTGATCGATTACTAATCGAGTGATTGTTTCAGCTCTAAACACAATGTTGCGATGTATCCCATTTCAAAATAAAAGTATTGACGTTTCTTTACCTAATCCTACGAATACGACAGGAGAGTTGACCGTGCGTCTGCGCGCATGTTCCCCCGCGTTACTCGAGTTTCCAGACAGCGGGAAAAAGCTGCCCGTCCGAAAAGCGACAAACTGCAGTTTACAGTCTTCAGAAGCATCAGGAGGAAACAGAGTCGACGGCAGAGTCACCGACGCCAGCGCCACGGAATTCTGGAGGGAAAAATAAACATACACATACAAAACTTTATCATCTGCTCATGCAGAGTTAACAGTGATTTCATTCTGTGATTTACCTTCAGCAGGAAGTTGTTGAGCGAGGTGTTGTGGGAGCCGGTGCTGCAGCGGAAGCGGAGCTGCTGCTCATGGCCAGAGTTTGACGTCTCCGCAGCGGGACTTCCTGCCGAGACGTCGCGCCGCTGATACGCCGTGCACGTGATGCCGGTGAAGTGAGCCGGGCGGATGAGGTGAGCTTCCATCACTATGTTCCGAGAAACCTGAGTGCGACAAAAACCAAACATAAACATCCAGATGTTGTCTTTTTTTACACCACACACTGAAGCAAAAGACTCCAGAAGACAATTATTATTTTCTAATATGTGTTAAATATGTATAATTACACAAAATGTGTTATTTTTTTGCCTGACAGACGTGCGGACCTTTTGTTTCCAGTTGTATTTTTTCCCTTTCCGGTGTGAAATCCTTTATGTTTAGTGCTGTGACTTCCTTATACATTTATACAGTATATTTTATTATGTTTTCTTTTCATTTCCTGTAAAATTATATTTATAATTTCATTCGTTTAGGGTAGGGCTGCCCAAAGTGGGGGCTCGGGGGCCAAAGTTGGCCCGCCAAAGGGTTTAATTTGGCCCAATGAAATTCTAATTAAATGTCCTTTAAAGATAAGATAAGATAACTAATTCAAAATTCAGTTTCTGATCATTTAAAACTAAACTATCTGCACTTTTAAATCTGACATGTGAATTAATGAAGGAGAAAACCTTAGAAAAATAAAGCTTTGTGACAAATAGTGTAAAGTTTTTTGTTGTTTTTTAAACAAGCTAAAAACAAAATAAGGAGGTTAAGTGAGGAACCTGCGATCCCAGTACTTGTTTGTATCTTCATATAAAACATTTAAATAGGTGTTTATTTGTGTCCCTGAGTGCCCTGGTTTAAAGGCTCCACATGTGTGTAACTGCTGTTTTTTTACTTTGTTTTATGTTACTTTTTGTCATAAAATTAAACAGAGTTTATTATCCGGTCCTGTCTTCTTTCACTCAACAGACATTTGTGTGACATTGGATGACGTTCGTCTGTACCATGGAGAAATCCTGAGCGTGGCTGTGCAGCTGAGGCCAGGCCAGAGTCTCCAGAGAGGAGACGATGGAGCTGCAGGCTCTCTTCTCTCGCTGCGCCAGAGCCAGGATCTGGTCGTCCACCTGCATCAGGTTACTGCCCATTTCCACCAACACCTCCGACAACTGGAACACACGGAGACAGAGAAACATCATCACAAGCTTTACATACCTCATTTAAAAGGGATGTAACAGTCGTATCAGTCTCATAACATCACAGGAACTAAAAGTGTGTTGATACTGTCGAGAAATTGTGATTGGGAAGAATAGCATTGATATTCAAAGTGTATATATATATACATATATATATATACATATACATATGTTTCAGGGTTTACAGAGCAGTAAATCTCTCTCATTTAAAGTCGTCAGCTGATTCAAACATGGTGTCATTTTGCTAAATAGTCTCTCCTGAACTTATGGATGTATTGGTCCACATATCATACATGAAGAAACAAGCTTGAATAGAGAGCAGTGGTGTTTTTATTATTGCATATGGATATAATATCCTCAGTCTGCACTCAAAAATGTGAAATAAATCTGATTAAGTCATGCAGGCTCATAAGGTATTAACTCGTGCAATCACAGGGCAACATTATTGTAGTCCGTTTTCATGTTACAGCAGCACGAGTAGAGCTCTGTAGTCCATGTAAAAGACTGACTGTGGGTTAACCCCTGGAAGAACTCTCTCTATGAATGACATCGTCACATCAAATCTGCTTCTCACCTCTCGCAGATGTCGGACATATTCCATGAACTTCTCCATGATCTGCGCCACATACAGCACGTCCACCGAGTCCGTGAAGCCCGCGGCCTCCAGCGTGTACGTCCGCACCTGATGAGCCACCGTGACGGCGTTGGACGCGTTGATGGGTCTCTGTGGCGCCAGAGAGAAAACACACGCGGTGAGGACACGGTGAAGACCATCTCTGACCCCTGACGTGTCCGTATGTTTGTGTGTATGAATGTTGAATTCTGAGATTTTAAGTCAAGTGCAATAAAGTGAGGGCAACGTGCAAATTATGCCAAAGTTCATAAAGAAAAGAGGAAGAAAATCTGTGCGCAATAAAATAAACACTTTCTGAAGCATCATTCATTTTAACTTTGTGGTCCCTGAAGCAATTTCAGACTCATGATCCCTGTTTATCCGGGTTTTCCTCACTGCTTCACATACTTTTTATATTGTTAACAGTCTGTCTTCATGAACTGTAAAACAGCAGATGCACTTTTTCCCCTCGTCTCTTTTTATTGTTGCCATTTTTATTTGTATGGTTTCCAGTTTTCATACGTGGAAGTGTGTATATATATATATAAATATGTTTATATATATGTTTATATATATGTATATATATATACATATATATATGTTGAACTCCGTTTAAATGGAAAATAAACGTTTTGTTCTTACTTTATCTGAGTAAACATGAGGAGTTAATGATCTAAATGGCTAGTTTCAGCTCTTCTTCAGTAGAACATGGATTACTCTAACTCTAGCTCTAACTTATATTTCGGTATCGAACTAGGAATATCCCTGTTTTGTGATGCTGATATTAGTCCGATAAAGATGTTCAAAACAATGTGCTGTAGCTATTTCAAAAGACATAACTCTCCATCTCTGGAACATATTTCTTCTCCCATAAAGCAGAAAAAAAAAGCCCACAACATGACTCAGCTAAAAAGCGGTTACTGACATTTTACTCACATTTTTACAGTCTGTGCAAAGTAAAGACTCTTTAAAGATCTTTAAATCACCCCCAAATTAAAAAAACAACAACCCATGTTTACAGTATGTTCAATCCATGTTGTGTAATTATAAGAATCACTACATTTGAAATTATCCTAAAAGAAACTGATTTTATTGTGTAAAAGATGTGATTTTCAGTAAAGAAATTCCTCAATGTATTTCTCATGTATCATGTCATGTGTGAGGATATTTACACATTCATATTTGTTTGCTTCAACAACTAAATAAATAAGTGTTAAACTGACCAGGATGAAGGTGTGCAGGACGCGGGTGATGCCGTTGGTGTAGTGACAGTTCGAGTAGTCGCCCTCCTCCCACTTTCCAGTGCGGTCGCAGTACCGCGAGGCCTTTTTCTGCTCCACACCGCCCTCCACAGTCAGGGAGGGGTAACGCAGCTGCAGGCAGTACTGATGCGATGTTATTCCCGCCAGAGTTCGCGGCCACCTGGACATTTAAAGTCAAATAAATACAGTATAACAACAGTGAATTTTTACGTGTGTGTGTGTGTGTGTGAGATTATGGCGCTCACCTGAACTCGCCGCGGTTGTTGATCACTTTTTCCTCGGGACAGAAGGAGGCGCTGTTCTCCAGCACCACGATTTCCACAGTGAGGGACGCGTTGCCCCGCCCAGTGGAAACCACACACTCCCACTCTCCGCTGGACTCCACGTGCACGTTAAACAGAATGAGTTCACTGCAGAACGACACAGACAGCTCGTCAAACACAGGTCTGCGTTCACTAATCAAACTCTTTATTTTCTTCTTCATCACATAAGCACAGGGAAAAATTCATTCTGGGGAAACATAAACGGAACAAATGGAAGTGGAAACAAACGGAAAGGTTCCGTCTGCCAAAACATGCCAGCACAGAGGAAAAGGAAAACTCCAGACCTTGACAATAAATGCAAAATAATATTAACCTGAATCCTGAACAAATCTATTTCACGGCTGCTTGCACTCACTTTCTGGACTCAAATTAAAAAAATATACCGTGTCAATTTATATTAATGTTAGAATTACAAGTCAAAAGGTCGCGTTCTTTGAACGTGAAGAGCGTGACATTGATTTTTATTGTTTATGTATTTGAATTTCTGTGGCAAATATTAAATAAATGTGCCCCAAATTCATCAACTCTGTCTAATCTACATGTCCTGTCTTTGCCAGGGATTGTTGCTCTCAATGAGTGTTATAAGGTTTAATAAGGGTAAAATAAAACAGACTTCTATTACAGTAGTTTATCAAATAAACATTTTAAAAGTGAATCTTGACACAAGCCCTTTGTCTTTCCCTTACTTAATTAAACAGTACATTTATTTTTATATACCGTTATTGTAAATATCATTGTTATTATTTATTGCCTTCATCTAATCCATTCCATCTTTATTTGAAAAGCACTTTAGAACAACCACAGGGAACCAAGGTGCTGTATGGAAGAATAAATAAAAGACACAATAAATAACAGTTATATAATAATAGCTCACAAGAGGCGATAAGATGCATCTAAAACAAGTAAAATAAATTACAAAGACATATATATATATATATATACATATACATATACATGTATATATATATATACATATACATGTATATATATATATATACACGTATATATATATATATATATATATATATACACATGTATATATATATATATATATATACACACATGTATATATATATATATATACAGTATATATATATATATATATATGTATATATATATTTATGGGTACCTCTGTTGCGTTTTATTTACATAATTTATAATATAATTTACCGTGTTCCAATTCAAAAAATCACAGATACTACGCTATTCAGCGCTGAGTACACACAACGTGCTTCCATGTAAAGTCTCTGCGACAATGATGTGACGTCCCTGAAACTCAGTTTCTTACTCACCTGGTGATGAAGGTGCAGTCGTGCAGCACACTGTTCTCCAGGTTTACGCCCATGTCAGGGTCGGAGGTCACGAGCTGACCGTTGTGGCGCCAGTGCAGAGTGGTGATCTTGTCCACCAGCGAGGCGGTGCAGTGGAAGGGCAGCCGGTCGCCTTTGAAGACCACCTGACGCTGCGACGGCAGCAGCGACAGCGTGTGCAGCTCCAGTGGACCGTCTGAGCCGCACAGACACAGACATGTTACCGTCACGCTTCACTCTTACTGTTACAGTCATGTGCAAACATGTTGATTAGGGAGGTTCAGAATTATCAGCGTGATATTCTGAACAAGCTGATTTTTCCAGCAGTAAAATTCCCTTTTCATGAATGTTTCTTTGTGTTTTCAGTCGTCTCACTTTACCAGCTCTCTTGACATAAAACAAACCACTTCCTGTGTGCAGCTTGAGAACCAGAATTTTACCCACTACATTTTTAAATGACCCACGTGGCTACCTGCGTGTGCTGTTGAATGAATGTGCTTTTGTGAATTGTCATTCATGAGCGACACCAACTGTGTGGTTCATATGTTTCATGATTCCAGAGAGGCTCTCACCACAGCTCAGCTGGCTTTCCCTGAGTCCACGTAGAGGTTTCCCCCTCAGGCTCCTGGGATAAGCACACAACGTTTCATCCCCCAACTTGGCCGAGCTGGTGCGGAAGAAGCCAGGGACCCAACGCAAGCCGCAGTCACAGGACAGGTGGTCTGAGTTGAAGTTGCTGCAGAGGTGAAATACGACACAGTGTTATTGTTTTTGCTCATTTCTGCACATGTCACACAAATTGCTTATTTTTTTTAATATCCAATCATTAACCCTAAAAAGCAACCTAACACACCTAGAGCACCCAACATTTGTATTTTTTTATTGTTTTAAACCAACATCAGTCCTTTCCATAAATATCAAATATTAATGATTTTTTTTTTTTTTAAACATTGTCAAAAACTAGTGATTTGAATGGGTTTTTTATTGGGCACATTTTTGTCCATAGGGGTGTTAGTGTGAGTATTTTAGTTAACTGTTAACTGTAAAAATTAATTATTCATGGGAAAAAGGGAAGATATTCTAGAAATGAATAGCCAAAAGCACAACAATGTGTCTAGGTGTGTTTGAGAAAAACTGTGAGCTGTGAGAAAAACATCTTTACAGACGGCGTCTCCAACACTCACACGAGCTTTAGGGACGGCAGCTCCTGAAAAACCCCCGGGACCATGGTGGATATGATGTTGCCAGAGAGGTTACTGAGAGGACAGAAATGAGACAACAGCTAAGATAAGTCAACTATTATCTTTATGAATGAATTTTTATGAAGTGTCTCTTACAGTTTGGTGAGGTTGGTCAGTCCCTGGAACATGTCCGCGGTCAGACAGCCGATGCGGTTGTTGGACAGGTCACTGCGAGTGTGAGAGGACAAAGTAATGTGTTTGTTATTTTCACATTAAGAGGAAACTGAGGAAACTGTCTCAGCCACACGGTGATATATGCAGCAGCAAACCAGAGTCGCTCTTGTTTATATGACATGGCCTCGTATTAATTTGCACTTTCATATTCACTCACTGACTCATCTTCTACCACGTTCTCCTCCACATGAGAATTATCTTCTTGCTGCAAAGCTTTCAACTCCAATATTAAACCAAAATAACTTAAGCTCAACACTATTTAGATGCCATTAATATGTTAAAATGTTTATTTTCTTCCCCAAAGCAGCCGCTTAGTTCGCTTATACCAGCACAAACAACTGTGTCAGCCTCGTTCCACGCCTCACAGATAGTGACATGTGCAACAATGAGGGAATTTCTTTGATCCAGAACCCTGATAACATTCAACTACCCTTACATTTGTATGTATTTGATGCATTTAATTCAATCAATCTTCATCCAAAAGCCTATATGTATACACACAAACACAAACCTCAATCAGGTCTGATAGTTTTGCTTGACAGAGCCTGTTTTCAGAGGAAGGACACAGCGCAGAGATGCACCAGTACCAGTATCAGGTCTGATGCTGCTCTCATGTACTCATGTATTTGTATTCATAAAACTACTGCGCGACTGCTGCACCTGATACAACCTTACGCATGTGTTTCTATGCTTTTGTTCACCTAAAAATGTGGCGTTCCATTAAGTGTGAGGCTAATCTTCTACTCTGTATCAACTTTAAGTAATGGTACTTGTACCAGTCTTGTATAAAGTACCTTAAAGGGTATCTTAGCAGAAAATTACTTCAAGTTGTCGAAGTCACTTTTTAAAAAAAAAAAACTAATATTACTTAAATAAAAGTCTTAAAGAATATGACATTTACTGCACTAAAGTATAAAAAGTCATTTTCAAGTTTTAGAAGTCCAGTTTTACAAAATAAGTAGCTATATTATATGATATAGAAAAGCACTATTTAAATACAGACCATTATCAACGCTTCTTCTTCTTCTGATTTTATTTAGTAAAAAAGATAGTTAGAGGAAAAAAACTGATTTGTACTCAAAGTGGCATCGGTGCTACCCTCACACATTGTTCCTATGGTTGTTTCTCTTCACAAAGACCAAACACAGGCAGAAAAACAACAAAAACAACAACAACAAAAAATCACCAAAAGTCACGCAGTGCAGCTTTAAATCTGACACACAGATGTCATGCATTACACATGGAGCTCCCGGTGTCAGTGTGACCATAGAGGCCTCCTGTCACTCGAGTCTTCCCGCTGATCCTCGTGGGGGGGCTGTGCAATATCATCTCTGGTGCCCCCACCACTGTGGAAACATCAGGCCCACGCGGTGGCTCCTCACAGAGCAGCCGCTCACCACTCGCTCACTCCTTGGTGTCTTTGGACACCGAGGCCTGGATGCGGAGCAGGTCAGGGGGGCTGATTGTCCGTGCTACACCGCGTGACTTAGCCTCCCTCCTCCTCCCCCCTGTACTTGTGTTTTCCCTGCAAAGTCTGGGGTTTCTCCAAACAAACAGGGGGAGATAAACACAGGCTCTGGACAGCTCGCTGCTGGGTAGTGTCAGAGGGGCAGCGGAGCAGATCCCTCTCTGGCTGTGGCCATACATCACACTCGAAAGGTGGACGGCAGGACGGGGGCCCTGCTTTTTCCCCCAGCAGAGATAAACTTTTACTGAGGTCTCATGGAGCTGTGATAAGGGAAAGTGGCCCAGAGCTGTGATGGAACCCGATTAAATTTATCTTATTTTTGTCGGCATTTCTGTAACAGCTAATGTAATGAATTAAAACTTGATTTTATGCATGTGTTGTTAAAATAAAAGGCGGAGATGAAAAATATCTGGTGACACAAAATATGAGGTCCAAAACCTGGTCCTCAGTTCTGAGGAACTTTTTAAAGTTTAAGACTAAGATTTGAATTGTGGTTAGGTTAAGGTTAGATTTGGGGATTAATTAGTTATGGTTAAGGTTAGTAATAGTTAGTTTAGACTGTTCAAATGAATGGAAGTCAATGTAGAGTCTGAAGAAGAAAAGCTGCACAAACAAAAAATCCATTGAATTAAATACAGTAGATTATTTCTTAAGGTTTTTTTTACATATTTTATGACTGAGGCTATGGTGGCTAAGCTGGGACACCGGTGGTTGACTGGTAGAGTGAGTCGTCAACTGGAGGTTAAATGGTTAAATTCCCAGCTCCACTAGTCTTCATGTCGAGGTGTCACTTGGCAAGACACTTAAAGGAGAATTCAAAAAGTTTCATAATTGGTCCAGTAGATCGTGACAGGCAGCAATGCTCTTGTGTCGGAAGTAGTGCTCATAAAACGCAATCTTTTTTAATAGTTTTATTGTATGACTTGTTTTTATTGTTTGTTCTTTGGTCTGTTACGTCTTGATGTTTGAGTTGCTTTATTTATCTCTGATGTACAGCGCTTTGTTTCAGCTGTTGTTGGATTGGATTGGATTGGATTGGATTAGATTGGATTGGATTGGATGACTCTGCCAGCGACGACACTCTCTGTTGACGTCACGTTAGCATCGGCTCAGCTCGCTTGGAACCTCGTCAGAAAAAAACCTGAGTCATTGCTAGAAGTATATCATGGAAAAGCCCCACAATACTAGAAACTGAAAGAGTGCATATCACATATCACCTAGTGAAGCACAATCAATATCCTGCTAGTTTTTGTTTGCTGGGACAAAGACAGTAGTCCAGTGAGAGAGTTGTGAGGAGCTGATGGGCTTAATAATCCCTGTGTGAACACATGTAACAGACATTTGTTTACATTTAAAGGTTACACACTGCAGCTTTAATAACTACTGTAAAAAAAACGACAAACAGTCGTCGTCCAGGAACAACCTCCGGGCTCCGTCATCTGCCTCGCATCAGACGCTGCAGTTTCCATGACTGTTTGCGATCTCTGCTAATATGTTTGCTCCTCGGAATGGAATGTGAGTCACGTTAATGTGCACTTACAGTTTCCGAAGCTCGGACAGGCCCTGGAAGGCTCCGGGCATGATCATGCTGATCAAGTTGTGTTTGAGGTCCCTGAAGGAGAGAGGAAATATTAGAGCCAATTAGAGACGACATGTAACAACAAGTAAACACGACTTTTTATAAACTTTAATAAGGAAACAAAGCATAAATCTCGGTGTGGAAAAGGTGCTGGTGGATGGGTTTTTGTTTCCTCAGCACGTGGACAGACACACTGTTTCCCTCTGCTTCTCAAGCCTACACTGAGCCAACAAGCTGCAGGCTAAAGATTCATTATTAAGAGAGTGTGATATCAATCTTCTATTCCCCTATGCCAAGGATTCTGAATTCTTCCCGCAGCAAAATTAAATCTCAAAGTGAATTGCACAGCACCAAACCACAACATACTATATTTTAAGGCCACTGTACATGTGTAAGGCAGCATTCTTTACAATATTGTAGAGAGAAGAAACAATGAGCAAGCAACAGGAATAAAATCTCTGACTGGACCAGACTCGACAAACTCTGGTCCATTTAAAGTGCCCTGAGTGTTGCCGATCTCCACTGTCTGCCAGAACAATCTCTCCAGGTTCCCTAATGATAAGTTAAATTGTTTTTGTAGATAACTGTAGGCCATGAATTCTTCTCGTTTCATCACCGCTCACTTTAAACAATGCTCTTTGCTGCAAACTCAATTTTCTCCACGTCTGATGCACGAAACACGAAGCAACAGATCTTCAATGCAATTTGACAGCATTTGACGTGGCTCTGTTCAAAATGAAGGAGAATCCATCTCATCACGTCTGCACCGCTTTCATGTGAGTCCACCACACTGCCCGGTCTACTCAAAACCATTCTAGAATCTTTGATTCAGTATTACGTACATTTTTCAGTGGTAAACCAGCAGATTTGCTCTTGTGTGTGAACAACAGCGATGCAGCTCCACACATCCATCGTGGCCTCATGGCCTCATGTAATCAGCCATTCCTGGAGGTTCCATCAGAGCTTTAGGCCCCGGGCATGTTCCTGCTCTATCTAAACCTGATGAAACACCTCATGCATCTCCCTCTGTGCCTGTTCACACTCACGACGACTCTCTCCATGATAAACAAGTCCTCCACTGACCTTTCGAAGATCTGATTTCACATGATCTAGTGCACGTTTGCCATTTTTTGTATTCATCACCTACAAACACATGTTAAACTGTTCAGCCAGAATCCCAAGTATTCATCACCGAACACGAACCAATCCAAACCCTGACCGAGACGTGTCTTTATGGGTCAGGTGGGAATAGAAGAGGTTAAAGTTGGTCCGGAGACGGATGGCTATGTCGGAATGTTGTCCGTGTTTCTACAGCTTGAAAAACGTCTGCTCCCACCGGACCAGTAGCTGCATTTTTGTCGTATTTTTTTTATTTATTTCACTTCTTTACCGACATACCACTGTGGTAGGCAGAACCTCGGGGGATTTTTTGGTCCTTTTTCTTTTTTTTTCCCCCCACAAAGATTAACTGTCATCACAGTCCTCGACCACCGTGTATACGACCTCAGGCATCTCTTGTCCTCCTTCCAAGAGATGAGTTATTTTCGTCAAAGTGGGGCAGGCAAATTGTTTAGAAAATGGCTTCCAGTAACAAAAAATAAAAAAAAGAAGTGGACCATGCGGTGACTCGGCTACTCGGGGATCAGGGGTTTTACTCTTGATAGGAGTTCTTGCCAAGCCATCGCTCATAGCTGGATTATGGACGGGAGACAGGTTATAATGACGGAGGTAAAAAAATAAATCTATGATTTATGATTGTGATGATGATGCACTGAGAATAAATTACAAAAAAAAAAAAGAAACTTGGCATAATTATAGCTCTGCAATAAATAAACCACAGTAGAGTTTACGGCCCCCGTAGCTAACATGCGTCCTCGGGGTGGGGACGCGATTGCAAATGGATCGTACTAAGTACGACTGTTCACACCTGGCACTGAAATGTGTCCTGCATGTGTGTCTGTGGGGACCACATGAGATCAGATCTCTTAAATACACGCTGATGTCATGTCTGTTCAGAGGAAGAAAATGATGTTTTCAAAGAGTCTCACTTTACAGATGTGTCTGTCAGTGTGTGTGTGTGTGTGTGTCGGTGTGAGTGACACAGAGGGAGAAATGAAGCTCTTACAACATCAAAATCTATTTTTAACTCTAACAGTGTATCCGCGGGGTCTTAAAAAGTCTTAAATACAGTTTTGTCGGGTCTTAAATAAAACAAAAACATTACTTTTATTCAGTTATAAAGGCCACTCATTTCATTTTGGTGGGAAAAGGTTTCGATTCATGCGACGACAACAGAACAAACATGGAACCAATAACTGCTGACGTTAAATTGCAGCACGGTCAGAATTTAATCAGAATTTAATCCAACACGAGCCGATCTGACAACGTGAGGATCACTGAGAGACACTGACTCCTTTTTGCATCAGTTTCTCAAGAGTTTGCACCTGTTTATTTCTATTCTATCTAAATTTTATCCTACAGTTTATATGTATCATTTTCATATTTGTGTTTTATTGCCGTTTCCTGTACAAAGATGCTGCTCTGAGACACAAAGACGTTCATCATGGGTAATAATCTTGCAAAGTGTGTTACACAGATGACAATAAAGAATCTCGAACCCTGATTTTAGCAGCATTTATTGTTGAAGTCGCAGCTGAATGTCCCCCACCTCACTCATATGAAGCCTTCAGTTGACATCAAAACTCAATTGTCCCTTGCGGGCTACTGTAAAAAACATGGTGGACCAAAACCCAAAACTGCGGCCTCCACAGAGATGATCTGCCTCCATTTATACATATAAAAGGTTCATTCTGGGCTAATAAAAGACAATAACTCATAGAATCAGGTGATTCTACATGTATGAAAAAGTACATTTATTTTATCTTCAATTTCTGCCAATGCTGAGGACACGTGGTGTTAATGTGACTCTTGTGATCGCGTCTGAGGACACGTTCAGGACGGATCGTTAAGTGTTCCGTCCTGTACTTAGCGTGAACTGGGTGTGATCGTATCACTCAGGACGGATGTGAGTTTCAGGTCTGCACAGGGTCTCTCTCTGTGTGTGTGTGTGTGTGTGTGTGTGAGAGAGTGTTTATTTAACAAAGAAGCAGAACCTGAGTGTGTGTGTCCTGTAATGTATAAATGTATTTCTGTGAGTCAGTCGCTGGGATTGGTTGACCCCGGCGGGCGGGGGTGAGAACAATACTGCTGTTTCCAGCCTGTGTGTCCCAGAACTCATTAGTGCTCTGATGAAAGACGAGGCACCGCCCACTATTTCCTCTCTCTGATGACCGTCTCCACACACACACACACACACACACACAGTGACTTCCATTCATTGAGACAGTCTAAACAAAGCTTTATCACTAAACTCAATCATAACCAGTCTAACCTTAATCTAACCACCATTCACGGCCCTAAACGTAACCAGTTTCTCAGAAATGAGGTTCTGACTCATGAGGACCAGGGTTTTGGTCTCCATGAGGACTACAGGTCCTGACAAGGTCAGGGTTTTCTGCCAGGAAAGGTCTGTAAGAGGTCACACACACACACACACACACGCTGACCTCCATTTTTATGTAATAAAACTTTACAGCAACGTTATGTGAATGATCTAAAAATAGGCTCTGTCAAGCAAAACTAACTTACTGACTGAGGGAGCGTTTGTGTGTATACAGAGGCAGCGCAGGGGTGGGCGGAGACAAGATGCTTTCGTCCCATCAAACTGTTGAACGACCATGTTTTTTGAGCAGTAGATTTCGCCTTGAAAACATTTGTTTTCATACATTTGCAGTGGTCTTGCTTTACTCGTGAGAAGCGTGGATTCGTTTTCACACTGCGGTCCAGACTCGACACGCCCCTCAATGCTCAACAGCTTTGTGATTGGTCAGAATTTTGTGGGGAACTTTTCCGTTCTCTGCACCGAACGAGCGAACAACTAGGCAACGGCGAGAAAACGAGCACCTCAGATTAAAAGACGTATTCCGTGGATTCTGAAGATGCATCAGATACCACAGTTGTTCCTGGCAGTGACGCTGTGGTCGCCCCAGTTTGTGGGTAAATGAGGCTGGAAACGACTCGGAAACTGTGTACACACTGATTCATTTGAACAGTGTGTGATTGCTTTTTGTCGGAACAACAAGCTAGGTATGAAAGCACCCTGAGTTAAATTTAGCTCTAATGCCTTGAGTCCATGTGGTGTTGCTGAACCACATCCGGGGCAAATCGGGGCAGTGGCCACTGGGTCACAAAAAATTCACCCCAAACAGCTACATTTCCTACCTGCCTTGAAAGGGCACAGTGTATCAACACGTGTGATACACTTATCACCAAGCTGGGGAATTTGAAGGAGCTTACCAGAGTCCACAGCATTTGAAACCGGGGCCAAGTGCTCAGCCCTGCCACAGCCCAAATATCAGCTCTCATCCACCGACATAATCCGGGCTTCATCACAGCTGCTGCCCCTCACCGCTCGTCCACAGTGTGAAATTTATTTCCAATTTTATCTCGAACAGTGCGGCGCAGCGTGGCACAGACTGCAGCTCCAGCCGCTCAGGCTCACGCTCAGGCGTTGACTGGTGTGTGCGCTGTGAGGGCAACACAGCTTCACAGCTCAGCGGCCTCGACGCTGATGATGACAACAGCTGTCACCGAGCGAGAGGATAATAGAAGAGATAATAAATACTTCAAAGTCTCGCTGTGCACGGAAATAACTTTGTTACAAACTTTACGCCTCCTACAGACCGGTAACAGACGATAACCTTGGCTAAACCACCATGATGCAAACAATACTGGGTCATCAGCTGGGATTCAGGTTGGCAACATTATTAGTCTGTGCCGATGGTAAACAGCAGGAGAAGATAAATCACTGTGGGAATTGTTCTGTTCATGTGTGTGTGGAGAGAAATCCAAAGATCCCACATACACATTGTATCCCACACTCCAGCATTCCATTTACATTTTGTATCTGACTGTCACACTGATGAATAGGTCAGTTCATGTTGCATTTTCAATGGTTTGACAGCAGCTGTAGATCACAGCAGAGCAAATGCTGGGAGATGGTCGTCAACTATGTATTTGCCACATTATACATCACAGTAAAATTGGGCCACACGGTTGGTTTAGTGGTTAGCACTAAAGCCTTTCCAGCACAAACCCCTGGGTTCACGACCCGGTCGGAACAAGGGCCTTTCTGCACGGAGTTTGCATATTCTCCCCATGTGTGCGTGGGTTTCCTCCGGGTTCTCCGGTTTCCTCCCACAGTCCAAAACACATAATATGGGGATTAGGTAAATTGGACACTCTAAATTGACCGTGAGAGTGGCTGGTTGTTTGTCTCTAAATGTGGCCCAGCGATGGACTGATGAACTGTCCAGCTGTCAGCTGAGATTGGCGCAGCATAGCTCCCCCAAACCCCACCCCCCAAAACCATCAAGTGGAGGATAAAGCAGTAGAAGATGGATAGCCTGGCTAATGCCAGACCACATCACAATCTTATTTGAGATTCAGTATGGGTCTGGAAAGGGTGTCACCTCCCACTTCCACTTCTGGACGCAATTGGACTGACCTACAACCAATCAGGACAATGATCGTGATGACGCATGCAGAGCAACAGAAAACGTTTCCACAAACGTTGCTTGTTGTAGTTTTTGAAGGATATCTAGTAATGGCATCTAATGACTTTGTCCTGGGGGAGCTCCGTGGAGCAAGTCTCTTAAAATGAAAGCAGCGTCTTTAGAGTGCAAGCAGAAAAAACTATGATTGGTTCCCTTTTCTCTTAGAATCTGTACTTGGCCAAAACGACGACCTCGCCAAACGTATCTGCAGAGCTAAACCAAATCACCACCAGATTTGGCTACTCTCCTTCTCTTCTCCTTGTCTCCATGCCTTGAGACAGCCTATCATAGGCAAACCTCACGCTGCCTACATGTTGAGAATAACACAAAAGTATTGAAGTTCAAGACCAAGCCAGAAGTTTGGTCAATGCGCCAAAGGTATCAAACTCTGACAGGCAGCCGTAATCCTACATTTTTGCACACTGTCAGAACATTTCTACGGTCAATCTTTGGTCGCAAGACTGTTCTTTGAAACACTCTTAAAATATGATGATGTACAGTAGGCCCATGAAATCCGCACAATTGTTCCATGTTGGACATCTCTCCTCTGGGACGGCCCAAAATGGTTTTATTGCGACTGTGGCTTTCCTCTTTGAGTTACGCTTTGTAACCTCGCGAGTGCAATGCTTTATCCCCTTCACCACATGTGGCCAGTATGATTGGGTTAAGACAGATTCAAGCTCACACTCAGCCCCCAAAAAGGAGCCATTGTCTGCTGCCACCGCATGGGCCCATGGACTTGCTGCTATTAAGAACGTCTTTTTTTTTTTCTCTCTCTCTCAAAAACTCCTTGTGATCAATCGAGCCGGTCCTCTGCCGCTCTGGAGAGTCATGTCTCTGTGGGTATAAGGGATGAGCACCTGGGCCCCATGCAGGCTGGAGAGGAGCGGTACGTGCTCGTAGGGCAGCGGGAGGGGTAACAATGAAGACATGTTCTGTAAAGTGCTCCAGACATGGAGTGCTCCATTATCAGGAGCACAGCAGCGGGGACTGGAGTGCTCCACTGACATTGTTTAGTCGCTGGCACCGGAGGGAGCTGGGAAAACGGCTGAATCCGTGAAATGACCGCTCATTATCACCAGACTGGAATCAAGAATTTGGGACATGGCACGACAGAGAAAACTGTAATTGCAAGTATCTTTTACTGCAGCCCAATATAAGACAACTATATAAGTCTATGGATTCAGATTGTGTTGGATTTAGACAAAGAGGGGGGGGGGGGGGGGGTTAACTAGCACCTCAGCTCCTGGTAGAGGTCACAGAAGACCATTTTTGTGCCGCGTGTCATTTCCTGTCTGGTTGGCGTCTCTCGTAGAGGCCCTTTCTCGTTTATTTTTACAGTTTCCTTTTTCTCATTTTTTTTTACTAGCAAGCTTTCCTCTGTGGGGAGGGGGGGGGGGCAGGTGGGTCAGGGGATCCAGCACTGAGCAAAACTGTCCCTGTGTATGGCCCCGCAGACCCCACCTCCCTACTCCTCAACACACTGGCTCACAATGGGGGCTCTGTAACACAGGCCCCAAACGTACTCCTGCCTTCCCCCCAAAACAGGAAACCAGGATCTGCCGAGCTCTTGTTTTTCTACTAATTTCCTGCTTTGCTGCCCCTTCCCCAGATTATTTTCTTTAGTTTTTTTCTGGTTCCTCTCAGATTGGATATACCTAATCAAGGTTTTTGTCTGCCTCCATGATTCAGGAAACCAAATGCTTTGGTGAAGCTAAATGATTATAAACAGGCATTTGTATTCATAGACCTGCTGTAAGTTGGTTTACCACTGGACACATATTCATGCTCTATTAAATAATCATGTGTGCTGTTTTTGGCCTTGCTGGGAATACTTTTGGTGTGTTCGGGTCGGTACTGGACTCACAAAACTGTCTTGACAAATTATACATTGTTTGAAAACTGGAAGTGTCCTAATACTAACAGTGCAGAACATTTAGGATCACTGTTGGAGGGGATAGTTAAATACCACTTTTTAGATATGATACCGATATCTCAATCTTCGATTACTTCCAGTACCAATATCACACATTTATGTCGTTTTAAACAACTGACTGATGTGTTTATCACCTAACTACTGCCACCAACTTTACAAACAAAGATATCAGTGTAATTGTTTGCAACACTTCATGCTACTACTTGAATTGATGACATTGCAATACCGTAAAAATATCACAAATGATTCAGAAGTATCCTGACTGAACGTCAATTCAACTGTCACGTATAAACTCTTGGTCTCTGTCTTCTGTCTCTCCTCCCTTTCTGTCGCCCAATTTTGCCTTTCACCACAACCGGCCTAGGCAGATGCTGCACATCATTGAGTCTGGTTCTGTGCCTTTGTTTGGTGCTATACAAATACAATTTGATTTGATTTGAGAATACCTGGCAAAGCAAACCTTTGGACAGTTATGTGATTTCCAGACAAATGATCCTTGCATGCATATATAGATTTGGGGTTTATGGATGATCCCATATTGAATTTTTTTAATTTTTCCACTATCTGATCCACTGATTCTGGCCAGTATTGAACAAATACTGATACTGAGTATTGAATCGGCCCATCTCTATCATGTTTGTGCTTCTTTGGTTAAGTATATTTTGTATTCACTCTGACCTTTTGGTTTTAAAAATACCTTTAGAAAGAGACCTGGGTTACGTACTGTACATAAACAAAACGCTGCATTTGTTTAGTTGTTAAAATATTGAATTCAGACACAGACAATCATCAGCTGACCCTCCACTGCTGTACTTCCTTCCTAAGATCCGCTTATAGAGGGGATGTACAGAAATGGCAATATGCACTCACTATTATTTCAAGTATAAAGTTTCCTAGCTTGATTATATGTTGCTATAGTTTGAAGCAAAAAGGAGCGGGGATATTTCTGCCAAGTAAAACTCTGGAACCGTGGACTGTTATTGACTTTAGTTCTGGGTTTTTTGGAGCAGCTGAAAGAAGGGGGCGATGTCCTTGTTGGAAGCTCGGTGGATTTTCATGAGATCTACCAGCGAGCTTAGTGAATCATAAACAATCAATCTCAATCTGTGGTTTTAATGCAACATAAAGTGGATTATAGCAGATGTTTCGTCAGATTTATAATTTCCTGGGTCAGAAGCGGTCGTGTTCAGAAAAGAAAAAGTGAAAACTTGAATTTCAAATCTGAGCCGAGAGACTCTCAAGAACAGACACAATGAATGCACTTCATGAATGGGACGTTAACAGGAACAAACACTTTTCATTCAAAGAAACAATGAAAACATAAAACTCGTGTGCATGGGGGGATTTTTTAGCCAGTAGGTGGACTAGAGCCTGTCGAGAGTGAGAAGGGGGAGGATCAGTGAGCAATCCAGTAAGATGGGAGAGGGGAGATGCAAAAATAAAGCAGAACACAAACGGAAGTGGGGGGAAGTAAGTCCAGAGAAAGCTCAAGTTCCTCCGGAGGAAAGCGCCATTGAAATCATATCAAGTTTGCCGAAGGAGTGTGCGAGAGAGTTACCGGCGTATAAAGTGTACGATTTGGTAATGGGCTTATGTGGGGGGCTCGCTCGCTGTTTCAATAAACCCCCAGAGCCATGACTGAGCTGAGCTCGCAACACAAACACACCCCGTTCCTTCAGTTTATCTGAAAGACACATCTGGAGTCTATCAACTCCAGCAGCACCCCCCATCCCTCCCCCGCCCCCCCTTTCTGTTTCCACTCTCCAGCACGCTTAACCCCTTCCTCACCCGCTCCACCCCTCAATGTCATGCTCTCTCATTAGGTGAGAGTTGCCTAACCGGGGGCCACTCGGTGGCGTGTGTGGGAAAAAAACATTCTAAACCTAAAAGGTTCATTTTCTGTGCGCGGGAGAAACGAGACTCCCACATGCATGTGCGACCTCCACAGCTGTCTCCGTAGTGGTCTCCTGGTACAATCTGAACCTTGTCTACCAGGCTGGTCTAGACGGAGGGGCTCCCTGCCATGTAAGCACATTCTCCACTGTTTTCACATGCTATAGCGCTGCCCACCTCTGCTTTGTTCCCACTCATTAAGGTAATTTGCTTTAGCCTGTGTGGAAATAATGTTAAATTTCCCACAAAGGAAAACAAGTTGAGATTTATATAGGACAAACTGCGGGAGTGTGCTCTCCTCCCGCCTTCCCTCGCTCCCCTTCTTCCCTCTTCCTCTCTTTCCCTCTCTCTGCCCAGCCACCATACCATCTTTAGCCATTTCGGCTCCACTTCCCCTGTGTCAGATGGTAAAGTTGTTTAAGTTGGACTACGTCCTAACCCCAGCTGCTCAGAATGGCAGAGGCGATTTCAGGGTTGGTTTGAGAGAGGCTCAGGCGAAGACAGAGTGGCCTGTCTCCCCGTTTTTGTAAAACAGATACCATCAAGTCAAAACAGTAATATATCGGCCGCGGCATTCTTGACCATAATGTGATGATAGTGTGTATATTTTCCGTCGCGCAGACACTTTTCTAAACATATCTGCACATTCTCTCTCCGTGCGTGACTTTGGTCGGAGGTTTCTACGCAAACTTCCCTTAATTCTTGTTGCTGCACGAGCATAAATCACACAAAAAAAGCTCCTTATTTCCTGCACTTGGACAAAGTTGCACAAAGTCAACAGGATGTTTTCAGTATAGTAATCGTGCATATTTCCTGTGCTGACTGCATGTGCATGCTTTACATTTACAACGCAACAGAACTATAAAATTCCTGCCACGTCAGGTAGATTTATAATGTGGAAATCATTACAGACTCCCTTGTTTGCAAAGTCTGCCGCGCTGCCAACATCTTGAGTCTCAATCCAGTTCCAACCACAAGCCCCACTGCTGCCTTTCAGACCTGTCCATTCAAAGCACCCCGCTGCTCCCTCATCCATCACCATCACTGCCCTCTGCTCTCCATCTCCACACCCTCTCTCCCTGAAGGGTGAACTGACCTGGTAATGAGGGCCCCTTGTGCCCTGCCTGCCTTGTCCTGTGTCCCATGGTGCAATGGGGCCCAGCTGGACAAGAGCCAGACTGCCTCAGCCCTCTCTGCTCATTATTCTCATTACCTCACCTCAAATCAGTACAGGACAAGCTGCTGGGATCTGTCCACAACTCATAAAGGTCCCGACTCGTTAGTGGGGCTGCCAGCATCAGCTGCAAACAAAACAACGGTGCGTGTGCGGAGGTTTAAATACACAAATAGGTGAAGAAGTACAGTATTAGGGCCCAAATGCTGAAGACACCTGACGCAAATTGGATGCATTGTTTCCTTTTCCAGCTGGTTTGCTTTATGTGTGCAGAGCTGAACCACAAACAGACTGTTCATTTGTAAATAACAGCATAATAATGTCATTTAGGTGGCTCAATGGGCAACCCATGATCAAGTGAAAGGGAACCAGAGTGTTGCTGGTTCAAATCCCAAGACAGGTCAAGGGCTGGGGTTCCCCTGAGCAAGGGACCTGACCCCACTTGTTCCCCGGGCACAGATAAGTGCTGCCCACTGCTTCTGAACTGGTTTTTCTATGTGTTCAGTGGTGTGTAAGAAGGATGGGTTAAATGCAGATTCACTATTACTAATAGCTAATAAAGCTAATTTACGTGGTGTAGCATCTGCAGTTTATATTCATGCAGGTCTTGATGAGGAGTTCTCACCAGCAAGAAAAAAACATGTCGAATCTAATTTTGTGACGACATTCACGGTTGAAGGTAGGACATTTGATTCACAGCCAGCAGTGAAAAACATAAACAACAAATCTTAATTTACAGTTTCAGAGTCATTTACCAGGCTAATAGCATCTGGGAGCCATGCCACATTCTTAAATGTGTGTCCCAATCTGTGGGGCAAGCTCTTCCAAGGGTCAGGTTTGGAAATCAAGAAATGGAATTAGGCCTATAAATAAACTTCAAAAGATAATATAATAGAGACCCATTAAATGCTACACTTCCTGGGGTGTAGCTGGAGATTCACACTAGCGATAAAATGATCCACAGTCTGAGACCATCTATTTTAAGAGGTCCAGAGTCTGGTTCTATGGTTCTTCGACCATAGAAGACATCCACGCCAACCCAAGCGAACCGCTCAAGTGGCCTAAACGCTCCAGTTTAGCAGGACTAAACAAGGCCGGGGGTGAATGCACCCTAATTTTGCATAATAGCGTGCGCCACCTCAGAAAATAAAGGTATGATTCAACTGGTGTTCCATCCCAAAAAGCTGGAAAGAAACACGGTATTCCAAGATCCAAATGTAGCTGTTGGACGGCAGGTCCGTTTAAGAGAGCTACAAAAACATAGTAGTCCAGCAAAGAGGGCAAAAACAAACAAGGCTAAATTGCTCCTCTGCACTTGGGTGGTTTGGTGGGTTATGAAGGCCATAGTGGCTTTGAGGAGGTTTGTCCCAATGAAAGGGCTAACTGTGTAGATTGTTGCAGTGTCTGGCACAGGCCTGGAGGAGGGTGGCCTGCCTCGGAGCTGTATTCTCCCACTAACAACAGCGGATCAGACTCGGCGTACAGCTCTGAATAGATGTCTGGTGTGAGTGAGCGTCTGCTCAGAGAGTTACCAGACCCCGTTTGAAATGAGCGGACAAGAAGTTATGGTGCTTAGACTGGGAGTCACACGCAAGAGTTACTGAGTCACTCGTATCTGTTGCCTCTTTAGGAGCTTTTCTGGCATAAACACCGACCTTGTCAGGACCAGTAGTCCGCATAGAGACCAAAACCTGGTCCTAATGAGGAACTAGCTAAGTTTAGAGCTCAGATTTGAGCGATGGTTAGGCGGTTAAGGTCAGGCATTGACTGATTACGGTTATGGTTAGGGATAAAGCTTTGTTTCAGCTGTCCAAATAAGTCAATGTGGTGTCCCAAAAAGAACAGCAGTGCAAACATGTGTGTACATGTATATATACTTTTTTTTTTTAGGACCAGTGGTCCTCATGGGGACCAAAGTCTGGTCCTAATGAGGCAGAACTTAATTAAAATGTGCACTGTGGTCGGGGATGGGTTTACAGTTAGGCATTAACTGGTTATGGTGAGTGAAAAATGCAGCATTAGGGTTAGACTGGGTTACATGGTTAGGGTTATTCTAACAAGAATAGCTGCACAAACCTGGAGAGTGTGTGTGTGTGTGTGTGAGTGTGTGTAGTCAGGGCAGCAGACTGTTTGTCCTTGTCTCGTAGGGGAAGCGATGCAGTGTAATTCCCTGATGTGTGTTTACTCAGCCATAGTGGGCTGGCCTTTGATTGCAGCACTGACCACATAATATGAGTAACTGTTCACTACTGCTCCAAATGACATGCACATGTAGACAACAGACTGGAAAGGTTGAGAAGACCCGAGGGGGCGATGCTGGACCAAGAGAGACGAAACCGAGGAATTGCACGGCGTGAACGTGACGCGACAGATCCCTCACTCACGTCTGAATTCAGCCCTTCAGAACTTCTTCCATCGCGGCAACGGTGAATTTCAATGTGGCAGTTTTCACATCAGACACCAATTTTTCCCATGAGCTCAGATGTAATTATAAGCTGTGTGGGACTCAATTAAAGGTTGAAGACGTCAGCGTGAGTGAGCAGACCTCCACTGCAGTGTCACAGAGCCAGCAGAGGTTGAGGCAGAGGAGTGAAATGAGGCCTGCATGATTTACATTATAGAGTCTTCTCCTTACAACAGACACTCACATCTCCCTCTGTGGAGCAGTTCAATGAGTGTCTTTAGTCTACTAGTCTCTGCTCCGGATACGCCTGCTGTCCACACCTCCCCTAAAATGAAGAAGTTTGAAAACACCGCTGGCTCTGTGAGTGTTTGAAATCTCCAGGGAAATGGAGATCATTGGAAACCGAGCCGGCCACAACTTGACTGTCGGCTGTAAACAAAAAGGCACTGTTAACACTTTACACCTGGCATTAGAATGTGTTTTCTGTGATCCGATTGCAATCAGATTGCGCTTCACCACAAGCGTTTACACCTGGTATTAACATGGGTCTCCGGTGTCCGAGCACCTCACGTCACCTCCCACTCTTCTTCAGCAAAGACATCCAGCAGCAGACTATAGCATCACATCCTGTGTGTCGCCATAGCAACAACAACGTTAGCCACACACATCAGACACTCCAACCACTAGAGTTAAGATCAGGCCCAAAAAAACCTGGCGACCCGAGCCGGTGCACAATCTGTCCAAGCCCAACCCAACAATTTGCCGTAGTTATGAGCCCTATTTAATTTTTTTGGAATAAGTGGGCCGTAATTATAACCAAGGGTGTAGGTTTGGACGGTGCTGACATGTCCCCACCAATATTTTGAGAAAGCCAGATTGTCCCTCCCAATATTAGAGTCAGGACAAGTGTATATGTGTGCGCAATGCTGTGAGAGGAGACGACAGCAAGACACAGATAAATAATAATAATGATAATACATAATTGACCAATATAATCATGGTCAGTTTTGTTTCGGGCTCGGGCGGAGATTCTAAACTCTACCAACCACCTGCCGAAGCGATTTGTGGTGGTCAGGTACTATGCGATCACAGAAATGTGCAATGCCAGGACTGGAGGCCTTACATTCAGTTTTAGTTTCACCTCATTGTTGTTTTTCATTGGTCGTATTTTCTGAAACTACAAGGCAACAACTGAAACTACATGCTTAATTTACCTGAATGGTCATTTTTAGTGAATCACTGCTGATACATGAAAACATAACAGAAAGGATGTCATCTTTTGTCTGACTCCATCTTTCAGCTGTGAGCTTTGAGGAGCGCTCCACCCCGCTGGCCCCCTACTAGTTTTATTACTGCAGCAGGTACGAGGGCCAGTTAGTAGAGAAGCTCGGGTTTCCTGACCCAGCGACCCGACAGCGCTACAGGGAATCTTGTCCCCACTTAGAAAAACAAACACCAGCTCATATTACATCAACCTACGCATTTTACTTTCTCTTTCCTTTATCACCAGTCATTCTCCAACATGGTATTAGTCATAGAACAACAGCGTAGGGTCGCCCTTGTCAACTTTCTGCTGTTATTAAGTCTCGTCCTCGGTGACGGACAGTTGAGATTGAGCTCAGAACCTTTAGAATATTCACATGCGAGACGTCAAAAGACACCTTCAGCAAATGTGGCTTTTGTTCTTGACCGTTCACGTCTAACGCTGAGCTCCACTGGATTCTAATAATATAACAACTGCAGCAAATTACCATATTTTTCTGTCTTTCAACACTTTTTGAGAAGCCATTTAGCGTCATGGGTGGCAGCTCCGAGAGGCATGTGGAACTAATATCCCCGCAACACACTCATCCCTCCCTCTGAGCACAAGTATGTCTGCCAGACTACATTACCCAGACTGAGCTGCTGCATGTTGTGTTGATAGCTACCAGGATACTATAAAGCTTTACGAGGACGCACTGTAAAACAGCACACCTTGCTGTGGAATTTGTGTGGGAAACACAAATTAGATGCAATTCCCACAAAAACAAGAGAAGCTACAACAAGTTGTTGCTGTATAACTGTATATTTCTTTATTTTTATTTTCCACATCTTCTACATTTTTTTATTAGACTTTAATTTGAGGTCTACTTTTATACTTTTATATTTATATTTATACTTAAGTGTGTTTATGTTTCCTACAACTGACTCGTAGAACCCGCACAAGATTTCCAATGTGCCTGGACTGTCTGTTTAAGCACAAATGGCAAATAAAAACCTTGAACCTTGAACCTTGAACAAGAGAGGTTGTAGGTGCTGAGCAATATGGCGAAAATATACATCTTCCAAAGTTTGAAAAGCATCTATAATTTACAAAAAGTCCTTTATTCTCTCTGAACAAACAGCAATCACAGCACACCTTTATCTAGCTAGCTGCTAGATAAATGTATGTCATGTGACCACCTCTGCTGTTGTTTGCTTACTTTGAACACATACTCAAGTGTCAAGACACAACAATGGTGAAGATTAAGAGCAAGGATTTCCGTTCTGGGACTGATAAAGAGACAATAGTAAAAGTTAAAAGAGCCTGTTTTATTCACAGCTAACTGGTCCAGTTGTGGACAATAAGAACCAATCCATTTTCAAACAAAAAAAAGCAGCCAGTAATATTTAGAAACTTCTTGTTTTCCCGGCTATAAATCTAAATGGACCATGAATGTCCAACTCTCTTCAGCATTTCAGATATTTTCGGTGTGGACCAAAATGGCAGACCAGCAAACCAACAAACAGAGCAATTCATTTAATGAGCTGCTTTGATAGGCAACGGTCGTCCCTATGGTTTGTCACTGGCGATGCTGAGCAGTAATAAGTCCAAAAAAAGAAAAAAGAAGAGAGTTTCTGTCTACCGCCTGTCTCACAGCCCATTCAGAGAGATTACAAGACCGCTGAGGAGGTCCAGACTGTCTGAGAGCCACAGGCCAAGCTGCCAACATGCACCTCCTCCCTTAAAGATGGCCCTTATCTTCTCCTGTGGTTCCTGTGGAGTGAGGCTTACCTGATAATGAAGCACTGGAGTGTAATTATGTGAACTTTTCAACATAACTCTGTGATAGGCAGTCTTAACGTATCATCCTCCCTGCTGGACAGAAGCCATGGCTGCTCAGATCTCACTGATACACTGCAGAGGCCCAGAGACGCGCTACAATAACAGCGACCACGTAAATGCATCACCTAAATCTTAAGTAAACAATAAACACACGATACTGTAGCATCTGCTTAAGTGCAAAAATAAATAAGGACGATAAGACTTAAGGGCTACTCACAGCTTGTCCAAGGCGAAAAGTCCAAGGAAGGATCCATTTCTCAGAACTCGAATCTTGTTGTGGCTCAGTATCCTGTGGGAAAAAAGAACATTATTGTTAAAAATATACCACTTGAGTTGAACTTTTCTTCGCAGGGAGAGTTCAGATTTAACCAGAAACACAGCAAAGGTGTCATCACCGGAGGATCGGAGCTAAAAATAAACCCAAAACAGTTCCATGATCGCCTGAGCAGAAACATTAGGTAAAGATGTTTCCAATTAATGCTACAGACGGAATAGAACATCAAGATTAGGAGGGAAGTTGTAATCTTGATCATCATTTCGCGTACATTTTTACATCAAAAGGACGTCTGTCCACATCAAACGGGAGGCGGCACAGACCATGTTAATAAGCTCTTTCCTTACTGTCGTAACACTTCGCTCCGAGGGTTCTTATCAAACCAGACACGAGATGTGGGACGGCTCTGTCTGACCGGGGGATCATGGGAAAACGGATAGTCATCGGAATCACTGCCCTGAGTGACTCGGTAACTCAGGGCAGTGATTACTATGACTATCCGTTTTCCCATAATACGAGAAGAGGAGGAGGAGGGATGAAGGTGCGTATTTGAATTTTGAGGGGGAGTAAAGTTAAAGCTGCAACTTTAGACAGAAATGATTTTAACATTATTTGTACACCGTGTTATTTGTAATAATATCAGATCTGACGGAAGAACTGTTTGTGAGTATCCAGAAAACGTGCATGGCCGTCAGGTACCAGAGGCTTTTATCCCCTTAAACCTTAGACTTCCCCTTTTGACACGTTCTGTGGGCACTTCAGTGTGTTTTCAGTCATACTCCAACCTGTTTGCAGCACCTGAGGGCGCATTCACATCGGCCTTATTTAGCTGCAGTTGAATCCAACCCTGGTACGTAGTCCCAGATCGCTGATGGGGACCAAAACAACTCTGGTCTGCTTGAAAGAGGAGGTCTTGAAAGTGGTCAGTAGTGTTGTAGTCAAGACCAAGACTTTGAGGGGTCGAGACCGAGACAAGACCAAGACTTTGAGGGGTCGAGACCGAGACAAGACGTTGCGCTGTGTTTTCTTTTGGAGGTATTTATTGTGGTTCAGGTAACCAAATTTTATAATAGTTGAGTTGGCTGTCATCTTCTCACGGCCTCTTCTCCTGTCACTCACATGCACTTTTGTGGGGGGCGTGTGAAAGGGGGCGGGAGGGGTGACAGCCGTTAACGGTGACAAAAATTTCAAATATTGGTTGTACCCGAAGCAATACGATTTACGTAAAGTCACAGTAATGATTTTAACAAGTTAATCCAAAAATGCACAGGCAATATATTGATATCCCCACAGTTGTGGTCTTCACCAGTCTTGAAATAAAATCCCGAGTCCGCTTTGTCCGAGACCGAGACAAGACCGAGTAAAAATGCAGACGATTCCGAGACGAGACCTTCAAAAAGTGGTCTCGAGACCAGGACCGATCTCGAGTACTACAACACTAGTGGTCAGTGAACTGTGGATCAGTTCATCACTGGTGTGAACTGTTAATTGGAAGTGTAGTTAGCTAGAGTCTCTGTATTGTGAGGAGAACCAGGAGGAGAACCGCTGACAGCAGGAAATGAGATTGTTGATGCTTCCATCCTCCATGTCTGGCAGGTCCCAGCTCTTCCTCCTCCTCTTCCTCCTCCTCCGCTGGTAAAGTAGCACATTTAGCAAAACATCATCACCCCAAAGCAAACACGACTCATGGCCGAGGGTGTGGGCGAGAAACTTCAGCAAGACAATGCTAACTCAGCTAAATGTGCTATGTTAACTGAGGAGGAGGAGGAGGGATTTGTCTTTTTACCTGCCTACATCTTTTGTTTATAGTGCGTTTGAGACCTAAAACAATTAAACAAAGCATCAAAGTTCCATCAGGTATGGACCAACTAAACTTTAAAAGTCACTTCCTGTGTGCAGCGGGAGAATCTAAACACAGAGAGAGAGTCGCGCGGGGCTGAGAGACTTCGCCTCGTTTGACAACAATTTGAATTTAATGGACATTTGTTTTTATTTAAACGTTACTCACTACATTTTTTTTAAAACTTTCACTTCTCGCCAAGTGGTGAAAGGAGAAAATCATTTCATGTGTGTGTGCTTAGTTTGAAGTGACAGCCAGCAGTCGGTCTGTGTCCAACACCAGTATGAATGAAGTCTGCTGGGCCTTTTCACATTCATGTATACATCTGATGGAAACATGATCCATCCCACGCTCATATTGTATATTCTTTCACTTTGCCTAATATTCTTCTTTTTTCTTCTGCTGCCAGGTTTATATTCACATTTTTAGTTTCCAGCTCAGGAAGTTGCAACGTACTCTTACGAAAGTGGAGGAGAAGTTCAAGCTGCACGCTTGGATCAACAAAGTGCAAAGTGTTGACACCAGAAGTCTGGGTTAGTATTGCGTATCACATGTGTTCTCAGATTTAAACCGCTGGAACACTCCACATCGTTTCAAGAAAGACTTTTGCTTACACTGAAAAAAAATCTACACGCTTCAAAAAAAAAAGTGCTGACTCGTCCGAAAAAGCGCCAGTTATCTTCTTTTGTTATTGTAAGTTTGTCGTACACAGAGATCATTTTCATACCAATGTGTCCTGCCCCTGTGGGAGCTCAGGGTGTAGCGGTGGCCCAGTGCTGGGAACAGCCTGTCATCATTAACACACCCTTCAGTTTCTCGTCATCTTCACCCCTACCGCATGCCGCTTAATGGGCTGTTTGCGACATTAAGTGTGTTCTTAATCGGGAGAAGTGGAGCTGTGTGTGTGTGTTTGTGTGTGTGCCTTTAAAAATGGGAGCTGACTGTGAAGCGTCTGCGAGATTTACAGATCCAGCAGCAGCAGCAGCAGCAGCAGCAGCAGCAGCAGCAGGCGGCCCCCACTATTTCCTGCCACATCAATAAAAGCACCGCCTTTAGCTCTGCGCTTTCCAACTCAGTTAATGACCTGATTTAATAATCTAGTCTCGGTATATATATATATATATATATATATATATACATATATACATATATATATACAGTACATATATATGTATATATACACACAGTATATATATATATACATGTATATATATATATATGTATATATATATATATATATATATATACATATATATATATATATGTATATATATATATATATATATATATATACATATATATATATATATATGTATATATATATATATATATATACATATATATATATATGTATATATATATATATATATATATACGTATATATATATATATATATATATGTATATATATATGTATATATATATATATATATATATATACATATATATATATATATATATATATATGTATATATATATGTATATATATATATATATATATATATACATATATATATATATATATATGTATATATATATATATATATATACATATATATATATATATATATATATATATATATATACATATATATATATACATATATATATATATATATATATACATATATATATATACATATATATGTATATATATATGTATATATATACATATATATATATACATATATATATATGTATACATATATATATATATATACATATATATATATATATATATATATATATATATATATATATATATATATATATAGGGACAAAATGACCCGGGTTACTCCTTCACCTCGGTCAGCTTTTCTGACGGCGACGACATCACAACCGAAAACAAAAACACGGCCAAATGTGGAAAGTAAATCATCATCTGCTGCGGCACGTCCCGGACACTTTATTTACCAAAGTCCAAAAACCACAGGCATTTATTTTAAAACTGGACTGCAATTAAGAAACAGGAACAGTTGCACTGATAATAACTATAATACTGAAACCGAGGCGTCTCTGGCAGTGTTTACGTAGCATTTAGGCCACAATAATCTTTCCGTGAAGGAAAACTGCATCACGAAAACGACCGTCTCAGGGACGCTGGAGTTTGAAAATATCCCGTGTTCAAACACCTACAAAGAATTGTTGGGACAAATCAGTTATTAAGTCAAGGCATTTGTAGAGTGCATGTTACACAAGAGCCGTCGTCTTGTGGTGTAGCCCGAATTTGAACCTGTGACTCCTGGACCCGAAGGTCTTTCACTAGACTTTGGGCACAATATCTCTCCTATAACTGGATGCAGGCCTGAGATGAAAGCTACAGAAGATCCGGAACTGCCTGAATAATTCAATACAGATAGAAGAGGAGAAAGTCACATCTGGCAACGAAACAAACCGGCTAATTCAACGCAGGCAGTTTAGATACAGATAGTTCCTTTTCCACTAAGCTTATTATACAGGAAAACCAATTAGTCTGAGGCCCGTGTATGTTTGGTTTCTCCGCTGTGCATGAACGCATGAACACATGAACACATGCGTCTCACAAATCGGATTTGTTCATAATTACGTTTCCTCCTTAAAAAACGATTGGGATGAGTGTCATGTTCACTTGTATTTGGGAATAAACAACTCATACAGCCTCTGATCACAATGACTCTTACAACTCAATATTACAATAATCTTGCTTCTCTGTGCAGAAGGACTTGAAAGATGAATAAAAAGCCCAACGAACAAACAAAGAAGACAAATTGAGCGAACTGAAATCCTTCCACAGACGACAAAAGGTGCAGATTTCCAGGAATGTGGGGAAGTTGCAGAGTTTAGGTCGGAGGACGTTTCTGTATAATCACCAAACGCCTGATGTTTGGAGCACAGTCGCAGAGAAGGACATTGTTCTCTCATAAACAATGCAGACAGTGCAGCTCTGAGAACGAGAGCGAGGGGCAGAGCTCTGTAAACAGACAGAAATAGTCTGCGTTCCCATCAGGCTAAACAGGAAACCCAGCCAATTAGCTGTTTATTCAGAACTCTGCTTCAGAGGTCAGAGGTCGCAGAGAGAGCACTTCCTGGACAGCAGTCAGACAGACGGAGCAGTGTCCGGAGGCAGGTGACAGCTGAGGACCATCAGACTCAGTCACGTCATGTTACTGTAGTCAAGACCAAGACCGGAGTGTATCAGAGACCAAGATCAGTCCACTTTATATATTCTGTATATGCCCTGCCTTTTGCTTGGTCCCAGTCTTTGCTTTGGACTTTGCCCTGCCTGGTCTTGACTTGGTCTTGCCCTACCGTGTCCTTAGTCTTGATGTGGTCTCGCACTGTCTTAGTCTTTACTCAGTCTCTCCTGACTTGATCCTGCTTTAAATTTGGTCTTACCCGACCATGATTTTGGTCTCAACTTGATCTTGTCCTGCCATAGCTTTCCCTTTCCCTTGGTCTTGACTTGGAATCAACCTGCCTGGGTCCTGACTTTGTCTTACCCTACCTTGGACTTGAGTTGCTCTCCCCCTGACCTAATCTTGGTCTTGACTTGGTATCACCCTACCTTGGTCTTGGTCTCTTGACTTGGACTCACCCTGCCTTGGTCTTGGTCGTGTCTCTGTCTCACCCTGCCTTGGTCTTGGTCTTGTCTCTGTCTCACCCTGCCTTGGTCTTGGTCTTGTCTCTGTCTCACCCTGCCTTGGTCTTGGTCTTGTCTCGGTCTCACCCTGCCTTGGTCTTGTCTCTGTCTCACCCTGCCTTGGTCTTGGTCATGACTTGGAACCACTCTGCACTAGTCTTGACTTTTGTCTGGTCCTACCTTGGTCTTGGTCTTAGTACAAGTCTGGTCTTGGTTTTTGTTCGTGTGGTAGTTTGATGACGACAGAGCTTTACAAGCCTAGAGGAGGACGGGGTAGACGTCCACACTACGAGCAGCAGTTATTGAGACTTCAAGTGTCTCCTGACATCAGTGACAGACGAGTTGACAGATTGAGTTAATATTCCTCCACGGACAATAAGCTGTAGGTCCATGGCACGATATCGTGTTAACTTAATCCAGACTAAGGATTGGCCTCTGAGAGCTTTTCCTCATTCACTTAACTGTAACTGTGTAATGGCACCAAGGCTTTGTAGAAATCAGCCGACTTAATTGAATCCGTCCAATCAATGGGAGAAAAAAAAAACAGACATCATGCTCCAGGATCCCACCAACCATTTTAATCTAATTTAATCATTTTAATCTAAGATCAAAGAAGTGTGGGGTCATACACAAGAAGCCAGACACCAGCTTCCATCGTGTCAACAGACGGTTAAACAGGGACAGACATGGACCTGTTGTCTCTCTAGGTCCAAGATACACACCATTCTACACCGTTACATCACCAATGTTCAAGATAAATGACGACAGATTTATGTTCGAGTAAAAACGACTACATCATCCTGTACATATGGAAAGTATTTCTGTGTCTTTGTAGAGCGCTGCGAGGAGGAGGAGACAAACCAACATGTACTTTATGTAAAAATATGTACATTCTGTACCCAAACCTGCGATGATATTTGGATTTTATAAACAGATTTGCTTAATTTTAATTAATTACATGTCTAGTTTACTTGGATAGAGAATAAAAAACCAAATGAATAAAAAAATCAAAAAAGGTTTGATATACTTCTTTGTGTCAGAATTATTTTAAAAATATGTATATAAATAAATGGGGTCACCTATAGTTTGACCAACAGCTGGTTTTGCACTTTTATTATGTGAATCATTTCTTATCATCCACCACAAATGACAATAAAACTTCAATTGAGAGAATCATGTTTTTTTTCCACGAGATAAACAATTATCTTTCACAGTCCATTAACAGTAGAGACTTTTCTAAATACACCGTAATCCTACTCCAGTCGCAGTGATCCTGGTGTTTCACAGCCGCAGCTCACGGCCTCTCGCTCTTGCTGGTGTGACGCAGTGTGAAAGGAAAAGTCAGAGCCATACAAAGACTGTTGTCTCGTAAACCGCAGCCGCTCCTCCCTGCACCATGCCACTCACTTTGTTGGTTTGCGCAATTTGCTTCCGAAAGCCACAAAGCCTTTGAGGGCCACACAGGGGCATGACAGCGTGTCGCAAATCGTATTTGCTCACTGATTTACTTCCGCTCTCACCCCCACGGACTCTTAACTGGACTCCCTATAACTTACTGCCTGAGGCTGAGGTCAAGGCCTGTGTGTGCGTACTGGACAACCAAAAAAAAATGGAACTGCCCCCGGTGCTTTTCCTGAAGCTGCTTTGGGTTTTTTTGGGTTATTGTCAACCAATCATTTTGACTGGGGAATTATCTCTGTGGTGCAGCTGGGAGGGCGCCCGCTGTGCTGTGCACGGCACCGACGCAGGGAAGCAGCAGCTGAACAGAGGACTTTCAGTTTTCCACATCACAGCCCAGTGCAGGAGGACACAGAGGGCCAAAACACAGCCTTCTATCTCCCGTCCCTGACCGCAGCGAGAACGCCGCAGACCCAGGAACAACAGGACATCCTGTGTGCAGTCAGGGAACGCTGAAGGCTGAGAGTCGCCGTCTCAGTTACGACGAGCACACAACGAGAAATCTTGTCGTTTGAGTAAGTTGTTTGTGATGTATGTATGTATTTAAAGACACTTAAGCCACTCCCCCATTCATTCACACATTCATACAGCACATTTTAAGCCAAAACTCATCCGATGTGAACAGAATTTGTTTTGTACATGCACGATCACACGCTCCAGATGTAGATTACAGATTAGATTGTGGGATTTCACTTTAACACGCTTCAGTCCCATTTACCGAGTTTGTGTGTGTGTGTGTGTGTGTGTGTGTGTGTGTGTGTGTGTGTGTGTGTGTGTGTGTGTGTGTGTGTGTGTCTCTGCAACATCTGAACAGTTCAGGATGAATGTTGTCACGCTCATGTAAGATGGTAATTGCTATGAGCGGGGTCAATCATATACAGATCCAGAAATTCTTCTGGTCTTGGACTTGATGGAAGTCCAAGACCAGAGTGTATCAAAGACCAAGATTGACCAAGACCAGTCCACTATATATATATATTCTTTATAAGCCCTGACCTTTGCTTTGGGCTTGACTTGAATTTGCTTTGGACTTAGTTTTGCCCTGCCTTTGTCTAGATCTGGTCTTGCCCTAGATTGGTAGTGGTCTTAACTTGATCTTGCACTGCCTTCATTTTTCCCCTACTTCAGTCTTGACCTTGACTTGGTCTTTGCCTGTCCTTGGTCTTAATCCTGACTTGGTCTAGACTCAAGTCTCTCCTGACTTCTTCAGACTTGGTCTCGTCCTGCCTTGGTCTGGACTTGGGTACTGACTTTGTCTTGCTCTACCTTGGCCTTGACTTGCTTTTACCCGGTCTTAGTCTTTGTCATGACTTGATCTCACCTTGCCTTGATAACGTGGTATTTGCACTAACTTGATCTTGCACTGCCTTCATTTTTCCTCTACCCCGGCTTTGATCTTGACTTGGTCTTCTCCTGTCCTTGGTCTTAATCCTGACTTGGTCTTTACTCAAGTCTCTCCTGACTTGATCTTGCTCTATCTTTCATACTCGTCCACACACTGCCAGCAGAGCCATCGCTTATAACAAGCAAATCTATTAAAAGAAAATCACAAAAATGTCAAAACCTGGTTTCTAGGTTTCATGAAACAGATGTAGATTACGGATTAGAATGGTGGATTTGGCTGCAATCTCATGTGTGTATCCCTGCGACATCTGAACAGATGGATGAATTGTGTAAGACGGTAATAGCTATGTGCAGGCACAATTACCTACAGACCAGTGGATCAAAATGTAAAAATGTCAGGGTGTGAAACCCCTCGGTGTAGGTCTGTGTCTGTGTGAGTGATCTTGTTTGTGCGCGTGTTGCGAGCATCTCCTTGAAAACAGACACAAAACCTCGCTGATTAGACACCCACGCCTCCCGTCTCCGCCCCGAGCATTGATCCAGTCCTTCAGGGCCAACAGAGACAAAGAAAGCGCAGGTTCACTCTGATAAAGGGAGTCAAAACAACACAACGAGCCGCCGCGTAAACATCATTTCACTCTGGATCGGTCTCTTGCCCTCGAGGACCACACACACAAAAGGTGAAACGCAAGAACCCTTGAGGAAAAGATTGGTACCGTGCCATAAAACCCAGTCGTGATTCAGAGACCAATTGGAGCCAGATAATGAGAGTGAGTCTCTCGGAGCATCATTATTGAATCAAGCCTGGTTTAATTAGCACACTGACGTTGATGTCTGGCACGCGGCTCCGTGTCACCGCAGGGGGAGAAAAAAACAAAAAGAATAGTCCACATAAAATAAAACGTAAAAAAAATATTAGCTTAGGTGGATTTTCCCAACGTAATTAAATCAGATTATCCACTTTACAGCGGAGCATTGTGCGAGCACTGCTTACACAACAAGAATCAAAGTCAGAGTTTGACTTTCCAGTCAAGTCGGCCTTCGTCTGCCAGAGTTGCATTTGCAAGTGTATTATTGGCAGTTTCAATACTTGGCAGCGGGCTAAAGTGGACATGGCAGCGTTTCTCTTTATATACACATCACACACAGGCAGCACTCAGAGTAACGAGAGCCGACGTCGCGGATCGGCTGGATATCGTGGTCCAAACCCAAAAGATGGATTAAAAAGTGTATTACTTAATTTGGCCGTTAGCGAGTTTTCCGAGAGCCACTTTTCCCGCCCACAAACATGCCAGGTCTAATAGATGCAAGCGCGAGTTTATAACCCTCAAAGACGAGGAGCTGCGGCTTCAAGTCCACAGACTAAACTCACAGTCACTTAAGAGAGGGGAGAGATAATATTGTCATCGTGCATTTCCAGGAATTATGGTCTTTTCAAATCAGGGGATTTGTTGCCTCGGAAGAGTGAGGACGAGAATTAATCTGAGCCATGTGTGAACATTTTTACCAACTTCACCATTTAGACGTTTGATTTCTTAATATCTGAGAGCAGAAACGTGTCCAAGAGACACTTTTTAAAACATTTCAATAACCTGATTTCAATCATCACAAACTGTGGCAAAAATTGGTCAAACAAAAAAACTGATTTCTTCATGGAGAAGTGGACTAATCCCAATTTGAACGGACCATAATTCCTGTAATTGTATGATTTCGAGAATTTCACCTTTATGAAATTTGATTTAATCTAATTCTACATAATATCTGAGCTCTGAAACATGTTTAAGAGTTTCAATAACCTGATTTCTATTAGAATATATCACAAATTGTAGCAAACATTTAAAAAAAAATTGGTTCCTGGTCTTGGCTATAATGTATAGTTTTATTAAATCAAACTTTTTAATGGTGAATTATTTTATTTTGGGTCAAATGGCTCAAATTAATACTTTTTCCTGAGCCTTATGAATTTCCCAGAGGAAACAATTCCCATCTTAAACAGACCATAATTCTTGAAATGTAAGAAATATTATTTAATACAATAATACATTAAATCTTTGACCAGAAACATGATTTCCATTAGAATATATCACAAATTGTGGCAAAATTTATAGGAAATTGGTGAAAGAAAATGTTTCTGGTCTCAAAAATAATGTATAATTTTATTAAATCGAACTTTTTAATGGTGACATTGGTTTATTTTGGGTCAAATGGGTCAAATGAATACTTTTTCTGAGCCTTCATGTCTCCCTAAGAAAACAACTCCCAAATTAAAAGGACCATACTTCCTGAAATGTATGGCTTCGGGAATTTCCCCATTAAGAAATTTGATTTAATACGAATTATACATTAAATATTAGACTAGAAACATTTCAATAAGATTCAATAACCTGATTTCTATTAGAATATATCACAAATGGTGGCAAAAATGTTAAAAGATTTGGAGAAAGAAAGTGTTTCTGGTCTGTATACTTGTATCAAATCAATTGTATTTAATGGTTTATTTTGGGTCAAATGAATCCTTTTTGCTGAGCCTTCTGAATTTCCCTGAGGAAATTTCATTAAACACAATAATACAATAAATCTGAGACCTTTCCAATAACCTGACGTCCTATAGAATCTACAGAATCACTAATTGTGGCAAAAGTTACAAAATAAAAGAAAATGTGAGTTTCTACAGAAGCGTGGAACTGCCAGAGGGTAAAACATAATAATATCTGAGGAGTTTGTTGTTCTAATGAGATTATTTTTCTTGTTTTTTCTTGTTATAAATAGAAAGAACAAACACGGCGTCTCCACCTTCACGCTCATCGTTCCCTGATGGAAACATCCAACGACAAGCAATCAATAAAACCAACCGTCTCTCTCTCTTTAATGAGAAAACTTTCCCTTTTCAAAACTTTCTCGTTATAATGAGAGAGTTGAGCTGCTGGTTTAAGGGGTTAAAGTTAAGGTAAAGGGAAAACAAAGGCCTTAAAAGAACACCTTAACCCTAACGACAGGCGTCTCAAACTCACATGACCTCGGGGTCAGGAGAGGACAAAAAGTCCAACTGTGCGGGAAATAAACATCAGTTCAGTCCAGATATGACATCAGAGAATCAGTGGGAGAGCAAGTCGTCGTTCAATTGGAGGGTTGTGGGTTTGATTCCTGGCTCTGCTAAGTCTACATAAAACACTTAAATCCAGCGTTTCTCCTGACGGCAGAGTGTGAATGAATGCATGAAAGACCAGTGGCAGAAAATGTGCTGCACATAGATGTGGTGCATGAATGTGTGAATGTCAGTGATCATCAATAATTTACATATTTCATTATTTATTTAAGGAAAGGGACAATGCATATTAATAAATGATAAAATGTAAATATGCCAGGTTGTAGCCTGAGGCTAATTTCCACCTGTCGTCCCCTTGGCAGGTTGATGTTATAAGGGATTAAAAATTAAAATTAAAAGATTCTCATTTAAATTGTGGGGTGGGACATATGTGACCCACGGGCTGCACATTTGAAACAAAGCAGTATCCCGGGCTTTAACCTTCAAATCTTAGGCCCTTAACCAAACCAGATATGAGGTTCTGCCCCATTAGGACCAGGTTTTAGTCTCCCGCGGACTACAGTACTGGTCCTGACAAGGTCAGTCAGTGTTTATGCCAGAAAAAAGTGTCCTAAAGAGGCAACAAATACAAGAACACACACATGAATCATGTGACAATGTCATGACCCAGAATTCTCTAATCACATGAAATCCTAACTGCTGTGTGTGTGTGTGTACGTCGAGTGCAGCATAGGAGTGGTCTGTCGTTCGATTTCAATAACATGTTTTTGAATACGACAGTTAATTTAGTCTCTGAGGTTTGGCCAGCCTACATGTGGCTGCTTTGTATTTTTGGTAAAGTAAATTGTCATTTCAGGAAATGTGTATGTGGGCTGTGTTTAAGAAAAAGAAAAAAAAGATGATTTTGTCGGTCTGCAAACACCCAAACCAGACTGTGTGTGTGTGAAAGTGCTGCATGATCTCAGTGAGAAAATCACTAATATTATCAATGATTTTATGGTATTAAAATAATCCTCCATGATCACTCACTCACACACACACACACACACACACGGAGGAGAAGTGAGGCTGCAGCAGTCTGAGACGACCGTGTCATCTTTGTTAGCACGAGTGCTTCAGAAGAGGCCTCCACACTCTTCAGCGTCCAAACGACTTAACCCTTTCCTCGTATGAAGACGCCACAAACCACCGCGTCCACCACACTGACTCAGTGCCCTCGAGCACGGCAGGCACTTTAAGCAGCCAGACGTGAATGTGTCCATTGTGTCCGTCCCACACCACCGCGGGACATGTGTCCTTGTGTGGACAAACTGACGGACTGACAGACTGACAAGAACCATTTACTGCTCGTCATGGACAAAATAATCCATGAAATTACAGGTTAAACATTATTTGAGGGGGAACTGTGATGAATAAAGTCATTAAATACAAGGATATAATGTTGAGAAGTTTAATTTTACTCCAGTGTTTGGTCTAATCTTTTGTTGATTGGTGCCGATTATGTGATTTTATTTAGTATTCTGTATATTTATGTACTTTTTATTTAGTATTCTGTATATTGTACATACTTGTATATGGTATTCTGTATATTTTATGTACATCTAATTTAGTATTCTGTATATGTATGTACATTTTATTTAGTATTCTGTATATTTTATGTATATTTTATTTAGTATTCTGTATATTTATGTATATTTTATTTAGTATTCTGTATATTTATGTACATTTTATGTAGTATTCTCTATATTTATGTACATTTTATATGGTATTCTGTATATTTCATGTATTTTTTATTTAGTATTCTGTATATTTATGTACATTTTATTTAGTATTCTGTATATTTATGTACATTTAGTATTCTGTATATTTATGTACATTTTATGTAGTATTCTCTATATTTATGTACATTTTATATGGTATTCTGTATATTTTATGTACATTTTATTAAGTATTCTGAATATTTTATGTACATTTTATTTAGTATTCTGTATATTTATGTACATTTTATTTAGTATTCTGTATATTTATGTCCATTTTATTTAGTATTCTGTATATTAATGTACATTTTATTTAGTATTCTGTATATTTATGTACATTTAGTATTCTGTATATTTTATGTACATTTTATTTAGTATTCTGTATATTTGTGTACATTTTATTTAGTATTCTGTATATTTGTGTACATTTTATTTAGTATTCTGTATATTTATGTACATTTGATTTAGTATTCTGTATATTTATGTATATAAGTCAATTTTACTATTTTGACAGTTGAGATGATGAAGATGCTGAAGTTGTGAACATCATTTACTAAAAATGTTCATAATTTAATGTGTAAGGATTTAGTAACACTTCACACACTGGATTTACCCTTGTGTAAAACTCAGACAGAGAGCAGTATACTTATAGTTTTTAGACAGAACAGGGTTAAATCTACTCAAACACAGAGCCTACAGAGAACAGTATAATACAGAAAATAAATAGAATACAATATAAAATCACATAATCAGCTTAAATCAACATACAGCGCAATCACACCAAACGTCTGCTGCCAGATGTTTCATTTAAAAAAAAAACATTTCGAAAACGTCCATCGAGACAAAATCCTTGCCTTTCAGATAAGTTTGTAGATTATTCCAGTCAAAGCCTGAGTTGCTATTTAAACACATTTTTCCCTTTTTGGGGAAAAAAACATCAGACCATCCATGAAGCAGATGAAGAAGACATTAACACGCTCTGTCGTTTTCCCACTGATGCTGATTGAATCCCAATTAATCACATTCCCATTGGTCAAATTTACCAGGTTTTTTTTTTGTCCAGTGGGAATAAGTTATTATTCACAGCGTTGGAGCTGACTGTTAAAAATGACTGCTGTGAGGAAATAAATGGATGAAACTGTAGAGTACTGATGGAAAACACACATTCACTCATTCATATCCAGCATCTGCAGCCTGGTAATCTGAACACAGCCTGGGAGACCAAGACCCTCAGAGAATCACATCGTTCAGAGAGTTTAGCTGCGTGAAGATCACTGGAAGAGTCACAAGAATCAAAGTGAACAATTCTGAACTGTAGATCAGTTAAACAGTACTTTAAAAATCCTGAAAACATGCGTTAAACTCCAAGGAAATGTCTAAAATGTCAATATTTAACAGCGGAGTCTGGTGTATTTAGCGGCGATCGTGACGGGGAATCACAACAAGTGATAATTGATTTTATTTTTTATACTTATTTATTTTATTTATATTTTATTGTTATGTTTATTTATTTTATTATTCAGTGGTAGTTTAGTTCAGTGAATTCTAATGACTGAGTTGCACCGAAAACAAACTGCTTTACGAGTCATTAGTGTGTTTGTCTCGCGTATAAAACAACATCACGGCAGTTTCTCACAGTCGTGCTATGGTGACTCCGCCCACTTTGAGGAGGTTCTATAAAGTAATGAAAAACGACTTGACTGATACCAAACTGAGTAGTCGAGTCGAAAGTATCTGTACAACTAGATTTCCTCTAACTATCTTTGTTACTCGTTACTACCAAATAAAATCAGACGAAGAAGAGTTGATATTATGGTCTGTATTTATATAGAGCTTTTCTAGTCTTAATGACTTAAGTACATTTTATCTCAGAAAAAAAATATAATAAAACGTGACTTCAACTTCTACCAAAGTCATTTTCTGGTTAGAAAAGAACAAAAAAACTTTAACTTTTACTCAAGTATCCCTTTTAGGTTACAGTGCCAATCGATAAAGGCTTCAAGTCACCGCCCACCGTATACAAACAAACGCTCCCTCATACAGGTCTGATAGTTTTGCCTGTCGGAGCCTGTTTTCAGATGAAAGACGGAGCAAACAGATAAAACTCAACAACAACAACAAAATGACTAAAAGTTACACACTGCAGCTTTAAGGGGATAAAAAGAGATGAGCTGGATGTTTCAGAGTACGGAGAGAATCCTGCATTACTCAGCTTCATTATCATAGTTTCCTGCTTTGAGCACAGATACGGAGGGGAGGGGAGGGGCAATGTGCTCCTGCATTTGATATGTGCAACCACTTATTACAGAGTATACAGCATTGTGCTCACTTACCAGGCTAGTGGTGAGGGTTTGTGGTCTGTGGCTGTGTGTGTGTGTACGTGTGCGTGCGCGCGGACTTTAAGATGCATAACTGTAAGACCGATCAGATTTATTTATACAGAAAGTGTGTATGTATAACCGTGTGTGCGCTCGCGTGTGTGTTTGTGTGTGTGCGCGCACATAAGTGGTCCAAAAAAGTCTAAAATTAAAATCTGGGTTTTTGAAATGTCTCTAATTAGAGAGGGGAGGACTGAGGCCTATTTTCAGAGCTGTGGCTGCGCACGCCCTCACCATATGTGTGCGCACTGGCAAACAGACTCACACACACACACACAAACACAATCTACACATTTCACACAAAGATCCCCAAACCTGGATTTCTTTGACTGAGTTTTAACGACCAGGAAGCGTCAATTTCTCAATTCCATTTTTTGCTTAAGTTGACAAAAAACAAGTAGATTTATAATCAGCAGAAAACACTGCGTCGCTGTGAAGCTGCAATCATTTATTACAATATTTAGATTCAAAGACAAAGTCAAAACACAACACAGAGTGGTAAGTTTACGGCCGCGCGGCAGGAACACAATAGTCAGTTTAATCTCCGCCTAAAGTGTTTTTTTACACATTTAATGAGGCAATTTAGTGAATTTAGGCTGTGGAGAGAAAGCGAGTGGAATGCGGTGTTTGCCTGGTGAACATTGTCTCATTGTTCCGTCTCATAACCGTGCTTTTGTTTCCTGCTCATGAGCAGAGATTGACGGAAAATCAGGCCGTCGGCTGAAAACCGCTCAGCCCCCGATTCTCTCACGGCACCGTCCGTGATTTTATCTGCAGCAAATCAGAGGTAACATCACACCAACACACGGATTATTATTTAACAGTTGTATTATAAAAGTATGGCACAGCAACATTAGGGCCGCAATGATTAATTAATCGGTTTGAGTGTTATTTTTTCAATAATTCAATAATTGAAACAAGTTATCCTGATTAAGCCATTAAAACTTTGAATTATTTGGATTCAACTTGCTCTGGTGCTGTATACACACAAACACTCTGTCAGTCAGGTCTGATAGTTTTGCTTGACAGAACCCGTTTTCAGATGAAAGAATGTGACATTCAAATCAGGTTACATGGTTTCTGCTCATGACGGCTGGAGATAGGCAGAATAATAACAAGAAATCGCAAACTGCAGCTTTAAATGTCCTTTTGAAAATCCTTTCAGAGCAAATCTGTCAGCAAGAATCATCAAAACAGACTAAGTAATAAGTTCTGGGGTAAGTATATCAGAGAAAATACAGGACAGCATGTACACCCACCCACACCCACACCCACACACACACACACACACACACACACACACACACTGAGGCCACAGGCATTCCCACTATAGACACCCATTATATCCATGTGTCGACTCCCCAAAGCAGGAACTGTGGAAGCCGCTGTGGTCAAACACGGGGAGAGGGAAGTTAGCACTGGCAGAGAAAAGTCAGAGTCAGGCATTTTTTGGAGTAAGATAAGAAGAGAGTGCGGCACAAACACGGAGAGAGAGAAAATCCACAATAACAAAAGGCCATTCAGAGATATGAGATTACTATGACAACACATCGCTGTGTTTTTGCCAAAAAATCACAGCTTTTAATCAACAAACAGCAGAAGGTGATAAGTGGAAAAACGCGGCGCGTGGTCTTAAAGGGGACGTCCCACACCGGTCATGTGACCTTGACCTGTGAGGGCACAGTAACATGTGCGGCACCGGCAGGTGCTGCAGCTCAATACAAAGCCCAGAGTATCCAGTGACAGGCCTTTGTTTGCAGTTTTGATTTATTGCTGACCACTGCTCCACCTCACATGTGCGGAGTTGACCCCCCCTCCTCTCAACACCTTTTCCCCCCCACATAAATAAACCCTATCGCTGCAGGAATGCCGAAGGAAGGGTCCGGCGCTCACCGCGCTTTTGGAATTCTCCACCGCTGATAAGACGAGCGACTGTTTGGGGGACGTTTCATCGACATACTGTACCCCCCCCCCCCCCCCCCCACCCCCCGCCCTCCACGCAGTGACTCACAAAACCACCGACACATCTGCTGGCCCTTTGGTAGCCGTCCACACCCGAGGGCCACAAGTGACAGAGCGACCATTTGACTCGAAATGATTAAACGGCGGTTGAAGGAGCAAACAGATTTGTACTGCAGCCAGTCGAGTCAGCTCACATGAGACTCACAGACATGTCGGATTAAGACTCATTTCCATCGGATGCTGCATGAAATTTCTGCGGCTAAAAAAGGGGTCGCTCGATCAAAATAAGTGTGGACTCGTGGGACTTGGTGATGGGGGAGTGTTTCAGCAAACACAAAAACACACTGACTAACTCGTTATACAGAATACTGTATTTCCTGCCTCACGCTGATGTTTCATTGGGAGTTTGACCCGGAATTTAAAGCCGTCATATACAGTCGAATGCAAATTTGCTATTTGCTTTACGGTAGACACAGGTAACAGATATCATCCTAAATATTTCTAATGGCAACATCACAGTGGATAATCAAGATATTATTTAATTTTCTAATCACAAAACAGTTAATTTTTCACAAAGTGTCTTGACTTTTTCCCTCGACCGGCCCCCGGCCCCCGGCCCTCCCTCCTGACCGGACTAGAAGTTCACTGGCCCCCAGGACATTTTGAGTTTGAGGCCCCTGCTGTAAATCCACAATAACAGATGACGTCATTAAAACGTGATGATTAAATGGAAAAGACCGTTATCTTGAATATAAATACAGATTACTACGGTTTCCAAGAATTTAAGAGAGTGTTACCTCACGTAAGTGCACTACTCAAGAAAATATACAACACAGAAATGTTACATATTCTGTGTTTTTATAATGTAAACCAGGTTTATGTCAGCAGATAACTGTAACCCAACATTATCTCTAAATCTCAATCCTTTACAGTTTGACATTGTTTAAGGTTTAAGGGGGTAAAACATTGGGTGTGCTCCATAAATAATGTAATCTCCCCAAAATGTGGAAAATGAAAGTGAGGCACCCCAGTGACGCACCCTGTGGAAATCAAGCCTTAAAACACGAACACATTACAGTAAACGGCTGCAACATAATACAGTAACTGGAGCGCAGAAGTAAGCATGTTTCTAGCATGTGTGCTATTGGAGCGCCTCTTTTCATTTGCTGCTTATAAAACACTTTATTGAGGTGCATCTTGTTCCTGTTTTCGTTTTATTATAGAAAGTGTGAGGACTGTAAAATGAAACTGTTTGAAACGCTGGTTTAAAAGTTCTTTGGAGGTTAAAAGATCCAAAAAATTATCCATCTAAAAAGAAACTGGTCTGACAGCTTTTTTAAGCTAAAACAAAGGATAAAGCTGTTCATTTAAAGGCTGTTCAGGACTTGTTATCAAGACCAACACAAGATGGAGACTTTTGATAAAGGAATGGTTCAAGTTTTATCTTTACATGTTGACGGTTAGATGAAAAAACAGATGACAAGAACAATACACTCCGTCTGTTCAGTGCCAGTTGTTAGCTTAGCTTAGCACAGATGCCTGTGTAGATTCAAAGTTATCCAAAACACAGTGAGTCGACAGAAGTGTCTCTTGAAGACGTTTCTCCTCTAATACAGAGAGTCTTCTTCAATTCTGAAGACTTTTCAAAAACTTCAAATCAATGTGCTACCGACTCCCTGTGTTTTGGTTAGCTTATATTTTAAATGTACATGTTATCTTTAGGAGTTTTATGGAGCTTTGCAACTGTACATCTCTAGCACGACTCGGCTCTACTCAGTTTGGTATCAGACACGTTGTTTTCCATTACTTCATAGTAGCTCCTCAACGTGGACAGCGTCGCCATAGCACCGCCGCGCGAAACTGCAGCAACGTGGTTTAATACGCACACAATCACACAAACTACTAGGTCTTTTTTTTAAACTGTTCAGTTTGTGTTATTCAGATCTTGTGACAACCCCGACTAACAGGTTCCACTCACTTGAGCTAGCAGCTGCTAGCAGTAGCTTCTGATCCGCTGTGTACAGTAGACACAAATTCTCTCATCTCTCTAGAAGGTTTTTGGACAAGTTGACGTTCCAATTTAGCAAAATAAAGGACAATATTCAGAAATAATGTGTGTCTGATAAGGAAACCAAAACATCCCTTAACGTAGCGCAAGAAGCTAATTTTACTGCAATAATATAATACCAGCTACTGGTGCTCTTTGTTTACATCAAGCTGAAGGAAAGCTTAAATTTGGGTTTTTCAGATTCAACCAATAAATCTAACAATTGCTTTGCTTTGGACTGACCTAGCTAAACGTTTCTTCTCCATTGTTTACCCTCTTTATCTGAGCTAACTAGCTGCTAGCTGTAATTAACATCCATTTTACTCATCTCTCTGCGAGCAAGAAAGCAAACTAATAATTCAAACATTGATTTAAAGAGCAAGCGAAAAGTAGGATGGCACTTTTGCTCGACAACCCCCTCTTTTGCAACTGTCGCTCACACATGACCCCTCCTGATAAAAATATTACCACACTTGCTGGCATATTTTTATCTCAAACCTCTGGCTCCCGTCCAGCAACATCCAACATACTTGGCCCGAGTGCAAACATGCAGTAAAGCAACTGTTATGCAGCTGTTTAAGACGAGGGGGCATCACGCCAGTGCCGGGGCACACGGTGACCTCGCACTCCGCTCGCACACCGCTCGCACACCGAGCATGTGTGCCCACTCATTTTGGCCGGCACCCACGGAGCCAACGCCATCCGTCACCGACAACGATGACAACAAAAATACGCCAAGGGTGGAGTGTGGTTTTCACTTGGGTAAAAACCACAAGCAATGAAGCACCAACATATTCGCACATAGACTGCCACTGTATGTTCTCGTCATTGGTCTGTTACTCATTAAAACGTTTAAAACACACACACACACACACACACACACACACACACACAAGCACAGCTGCCACCATGCAAACAGCCATCACAGCTCTGTGTTTCAGAGCGACAGCCTAACATATGTAGGATACATACAGTATATCATCAGTGAAAACATGTTTTCCTCACATACTGTAAATGATGCAATAGTTTTTCTTTCATCAGATCACCTGGAAAATCACTTGAAAAAGACACAAAACGTTTTCAAGCACAGTTAAGTCGAGCTAGTTTGTTCAGTTGCGTTCAACTACACAATTTAACTGGACTACTAGTCGATTTATTGTGTATCTGTCTGTTACACTAGTTGAGCTTGTAAGTACTGGGCATTTTTTGGTTGACCTACTGTACATCACAGACACAACAATGCAACTTTAGCTGAATTCTGTGTCCTTCTGCCTTCCATTCCATTAAATATTTCAATCTTTAAGCCGATACAGCAAATATTAGTTTTCGTTGTCAATCCAAAAATGCACCAATTTGAATTTTGCCCTGGTTTTTTTTCGTCTTCTTCTTTAATAGATTGATTTTAACTGGATTCTAACTATCATGACGTTATTAAAGTTATTGTGTTTCTGGCACGAGTGTGACGTCACAGTTCATGCACAGGTGAAACAAAAACACCACAGTGGAGACCGACCACTGACGATGGTTATGGTGTTGATCACTGTTTTTGAAAAAGACTGAAAGTATTGAAAAGACATGGAGCAAAGCTCTGGAAGTGAAGGAACACTGAAGAACCCAGCCTTCTCCTCCTCCCTCTCACCCCACTGTTGGAGATCTGCTCGTCAGGGGCTGGGGATTTTCAGTCTCCAGGGGCACATCCCTCTGAACCGCCTGCCAAGCCTCTCCTCTCCCCTCTCCCCTCTCCTTCAACCTCCTGCTCCTTTTTGTTCACCTCTCAGTTCCCACTTCTCCAACTCCTCATGTTCAACTTTCTCCTTCACTTCAGCCACTTTTTTCAAGTTCCATCATTCATCCACTTTCTCTTCAACACTTTTTCACTTTCCCACTCTTATCTATTCCCCCCCCCCTCCTCTACCCTTCCGCTCCTCTTCCTCTGCCAGTGATCCAGCTCCTTTGCAGCCGTGCATAATTACGCCTAAACACGAGCCTGTGCAGGCTCACATCTGGAAGGAGTTTGGACATGGCAGTTTCCTACCAAGACGACTAAATATTTAGGTTGAGAGTTACTGCGTGTGGATGAACTCGTGACAGAGGGGGTTGGGGAGCGGAGGGGAGAGAAACGGAGAGCTGGAGATAAAGAAAAAGAAGGGAAAGTGCGGGACAGATGACCGGAGGACGGCTCAGACATTATGCATCATTAGACCAGTATTTGGTGGGAGTTTGCAGGAACGTCGTATAACGTGACACACGGCACTGTAATCAACGTGCAGCACGAGGAGGAGGTGATAATACCGGGGTGACCGGTCGCCGCTTTATGGCTGGCAGCAACAACAAACAGCCAACTAATAGTTTTAATAAACAAATCCCCATTGGGATTTCCCATGAGGCTGAGGGGCCTCAGCTGGAATGTTCACAGGAGCCAGCTGTTGTGCATTACACGTAGCAGGCGGCCCCGGAAACCCTGGGCCTGGTGTCCTCCAGCCTTGCTCAGCATGGAGGAGAACATTCCCCCATGCGGGGCTGCCCGAGGCAAGAGGGCAGCGCCGCCGGTCGATTGCGGGGAGGGGACCGCGGTGATGTCGAGAGCTCCCCCGCTGCACCTGGGATACTGTCTTCAGCCTCCGAGCAGCGTGAGGAATGTCAGGAATAACACGAGAATCAACACAACTTCTCACATTCCACATCTGGAGCTAATGTCGTGAGTGGCGATGGGAGCGCGGGGGGCTCTGAGGAGGACTCGCCGCCGCATCTCCAGGAAAAGTGGACTTTCCAGGCTCAGTAGTTCTTAAGGGGTGAAAGGTAAAGGAAAATGGCCGACGGATTGCGGCTGGAAGTGTCGCCCAACGCTGAACGTCAGTCCCAAAACAAACTCCACCAAAATTAGTAGTTGCAGAGATGGAAGATTATCTTCAAATACCTCCGCCACTGAAACCCAAGCCCTGTTTTACCTCTGGTTTTTAGCAATGTGTGCCCCAGATGTTGATCCTGTCTTTATTAAGCTCGGAACATAAGGCCATCTAAAATGGACTGCACGCTGCTCTGCTGCTCTGCTGCTCCTGGGGCAGAAATCTTTTTCACTTTACCTCAGATGCTCGCTCGCTCGCTTCAGAGGGGCATTTTAATTTTATTTTTTCTCTCCCATGTGCATGCAGCATATTTCCCACTGGGTCAGACCACGGGAACAGTAACACACTGTGGGAACGAGCGATGGTCTAAGCAGCCGTGAAGAAAACACTGCATCGCAAAGAAATGTGTCATTGTTGGTGCATCCATCATGGAAGATAGTGTGTCTTGGCTCGCGGTGCGACTCTTTCAAGCGTTGTCCAAACCAACCGCGCGATGAATCGCTCCATAATTGAAAAGATAAGACGCCGAACGGCTGCGACGACGCCAATTATGTGGCAGCGCAGTGTATTTATGGGTGTCACTTATTTTTATTTATCTTTATTTCATAATTACACTAAATTGGTTTTTCCTGGAGAACTTATATTTACGTTACGTTTTCCCAAATCCACTCTTGCGGGTTTCGTCACTGCAGGCCGTGAGAGAAGTTTGTGTCTGTTTTTTATTCTTACATTTTATATGAATTAACTGTTTATCTTTGTTTTTATTGGCTTATTATTGCCTTTTACTTTTCCAAGACTGATCGTTTTATTTCTTCTTTTATTTTTCCCCTCAAAATATTTTTTACAGATTTCATTCAATTCCGTCTCTGTGGTGGTTTTAACTGTTTGTGTACGACGCTCTGAATCTGCCTTCATGAATAAAACGGCCTCGTCTTTCCTTGTTTTGGTCACGTGTTCATTTCTTTCTATTGTTTTATTCGTACCTGATCATTTATTCACTAAATTTCATATTCATTCATTCTATTGTGACATACCATGGGAGAGGGACTCTGTATGATCACCCTTAGGAGACTTTGTGTTGTTTTGTTCACATTCACGCTCTGTAATCAAACACTACACATCGTACGACACTGAGCAGTTAATAAGTTGTTTTCATGCACATTCTCGATGGGTGCATTTCAAAAATGGAACAAGAATTCTTGAAATATCGCACCAATTCTTTTCAGCTGCTGACGATAAATGCACGTAAATAAGTGAACACAGATTCATCGTGTTAAACACTCACAAGGACGGAAACGTCACTTTGGTTTCTGTCTGGAAAGATGTCGGAAACAGCAGATGAGAGGATGTTATTCTTCTTCTTCTTGCGCCACCTACTGTTTATCCTGGTGAAATAACTCGCAAAATTTGCTGCAGTGGATGGAAACACATGAAATGGCATTTTTAAATAAATGAGGATATTAACTAAAAAAACTGCATGTTTCATACATTTCTGGACTTTATTTCCAAACGTGAGTAAAATAAATCACGAAATAAAGCATTCTGACCATTATTCCATTAATCTACAGCTACTGGAACTCTTTATCATCAATCTAAGCCATTTTAAGCCAGTCGTAGACAGAAAAACACCATTAAATCCATTCAAAATTCGTAAAGCATTTAACCGCAAACGAGGATATTAAAACAATGCACTTGCACGTTTCATATCTCAACTATAATATAATAATATTCTGAATTCCCCTGATGCAACAAACACCAAGTTAAACGAGACCATAATTCCATGAATCAACAGCTCCAGGAGCTCTTTATCATCCAGAACACGTGGAGTTTGCATGTTCTCCCTGTGTGTGCGTGAGTTTTATTCCAGGTTCTTTGGTGTCCAAAAACATTCAGATTTGGGGATGAGGTCAATTGGACGCTCTAAACTGACCATGAGAGTGAATGGTTGTCTGTCTCTACATGTGTCCCTGTGATGGACTGACGATCCGTCCACGGTGTGACCGTCACGTGGAGAATAAAGCGCTAGATGAGTGAACACGTGCCATCTTATCCTTCTTCTTGCGCCACCTACTGTTTAATCTCAGTGACTTAACAGCCATGGATGGAAACACACATTTATTTTCTTTCTATCGTCATGGAAACAACTCATTTCACCCGCGGGTTCAGTTGTTTTCTGCCTCCACCACAGAAGGTGACTGTGAGACAGGGTGTTTGTGCTATTAAAAGCAGGCGCCAACGCAACAGTAAAGCACAAGGCCGGATATAAAATACGCAAAATGTGTTTCTGTTTACTGCACTTTTTGCTGGAGTCAGCTGGACCATGTGCAGGAGGAGGCGGAGCAAGAGAGAGAGGGAGGGAGAGAGAGAGAGAGAGAGAGCGAGTGAAATTTAAAGTGACAGAGTTGTGTCAGAGAGGCAGGGCCACGGTGATGGCTACAGTCAGTCTGCCCTCGCACTGATCTTCCTAATGCTTTGCAGAGGAGCGACGGCTCAGCCCTCTTCTCCACTCCGCAGTTAAACCAGATCAAGATGTAAACTTCTGACCTAACAAGTCTTATTACTGCAACAAGCCCCCAGTACAGTTAAAGCTCAGGTCACGGGGTCACAGTCAAGGCTGTGTGGGCCTCTTCACAGAAACTCCGCCCCTCCGTCACGAACCACCGAGTATTATTTTTATGTCAATTAAAACGAAACATTCACCAGTTAACCCTTCCGTTACCATCCTGTCCTTGAACACTTCTCATTACTGTAACAACAGAGTAGACCGTTTGTGATACCTAGAAAATTCTACCAGAAACTACCGGGAAAGCAGAGATATTAGAGCTTTGCGTCCGTAAACTTGCCATTACGGTAGCGGTACGACCGTCCAATCACAGACGAGATTCACCAGCGCGTCACGCGTTTGTGACGTCAGCTTCTCAGTAACCGTAATTGCTTAACGGCTGAATAACTGCCAGATATCCAATGTGAAAGTTATCTTGGAAAAAGGAAGCACTGAACAATTCTACAGCCATAAAATCAAAATATGATGCTCATCAGAGAGTTAAAGTGTGTATTATGACACAAAACATTACTAGAGTTAGTATTTTATTATTCGTATACAGCAGGATTCACACTGGTGGAAGTTTGAGAAGAATCTCGCTTTTCATTTTGGGAACGATGTTAATTGATTAGAGCAGCCACACGGTGTCTCCAGCTCCTTTTTGGAAATAAAAGTCTTTCATGTTTTTACAAAGTTGTGGACGTGTGTATTTAAAGTATATTTTAATGTTCTTCTTCGGCGCAGACATGCAGTGGATTTGTTTTATCTTGCGTAACTCTGTTGTCGCTTTAGCTTTCTCTACACAGGGTTTTACTTTGAAAATCATAAAGAAATATTCTTTAAAATCTTCCTCTGTACTCTGCTGAACACCTGGACTCAAACATCTGCAGACCCAGCAAATATCTCACAATAAAGCTCTGTTGAAAAGCTTTGGGAAGCAGAAACACGAGAATGCTTTTACTTTGAAACAGGAAGTCCAGTGTGTATATGAGCCATGTCTGTGTTTCCTAATAGAAAAAGATGCTATAGCAAGCTAACGCTACATACCTGTATATACTGTATATAGCAGAGCTGTAGCCGTTTTTCCTGACAGTGTGGCTGCTCTAATCTGTTAATCTGGTAATCTGTGCCTCAGTGAAAAGCCGTTTCCGGGTCGCAGAAAACCAGTGTACGCATCCAGTGTGAACCTGGCCTGAGGCTGCAGAGTTATAAGTGTCATCATCTGCTAATGGTTACGACTGAACACATGGACTCTATACCAGACACACACACACACACACACACACACACAAACACACACACACACACACACACACACACACACACACACACCTGTGAAACGCCTTCACTCAAACAACACAACAACATAAACATGGAGACCAACTCCAGGACGGAAAATGGAAACAACAACAATCTTCTACCTTTAAGCACAAACAAAACCAGCACGAGGAACAATATTCATGTGTTTGTTTTATATTGATCATTATTATTATTATTATTATTATTATTATTATTGTTGTTGTACAGATTCAAGTTGATTAAACATTACCTTGATTTTATTTACTTTTACCATCTTACATTATTTAACTACTTATATCTGGGATATTTAATATGTGGTAACACTTTGCACGACAGTACTGTGCCGTCATGGTGATAGTGTTATAATAATGATGTAATGGGGAGTCATTTTATGAGAATACCATCTTATTTGCAGAGTAATTAGAAATAAGAGCTAAAACAATAATGTGTGGGTCAGACTGGAGGCTACATTTCAGGGTAACAGTTCTGGTTTCCATTACACAGAGTTAGCCTTTAGTGACCATTATTACTATGATTACTGTGGAAATATCATGTCATTAATGTCATATTATCTCCTTATTAACACACTATTACTAGTGTTACTTCCTAATCAATTTGGAAAAACTATAATATTACATCTCTATTATAAAGTATTACCATATAATGTATAAATCTTATAGTAATTTGGATTGTGAAACAACTCTTCTGTTGTAAAAACCACAGTTAAATCAGTGTTGCAGTGTCAGACTCACAGAGTGACCGTCCTGTTGGGCAGCAGACCCGGATCCGGAGCCTCGGTCAGGTCCTCCTTGCTGCAGCTGACCCTCTTGCCCACAGCCTGGACGCCGTGCGCTTTGGGCCGCTCTTCCGTGCAGCTGCAGCCGCTGCTGGAGGCGAGCAGCCCGGGACAAGCCTGCGAGAGCCGGGGCCCGGCGCCGGAGAGCAGGAGCAGCATCAGTACCAGACGCCCCGGCAGCGGAGGGATGACAACGCCGGGCGCAGACATCGTCCTTCGGCTGGATCTCAGCTCCTCAGCTGCACCCCCGCCTCCAGTCATCCCATATCTCCACCATGGAGCAGAAAACGAAAAGAGTTCGGGTTTTTTGGGGAATGAATGGCTGACTCGGAGAAAGAAGTTCCGCCTCAGTTGTGAGCACACATCATCCGTTCATTCCCAAACTATTTCGGCACCGCAGCGTTTCCAAGTGTCCCCGTTATGTCATGGCAAGCCCGTGCGCACGACTCCCTTTGATCCAAGGAGGAAAAGTTAATGAATCCAAGAGATGAGAGAGTCCATCCAAACGTCTCCAGCACCGACGAACAACCCGGTTCCAGAAAAGGAAAGAGATTTACATCAGTGTTGGGAAGTTTGCCTCAACTTTCCCTTTGTCTTTCTGTGTAAAAGTTAATCCAGAGGTGAACGAGACTGAGACCAGTGTGTCCTCTCTGTGCAGAAGTCATACAAACACAAGAAGCATCTCAACTTTCCTCTAATGTCTCGCTTCTTCTTCTTCTTTCTTTTTTTTTTTTTTTTTTTTACTTTTTTCCCTGAGAGTTTTGTCCCTGATCCTGGAGTTCTGCGTAAACTTTCTCTCTCAAGCGCAACTTGTGTGGAGACAGAGAAACTAAATAAACACGTATAGATTAAATTAAATAATAATAATAATAATGTTAATAAGAGCTGGACTTCATGGGCTGCTGCTGCTGCTGTGTTAATCCCCAAACTGAAGCGGTTTTGCCTCCTTTGCCTCTGTCACACACTCAAACTCACTCTGTTACAGCAGCAGGACCCAGTGCGTCCCGCTCCGTCTGTGTCTGCGCTCTGGTCCCCGCGGTCCTAGCGCGTCCATTCCTGCTGCTGCTGCTGCTGCTGCTGACGACAGTGAGGAGCAGGAGGAGGATTCACTTCTGACCTGAACTTTGACCCCTCCTCAACTCACTTCAGAAGACTGGAGACCAAGATCAGAGCTGTCCTGAATAAAAATGTGGAAGAAAATAAATAAATCAATGAAGTGAGTGAATTAATTTGCATTTTTCCACTGTGTTTCTTATTCTTACAATAGTTGGCATCCATAATGCAGCATTATTTATGATTATTTTTATCTGCAATGTAGTTTAATACAGTTCCAAGATGTGCTGCACAAAGAGTTTATAGCAATCGTTAATTTACAGCTACTTTTTTGGGTGCATTAATGTTTTTCTTCCCTTTCCATCTATCTTTCTTTCTTTCTTTCTTTCTTTCGACAGAGAAAAATTTATAGTTGGCTAAAAAAAGCTATAGTTGGCTAAATTCTGCAGCCAAAGTCCAAACTATTATTTATTCATTTATGTATTTATTTTGAGCTGCATGATGACTCACAGGTGATGTAATCATAGAAGCAGCAGCAGCACATCATGGTGCCAGAAGACGTGTCGACATAAGCGGATTAAGAAATCATGAACTCACAGACGTGAAGGACACACGGGAGAGAACTCGTCCACGTCTGTCCTCGCTGAAAAACTGCCGGAAAGAAGTCTCCAAATATAAAGATCTAGGAATAGAACGTCAAGAGAACGTGGCGCAATAACAGAACGGGTGGTCATAAAAAAATAAATCACCAAAAATGGACACAAAAATCAAAAGTGACCAAAGTTCCTGTGGGATTTAGAACATGGTTCAAAGAGACTGTTTTTTACTGACTTTATATAAATAAGTGGACTGAATTTTGAAACTCAAAGACAAACATGTCCAAGGGGCGGCAGTTAGGGGGTGCTGTTGAGACATTTTGTGACACCCAATGGGAGGAGTCTTGACGCAAACTCACCTGGAGGACAACTGCGTCAACTGTGCAAAGGTGACATTAAAATAACATCACATAAACAATATCTGTGACAAGACTCCACAGAATTTCAAAATAAAAGTGCTTGTTTTTATATGCAACACTTAATATACATATAGGGCCTTAGGTTTGAGACCTCTGTCCAATAGAATACAATCATTTTTATTATTTTTTTTTAGATTTTGGGCAAATTTTCATGAGTTTTCGTTCCACTAAAAAGACACAATTGTTGGGAAAAGCAAAAACAAAAAGAGTATGCACACCCATTTGTGGCTCAGGACAAAATTGTGTAAATGATGATGATGAAGATGTGCAGTAACTGTTTTTCTGTTGTTGAAGAAACAAAGTCTTCAGAGTAAACTATAAGCGCGCGCTGAAGGCTTCTTGTGCATCGGCTCTTTGAGCAGATGAAAGTCTTCTCCAGTGAATCAGCGGGATGCAGGAGAAGCAGAGACTTTTATGGATCCACTTCACTAAATCCTGTATTTTCACTGAGGAGAAAGTTATGGTAAGCGCCGGCGAGTTTGATCTCTAAACATGTACAGAGGCCGAGCTGCCGTGTTGTCGATGACCGGTTTTATGATGCACTGAAGGTTGGTTTTATGTTTTATTTGCACGTTCCTTTGGAGGCCGCGGGCAACAACAGCAAGAAACCCATAAAACTGTGCAGTGTACTGTATATATATGGTCTTTAATGGGAGCTCGGGGACGATGAAAGCCATTGTTTCAAAGTCTGTGGAGATCCTGAATCTTTCGGGGTCATAGTTCTGCAAGTGGACGTGTAGAATTTCAGACATCTTCAAGAGACCAGAAGTCCAGTTACTACTGGTTTTCTGGGCACTATGACCTGTCGAACAATGGCTTCCATCAAGTCCAGTTAACTTTGGAGATCTTTACAGAGGGACTGGTGAAACTAAATTCTAAACTGGTTCCTAACCCTTTAGACACTGAAGAAGCTTCTCTTCTTGGATGAGAAAAGTCTTCAAAGCTAACTCAAGCAAGTCCAGTTGCCTACAGCTAACTACTAAAGGAAGAATGAGAACCTTCAGGGACAAAGGAACCTGCAACTCTCTGAGAGTGTGCTGATCCTTAACATTTAAAGGTGGGTGGGAATGATGCTTGCTAGCTATAAGAGGCTAGCAGAGCAGAGTCCGTTAGGGCTGACTATGTAGCAAGACTTGCTAATGTTGCTAAAGTCATCAATGAGGAGAACAACCTTCTCCAAAGATCTCCATTTAGCTCCATAGTGTTTGAGCTAAACATATAAACATGATTTGATTGAATGAAGGAGGTCTTCAGAGTCAAAAAGAGAAAAACTCCCACTTTAACGGTAGTTTTAACATGAGCAGAAATAACCGTTGGCACAAAACATACGTTAAGCAAAAGCCTTTGACATGCGTCTTCTCATCCCGTGACCAAAACTCAGGAGGAGACATCAACCCTAAACTGGAAGTGGTCATCAGATAACGCATGAGTTAGCATATTTGCATCACATGTTTGGATTTGGAATGAAAATGATCTCATATTAACGTTGAATCAAGCAGCGTCAAGTGTTACCCAAACTGCATCGTGGGTCATCATGTTGCTTTGTTGTGGTCACATTATTTGCGCCAGAAGTTGTTTGGGGAAATGTTTAACTTTGCTAGCGGCAGGCGCGAGTCTCGTTTAGCTCAACGCTTGCTACATAGTTTGCTAACACCTCTGATGACCTCTGGTGGTCACCAAGGGTCAGGCTTTTTTGTTCATCATGTGATAACTATGAACACTTCTCATCGCATACATGGCGACCATTGAAGAGGTTATTTTATTGTGCTTAATCCAAAACAGACGGAAACACAAGTGGATTCTGCGGCAGTAACTTGTCCGGATGTAAGTCTGAACCTTCTCACAGAGACGCTCTTCAAAACTTTCCACCATTTTTAAATCCCTGTATCAACTCTTCTTCTTCTTCATCATTTTCTTGACCGATTGGACTAATAATTCTATATTGCCTCCATTTTCTGGTGGCATTGCTCTATTGCGTCCATCATTGTAAAAAGAGCTGAAACAATTACTCCATGAATCGATTTGAAGCTTTTTTTTCATGATTAAAACAAGATTTCTGATAGAAAATATTCACATTTATGAAGCTAAAACTGTGTTTCTTTGCTCCAGATCACATAGAAATCATTAAAAATTAATCATTTTGGTTTGTGGACAAAAACAAGACATTCGAGAACATCATCATTTCCACGTTTGACAAACACAGATCAACATTTTATGGACCAAACGATGACTCGATTAATCGTGAAAATAATCGCAAGTTCTCCTGCGACGTGCAAAGTACGGACAAAAGTCTGAGTGCGTCTGTCTGAGGCGAGTAGAACTAGGCCTTCAGTTTCCAGCTCCACCGCGTACGTGTGAACGAGCCGTTACAGATCGACTCCATGTCGATATTTGCACAAACCAAATGCTTTGATTTACAGAAAAAAAACCTTTGAAAGAATAATATTCTCCTCTCCTCCAATCCAAGAACTACAGCAGATCATAAACTTCCTCGCGGCCCCGCACGTATGGAAAGTTCCCAAAGATAGAGCCGAGATGACTCTGTTTTAAAAATACTTTTTTTTTGATATATGAGACGGAGGCCGTGGACGATTGAAATCTGGAGAACATTTGAGAAGAACATGTGAAAAAAGGTGAAGCAGGAGCGCGTTTGAAAGGCGACTTCATGGAATTGGGCTTGACGTTTTTCGCCGACACATCCTCACTGCGGGCTCCTCAGTCATGCGAGCAGTATAATGGTGCACTGTGCTCTGACCCACACACTGGACCCCGGGTTTGTTATTCCTGTATATGATACTGTACGCTGGAGCCCGGCTCAGAGACCCAGCGTGATTACTGAGAGAGAGCGAGCACACGGAGAGCACGGGCGCCTGCACAGCAACCAAACAGAGGGCTGTTTATCCAAGCTGTTAAATAAGGTTTCAAGTACAACACCCCCCTCCGACTTCACCAGGCCCAAATCTCTCTCATCTGGAGAGCAGTTTCCATTTAAAACGTCACGTTCCAAACTGCACATTACATCAAATTGTACTTAATGGCATCCAGACAAACTTTAATGTCGTTCCAACATTTTCTCTCTCTTTCTCTCTCTCTCTCCCCCCGCAGCCCCCTTCGCTGTATAGTCGAGCGAAGCAATCTCTCTCCTTCTCCCCCGTCACCACATCTGGACTCGATTCCAGGTGGAGGATTTGAGAGAAAGGGGGTGGGTTTGGGGGGGACGTCAGGATCGAGAAGGTGAAGATAACGTCTGCAGAGAGGGTTTGTTGGACGTGAGCTGAGCTATTTTTTGATGGACGACAGCTGATGTGGGAGATGATGGTTGCTGCTCTTGGACGTCTGACCAAATCTCACACGAGAGCAAAAATCAAAAGATGTGAAGCAGACGCGGTTCGGTTGCCAACGTCTCTGCCAGTGAACAGACAAAAGACAGAAAGGTCCAGCACAGATGCAAACATCAGGAGCTTTCCAAAAAGTCCTCAGCCAAGGCCCAGTCTCCCTTGAGGAGGCTACGACATCTAGTGGTCGTGATGGGTAACTGCGTGAGGCCCTGCCGCCCTGCTCCTCTGTCAGGCTCTCCTGGATCCACGCATGGCTTCCATTATGGATTTATGGAGACATTTAACTTGCTTCTTTCTCACACTACAGGGGGTTTTATCAAACCGTAAAGTGGTGGTGTCATATTTTTCGGCACCAAATACCTTTGACGGCCATAAAGGAGTGATTGTAGCACATGTGGCCAGAGTTTCAAGAGTTTTTAAATGTAAACTCGTGTTAAAATCTGATAATAAATACAGAAATATAAATGCAATCTATACATGCAACTCACTGACGGCGATGTTGAATGAAAAACTGTGACGAAAGAGGTTTAAAAGCAATAACAAATTTAAAAGACACTCGTGAGTTTAAATGTGACATTAAAAACATACAAATGTAAACTTAAATACAGTTTTATAAGAAAATTTAAAGATTTAAGACCATATTTCTAAAATGTCTAACGGGAGGAAGTGTCCTTAATTTAGGAGTATGCTGTGTTTTGTTCCATGAGTCAGCAGTTTTTTCAAATTCATACAAAACCAGTGGATCTGATCAAATCCAGTAATGTTTGGTATATTCACGTCGATTTGCTTTGTAAATAAATACCAATGCAGTGCATACAAGTTCCCCTCTGTAGTTCCAAGCAGAGAATGTGGTTTTCCCTTAAAGACACGATTTAACGACACTATTATGATTTAAATAAACTTCATTGGCGCTAATTTTACAGTAGTTGTGTCACCTAAACCAAATCAGTTGCAATTAATCACTCATCCTGTAGCTCATACTTATTTCCCCTCCATCCTTTCATAGGTTCAGAGACATATTTTAAACTATTGTAACACTGCCCTCCTCTGGCTAACAAGTGGAATTACATGAATTTTAAAAGATAAAAAAAACAAAACAATATAAATGGCCATATTGTACATGAGGGCCCCAATTGTTAGTGGAAGAGAAACAAACAAGCATTTTAACAAATTAAAGAATTGCAGATATCTGAATAGTGTTTATCTGGTGTTATATCTGAAATAGAGTTAATTGGTTTTATGTTTGGAGTTGAAGATCTGTTCCAAGTTACTGGTTAACGATATCAATTTCTGCTTAGGGCCCCATAAAGACTTGGGCCGGCCCTGCGTCAGTGTATTGCAGAACTCACCTTGAGCTCAGACGTTGCTCTGGTTCGTTGGACGTGGAAAAGTCGTCACCCGTCAAACCGGTCTTCATTCACCTGCTGCCAGTTGTTTTTATTGCTGTAAACTCGTCACCAACTGTCACTTCACTGAAAAATCAAAGTCATTTGAACGTTGAAATCTGAAGTTCTGTACAAACTCAGACCCAAAGAAAACCAGACACATTTGTGTAGTTTCGTACCTCGACACCCGTGATGTGACAATAAAACACACAAGTGTTACAGTGGAAACAACAGTTAATAAAAACATAAAACAGATTTCCCAACGTGACTAAAATGTGATTCATTTGCTCACCTGTGAGTTTCCAAAGTGGAGATTTGGAGACGTGTATGTTCAGAATGAAACACTAAAGCAACGCCAGGCCTGAAGATTTAATGACAAACTGTAAATAAACGTTTTATACTGTATATAAATATAGAGAATTTCAGGGAGTGAAAGTAAAAACATTGTCTGAGTTCAAGGACCAAACAAGGTCAAATATAACTAAGAGCCTTTAAAGAGCTAAATATCAACATTGGACATTTTCAAAAGAACATTAACCTATAAGATCAGTAAATATTATGCAGTAAATCATTTATGAATTTTTCCACTGAAATCAGCAGCAAAATAATGCATTTTATCCGTTTTACCTGATTTAATGTGCTGTATTTCAGTACAACAGCACATACAGGCTCAGATTGTTTATTTCTTTTACAGATAATTAAACTTGACTTTTGTTGCTACTAATAAGAATCCATGAAGGAGCAAGGAAGAGAAAGTATTAACTCCTGGACCAAAGCCCATACACGAGCCTCGAGTTTGACTCGTACGCTTTAGAGGAAAAGTCTTTAACATCATGACAACACAATAAAATAGCAGAGAAAAGTACTGAACGATAAAGGTTTGTGATTTTATCTGCAGCACAAAAATACGTCTCTGGAACAACAAAGTATAATGCTGTATTTACTGTATATAAAGTGATATAAGAATCACTTGTGGCATTTCTGTAGAGCTAAAATAATCCATGTAGATGTTTTAACGCCAAATGATGATTGAACGCACCAAAGAAATGACAAAAGAGTGAAAATTCAACAATAACCATGTGGAAACACACACACACAAAAAGCACAACAGAGTTTGTACAAAAGGTCTGGTGGGGAAACGCCAAATGGCACAACCTGTGCCGACATGTTTCCAGAACGGTTTCTAACTGCATGTCATTAAATTTCACTTTATGTAACTCATTAGTTTCCATTTCATCACGTTTTTCCACAGATAAATGACAGGAAAAGAACTCAAGTATCAGTAAAACCCACTGTGAATCACGTCAGTGACGACAACACTCGTTATTTCTCAGCACCCTTTGAAATCTAGTGCTTTTTAAGTGGCAATAAAAATAATAATGATAATGTTCAAACACCATTGGTGCAAAATCACACAAAAAAATGGCCATTCAATCATATTCAGTCATAATGTAGGATTTTCTTCATTCCGTTCAAAGTGAATGAGTGAGTTTTGTGTCGCAGGAAAGGAAAAATAAAAATAATAACATTAAAAAACACACGTGCATTTCAAATAATACTCACCGGGTTCACTGTAGGATGATATTTACTCTCACTCCAACACAATCAAGACTGAAGAAGCTTCAGGTTGTGTGCATTTTTATTAAGTGTCACATGAACTGTGAACATTATAGTGTATATATATATATAAAATTATACTGCGAACTGTGAAAATCCTCTCACACTCAAATGTCCTGTGCATAGGTTTTTATATGCTTTTCATAATCTTATAGAAAAACAGTTCAATCAAAAAAAAACAAAAAAAACACCAGAAACAGCGCGAGTGAATCTCAGGAAAACAAGTCAGCAAATAACGACGTCGTTTTTTTATTCTCATATAAATCCTGCTTACAAAAGAAACACAGAACAACCCGAGGGCTTTTGGTGGAACTGTAGAACATCTACTTCCTGTCTCTCTCTCTCACACACACACACACACTCACTCACTCACACACACACTCACTCGTGCAGTGAAGGCACGCAGAAGCCACCACACTTCTGCGTGTGAAAGCATGCAGCCCCTGCCCCGCCCCCGCCCCCTTCCCTGTCCACACCCAACAGAAGAGCGTCCAATATACAAGCGCGGCTTTTTTTAAATTTTATTTATTTTTTTAATTTGCAAGCAACGAGAGTGAGATTTTTCAAAATCACGGTCGGTCCAGATCCTCAGAGTCAGGAAAACCCGGGGTTCAGACCTGGTACGAACATCCACCTCAGATCATCTGATCACACGCGGCAATAATTACAGGCGTTATTTGATTTTTACTCTTATTTAATGTCACAGCGGCGACTTTTCCTCACTCTCCGACACTCGGCACAGTCAGAATCGCAAAAATGTAATTCTCGTCAGTGAGTTATTTGACAACCGGAGAGAAAAAGGAGCCAGATCTGATCTCATGTGGACACCGGTGTGAACACATGAGATCAGATCAGGACGGACGTTAATACCAGGTCTGAAACGACGCTCCTGCCAAGTCCGTCTGAAGACGTGTTGTTATGTAAATGTGTCGTCGTGGCCTCAGTCACGGCAGCCGTGCGTCATTAGAGCTACGATTAACCTCGGAGGTTAGATTCTAAAGTAAGAAAAGTGTGTAAATCATGATACTGCAAAAATATTTGGATATATTATGGGGAGGAAAAGAAACCCCGCAGCGTCCACCTCTGTGAGCGAGGTCAGGCGAGGCGGACGGCGGAGGTTCAGGCAGACGAGCGGGGATCTGCTCGTGACGTGGAACAGGTGGACGTGGAGTGGCAGACGGACTCACTGGCGCGGGGACACGGTGGCGTGTGGAGCCGTGCCGGGGCCCGGGTACCTCTGTTTGGCGTGCTTCTCACAGTACATGACCTCGCCCACCCAGAAGTGACCTCGCATCCTGAGGTTGAGGCCGCAGTCCGAGCAGGTGTAGCACTCGGGGTGGCGGAAGCGGTCGTCGGAGATGCGCACGGCCTGCGTGCTGCAAGGACACACACAGACACACACACACACACACACACACAGACACACAGACACACAGACACACACACAGGATTTTCAGTAGAGTTTAACTTTAAAAATGCTGTGATCAGCACAGTCTGATATCACTGTTTAAACTCTGAGTGAGTGACCTCTTGACCCTGCAGCGAAAACACAGCAGTCTGTCAATTACACTGCAAAAAACTGCATCTAAAAAAAAACAATAAACTATAACCACTATTAGGGGAAAATGACTTGTTTCAAGCAAAATTATCTCCACGAGAGAGCAGCAAGAAAATGGCACTCGTTAAGTTTTCTTGAAACAAGTCAAATTATCTTAAGTATTAAGTAAAAAAAAAAAGATGATTAGATAAATACACTGAATTCAAGTCAATTAAACGAGTACATATTTTCATTTTTTTCATTTATGTTTCCTGTTAAACTGGACAGAATGTTATTTTAAAAAGGTCCAGTGTAGCTTTACAGGCAATAATTACATAAATACACTGCAAATTTAAGTCCAAAAAGCCTCATTTCAGGAAAACTATTACATTTTTTTAGCCTAAAAAGATAAATAATCTTAGCAGGAAAGTTTTGCACTAGCGGAATAAACTCATTTAAAGTATCTTACTTCATCTTAATAAGATAATACAGTTTAGTTTAGGATTAGAGATTTCTTACCTTATTTTATGAGTAACATCTTCTGTTAGAGTCTGCTCTAGAGGCTAATTTGAATTTTTATTAGTGTAAAACTCTGACTTTTTTTCACTAATTTTAAGGCATTTTACTTTCTGAAAGTTGATTTACAAGCTATTTTTTAAGTATTTCTTTATGTTATAATAATAATAATAATAATAATAACAACAACTTTGACTTACCCAAGGTTAAACCACTTAACCACTTTCTCATGAGTGTAAATGGTAAAACTTACACAATGTTGGTGCCACACTTCTCACAGGTGTGGTATTTAGACACTCCGGCCACCGCTGGCGTCACTTTGGGGACGTTGGGCGAAAACTTAGTGGGGAACCGCACAGCTGCCTCTGGAGTCAAACACACACACAGGTTAGCAGAGGACATGTAATTATAACTATAACCACTTAATACCCTCTCCTTCTCTCCCTCTCACTGCCTCCATTCTTCAGTGATCTGCATATTTGATTTGGCAAATGTTTGATGCCAGATGTTCAGGTTCTGCCTCATTAGGACCAGGTTCTGGTGTCCAAGAGGACTGCGTGTCCTGACAGCAAAGGTCATAATGAGAGAACTACTTTCAGTTATCAGTGAGGTGGATATTTGCCGTTATTTAATAATCGGCACAGGCTGAATGTTATTTATTGTTGGGAAAATCAATAGAAATGATTCATGTTTGTTCTCAGAGACTTGATACATGTTGCCAAGTCACTACGAGTCTTTTACTACGTGTTTTATTGAACGTTCAGTGTATAATTGCACAGCAAGGCAGACATTAAATGTAGATTAGTGTTGTTCAATAACTGGTTAGTGAAGTTTTGTATTACTTATTATTAGGCTGTTATTATTTTATCAGATGGAGGAAAAATAAAAAATCAGCTCAATAAAGAGGCCGAAAATAGGCATCGTTTATCAGCCACTGGCTTCTCTGACTTCTCTGATGGCCAAAGAAAACCCCCACATCTGTCAAACTGTTTTTTATATCTAAGTGAGGACACATCAATTGCCTTAAGTATTTCCTAGTCCCTTAACCTAACTACCCTAACCCAGGGGTCTCAAACTGAAAGTGTGTTGTTTGATCAGCAGGGGGAGAAAAACACATTGATAATAATCCTATTTCTTATTATTTATCTAGATATTTCACATCATTTCAACATAAAAGTATTTTGTTTTGATATGGAATGATAAATGGTTGCAGAATGAATCCAGTAATTGAAAAAAAGGACACAAAAATATCTTAATATTAGTCCTAACCCTGAAAAGCACTTAAGTGTCCTCACAAAGACATAAACACACAGAGGCCTGAGTGTCTCCACTCGTCACATCATCAGCGTCTGAACTCTGCTCTCATCAGCGCAGCTTGTTTTCTGTTTCCCGCTCGTCATCACTGGCTCATCACTCGCGGGACACGCTTCACTACACTGGCGTCCACACGTCGATCATTAACACACCGTGGAGGAATGTTTGTTTTTTTTCCCCAATTTGACCTCGACTTTATCAGAGCATTAAAAAACAAAAAGGGAGGAATTCCATGATGTGCTGCTGATGTTCAAGAACGAGCTGATGTCAATCAGGTGACAAATGGTGAAAACAGCAGCTGATATCTGATAGTCTGCGGTCGGATTTCCAGCTCATGGTTTCATGCTGTAACCGTTTCCTCTCACATGCCTACAGTGTGAAAGGCTGAATATTTTTAGAGCATGATCAGAAAAAAAAAAAAATAAGTCAACATTTTCAAGACAAACTCGCTCGACTTTGTTTTAAAGCTATAACAAACTGAAAAGTGGCCTCAAAGGTGAAATAAATGCACGAAAATGTCCACGTTGGATAATTTACCCAAACTGTCCCACCCAATTGTTTCGCTTTATCTACATCACTTGTTTCACAAAAACCTAAACACCTGTAGGGGCCGATATGAAAACCACACCCAGTATAAACACTCAAAAACAAAAACACAATATAAATGTATAATATATAAGCAAATTTCACTTCTGTGATGTCTGAAGACAGCAAATCCAGTCAAAAACTACATTTGAGGAGATTCTTTAACCCTAATCGAGTGACAGTGACGAGGGAGCGACGGCGAGCCAGAGAGGGAGTGACCAAGTTAGACGATGTGGTATTTATTAAGAATGTGATTATGAAGCCGTTGTGTGTTAGTATTGGCATCAGTCATGCCAGTAAATATAGATGATCCAGTCATGCAGCGTGAAAAGAAAAACATCATTCCACAGATCTTCTAACCTTGCTCGTCGGCCTCCAGACACTCCTGCAGCATTTTGAAGGTGTTGGACTGACGAGGTGCCGTGCGGGACTCCCTGTTCTCCTGGATCATCTTGTAAACCTCTGAGTCTGTGTCGAACCTCTGCATGGCAAAGTCAGAGCTCGAACTGCTGTAAAGACATATTACATTCTGTAAAAATCACAGTGTGTGCCAAGAAGTCTTTGCGAGTCTCTTTAAAGTGAATCCAGAGGAAATGAAGGCAGACGCAGCTGCTGGATATATATATATATATATATATATATATATATATATATATATATATTCTTCTTTCAAAGTTAAAAAAGGGGGACGGATGTGTTTAAACGTTAGAAGAAGCAACAAAGAAACAAAAGTATGTTCGTGCACGTGTGCGTGTGTGTGCGAGGAGCTGCTGAGTGTTTGCCATCAGCAGGAACCGGTTGACTCGGACAGGTGTGGTCTGATGTCTTCCGCCTGAAGCCAACACAACAGCCAGAGACACCTCCGTCTGTCCATCCGTCACGCTCGCCCCAAAATCTGCCCAAATATTAGCTGGTCAGCTCACACCTGTGTTCTGAGGAATCTGCTCAGAGACAATGAACTTGAACCTGAACCTCACCAGAGGTCGTGGTCTTAGGGAAACGTACAATACTGTTCATCTATAGGCTCAATCTATTTATTTATTTATTGTACATGTATTTTTAGATATTTCAGACCAGTTTGGCTCGACGTGTTGCACGTTGCCTTGTGTTTTTCAGATACTGTAGATGCTTAGAATGCTCTTTCCCTCATGGACTCTGCATGTGTGTCTTAGTGAAGCCCTAAATGGGATAAATAAAGTTTGCTGTATCAGTGAAAACTTCAGTCTTCTACTGTGTACTGTTTCACCGGCGTTGCTGTGTTTACTACAGACACTCTCTGCTCTCGACAGCCTCTCTAACTCACACATCACATAATTATTTGTGCCCAGCCAGGAACCAGGAACCAACAAGTCTCCCCTCTGGAGAGGGAATTTTGAGTTATTACAGACTCTGAAAGTGTCATTTCTGAACTTTCCAATGACGTCTAACACATGGAAATCTGGAAAATATTTAATGTAGACACTCCTCAAACTAGTTTTCTGCAGTGACAAGCCCAGTTCCCTTTGCACTAGTCCATGAGATATTGTAGAACCTATACAAACTTCACCTTACAAACTTAGACCAGTGTTCGCAGACTGTACTGCAGCGACTTCACACGCTCCATGTAGCACACACTCTCGTTTTGGTCAAGGCAAAAATGACAAAGAACAAGAAGAAGACGACGGTAATCACAGACACTTGTGTGAGATGATGGGAGGAGGTCCGTCTGTGCCCACACCTGCACAATCCATCACTCAAAGAATGCAGAAACTTCCAAATGAGGGTTAAACCCCGGCAGAGGAACTGCCTGCACCGGAATGGAATTTGAGATGAATTATTCATGAGTGGAACGTGAGACTGGAACAGAATCTGATTGTAGTGACTGCTGAAGGTAAGTAAGGTCTGTCCCTCAGAATTGTTGGTTCCCTTATCAACAGATAAGATCTGATCACATCCTCAGAGGCGGCGTTTGGGGACGTTTGTGTCCACATTCCAGAGAACCAACCGCGAACCTCGTGCTTCGTTCGGCTTCGATTCACGTGTTTGCATCTGCTGCAGATGTGAGACCTGATCCAAGGTGGTGACAGAAGAAGGGAACGGAGAGCAAACGCAAGGACAATATAACCACGTACTGTATGTGAAGTAAAACTAACATTATGACATTAAATTGGCCAAAATGAAAGCTTTCGTTAGGACGATTCATAAAGAATTAAGAGAGAGTTTAAGACAAGAAAATCAAACCCTATTCAACTTCATTAAAGCAACAAAATGTGAGATTTTGACCCTCAAATACAATCTTTTTGATAGTAGATCCACTAACAACAGTGATTTGATGACCAAGGTTATGTTGGAGGACACAAACTAAAAGGAGTTTCTTAATCTTAATCATATTTGAATAAAATGCTAAAACAAAGGCTATTTTACCTGATCTGAAGACACAGTCAAGTCCTGCTTAAGAGTTTACCGTTATCATTGGCTCGTCAACCAACGTACGCGTTACCACAGTTTCCCCAACTGTAGGGGGAGCCCAAGAGCAAATCCTACGAGGGCTGCAATAGCGATTACGTTCTCAAAAGTCCCGTCTTGTCCAAAAACCAAAAACGATTCAGTTTTAATGATTTCTTTGTTGGAGCAAAGAAACCAGACAATATTCACATTTAAGAAGCTGAAACAATCAGAGAACTTGCTTTAATTCCTTGAAAACAGTCAAATAGTGGACAAGTAATTTAGTAAAATCGATAAATAGAGCAATTGTTAGAGCCCTAAATACTTTAATGAGCTTTAAAGAGCTGCAAATCCTGGGCGTCTTTCCCGTTTGTGCGTTGCCATTATTTGTTTTGAGTCTGTGAAACACAAACACGCTTAAGCTGGACAAAGGTCACATTATAGACTCGGCCACTTGTCTTTGGTTTGCTGCGAGATAAGTGTTGCACTGGAGTGGATTAAAAACCTCACCTCGCCGCGTCACAATAATTGTTGCGTGCGAGTTGACAAAAGTCAACAAACATGTGACTAACACAATTGTTCAGAGCGACTTCTTTCCTCCTCTGCATCAGTGAACATGGTTCAAAATTGAAAACAGACCCTCATGTTCAGCTCCACCCGCAGCAATGCATCGCCCCCCCCCCCTCATCCGCCCCCTTTATGCTTCTCTCACCATCTCCTCTGACATGCAATCGAAAAAGCAAATATAAAGTCTGGGTCAAGCGCGAGGCGAACAAATAACTGAACGACAAAAGCAACAACGTCGAGCTCGGAAAACGTCCGAAACAAAAGTGTCATGTGAGAATATTCCTGTCAGATCCTCGCGTGCACACACGCGCGCGCTGCGGTGATAACAATCGTCTCACAGCAGAGGCTCAAAGACACATGCAGCCGAAACATAATCTCAGATCACACGGGGCAGGAATTCCAGCCATATCAGACTTCCCTGCAACACACACACACACACACACACACACACACACAGATAAACTCAAAAATCCCAGACTCACCCAGAACAGAACAGGAAACAAAGAGAAGCAGCTGTGACGTTGGCTCACTGTGACACTGAGTCGTGTTATTTCAAACGCTGCAGGAGAAAGTGAGGAGCGTGCAGGAGAACATGCACACAGACACACACACGCACACGCACACACACACAGACACACACACCTCTATCTAAACCAGACAGGACAGAAAAACAAGAGTCTGAGTGAGAGCTGAAAGGTGTGCCCCGCAGCTCAAACTCATTGGCCCGGGCGACACGGAGGGGGCGGATGAATGGGTGTCACTAACGTCCGTGATTGGCCGAGGAGGAGCAGGGAGAGGTTTTTCTCCCCCGTGCAGACTGGAGGCCAATCAGAGGGAGAGAGAGGAGAGAGGAACATCACATCTTTTTAGCAATAATAATGTGGGGTTTGTTTGGCTGTGACTGCAGCTGCTCACACGTCATATCAGTGACCACACTCTCCCACGAGGGAGAGAGGGAGAGAGGGAGAGAGGGAGAGAGAGAGAGAGAGAGAGGGAGAGCTGGGGCCAATGTCAACCATCGAGCCCCGAGGAACACCAGGCAGCAGCAGCAGCTTCTCCAGCAGAGAAAGAGGACACAACTCCCTTCACACCTTTAAATCCAGACTCAAGACCCACCTTTTCAGAATTGCCTTCTCCCTCAGACCCCCCCCCCCCATGTTACCTTTTTAGCTTTCTCATTGTTTAAAGTTTTTAAAATTGTAGCTTTGATATTTGTATTTTTAATGCCTGTATTTTATTTTATTTTATTTTATTTATTGTTTTTTTTAAATCATGCACTATTAACATTAAGTTTTAATAATAATTAAAAGTATTATTATAATAATAATAATGAATCCACCTCATTGTCGTTCAGATCTGGACCGGGTCCCCAATCGTTGTGACCAGGTCTAGGGGTAAAAACCTGATCGCGGCATGAATATTGAGACTCCCTCTTCTCAACTCCCAAGAAAACACGAGCAACAAGTAAAACAAAGTCTGTGTGGCTGTGAGTGGTGTGAGGAAGTGTTTCTTTGCTCCAGAAAACAAAGAAATGATGAAGTGCTGAATATATTTTTGACATTATATGGAACATGTAATCAGGCTGAATTTTTTTATGATATTGGTGTCGATTATTACTTGTATGTAATGTGGAGTTGTAACAATTAATCAACGACCATTTAGGTAATTAATCAACTTGAGTTTTCAACCATTTTATGGACCAAACGACTAATCGATAAATTGAGAAAGGAATCATCAGATTAATCACTTATTAAAGTAATTATTTTACACATTTGTTGCCTTTTTTGGAAAAATGTATTGTTATATAGATGTAAAATGTGCACTGTATTTCGACACAAAATTAGAGCATCAGTGTTAAATAAATGTTGATTTAAGTCGAGCAATTTTCGTTATCTGCTCTATTTTAGAAGATGGAGGGAGATAAAAGTCAAACATTGGGCTAAAAATACCAGCGTCATGAGTTCCTAAAGATCTGAATCAGCATCTGCTTAAATAAAAACAACTGTTTGACCCTTTTAAAAACACACAGGTGTGTGTGAGTGAGAACAACATCACGGCTAAATCACCTCCGAGCAGGAAGAAGCAGATCTGAGTGCAGGTGTTAGAGAGAGAGTTTCATTTCATACAGGCTGGAAATTCACACGTCGTCATCGACTCAGAGCAGCTGCAAACACTTTAAACCTCAGAGGGTCGACAGCAACACGGCAGTGAATGCAGAGCAGACTTTACACTTCATTTACACTTTTCAACAACCTCTCCACTGAGACCTTAAATGCACATGTAGAAAAGAGTCGTTTTGTTTTGTTTTATTGACTTCTGCCTCGCCCGGTTTTTACCAACTCCCTTATTCTGCGAGGGTAAAAATAGTGTTTGAAAAACACGAAATCTGGATTCAGATCACCAAGAAAATCTGATTATTTCTTTTAGAGCGGCAACTAACGATTATTTTCATAGCCGATTATTTTCTCCATTAATCGAGCAATCGTTTGGGCCATAAAATGTCAGAAAACGTTAAAGTAATTTAGTAAATCCATTAATTGTTTAATCTCTAGTTTCTTCTTGCATTATAACCTGAATACTTCATCAAAGGTTCATCAAAGAACCAGAAAACACCAAATGATCTGCTGATGCTGATCTCTTGAGCTTGAATCTGTTGCTATGACAACTACTGTCCTCTAGATGGCGCAAAGTGCTTGTACTTTACAGTTTGATGTGTGGTTTAATACTTTGAGAGGAACTACTGTGAGATCAAGCTCAACAAAACAAAAGTGAAGAAGAATAAATTCAAGTTTTAGCATCATTTATATTAGAAATTTTCGAAAAATTAAGCATATTAGTAGTTAAAATTAAACATTTGTTGTCTGTACAGTAGATTGTCAACTGTAAATAACTGCCATCATATACGTTTAACACAATTCTGAGGACTTTGAGAACACTAAATTGTTATTTTTGCAGTTGTTGCACTGAATGTGAAAAAATTACATTCTTCTTGTAACACTTCAAACACTTGTATCACGAAAACATAAACATATTTAAACTTTTAATCCTGGTTTCACATGTGGATTTTAAGTAAATAATGTTAAAATCAAATTGCAGACCAATAAATTCAATGACAATTTTGCAGTTTGGAAAAATTATTCCAAGACATTTTGAGATTTCTTTATGTAATTTAATTTAAAGTGTATTTTTGTGTACATGAAGTTAGTAATGAATAGTTCTCTTGTGAATATGCTGTATAATAACCACCCAAAACCATTCATTTTAGACTGTCTTTGCTTACATATGTAAAACATATGCATAATTTCTGCTTTAAATCCATTATTCACTGCAACTAAGTTGGCGAGTGTGGCGTTAAAAGTGTGTGTTTTAGTACAAACATTAGTTGATGTTGATGTGAGAGTGGTTTACCTGCGTCGGGGAGACATGGGTATGTCCCGATCGATGGGACTGAGGGGCGAGTAACGTCCCGGTGGGGTCGGGGTTCTGCTGGACACGGAGTTACTCCTGTAGTCTGAGGGGGAGAAATCCTGTGGAGGGAGAGGAGAGTCATGATGAATCCAAGGTTCTGCTGCTGCCACAACAAAAAATAAAGGCTTAAACTAAGTTTAAGTTGTTGATGAAGTTGTTTTTGATCCATAAAGACAGAGAAACAGTCATCTCACACTCACACACACACACACACACAACAGGTTCTTTCACTTACACAAATTGCCACTGTGTGATTGTGGAACCTTTTTATGGCCTGTGCTCTTAAATAAAGTTTCTATTGAACGAATCAATACCATAAAAGTCAGGCACTGAAAGCGATAAAAGCAAAAAGATGACAGAACTAAAAATGTGGACATCAGACAGCCGTGGAATTACACTTTCCAAAGGTCGACGCGGGCGAAACACACAGACAATTTTTGGTCCATAAAATATCAGAAAATCTTGATACAAATCAAAATGACTCAGTTTTAATGATGTCTTTGTTATATGGTTATATGTAACCAATAAAATAAATACACACACACACACACACACAAAAAAACACTCAAATCAATTAATCGTATCAAAATAGTCGTGGATTCATTTAGTAATCAATTAAAAATCGACTTCTAATCCAAAAACCTTTGCAGCCGTGGGATACTCAGGGTTCAGCCAGTGTAAAAACATGTGGCTGAACACAAAATATGAGACATTCGTTTGTGTAAAAATAGCTGACGTTAACACAAACACCACCAAACATGGTGAACACTCAATCATCTCCGGGGTAACTTCTTGTTGTTGTTTTGTTTTCCATTGTCTTGGGCTGGTGTTAGCTTAGCATTTTGTACCGACAGAGAACAACAAGAGAAGGTTCAGATTAGTTTAAATGTAAACACTAACTAACCTCCCTAATCAACGACTAGTTTTTTGTTTTTTAAAACTTGATTTTACTATTTATAACCAGCGCTGTGCTCTCAGTCCCACAGCTGATAGAAGATCGACTGTGTGGCAACAGATGTTTGGCACCAGCTCCGCTGTCGGTTCGAGCACCAGCGTGAACGTTAACGGACTCCAGATGCAGAGGAAAATCCTCCCAATTACTCACGTATGCAGAGAGTAAACAGTGTTCTGAGGAGATCTCTCACGGTGAGACCGTCACTCCGCACAACTGCTGTACAAACTGTGTCATTTAGGGAGAAAAGTGTCTGTGTTAAATCAACGATATGTTCACCTGGGACAGAAGAGGGCGCTACACCATCACTGTGCAGACGAGGCTCGTAAACTCAAGTCTGAGCAGATGTGCCCGTGACTTTTTTATTGCAGCTGCTGTAAAGAAAAGTGAGAGTGGAGCACACGCTGACAACCTGAGGTGCAAAGGTTGATCTGTTTATGTGTTTGTGTTTAGGTCATCACAAAGATGTCTGGAGGAACAATATTTTTATTTAGTTTAACCTTTATTTAACCCTTAAGAATGCCCCATGAGATTTAAAATCTCTGACCAAGAATTGATCGCAGAGAAAAAGCAATTGCATTTTTTTTTTAGTCTAGTTTAATCTGCATTATTTTGTATCGGCAAAGTATTAAAATTTTTTAAAAAATTTGTTCTCAGGAACTTGATTAACGTTATTGTTTTCAATCCAAATGACCTGTTTCGTGTATTTAATCTTAGATTTATTCAAGTTACTGTATATAATTGCACTGCACTGCAGACATACAATGCAATTCTATTTGTATCACTTGTTAACATTCAAGTTTTAGTTCAGCAGATGAAGGGAAAAAAGAAAACTGGCTAAATGAACAAGCCAAAAAAGTCTGACATTGGCTGCCCTGATTTCAAAAAAATCATAGACAAAAAACCCAGAATATGTCGACCTCTATTGTTTCCTGATAATATTTTCCAACTAAAAACTTTGCAGAGCTGGAACAGACACCTCTACTGTGAGAAACCCTCGCAGACACGACCACTTCCTCCTCCTCCTCCTCCTCCTCCTCCTCACACACAGCAGTCACATAAGAGGCTGCCATATTCCAGCAACATCACTTATGTTAAAAAACATGTTTCAAAACAGTTTCACAACTTCCAGTTTGCTGTGGAAACAAAGTCATTACTTTATTTCACTCTGTACCGAGTCCAGGAAAACTCAAGAGAGCAAACAGCCCACAGAGAAAACTCGGCAGCACAGCACTACAGAGGTTTTCCCCCCCCTTCCTTTAACCGTGGAGCTGCTGGCATTAGTGATGCACAGGTTCCATCCAGAGGAGACACGTCTTCACCCGGCACGTCGGCCTGGAACGGCTGCTGGAAGCTGACACAGTGGCACCGATGGAGTCAGAGATTTCGCGTGAGCGGTGCCAGCACCCGCTTCCAATTCAGCAACTCTTTGAACAATGTCTCTGTTCTCAATTGAGTCCAATTTTCCTCTTCTTTTTTTTTTTTCTTCTCCTTTTAGCGAGTGGGCAGATTAGTGGTGCGTGCCAGCAAGCCTTTACCAGAAGTGATCACTGGGACGTTCTCCCGGTGATTCCTCCCAGGATAAACCCAGTATAATAACCACGGGCTCATAAGATCACATATTCCTTATCATCAGGATACGAGAGCGGAGGGAGCAATGTTCTCCCCCGCTGCGAACCAATCTAAAGGGCATATACCTGAAAGATGTACGCGCTTTAGAGATTCTGCTGGTGGAGGATCTGCGGTGCATATCAATCCACACTAACGCTAAACAAACATAATGTTATGCAAGTGTCTGGCTACTGAGTGGAGCTGCGCACAGCGGGATAAAAATCACAACTCTAATCTACGAGACTCGGGAGGAATGCAATGAAGTAAAGACAAACAAAAGGAAGGGGAGAGAGAAAAAAACAAGCGCGCCACTATGACAGGAAGAATGTGGCTGTGATTAAGCTTGACCATATGAAGTTCAAAAACACTCGGAGCAGTCCGCTCCGTAGCATCCAGTGCCAGGTTTTTATAGCGGTGACCATGGCACGGTCTTTAACTGCGCTACTCAAAACATCTTTGTTCTAAAATCATCGCCGTCGTTCCATCGTAGGACATTAAAACCATTAAACCGACCGCTTTAATCTCACTCAGTGTTTTTGGTGAACTGCACCGGGGCAGTGCCAACAATGCCCCGATGTCTCATGCACCGACACAGTCAGGGAGGGGCAGAGGACGGCAGAGGACAGCCTGTTATTTTGTCTTGGATGGGAGCGTGGCTCAGAGGCGGCAGAGACCACTGGAGCAAAAACCGGCCACCGATTCCTCCTGGTTCCTGTGGCTGGCTAAAGGAGGAAGCTCTGATTAAAGCTGCACTGAACTGTAATCAAGAGTTCATAGTCATTCCAGTGAGACTTGCCCTAATGATCCTGGATATCATGATGTACTGTACCATATACCGGCCTTGAGCTGCACACTGCGCTGTATGCAATACCAGAACCTGCAGCCTTTTGAGATACGTCTTCAGCTTGAAGGATGAGTGAGCACAAGCAAACACAAACTCCAAGTCTCCAATAGATGATGCTCGGTAGTCTGGGACAAAAACACTATTTTAGAGAACAGTTTGGGGTTTTCTTTTATTTGAGAGCAATCTGTGTTTTGCCTTCTTTGCTTAATTGTGGTGCATTTTGTTCCCAACAGTTAAAGAGGTGAGAAAAACTGACTTGTTTTATGCCGGACGCCCTTCCTGACGCAACCCTCCCATTTATTTGGGCCATGGGACCAACAACCAAGCATACACTGGATGTGCCCCCCCCACCCTACGTCCAATTAACCCAATCAATGGGGATTGGGTACTCGACCTGTCGGCATTCAAACCAGCGATCCTCCAGTTACAAGGCCATGTTCCTCAATTATGTTTATGCACCAACCACAGCCAAGCAACATCTGAATTGAAATGTGATGAAGGTTGTTGCAGGCTGTGGTAATGTTACAGGGCTTCTGTCAACCAAAACTACTTCAGTTAATTTCTTTATAAATACACAAATAAACAAATAAATAAAAATAAGACTGGCTGCTCCAGACTGAACCTTATGTACCTCGTGTATAAATACACTGACGTCGCATGGTCCATGGAAGGCGGTATTAATATTCTACTAGAATAAAAAGGTCTGTAGATTATAGGGGTATCTTCCTAGAAAAGGGCTGTGTAATATAAACATTCCCAACAGGGCACCGTCACCTAGAAAGCAAACCTATTCTCCAGAGTTTGAAAAGTCCACAAAGTCAAAATATACAGAGAAATGATGGACGCAACCTTTTCTTAAAACCACAACATGATTTTAACTGATGAATAATTCTGCTTCCACCCATATTTGTTGGTTCTTTATCCTTTTAAAATCAAACGTTTCACCCACTCCCTGGGAGCTTTACTAATGAGTCACAACAGGAACGATGCGGTTGGTAAGAGAGCTCTCCTCACTGGCCCGTTATGCGACTCCGTGCCTTGAGCGAATCCGTTGAAACGTTTAACTCGTATGCCAAACCATGACAAAACGGCAATGTAGAGGAAGAGGAGCGCTCATGTCCTGCCATCGGCTACAAGTGTGTTTCTGAGTGCGAGGCATCCGGGTTGGTTAATATGCACGGAGAGGACCCAGGGTAGCAAAGTGCGTGACCGTGAATCATTCACAAACACAGCGCCTTGGACCATCCTGTGCCATGTTCCTGAATGAATGGTATAGATAATGAATGGATGAAAGAGTAACAAGAGAAAGCACTTGGGAAAACTTCCGCCGAGGCCACTCAGTTTCCCACAGTGTCGATATTATAGTCCCCTATCTTGCAAAGTTAAGGCCTGAGTTGTATCCTGAATCCAGGTCCGAGTCTCAGTCGCCACTACAATCTAACCCAATCTTTCCTTGAACCACGACCAACATCCACTGAAAATTTAATCTCAATCCATTCCGACCGACAACGGGACTCCATTGAACAGTGCCCGTCTTAAACTGTTACTGCAACCATAACAATTTACATGTCAATGTTTGTTTAGTAACGGTTATCTCCATGTTTTGATTAACTATGACGTGTGCTACTGAGGTCTTGATCTCCATGGGTCTTTTATCTGGTTAAATAAAATAAAAAATCCCCAGTATGAGTCTTTTATATTTATAATCAGGAGCCAGGTCAGTTCTAGGGAGGCCACTGTTTTGGACCACCATGTTTTTATGATAGCCCACAATGGACTAAAAACATCGTTTGAGTTTCGATGCTAACTGGAAGCTACACGTGTTCTCCAACGCACATTCAGCTGCAACATGAAACTTCAGCAATGAATGTTACATTTTTACGACAGCCTAAAACATATCTTTCTTGGCAGAAGATAACATTCCCTTTTAACTATTGGTTTTCTCCTCTGTTGCTCTGAAAGGCAAGTTTTTTACATAAATACACTATATTTGACATGATTTGGCATTGGTGAAGAAATGACATGAGTATTTGGGGGGACGGGGGGGTTAGCAGTGAAAACATGCAAGAAAATCACTCAAAACATGAGTGAGACTCCCATGATTGGACACAAACAGACAAACAAACAGGAAATGGCAAACTGTACAGAGGGCAGCTGTTTCCAATCAAGGCTGATGGAAGATGTTAGGGACAGTACAAGTGGAGGAGCCTACAGTCTGGCTCCAAGCAAGCCACTCTGCATCATCATCATCATCATCGTCGTCTTTACCACCCTGTAGCTTCAATTACAGGGCATCATCCAGGATCACACAAGACTGACTGATTCCTGGAGGGGCTTTTGTTTTGGTGCCGCTGTAAAGAAAGTGCTAGAAGTGCTTATTCACCGTCTCCACACCACAGACATCACTGCTCCACTGAACACGAGGGGAGGGGACACAGTGAGCACACTGGGCAGGGTAATAATCAGAGCTGTGTACACTATTTTCTTTGTATTACCCAGTCGTGTGCACTGGTGGAGATCCCGAGCAAAGACCTCAGGCAAACATGCTCGTTATCCACCGTCACCGATGGTCCCTGCCTTGTAATTATGTCTGAGCGAGGGTTCATTATTGAGTCCACAATCAGCTATAAAAATATCCATGTCTAAACAAGGGGCATCATTTCTTAAATCTTACACATTATTTACTCTTTATTATTTCCTCGTATCCCACTGGAGCCACATTATTGAGGGTCTCACGGTAAAATACCGGATGATGTAATGATCCAGACTGACTGCATCTCCTATAATCCCATTGTTCCCATTCACTTATGTCAACATATACATTTTCAAAACTGTAGCTAGTTTTCGTTAAGGATGGAACAGTAAATTCAATTATATGATACTACAAGAACAAAAAAGGGACCCGTGACACTAAAGGTCTTCCGGGAAAAACTGTGGTTTTGTGTCGTCAGCAGCTGTGGAGCCGAGTGGAAGGAAATAACAACTACGGAGAGCATGGACAAAGAATAGAGAAAGATTTCAAAACTGTGGAAGCTCCAGCAGCTTTTAAGTCTGACAGCGGTGACCTACATGTCTTAAATATGAGAAGGCTCTTGGCACATAATCAACCTGAAAAGATTCAAGAAGATGCCAAGAGAAACTATCCAATCAAGTATCTACAACCCAACTTCTCCTCAACAGTACGAGATTCACTGAAGACCTGTGGACATTGTCTGTAAACACATTAGAGCGCCAAATTAAATCCCATCATGAACAAACTGTATTCCAACCTTATGACCAGTTCTCTACCGAGAGACAAACACCAAAGAGCCTCAGTTCTCACAGCCAAACTTACCACATTCTACGTCTGTGGAAAAATTGCTGTTCCGTTCATACTAATACAAGGGGACGCGTCAGTGGAGCTAACATTTTAGTAGTGCCAATTGCATGGTGTCTTCCTGGTTTCCAGTAAGCGGTCAGCCAACGATGCAGAGATGTTCTACAGTCAGTTACCAAGAGTATTTCACGACGAATTATAGTCTGAATTTAAACCTTGTATTATTTGACAGTGGAGCTGTACATGTGTGGGTACCAGTGAACTTCCTCCTTTAATGCAATATTCCATGGTTACTACCATCTTTTGACCAAAACAGGGGGTATTATGCCAAATAAAGTGTGCACATCTGGCGTGTTAGGTCTGTGGAGACTCAAACCTTTAAAAGTAGAGTACTAGTGTTATACTACAATACATGAGTAAGTGGGTCTTCTCAATCCTGTTAAATGCTTTCTACATTGAAGTTCTTGGCATAGGCACTCGCACTGTGCAGCATCCAATAACATGGAGTAAAGTGACAGCCCCTCACGATGCCAACGTTAATACCCCCGACCACCTCCACTGCCCCCAAACATCCCATTTGTTTACGATGGCCACACACCACCATCAGTCTGCTTCAGATAAAAACCATGTGTAGAAGATTAGAGGCCAAGTGAACAGCACAGAGTTGAGCATAATAAGATGACTGTAAGCGTCATGGCAAGTCTGTCAGCTGTAACAGATCTACACTCTGGTTTTCTAACTTTCAACCGTTGGGAGATTTCAGTTTCTAGTCTGATTTCGACACCGGCGCCAAAAGAAATATCCTGTTGTGGCAAAAAGAATTTACAGATGGTTGATAAATTAAAAAGGGAAAAAAAAAAACAGCAGAGTTGGGTCACCAGAGCTGCCTGAAAGACTTCTCACACAAGTCTTTGGTCACCCACTGACATGATTTAACAATTATTCATTCATTTACATCAATTTTGATCGATCAGTTTAATCAATACTTTTTTTTTTAAATAAAACAAGTCTGGTTTTTCCAGACTCTTGAAAGATACATCATCTTAAGGCACTTTACATGGTAAGGTCAAGATCTTACAATTACTATATTATAATGTGTATATGTTTGTTTGTCTGGTTTAGTTGCTCCAATTTTGCTTTGTAGACCATTCATCCACTTTATCTTCCACAGGAGATTCCCGGGGGGTGCAGTGCCAATTCAGACAGTTCGCCAGTCCATCACAAGGCCACATCTAGAGACAAATAACCATTCAACCATGTGTCCAATTTACTTACACCCATATAGAGAAGCCAGAGAACCAGAGCACACATGGGGAGAACATGCAGAAAGGCCCTTGTTCTTCTTGCTGCAAAGGCTAGAGTGCTAACCACTAAACCAACCGTGTGACCAAACAAGACATTTAAGAACATCATGATTTTTGAGAAACATAGACCAACATTGATACCATCTGATATTTTATAGACCAAACAACTCCAAATGTTGAAGGTTTTTTTTGGTCACAGTTATCCTGTTCAGCAGTTTTAAGATAATGTCCATGATTCCTGAGGCTCAGCACGTGATAAATGTGGATAAACATGAATGCGAACAAAGTAAGGGCACAGCGGATTCTTCCAGACAGGGAGGGAAGCCGAGTGGTCTCATGTGATGATAGTGTAGGTGGTATGAAGGAGGCGCTGCCACCACGAGTCAGACACAATGGAGAATAAGTACGAGTCTCTGTGTTTATTTATCCTTGAAGTGTCTTACAAGCAACACATTTGACATCCTTTTTTCCGATCCACCACTGCAGCAGCATATCACGCTCATCAGGCATCTGGAAGTCATTGTGGTGGGAATAAACATTCTGGACTTCATGAATCTCTTGATTTATAATAGCCCTGATTCCTCCTTTTTGGACACATCAGAATAAACAATCAAATCAAATGAAGCTACATTTTATGGCTGCAGCTGACGATTATTTTCACAATCGATTAATCTGTCGATTCCATTCCCAAATAAATCAAGCGCATGTGAGAAAACGTCGAGTGGTGTTTCCCCAAACACTGAAATGATGATGTTCTCAAATCTCAAATGTCTTCTATTGTACACAAAACCAAAATTGGAGCAAGGAAATCAGAAAATATTCACATTTAAGAAGCTGGAAGCTTGTTGTAATAATAAAAGTGCTTCAGTGTCACTTCTCGAAATCCCTGAAAACCCCCTCCGTAAAGGCTCCAACGGTTAAGGAGCCAAAACAGCATCCGCCTCCAGCGAGAAGACAGAAACTATCTCCGTGTCTGTCAGAGGTTTAACGCTGACTTACAACGATGGAGAGGACGGAGTACAGCTTAATGCTCGGATTTCAACAGGAATTTCTGCTAATGGCGAAACCATAAATCCGCTTTGACAGCGAGACATGCATTTATGGTTTCTCAGTGTAGCGGCGTTAACTGCAGATGCAATTTTACCAGCGCAATGATTATGATTTACGACCAACAAACGCCGCCATGGCAACCGTCGTCCTACAAAAACCGAGGTGTTGTCCCTGTGTAAAAACTGGGGGAATATATGCTGACACGTCTTGTTTTTGCTGGCACGGACACACTGAGGGGTAGTTATGCAGGTCGTTCCCCTCACAACAACTTTTGGAATGTTGACACACTGCTCAGCGAGCTTCACAAACAGCACGAGCGAGTAAAAAGGGCCCATCTCTCCCTGCCAACATCCCCCCCCATAAAACTCGCTGAGCCCAGTGTCCCCATGAGTGCGCCTATGGGGGGGCTTGAAAAGCACGGGGAGGGGGGGAATCGAAAAATGCCCTAGTTTGCTTTTCCACTTCGGGGGAAAGAAAAACAGAGGTGTGCTGATCAATCAGTGGGGATGAGGGGATGAGGGGAGGCGTGCTGCCTGCACAGCGGCCACAATGGAGCCCAAAGCTCAACGGCAACAAGTCCACGTGATCGGCTTCACACTGTCCACTCACAGACAGGAAAACATCACTCTCCTCCCTCACGCAAGAACTGTCCGTCCAAACCAAACCGGGAGGAGAAGCTCCTCCAGGTGAGCTGCAGTCATCTACAGCAGTTCCTTCTGCCTGTGCATGTTATATAAAGTTTTACACACTGCCTCCATTTAAAAAACAAACTTAGTTCTATTCCTGTGAGTCAACTCTCCGATTATGTTCCAAAAGCGTTGACCACAGATTTGCACTCCAGTCCACCACAGTCTCTAGAATAGAGCGGGGGAAAGAAAAGACAGCTGCTGGCACACACACACACACAGGCTGGTCTGCCGTGAGCACAATGGAAAACAGAGAGACGTACCGGGACAGACTGTGGACGCACGGATTAAGAGTGCGGCTCGGCATTTCTCCCTGTCCGAACCGGACACGTCGGTGGTTACAGTCTTTATTCATGGTTACGGCAAATAACAAGTTAATGTTACCTCCAGGAGGAAACAACGAACACACACGCACAGACACACACACACACACACACGTTAAACACCTCATGACTTATCACAGGCATTTGTGAGTATAATAAAACTTCAGTCCCACCATTAATGGACATCACTTTGTATTTTCAAACTCTTGTTGAACTTTTTTTTTTTTTTACAGCTTCTATCGTCTGTGTATTGAATTTACTGTGTTCTAAATGATAACTGGTCTGTATTTATATAGCACTTTTCTATATGCTTCATTTGTCATATGTTAGTGTGCACAAGTACAACAGCAGTAAAATGACACTGCGACAATTCCGTGCAAAGACAAGACTAGAAAGGGAGAACATGCGATAATATAAACACTAAAGTTCTATCACCTATTCACTGATGTTAAGTGTCAGGCCAAAGGATTATGGAATTAGATTTGTGTTACTATTTAACACTTTTTAAGAAGCAAAAAAAAATCTCGATTTAATCATTCAAAAAGATTGTATTTTACTGTTTGAAAATACACTTGCGTTACCTGGTTTGTTCTTTGGGCCGTGTTTTTTTGTTTGCGAGTTCCTGACGGACAGCGACGTTAAGCCTGTGACTACTTCTGGTCCATTGAGCCGTCAATCCAAAACTCAGTAGCCAATCAGCAGGCAGCTTCCTAAGGCCCGCCCACAAAAAAACACGGCGCAAAGAACAAGTGTATTTTCATAAAATAATACAATATTTTTGAATGATTAAATCAATATTTTTGTGAAAAGTGTTTGAAAATATTGACACAAATCTAACTCCATAAAGGACACATCAGCACATAGACTCTCTCCCCCAGTGCTTCACAGAAACACCAGGTCAATCACTTATCCGTTACTACTCATTGTTACATAATGTACTTCTATTTATGAAATGCTTGCACCATATTTTCAATAAAGTCATTTAAAAAGTACCCTCTATGACCCAAGCCCGACAATCATTTCTGGATTATTATTGTTGGAAGCCGGCTCAACCCACCGAATCCCGGCAGGCTTAAGTCTGGACTCAATGGGAATCCAAGCCCGAGTATGAATGGATACAGAGCAAAGTGACATGTCACAGAAACCAAGGCCACTCCACCCATTTTAAGTCCAGAGAGGAAACGTTTGGTTTGTGTAAACCTAAATTCAGTGTCACTGTGTCAGGAGATGGTCATCCTGGTCAAGAAGGAATATTTATAAAAGCCGTGTAACCAAACCTAAAGCAACGCTCAGGAACCTCAAAGTGCAGCGACATGGAGCCTGGTCCTAATGACCCAGTGACGGGTCGCGTCTCCTGAAAAGCAAGTTTGGTTTTGGCCCATTTCAACGCCACAGAGATCCCATTGCGGCGACTTCTTAATGATATAAACAGACGCTCTGAATCATGACCGTGCCCAGCCATGCACGCACAATCGCCCGCTCTGCTCTGACAATCGAGAATACACTTCTCTCTTCCCGTTTTGTCATGATAGTGAGTGAGAAGATACTAAATCCCATGAAGGATGAAACAAAACTGCTCGAGAATAACCCATGGCACTTTTGAATCAGATAGAAACAGCTCCACTAACATATTTCCACGAGGGTTTCCCAGCACATGTCAGAAGCAATGTCATTTAACCATCTACAGTTGTTGGACGGTAAGTGCTGGTGCTTCAGGACACTTCAGTGGTGGAAGTTTCCTCCAACAGCGGCCTCACCCCAAAACCATCTGATTAATTCACTCTTTCCACAGTCGCACTAACCTTCAGACCCAGGGTTGTGCAGACAATGAGTGAAACTGTGGTCCAAGATTTTCACCAAACCTGAGTATTTCCTCTCCCACAGCTCAGACAGGTCAAAGCCATATTTCGATTTTAACACACGCCAGGACGTGCCCATAACATCACTATTTAGGGATGAGGCCACAGCAGAGCTGCAGAAGCTCTGGGCAGCGGCAGCAGCAGCAGCAGATTTTGTGGCGGTCACGCATTTTAAAAACGATATTTGGGCTTGTGTGTTTATATTGGAGTCAATGTTTGTCCAAATTTACTTTTGGGAAGCATGAATTGCACTTAAGGGACTAATTTCACCCCATACTTTCACTGCAGCTGCGTCTCCTCGACTTTGTCATGTCACGACAACGTGAGGCAGAGAGAGAGAGAGTGGAGGAGCAGGAGCAGCGAGAGGCTCTACAGTCACACACTGAACTGAAATTAAAACACGTGCCATCCACAATGAACACAAGGAGACACACTAAGCCTGTTGATCCAAGGACCACATGGAATTTCAGTGGCGGCGGGTAAGTGTAGTAGGTCACTAAATAAACGTGTGTGGGATACACTCCACTGGAGACCTCATTAGAAGATACCAATTTTGTTAAAAATGTCCAAGAGTCAAGTTTAAAAGTGACATTTCGGCTGCACAAACCACAAATAAAGTATCATCGATAATACAGATGGTGCAAGATACAAGATCGTTAGCTGCAGCTGTAAAGACAACAGATTCCTTGTGTAGAGTGATCACGTCAGGTCAGAAGTTTACGTCCGGATTCGCTGCTTCCCTGTTGGGAGTTACTCTTCTTACGGATGTTAAAGTGCACATATTTAAAAGGCCAACTGTATTTTTGAGACACACTATGAAATCAATAAAACCTTTATTTTATTTGACACAGTTGTGGACATGACCGTTGCAAGTTAAGTTTTCTTTGAGTTTCCCCTTAAAGAGCCAACAGGGAAGCTGAAGAGCTTGGACGCCAACTTCAGCGCCGTTAAGACTCCTACGCTAATGAAGTTAAATATTATATTGTTTATTTTACATGCAGAAAGTTGGAGATGTAATGTCTGGATGGATGTCCACGCTGGCTGTTTACACACTCATGCATTCAGGCTGTATATCGCTCCATCTTGACGGATTTAAAGTGCACAGCGAAGCCTTAAACCAGCGCTGCTGCCGTTCATTTGTCAAGAGCTCTGCCAGTGAATGTGGCACTGTCAGCAAACTGAGTCACGTGATGACTGCAGCTCAATATAAAAGTAGTGTTAAAAGGTTTTAATGGCAAGGTCGACTCAATCTCTATTTATATACATGAATATCTAATTGGATTTTATTATAATGTGCTCTCAATTAGTGTGACAGGCAGTTATGGCTCCATAGTGTGAGACTGTGGGCTCTGCAGAGCGGCGTGATGACTAAGTACAGTTCCCTGACCCCCACCACTTCTTCCAGCTCCCGTCACACAACACAACACAACGACAGGCCTTGTGACGCATCGGGGGAAAAACTCGGCAGCAGCCTTCCACAGCCTCGGCCATCACAGCCACTATTGTACGGCGGCATTTTCTCAGGACACCCAAGACCCTGGAAAATGGTGGATCATGTTGCGTATCCCGCTCTCCTCATTCAGGGAGGTAAAAAAAGAAGTGCCTTTTAGGAGCTTTTTAGATACGCTGATCACCTGATACAGAAGCACTCTGCACCTCTTTAGCAGGACACAGGGCCTTGTTATTGAGGACTGCACATGTCAGGGCTCACTGGGCTACTGTGTTCCTGCCAGCCTGAGCAGCATAACACACAGTCTGTGCATGGAAGGCCTCTCCCAGGCCATTTCCCAGCCGAGCACTCTGAAAGAACCTCACTTACTAATCACAGTTCTGCGGCAGGAGGCTCTTGGAGAGAAGGGTCAGCCAAAACCAAAGTTCTCATCCATTGGGGCTAAATGATGGCAAGTTCTACCAAATCTGTCAGGCAAAGACAGCCAAGCAACCCTATCCTAATCAACTTAAAAGGCGTTTGCACTGTTGATATATTCTCAAAACACATGGAATAAACAGTTGAAAAGCGTGATAAAATAACTAAGTTGATGCTTGAGTGGAGGGAGGCAAGAGGAATGTAATGTTTCCCAGAAGATACGAGAGGATGCAAATTCCGATGTAGGGGAAAATGAGGAAAAAAATGGGAGGAGAATGGGACGAACGGGCGACTCCATAAATACCACAAACACGCAAGGCTTTTGTGGACGGACAGCCATGACAGGAGCGAGTTCATTTCCCGGGGTTCACTGATGGGAGCGCGGCCACAACATGCCTTCTAATGCGTCTCTTGGTGAGCCAGTGCGGAAGTTTGCTCCTCAATGGTTTGCTGGCCACAACCTCTCAACTCCTCGTGGGTTTTTTGTTAATGTAGGTTTGGATTGATGAAAACATCATTGTCTGAATTTCACAGGAGGATCACGTTGGGGACGAGCCGATCGGATGTCAGAAACGGGGGAAAAAGACAAATCTAATACCATCTGTAACAAGTAACTGTGCCGTAAAAGAGATATCAGGTTCCTGATTATCCAGACTAAGCTGCCATTCAAAAATCTTCATGCAATGATTAACCGATTACTCAATGAATCGCCAACTATTTTGATAATCCATTAACCGGTTTTAGAGTTTTCACAACCTCTCTGATTTTTCAGCAACTTAAACATGAATCTTTTATACTTTCTTTGGTCCATATAATAAAGAATTATTAATTATTTAAAACTTTGATTCGTGGACCAAACTAGACGACAGAACATCGTCATTTCCAGGTTTGGGCAGGAAAAAAAGAACAATTTTCAACATTTTATGGACCTAATAACTCATCAATAGTTATCAAAAAGTAATCGACAGATTAATCAGTTAGTTGCAGCCCTATTTCGCACAACTCTTCAAAAAATCTTAAATAAAATGGTCATAAATCACGAGATCCTGGAATGACTGGAAAGATGCAGGCTCTCCCTTATGGCATTTCAAAATAAATCCTGTGAAATATTCTCATGTTTATCACAATACTGTGTCCTATCACTTACTTCATCCAGAGCCACATAATACATCACAACCACACAAGTGTTTACAGAATCTGCAGCGATCATCAAGAGCTCCAGAATTCACAGCTGGAATTCAAAATGGCTTATTTATAATCGCTCTTCAGCCAAAAGGGATCCATGACACAGTCAAGCTTATTCATGTCCAAGTGCAGAGAACTCGACACGAAGCAGCTCCATCATCTCCCAGCAGTCGACAGTCGTGTCTGCCCGAGGCGTCCGTCGGTCAAGTGAACCTCACATATCACACTCATGTCAGCTCGATCTGCCTCCATAATGACGAGGTCAACTGGTTAGACGCATGGACACTGTCTCGCATTCCTGACGGCTATTTTTAACTGGGACGACTTTTCTCGAGCCATGGACACCGAACATCAGCCCGAGGGTTTCAGGCAGAAAAAATCCAGAAATAATTGTCAGGCTCGGGTTGGACATCGGTCACGTCAATTAACGCGGTAATTTCAAGTTCTTTTAGTGAATTATAATGGAATTTTTTAAAATTGCTTCACTGAAAATAGTGTCAGTGAGTCATTTAATAAATATACATGGGAAATGGGACCACATGACAGTGTAGTGAATAGAAGTGTTCGGTTAAGGAACTTTGGCCTGTTTTCACAGCATGTGCATGGGTTTTCTCTAGATTAGGTTTACTCTAGGTTAGGTTTACTCTAGGTTTACTCCCACAGTCGAATAAAAAGAAGAAGCTTATAAGTGATTGACCTAATGTTTCGGTTTCAAAACGGGTTTTACATGGACATTGAATGCAACACATAGGCTTTTGAAGCCATCCGTGGTGGATGTTATCCTTTTCTTCCACAACAACTCATAATAAACCACAATAGTTGGATTATGAGTGCAGTTATCAGCGGTTACAGTTCAACAAGAGCGAATAAAAGAATTAGAATTAGTACTTTGTGCACATGGAGCAGTGGAGCAGTACTTGTCTGGACCTGGAGAGCAATGGAGAGCAAGGCACCCCAGCCCTTGAATGAGCAACCCTCCGGTTACAAGCCCAATTCCATTCCTCTTTGCCATGGGCTGTACCATAAATAAAGAACTAAAAGTGCTATGTGCTGCTGATAACTCATGAGATGCGTGACTTGTGTGTTCATGGGGTCAGTAGCTGCTTCCTCCTGGATGGATGTGACCATAATTTCTCATTTGCTGTAACAGATTAACTGTGTTGGGTATTTGTTGGGGTTCGAGCAAAGAAACCCAGGATGCTTGTTGGGTTCAGTCAAGTTTTGGTCAGATTGGGAGAGAAGTCATGATCGACATAGAGAAGGTTATGTCAATATCTACAAAAGACTTCATACTTGGCTCGAGTCAGAAGTTTTTGATCTCCGTCTCACTGGGAGAACGATGACCCGGTCTACCGCTCGCTCAGAACTGGACATCAGAGTGTGAGACGGTACATCTGACTCCCATTCATCACTCAAACAAAAAAGAATCCCAAACTCGAAAAGAGAATTCAGAAGAAGAAGGAAAAAAAAAGTGAACCTTCTCATCGAGCGGCTTCCTACAGGGAACGCTTGAATGTTTTGAAGTTCAAGCCTCTGCATATTTATCCAACTTCATGTAACGTCAAAAGATATAAAAATGGCAGGAATTTCTGGTGTCATTACAAAAGGTCTTGTATGTTTTCGTTCCCCCCGCTGTCATCTTGCATGTTCTGTTTGTTGTGGGACCCGAGCTTGAGACGAAGCATGCGAGCATAGCTCAAATAGTTCACGATGAACTTTCCCACAACATTTTCTGCCTTTAAAAATCGCTGAAGTCTTTCCAGAAACCCTCAAGTCTCCCCCTCTTGGTGCTGGAATGGCAAATGAGTACAGTGCAATTCAGCTGCAGTCTTATGATAACCCCCCGAGTCTGTGTTTCAACACTCTGAGACAAATGAGTCGCCTTTCAGGCAACTAAAAAGGTTAAGGCCATTGTTTCAAAGGGATATTAATCTTCTTCCGCCTGGAGCAGGCGCTGAGTGAAAGTGCTTCAGACTGTTGCTCAACCTAATGTCACAGAGAACGACCTTTTGAGTTTATTCACTCCCTGCTATAAAAATGTCAGAGCCTCTCTGTATCCTGCCTCGTTTGTAGGGCATCTTCTGTGGCATCAAAGAAACAATACGAAGAAGAGGAAAAGCTACGATTTCAGACGATGTTGTTTTTACAGACCGAGGCAGCGCAGACTAAATAAAACACACAAAAAAATCCGTCTGGGTGAAGTCGCAGCCTTTAACTACAGCAGCAACAAAGGAGGGGAAATTATGGACACCTTACTGTAGAGAACAAACAATGTTTGTGGTTGGTGAGTAATTCCATGCTCCCTATAAACGAGCCTCCATCCGTAATGAAGACATTGTGCAGCTTTGACTCATCAAAGGATAGATAATCTCTGAAACGGTGAAAAACTGCTTCAGACGACACAATTACAAAGAAACGAGAAACTCACCTGTGACAAAGGCCTGGACAGACTGAGAGTCTTCTCCTCTGGTGACCATGAGCGCAGTTGGACACTATAATTTAAGGAAAGGAGAGATTTTGGAAACATTCAACTGTGTGCATGATGCTGTTTTTGGACAAAGTTGCATTAAAATGACTGATTATTACAGAAACACTCTTAAAACAACATTAATACATTTAAACACACGTTAAATGAAGTACAACAAAGGAAAGTGTCTGTATTCTATGTTGAAAATGTGTACAAAAGGGTCAATTTACAAATCTGTGTGCAATAAAATAAGCCGTTAAGCAAAAGCACTTTAACATTTTTGGCACTAAACACTTATGACAACCTATGATCCTCATTTCCTGGTTTTTATTTGGAGCGTCATAAATCTCTGTTACCTTGAGAGCTGACGAGGGACAACACATGTATAAACTTTCAGTTCTAGGATGAGGGCGGCGCAGGGTAGGATGGATTTGACCTGTGACCCAGTAAAAAAAACCTCGTCCTGGACGGTCAACAAAGGGCCGAGAGAAGCGAGGTGAACGTTCCACACTTTTGCCTTTTGTTAACGTGAATGCAAACGGCGGAATGTGATATCCTGTGCATATCCTTTGTTACTACAGTACAATCCCATGGCTCCGCTCTCCGTCGGTGACTCTCATACCTACTGACTCTGGAGCCTGTTGTGGAGTCAAGAGAGCACTTGTCGCGGGCCTTTGTCCAGATCTAATCCTGTTTGAGCAGCAAACGGACAGGTTTGTGAAAAACAACCGTCCATCTGAAACGTCGAGCTCAACTCTCTTTTGAGATTTAAATCACTGGATTAGTTTGCTTCGACACCTCCTGCCTTTGTTTTCTTATCACGACAGTTTGAGCTGAAACACGGTGGTTTTTCACTTCCATGTCTAAACTTTCCTTGCTTACACTTTATGTTTTATCGAGAATTACAGGTGAATTGTTTGATTAATGGAAAAAAAAAAAACGACATTTGTGCGACTTTAGCCACATAATCCTTTGCTTTCATGACAACACTCACAAGATGGCATTTATGTACTCATCACAATGTCACCGACATTGTTGATTGCTGACGTTATGTAAGAAAAAAAAACGTTGTCTTTCTTGTGTAAGATTTGCAGTGACAGACTAAAACAGAGACGGGGAAGCTACCTCTTGTTGGAGACGGGTGTCAGCCTCTTCCCGTTAGGACTGGCTGGAGGATCGGGTGAATAAGGCCCAGGAGAGAGTGACGCGGGGCTGGAGATGGTGTACTCTCTGTAGTTCTGGTTCTCATCTCGACTCACTTTTACCGACTCCTGCAAAACATCACATCAAAAGGAATGTTAATGTTAATGTTAATGTTTTCCCCAATTATATCTCAGACAAACTGTAGGTAGATTCAAAGCTGGTGTGAAGCTGCGGCACTGACCTGGAAGCGTCCAGTGAGTTGTTCAGGGCTGCTGATGCCGTTGGTTTGTCTGGGGCTGCAGGGATCAGGTCTTCAGAGAGAGAGAGAATGAGAGAAAAATACCATGAACCATGTATAATTGAATAAAACATAAAGCTGCACTCAGTGATTTGTTTTTCTGTCTTAAACAGCTCTTCTGTAGTGGTCTTGCTCTAGGACACAATGATGTAGCCTGGTTTCCCAAGCTAAAAACCTAAACCTCATGTGACCATTCAGGTAACACAAGCGCGAGCGTGCTGATGTAAACAGGACAGTGATTTCTCTCCTCCAGTCGTTCACTTGTAGAGTGAGAACAAAGATCTCTGTTCTGCGACTGATGACAAGGAGAACGTGAACGTCGGCGTTAATCAGGCATAAATGACGGTAGAAAGTAACGCATGTTATCCGACCTGGATGCAGAACTGAGGGAGGAAGTCATCCGCTCGGTTTGTAACAAATGCCCTAACTCCTCAACTACCAAACTCACAATCATTAAAACTTAAAATCATTCAAGTTCAAAATACACAGCCTAGAAGCTCATCAGACGGCCCCCTGGAATTGCTATGAGTGCAACTTGGCCTTGGATCCACTTTGAATGCCCTCGTAGCTTATCAGGAAAAACAATAGCACTCAGAGAGCTCAACACGGTCACCTGTGTTTTACTACAAGTTAATTTCGATGAAACTATAACCTCCTTGGCGGTGGTTGTAAGACAGCGATTGTGCGATTGTGTTGTTTTGCTGTGAAAATGGATGCTACGATGAAACCATCCTCATGGCATCGACGGTAAAGTAAAAAACAAATCTGTGGACTCACTCTTGGCTCCACCAGCGTGAGTAAGCGGAGGAGGCATCGCAGATGGGCAGGGCATCAAGAATTCCACCTTACATGACTAACAGAAAGGGATTAACAACACCGTCATGTTGGTGTTTGTGCGCGGGGGCGGCGGAACATCCAAACATCTTCCCAGGAATTGTGTGTGTCACGCCATGTTTGCCCAAACTTGATTCGTGTGGAAAAAAAAAACAGCAGCAGCCTCATTAACTGCAGCGACGACTTGAGCGGGCCGAGCCGCTTGAACTCTCCTCGCTGAAATAGAAAACACATTCTGCGAGCCATTCCGTAACTGAATTTTGGAGAGGGGAAAATATGGGCAAGCGTAAACGCCAATGCAAACACACAGTGCCCCCGTGGCTGCAGGGCCAGAGGCTGACTGGCTCTAGGCTGAGCCCGGGGTAATGAGGCACACAGGAAGGCCTGGATGCCTGTGGTAAATCACCCAGAAACACACCTCTGCTCTCGTGGCCTGGACTGCTGCACAGACAGAGAGAGGGAGAGAGATGGCAACAGGACGGAAACCGATACAGCAGCCATAAGACATTTCTTCCCGTAGGAGAAATCTTAATGTGCATGAAAAACTCTTGGAATCAAGAGTAGTTGCTCCCTTTTCTACAACGTTCATCACAAGAAGCTGTGGTCTTTGGACGAGAGCAGCCGTGCAGACGGGTTACAGGTGCGCACAGGTTTTCGCTTACAAAAGAATTCCTGGTCAAAACGCCGACAGTGACTTCACACTGCAGGGATTTCATGCCGACATAAATCAACACGTGAAACCTCTGGCTGATATCAGCGCTTCACAGCTGCTGCTGCGAGACCTGGAGCCGTCACGCTCACCTGCCCGAGGCAGATTCTTCGTGTTGATCAGGATTATCTCTGTGAACTTGAAGTCCTCGTAAAGTGATAAAAATTACCTATTCGGACTTTGTCACCTCTCAGAAAAACATGTTACTTATCACCTAATTATATTTGAATAAAAAAGGCTAAAAAAAAAAGGCAGCTAAGTGTTTAAAAATTCAGGTTTCAAGTCATTAGTAACATTCTGGATTCCACTGCAGGAGCACTTCATCAGTGTCTGTACACAATATTTACACGAATGCTCTTGTATTGAATGTATGAAACTAATTGTGAAACAAACCTGTGGTGAATTGACTAGAGCTGAAACAATTACTCGATTCATGGATTATTAAATTCATCATCAACCATTTTGATAATCAATTAATCGGATGAAGATTTCTGGTCGTTTCTGCTTCATAAATCAACATTTAGACCGAACGATTACTCAATTAATCGAGAAAATAATCGACAGATTAACCGATTAGGAAAATAATCGTTATTTGCAGCAAATTTAATTGCTGTTTTAACGACTGTACACAACCACAGAGTGGAGTTTAGCTACAGTGCTGCTCTCCGTCTCCCTCTTTCTCCAGCAGTGGTACTGCAGCCTCGCAGCAGGAGTCTGCTCTTCTTCTCTTCTTCATCTCATCACCTTCAGGATTTTTTTTAAAAGAAAGTAACAGAGCTTTAAGCGTTTTTCTTTACCCCACAGTTTTCATGAACATTTGGACTTGCTTGCTCAGTGCAGTTTGTCCTGTTCTTATGTGAAAGTACACGAGGAATGAAAAACCGGAGTCAAATTCCACGAATGTGAACTCACTCTTGGACGGCCGCGCGGATCCTGATCCTGAATACACCACAGGCTTTGATTTGCCGAGCAGCTAAGTGGAGTAACAAAGCATGTGGTCGAGAGTCACAGTCTCCGTGTCTCCACTTCTCCAGCGCTCACACGTCCCTGTTCAACTGTCGCTGCAGTCGTTCTGAAGTTCTTTGTCCTTCAGTCACTGTTGTTCTTTTCTCTTCATGAAAGCTGAATTTTTTTTTTTAACTGAAAACCCTAAAATAAACAGACATTTGAAGCAGAAATTTACAGGATTTTTACCCTGATTTAACAGCTTTGGAGTCACTGTGATGGTTAAGTGTCTGTTAGAGGAACAGCAGCCCTGCAAGATCAGGAGTCTTAAGAATCAGGTCTTGCGAAGCCTCAGGTCTTGCGATTAGCACAACTACACACACAGACCAACACACCAGGTACCGGCTATAAGATCAAGGCAGCGAGAGTTATTTTAGACGTTCATCGTGGCAGAGCCGGCGAAAAAGAAGCAGAGAAAACCGTTGTCGGAGGAAACGACTGTCTGACCGAGCGAGGAGCCAAACGCGAGTAAAACACAGAAGTAGAGCTGCAACTGAAGATTATTTTCATAATCGATTAATCGAGTACTTGTTTGGTCGATAAAATGTCAGAAAATGTTGGAAATGATGTTCTTGAACGTCTTGTTTTGTCCACAAGCCAAAATAACTTTATGGAGCAAAGAAAGCAGAAAATATCCACATTTAGGGAGCTGAAAAAAAAAAAAAAAAAATCAGAAAACTGGCTTTAATTAATGATGATTCATTTAGTAACCAATTAGAAATGGATTAATCAACTAATCGTTGCAGCCCTAAACAGAAGCATGCAAAACGGCATGAACTTGGCTTCCTCGGCCATTGAAAATAAATACACATGACCAGGTCAGGGGAGCATTCCCGTTATGTTTTTACAACAGTCAAGATAAAGCAGTAGATAATGGATGGATGTTTACGCTGGTTTGGTCAAAATTGGTACTCCAACTTTAACTCATTTCTGGTGCTTTTTTTGCATTTGTTTAAAGCGGAACTTTCCAAAACTTAGCCGAAAAAGAAGCTGCAGGAAAAGCACAACTAAAACCTCATGCATTTATATCATTAGTTGTTATTTTAGATGCATCTTATCGCCTCTTCTTCTCGCTATTATACCTTTTATTTATCTGTACGGCACTTTGGTTCACTGTGGTTGTTTTTAAAAGTGCTTTACAACAGAACATGTTACACGACGCACCAGCAGCAAACCCGTGTCTCCGTTCAAAGCCGCAAACATGTCTGAAACAGCATGTTTCTGTTCTGCTCGTGGGCTGAAGGCCAACGACACTATTTTGGGAGCGACCGTCGTTTGCCCACATCACCGCTGCTGCACTGAAGCAGATGTGGAGCTGTGCAGAAGCGAGCAAACAAATTTAACATTACAGATTGTGCTACTTGATTACAGCTCCCCTGGGACGGGTCCGACTGAGCGTAATTCAAACAGATAGCGTGTTTTAAAACAGGAGCCTGTGGGGGAAACACACTGCAGCAGCACATACACTAACAGCCCTCAGGCTAAAAAGCACCGACAGCTAACAGTGGGATTAAAGACGCGGTAGATACACAGTGGCATTGTCCGGGGCGAGGCGAGGAGTAATGGTGTTGTTCCTGGCTCGGTGGGAGACATGAGGTCAGTCGGCAAAAATTCACTCACATGTACGTAGGACGTTCAGGGAGGAAGCATGTGAAAGTGAGTGTGTGTGTGTGTGTGTGTGGGAGAGGGAGGAGGAGGAGGAGGAGGAGGAAGGGGGTTTGCATGTCTGTGTGCATTAGGACTGAAGAAAGAGAGCGACAGGGGACGACAGCGACGAGAAACGACAACTTAGCAAAGAACCTTTAATCAAAATGTCAGCCGAGAAAAAGGAAAAGGCTTTTCCAGGAGCCAAGTCTCTGTCATCCAAACAAGGTCTTGGCAAATCTCAAAAGAGGGTTTAATAAGAAAGCCCGGGGAAGAGGGACAGTGTGGCTCTGATAGACGCTGGCATTTCCCCTGATTACAATCACTTGTTTTGTTTATGCTGTGGTCGAACGATAAAGTGTTTAAAGATAGAGGCTGGGAACACTGGAGTCACACACACACACACACACACACACACACACACACACACACACAGAGAGAACATTAAAGTCATTAAAAGACATTCATATGTGAAGCTATTTTGCAGATGGCTGCGTGGCATTGTGTCAAACTCTGTTTATGAATGAAGTGCAAACTCTATCAATGCACGCTGAGCTGGGGTCAGTTCACACGGTGTATATGTGTTTTTACACCAGCATCAGATCTACGGCTTAATAATCCACCGTTTACAGATTTTTTTTTAATCAGATATAGAGCTGCAACTAACGATTATTCTCATAATTGATTAATCTTTCGATTATTTTCTGGTTTGTTCCATAAAATCTTAAAAAAGGTTGATTGTGTTGGTCAAACCTGGAAAAGACGATGTTCTCAAACCAAAATGATTCACTTTTAATCATTTCTTTGTTATCCAGAGCAAAGAAATTAAGAAAATATTCACATTTAAGAAGCTTAAAAGATCAGAAATCTGGTTTTAATCATGAAAAAAGCTTCAAATCGAGGAATCGATTATAGCTGTCGATTAATTCAGTAATCGATTAATAATCGATTCATCGATTAATTGTTTCAGCTCTAATCAGATTATTCCGTCATCATGGAAAAACTAAAAAAAATGGAGCTGCTTGATTAGACACATCATTAAACATGCTTCTCTATTTACTTGGCAAAAAAATGATCATTCATTTTACAGCCCTAGTCACTACCCTACATGCCTCTGTGCATCTCTTTCGTCTTTACGTCATGAACCGAAGGGACCGAGCGGCGCACACGTGTCCCAGACTGTGACATGCGTACCGGATGGGACCTCCCTCTCTGTGTTTGATTATCTAACGCTGGAAACACTGTCTCCTGCCTCCACAGCATGAACCTGCATCGTTTTTATTCTTACCTGTCCACCATCAGCTGCAGCTGGGTCTTGGAGTTCTTGATCTTGTGTTGCGCCTCGGCGTTCAGCATGTCCGTCGTGTTTTCCCCGTTGATCTGCAGGATGATGTCACCGGGCTGCAGGTCGGCCTGTGCCGCCTTGCTGCCCCCGTTGACCTGTTGGCACAAAAAAGAATGATCTCCAGTGAGGATCTATGTACCGGCCCCAGGGTGCTGCTCTGAAAATGAAACCTTAAGACTTTAGGTTTGTGGATGTATGCAAGTGTCGATGCTGGAGCAGCACGACATGACCAAAGAAAACACTATAATAAAAGATATTGATGAAATACAATTTAATACTGTACATAATTGTGATTAAAAGTATTTTTTTTAAATGATTAGTACTTGTTTTCTATAGCACGTTTAAAAACACCCTGTTAACCAACATTGCTGTTTAAAACCACAATTAACTGGTTTCACCTTATTTGACAGAGCTGAAAGTTTGTGACAACCCTGCTCCAATGTCAGGATTCAAAATGAGTGCTTTCATTTTCACAAAAAAATAAATATCTAAATCATGATGATCTGACATTTTATCGCAATAATTCTCAGTATTGACAGACACGAAACTTTATCGCGATAACCCAGCTCTTATTGCAACTGTAGTGTGATGAAAACGGGTGCAACAGGCAGTTTTAGCATCTTTACTTTCATTTTCACAAAGAAGAAATATCCAAATCATGAGGATTTGACATTTTTGTTAACAAACAAAACCTCATTTTTCATCTGAAGAGCAAAAATTTTACGCCAGTAAGTTCCTACATGACTGCAAAATTTCAACCTTATGCCATTTGGTCACAAAATTGATCTCAATCACATAATTACTGCATCTTTAATTTTGGATCTTGCACTTGTTCATACCGCAAGTTGGCTTCAGTAGATGCCAATGATCAATGCCTTTTCAAATCACTGGGTAACAGTCGAGACAAGGTGTTGAAGAGCGCCTTCACATCTGTAATGTATTGTCTCTCCCTCCCTCCCTCCCTCCCTCCCTCCCTCCCTCCCTCTCTGCCACTCACAGCAGCAGTTACATAACATAGTAAATACCAGCAGACGACACAGCATTTCACACACACACAGAGCCGGTCAACAGTGGACAGATTCACGACACCCTGGGGGGGGGAGTCATTAGTGTGACGCTCCTCGCTGGTTTGACTGAGCTTGACCTTTGACACCCGGCCCTCACCGCATGTCAAAGCCAATGCCACGGCACCACATCACAGTGAATTCCACACTAATGGGCCGACAACACCTCGTCCAAGCCAGCGGTCTCAGTCCCAGCCTCGGGCTCAGCCTCCCCAAACGCACACTGAACTGGCCCACTAAAACAAAAGGAGCAGAAATGAGAGGGCGAGGCTGCGGCGGCTGCGACTCTGGTGGGGCGAGCACGGCCTGCGGTGGCAAATGTCACTTCTCTCCAATTTAAAACAAAGCCATGGAACGACGATCCACATCTCACCATGTGATAGAAACTATGGTAACAAGTCTGTTATTGTGACCACGTCATCATATTTATGGCGATGTTGTGACAGTGATAAAAGTTTAGAGTGGATCAAAGTCTGTTTGTTTAAGGCTCTGTGCAAGTTAAAGGTACAGTGCATCAAATTTGCAGATATATAAATAAGGATTAACAGTTGGTGTTGGATGCAACTTTTGTCTTTGTTCAATATTAGATCTTCTAATTGGACCAAGATCCTTTCGTTCATGATCATGTCACCTTTCCTTGAGACAGTGAGTGAGTGACCCTAGAGCTGCAACTAACGATTATTTTGATAATCGATTAATCGGTCGATTATTTTCTCGATTAATCGATTAATCGTTTGATCCATAAAATATCAGAAAACTTTAACAAATGTTGATTGGTGTTCGTCAAACCTGGAAATGATGATGTTCTCAAATGTCTTGTTTTGTCCACAAACCAAAATGATTGACTTTTATAATTTCTTTGTCATCCAGAGCAAAGAAACGGAGAAAATATTCACATTTAAGAAGCTTAAACAATCAGAAATCTTGTTTTAATCATGAAAAAAGCTTCAAACCGATTAATCGATTATCAAAATAGTTGTCGATTAATTTAGTAATCGATTAATAATCGATTAATTGTTTCAGCTCTAAGTGACCCCCTCGAAAATCTGATGATATACATCTCAAGAGGAGATGTATATAACTTCCATTTTTAATTTATTTCATTCCCTACTCGTCTAACGTCGACGTAAACTGTAGGGATGCACGATATTATCGACACAATACTGAAATCGGACAATACCAGTATAAAAAGTCAATAAAGATCGACTTTTTTTGTTTATCCGTGTTGCAAAATGAAGACAATGTCTGTCTGCACCTGCTGCAACATGACTAGAAAACGTATATAGAAAAATGTACACATAATCGGTATCGGCTATAAACACTACGATATATCAACATGTCAGATATCGGCAAATGTCCAATATCACGCATTCCTAGCATGCTTGAGCTTTACTAGACGCTTGAATTTCCTGCAGGTTTACAAACGTATCTATATAATCTATCTACTAGATAAATACAGACAATACAAACTCAACAAATAGAGTCAGACAGTGAGGACGAAGTATTTTCTCTGCATCAGTGGAGTGTGAAACGATGCACAGAGAATGCTAATAAACTGGCTATTTGTAAGTTTAGTTGAGCAGGACCGGCAGAGGTAACCGTGTTTGTGGGCAGACTCCTCGAGAGGCAATTAAGGCGTTGCTGTGGTCGACCCACAATACTGTGTGCTTTTTCTGATCATAACACGCATGGTTTCACACAAACTATGGGCGGGGCGTGGGGGGGGGGGTGTACCTCTTTCTTCCACAGGGTCTGTATCCCGAGACAAACGGGGGCAAGCTATCTTTCAGGCCGACAGGAATAAAGAGGGCATCCATGTCGTCTCTGTGCCAAGGGACTAACTACTTCAGAGGGTCCAACCCTAGAACTGCTCAACTATGTGTGTGTGTGTGTGTGTGTGTGTGTGTGTGTGTGTGTGTGTGTGTGTGTGTGTTAGCAGCAGGATGAGACAGGCCATTTCTCAAACTTGGCTTCAGAGACCAATTTCATTGATGAAGTTCTCGCCTCTCTGCAGGAGCCTGGTGTTACCTCACATATCTGTCTGATATTTGAGACAAGCAAAACACGCTGGTGTTGTTTACCAGACTGCAGTAACTAAATCTGCCGTAAAAGCCCATCATTCATGAGAAGACATGTTTTTTCTAGCAGAAGTTGTCAGGAGGCGGCAAATAATAAAACGCTTTTTAAAAAGCGCTGCGTTTGAAGTTCTGGTGCCCTGCTACGGTTTTGCACTAATTTTTCCTTTATGGTCGGAGGAGCTGGTGGGGAAGGACTCTCTGGAAAAATCCAGACTGAGGTGATGATATAGGACCAGGATGTGCAGTGGGCTGCAGAGCTGTGTCTCTGGCATGCACACGTTAGTCTAAATAACATTTCCTGGTAGTGTTTACTGTGTGCTGTCTGCCTACAGCGCAAATGTTTCCGTTTGTTTGAATATCTTTGTGTGAAAATATGGAGCAAAAACAAATGTGAAAGTACAAATTTACTGATGCACATTGTGCAAAAAGCTAAGTGTGCACAGTCACATGTGCACACTTGAGGAACAGGGAACCCCCCCCTCACCTCCCACCACAGCAACTGTAATCAGTGGTTTCCTACTAATGTAATCCACTTCCATTCTATTCTAACAGGTTTGGTAGTCAAGGAAATAGGTGTGAAACAGACAAAAACAAAGACAAGAAAAGGGGGCGGCGGCGACGAGGAAGTCGACTTTGCATGACATGCCATTTCAGACCGCTCCGACAAAAACAGGAGGATGTGGCTTGATAAGGTGTGAGAGGGTTCAGCAGCTGCTGGCGAGTACCTTTGATACAGTGATGGCCTTCTTAAAGTCCCGTCCACCAAATATTCTGAAGCCCCATGGGGAAGGACCGATCAGGTTCACCGCCAGCGCCATCGAGTGATCGGGTCAGCAGTCACTTGTCCAAGCCCTGGGGAAAAAAAAGAAAACAAAAAAAGACGGGGGTGAAAATGAGATTAAGGCCCATAAACACAGTTTTTAATCCACAGGCAACTGGCATTTTTTTGGAAAACATGAACAAGAAATCATGTGGACAACCAACACATAACTTTGGGAAAATGATATCATAGCCCCTCCTCTCTATGTCGTCTTCTCCAATTTTGTTTTGATTTCCTGTTTTTGGCGGGTTTTTGTGGGAATTTGATGAAAATTAGTCAATATTTGATTTTAACTGACTAACTGTTGCTTACAGATCATATCAATGGACACAATGTTCAAGGAAAACAACCCGTATCTTCTTTCAGAAACATTGAACTGATGCTCTGCTGGTAAGGTGTAGCAAACAAGCGCGAGCAAATAATTAAATCATTCAAAGACTTAGTTGAGTTAGAGCTGCAACTACAATTCATTTCACATGGGATTATTTTTACGATTATGGTGAATTCGATTATCGTTTGGTCCATAAAATGTCAGAAAACATTACAAAATGTTGATCAGTGTTTGTCAAACCTGATGACGAAGTGATTCAGCTTTTAATGATTTCTTTGTTATACGGAGCAAAGAAAGGAAGAACATATTCAATGATTCAATGATCACTAATCTAGTGATTATGACTCAACGTTTGTTCTGCGTACATCAAGCAATTCAGGGCATGAAACAGCAGGTGGCAGCGTAACCAACAAGGGAGACATTTACCTAAATATCACATCTTTCTTGCACAAAATTCAAGCACTTTCAATGACCCGTGTCCAATAAGGGCGATTGTCAAAGACTTCCAAGGGCCTTGAATTTGTTCGTTTGTAAGTATAAACATGGGGAAAAAGTAAATCATGAAATAACATAAAACTAAATTGGATAAACTTTTAAGTAGCTGATGCAGAAACGTTTAAACAAGCAGAACAAAATGATTGAGGAGGACACGGCGACGGCTGCTAGTGATCATGACTCGACATTTCCACGTACACCGAGAGACACTTCCATAAATATCAACTTCACTTATTTTTTGCACAAAATTCAAGCACTTTCAATGACCCATGTCTATTTCAGGTGATTTTCACACACTTTCAAGGATTTCAAAGACCCGTGGGAAAACTGTTTTATTGAGAAAAAAAAAAGGATCCTAAAAGGGAAAGGGAAAGTCTCTCTTTCCATGTGGATGTCAGTAATATGTGGGAATCACACGTGTACGGCTGAGTGATTCCTTCATAAGGTACTCGTCGGTCAAGCTTATTAATATTAGAGCCACAAGTGAAGACGGCAAACATTTGCATAAGTCGCCTTTCATCTCCAGCAACACTTCACTTCAGCGGACCTAAGTCTCTCTGACATGGATTATGTAACCACATCAAAGAGGAATGGGAAGAATCTGAAACCAAAGACACATGATTAACATCGCTTAAGTGCCTGCGAAGCCGAGGAGATTTTCATTAAATCCAAATGAATCCTTTTCAAGACAAACACAGGCGAATGCAAACAAAAACATGTGCCTGGTTTCATTGTGTCCAACTGTAATCACTGAATACAATGTATACAGCAAACAGTGATGATTTATAGGCATGTAGAATGGTAGCTCTTTAATCCCAGCCTGTGAGAATGGGCTGTGTAAATAAACTCGCTGAAATGTTCTGTAAATACGCAGCTCCTCGATGGATGTTCTCTATCAGAATCAGAGTTTTTTTGCATAATTCTGCCTCCATCAAAAATCTGTTGTGAATTTCTAAACGTGAAACTATAAATAAAATCGTTTCTGGTGATGTCATCGCAAACTGAAACCATGTGCGATCGCTCCGGTTCTCTTGCAGACCGACGTTTCAGGAGCACGAGTCCACGTGTGAGTCCTTGTTCAGACTGAGCTCTGGGTTTAAAGTCAGTGACGATTATCGTGGCCTTGTGATGTGATACAAGACAATGCTGTCTACACAAAGTATTCGACAACTTGCTGACTTTGCAGAACCCTGGCAACCTTTTTCAAAAGTGACAAATCTAGCAACTTTCTGTCATAACCCCACCTTTCGAAGAAGTAAATGTCCAGCCCTCGCTGCATTTCTGCGGGCGGAGAGACGGTCTGACTGCAGACACGGTGACCACACAGACACAACACAGCTGTGGATGTGCAGTGCAGCTGCCCGTGTGTGTGGGGAACAATCACTCATCTGTATTGTTCATTCAAGTAAAAATAGTGTGTGAAAAATCCTCCTCCCCTCGTTTTACGATTCAGTTTCACTGTTAATCTTCAACACTTATTTGTTTTCTTCACTCCCACGTCTGAAGTCGGACACATTCTAGTGATATTTAGCATCTTTTCAGTCTTCCTTAAGTCACTTTTCATTGAGTATGATGACGACTACTGAGATACAGTGAATGCCAGTGACGAAAGACATATTTTGCACCAGGGTCACAGAAAACCCCCACAAAAACGACCACTTTCAGTAGATATTACTGTATATAATTAGCAGTGACACTCACTTCTGTTACAGAGTATGCAGAACTTGCGTAAAACCTTGCGACACACATAGTTGTACTTGTAGCTGTTATGACGACTGCATGTGGAGACAGCTCCGTGGTTGCAGTGATGATTGGATTTACAGGTTAGTATAAACACAAGACACTTGCACTTCAGGTCTCCCACAATGGTGTTTTCACTGACTCAGTCACACATGAAAGTGTGTGTGTTGGTGAGAAGCATGATCTCCAGATGCTGCTCCTTCAGACAGAATCTGCAGATTTCCTCATTTTTAATGTTATTAGGTTCTCTCTTAGCTTTCAGGTCCAATCTTAAATACAAATATCGATTTGGTGATATATCGCCATACTTCCTTGTCGAATAAGATAATCGAAATTCCAGGGCAAATATCAATATTTTAGTTAACAAAGGAAGCCGCTCTAAAGTAAACAAGTTTGTAGTAGGATAAAGGCGGGCAAAGCTACGTTGAGCGCTGCCCCATCCAAGTTCAATACATAGACTTTATGCACTTTGATCTCCTTTGTGAATACATAGAAAAATCCTGCACTTTCAACTGCCGTTTTGTTTTCTTCAGTTAAACAGAAAGCCTTGCAATATATTCATTATCACAGAATCGCTGTATCGTGATATTATTGGTATCATGAGGTACCATGTGATTCCCACCCCTAGTAATGATGATTAATAACTTCCAAAACAGAGTTTTATCTAGTAAACATAGACACAACCACTGATCCAACCAAACGAACCACATGGCTTTTATGTCAGTACAGGTGATGTAAAGTGAAGCCAGTGGGCAAATTATGCAATCTGTAATAGAAAAGGCTGACTCACAGTTACACAGTGGAGGCGTAAACTGAAACTCTCTCTCTGAAAAGGGGGTGTGTCATAGTGAACTGAATATTTCCTACAATCTCATGATGCAATACAGACGTGGTACACAGTTATATTAAACAATGACTATATCCTACACAGACCTTACTACTCTTATTACCACAGCAACCCAACATATCTTATAAAACTGGGTGACTGGCAACAAACATGCAACTCTACATACTTTATTTCAGAGAAAAGCACAATTACAGAAGGAAAAAGAAGTTGAACAGTTCTGTATATGGGACCTCATCAGTTAATCAGGGGTTAACTTCTAAAGATCGCAGCACAAGCGCTGACATATACAATATATTACGGACTTACTCCCTTACTCTTCTAAAAGTAGAGTAATAAAAGCCTGTCAAAGATTACACTTATTGCCAATTGGGTCATCAAAGATATTGACAACTGGGAACAATAAAAATGGAGGAAAAAAAAAAATCTAAATCAAAGGCCAAGGGGAAGTGGATCTAGGACATCTGCCATGCTGTTCCCATAAATCCCTCCAAACACTGGCCCACTACATGATGTGCACATTCCACAAGTGTTTGGGACAAGTCGTGCAGACCCAGTTACTCATTAACAGTCTGGGCCACAATTAGCACGGTTACAGGGCTCACCGTCATTAAGGTTTCTTAATTGCTGCGGCTTCGAAAATCGAGTGCAGTTGTGATAATGACAGGGAGCAGCCACCCCAACGTTTCCCAGCCTCTGGGGGTGTCAATTAGTTCCGTGGGCCTCGGCAGCATCCCATGCAGAGCACCATTTTCAACCAAGCACCCTGCTAATTCTCTGTGTAAATATCCACTGTTCGCATCGTTAGAGACGCTAAAGGCAGACAATGTCAAAGTGAAAGGACCGTATAAACATGAGCGATAACGACCAAACAGCGAGAGAGAAAACAATACAGTGGTGGCAATGATGAGTGGGTAAACTCAGGTTGTGCTTAATTGGCTGCTGATGGGGGTTTTAGGAACAAAGTGCTGAACGCAGTTGGATGAAAGCCCTCCATTACACAAAAGTAGCGCTGGGCAGCTGCCAATTTACATAAAAGGTGAATTCTGCTCTGGTGACATCGGACTTTTTTACAGCACATGCCAATTTGGCAGGACAATCCCGACACACACGACACAATGAGATGAATTCTAGCAGGAACTGGCACTGTAACTGTACCACAAACATACCTGCATACCTACACACTGCGAAACAAAGAGGTGTCTGGACTAACAAGAACCAAACAGACAGCATACAAATTTCCTTGACAGGTTTACCACAGGGTTGTGCCCATCTGACTTCACTGGGAATTCTTCAAGTCGACTTCTCACTAACGTGACTCACCCACAGAAACTGAATTTCCGCCGCTAGCACGCATGTTGGTGTGAATTCACTACAACTTCTTACAATAGTTCAGGGATAATTTCTTCGGTAAGCAAGCAAATTTGGTATGGACACTGAAATGTCTTTGAATGAAATGATATCGAATCAAACACTGAATAGAATCGGGACCTTTGGGAAATCAGAAGCAATGAAGGCCCCATTTATGACATTCAGCTGAGTGAAATTGAAAATATTAATTGAATACAGCCCAAAATCCAGTCTGAAATAATCTGATATACTGAACCAAGATGTAAATATTTGTATTGTCTTATATGTTGATGCCAGGTTTGGTACCTGTTAATGGTCTGTCCTGCCACAATAAAGACTCAACAACTAGTTGACATATGTTCATCTAAGACATCAACTTACTTCAATTTCCATTGTCTGCCATGTATTCTGAACTAATAATGAGCATTTCCAATGTATTTTATTGTACCAAATACACATTAACATTAAAATGGCTCAACTGACACTAAAACGGGGGAAATTAGCAGCAAAAAAAGCGAGGGAAACTTTCAATGGGTCGTTTTTTCTATTCTGTCAGGCAGAGTTTTCATTTCACTACAGTGATGCACAACAATCCAAAACGGTGGCACCCTGGAGTCATGACGTCTACTGTTAGTGGGTTAGGCTAGTGTGTGGCGAGGGCGTGACTGAAAAAAAACTGTTGACTACTTAAAATATAATCTGTCTACGTCTACGGTATAGGTCTAGCAAAATAATTGTTAGTTGCAGACCAGGCTATAGTTCCATTAACAAATTAGCTTTTTCACTTCTGAACAACATAGATACATAATTGCTCTATTGCTACATTGTAGCACTAAGTGGAGCGCTAAATGCCTTGTGCTCCAGCAACAGTTTTTACCAACCAGACCTCAGGGTCAAAGACTTTACAAGGACTTTCCAGGACCAATACCCTGAAATTCAAGGACCACATTTGCTGACACAGCCTAAGATGGGAGGGTAACTTGTAAGAGCGTCTTCGCCCATGTTGTCAACTTTTATTGATTGGAATTGGAATCTTGGAATTATCATTCCCTAGGCATCACGTCGTCATTTGCTGTCTCTTGCTCAACTTTACTAGCTCATTGTTCTACACAGAATCTCACACCAACGACGGAGAGAGACAGTGGAAAGTTTCCACTACAACGCTAGTAATGATGACTCCGCGTCTGTCCTGCATAGGCCTAGTCTACGTAAATCAAGCAATGCAGGGCATGAAACAGTAGTTGACGTTGTAACAAACAAGGACACATTGTAGGCTAAAGACATTTACCTAAATAACAACTTCACTTCTTTCTTGCACAAGATTCAAGCACTTTCATTGTCTATTCAGAGTGATTTTCAAAAACATACAAGGGCCTTGACTTGTTTTTTTTCAGATTCAAACCTTTAAGGATTTCAAGGACCCATGGGAACACTGTGATTGCTACAAAGAAACAAGAAAGTATTGACATTTAAGAAGCTAAAAAAATCTGAGAATGTGTAAAAAATACAGACCGATTAATCAATTATGAAAACAGTTAGCTCTTAGTAGTTGGACATGTGTGTATCCACATGACCATCACAGATTCGAATCAATTTAGTGGGAAACACTGAAATATGTCATAAATATGAGCTTTACTGGCACATGCATGGTTAAACTGAGGGTCAAAAACATAATGGAATGTGCTGGCAGAAAATGATTATCTTTTTTTCACAGCAGCTTCAGACACACAAAATTATTTGGATTCACATGGTTTAAAAAGACCCGAATATTTGCGCTACTCGCGTCGTGTGTATATAAATCACAGTGAGAGCGGCAGGACTCATAAAAGGGGGAAGAAAAAAACAAACCCCAAACAACAATAATAATGAGCACTTGGCTCAGACTCCATTTAAGTTTCCACAGGGACAGTCTCCCTCTCTGGGGAAGTTCAAGCCTGCTGTGTGTGTGTGTGTGTATAAGCTATTTTATGTTAAAGGCCTTTGGCACCTGTCAAATCAATGAGAGATTGGCCCTATAGGCAAAAACGAGATAATGGAGGTATGGAGGAACGGGTCTCATGAGGTTGAATTAGGGACACACTGCTCTAACACGCAGACACCCTCAAGGGTTTTAATTTACAAAAGATTTTTTTTTTTTTTTTTAAATCAAATAGTAATGCAAAAAAATATATTAGCCAAAAAACTAATTCTGAAATACTGCAATGAAATCAATCGACAGTGTCACTCGTACTTACACGACAAGCTTCAGTGGAACCTCCTGGTGGTCAGGAGCAGTAAAGCTGCGCGTCTTTATAGTCCAACGTCAACGTGAGTTTAGTCGTTAGTTCTAGTGTAACGTGCAGTTATGGGTATGTTGGCAGAAGGAGGGAACCTGCTAACAAGTCTGAAACTGTGTGTAATTACTGGAGTGCAGCTGAGATGATGAGTCACCCACACACACACACACGACTCATTTACTTTGATCCGCCTGTCACCACAACAAAGTGATGGCAACGAGCTGACATTTATGGTAGTGTTTTATGCTGAAAAGTTAAACAAAATGTTTTTAATGCAACACATGTTAAATGACTATTATTATCATTACATCTGACAACACTAATCCTGGGGAATGAACGCCTCATTTCATCCCTGGAATGACACACTGCGGTACCACATGTACTGCAGTAGAAAACATGTCGGGTGAAGAGCATTGGGTCAAGTCAGTAGACAGTGGTTTTCCTCCTTTGTATAATAAAGTGGATCTGGCAGCCAAACCTGGCCACCTATAAGTGTTCACCCCTTTCCTCAGTGTTTCACAGAGACAGCTTTATTTCGTCTCAACCTTCGGGCCAAACTCGTCTGGATCAAAACAAATAAGCTCTGGCTTTCCCAACATGCTGAAACCGAGGGAAACGACTGATGAACATAGCAGACACAAGTCATTCAGCTGAGAGCTCTGAAACACTCAGATGCACCACTGTGGCTGCAGGGGAATATTCCTGCTATGAATCACACTTGTCAAACACTCAACACTGGTGGCCAAGTGCCAGTGTTGAACTTTCCACAGCCAGCATCAGTGGTGATGCACCCTGCTGTTGACGCTACACTGCGACTGATCCAAACCTACCTGGACACACACACACACCCTCTGATTAAGAGGAATAAGAATGCAGTGATGAGCCGCTCCCCCAGACCTGGGTAGAGAGGAGTAGCATTCTGTGCATTCTCACTATAAAGCACACCCAACTGGTCAGTAGTAGCTGCCGTCACTCAGGAGATGTGAAAATATCAACAACAAGAACTGATGTCAAAAGGTGTGTAGTCTATGCAAGTAGCACATGCCTCATTAATATAATCATAGACTCTGCACCTGTCACATGGTGGGTTACTCCCTTTTCAATAAAAGAAAACCCAAGGGTGTGTTCTCCTCTCCACTATCGCAAGAAAGTAACAAAACTGCACCACAAACTTCCACAAGCTCCGATCGTGATACAGAAACCTGCTCCAATATTTATTACTACAGCATCCTGTGTGCAAGTAGGGGTGGGTCCAAATATTGAATTGGTGATATATGGTCAGATACTTTAATGGACAAACTCTAAAGTACGCAGTCCCTGCCGGTTTCACTCGCCGGACATCGCTACTTCATGTCTCCTCACGGTGGCGCTGCTCAAATGAAATGAGGGGAAACTTGGGTGGAAGTTACCCGACTGAAAAAGAGGGGGTTGACAGCGGGACAATGGCGGCAAAAGCTACGTTATGAGATGCTCCATCCACGTAAAAACACAAAGAATAAAATTGGTCAAATGAAATAAAATGCACATGTATGTGGGTTTCCATCCACTGCCGTTTTAATATTGGCAGTTCACCAAGATAAGCAGTAGTTGGTGCAACACGTTAAATCTGGGTCACCACAGATGAAGCAGGAAAAGGCACAACTTGACGACATAGCATCCAAAATCAATCACAAATGGACAATAAAAACCAAAGTTTCATTGCTTTCTTCTCATCTGTTGTTGTAATAATATCAACATCTTGCACCAACTCGAGGAATGTTGTGGTTTCCTCAGGAGACCAAACAAACCTCTTCTACCACCAGTTAGGCAGTAAAATGCAGAAGCTGGAGTGACAGTTTAGTCATGTGATTTCTAAACTTTTATTCTGAATATATTAACACAAACTTTTTCACCTCCCTCAAGCACAATTGTATTTTGTGTTTCCATTATGGCTGAACTATTTTGGGTAAAATATCTTCTTTTTTGCAATTGTTCTGCAAGATATTGTGTATGCAAATCATTTGCCTTCATCATTTTTAAGCCAAGGCTCCATTGAATAGTCACTACGTGATAGATTTAAAATGTGATATCGATAGGTAGCATTATCAAACAAGATACTAGGGATGAGCCGATTCGATACTGGGTATCATTATTGGAGTGGTAAAGTTTTAACACCTTCATAAACTTTCCTTAGTTTTCCTTAATAAACTTGAAGAAAGAAATTCTCTCTAGGTGTCACAAATGAAAGTGGTATTAAGGCATCACTACGAGATACCACCAAAATATTGATATTACCGCAAGCAAAAAAAAACTAAAATGAGAATGATGAATATCAATGATCTTTTGTTGACAGTAAACTACAAGCAGATTGTGTCAAATGTGCTGCATGCATACATCTTAGACTGCAGCCTTTCCAACTTTACCAACCGCAATTTTCGATTTAGGGACTATAAAATTTTCAGCCCTATTATCTGATCAGGATTACTCATGCGGAATTTTTATTTGCACATAAAAATGGGTTGATGGAAACTCTCCTGCTGCCAAACTCCTACGACAACATGCCGTGATATAATCTTTAACAGCAGGCGTTTCATAATTATCAATCGTCTCTTCAAGAAATTGTCCCTTACCACTTTGCTGCAGCTCTTATTAGAGTGGACTGGATCATGTCCTCTGAACTGTGGGAGTAAAAAACAAGACAAGGACACTAGTAGTAGCTCCACTTATCTGCCCCTGCATCAGCATCTGCAGATCAAGTTACTGCTGCTCACACTGAACAGACTCAACCAGCAATCAAGACAGTCAACCACATCCTCACGCACCAGTAGGTGCTTCACCCACCAAGCACCACTTTGTTCATTAGCCGCTCGCTCTGCAGACAAAACTGCTTCGTGTCATTCAGAATCGTGCCCGACGCTCGGCAAAGAAGGTTTTTTTTTGGTAAAGTTGGAGACATCCTGTCTCACACGCTTTGATGTGATGTCAGAAGCCTCAGCTGAGTCTGAAAAACCACACTTCTGTGAGAAGGAACACCCCGCCTTCTGCACCGTTACACAAAAAAAAAAAGAAAACAAATCACAATTCATCAAAAACTCAACAGATTATTCACGACTTCCTGTAAAACTGCACATGTACGTAGCTGCAAAGCCACCAGCTGGACAACAGAGCGACGCAGTTTAAACAAAGATTAAACAAAACCTATAAAAGAAGATTAAAAGTTATTACGTTTGTTTTTATTCAGATAGAACCACAGTTCAAATTAGAAAAACATTCTCTCTGAATGATACGATATGAAGCAGACCATTTCCACATTTTCTCAGAGAGCCATTGGTTTGCTCCGTCTGAAATTACAGCGGTCTGTTTTGGTTCCTGGTTACTTTATTCTGTTCTTTCTCAAGTGAGTGAGTAAAAACTGCCGTCTCGCTCGCCAACATACAGTCCGAGTGATTTATTTAAAGTGGCAAAAAGGACAGCCTGTATCTATCAAATCATTGAGGGACCCTGAGGTTTTAAAATAATCTCAATCAAAGTTGTTGATGTTATTATTCTGACAGGCTCTTTCAGGCAATACTATAGGTACTATTTTTTGTTTGTTTATTTATTTTGCACAATGAAGGAAAATTGCTTTCTGTTGCAACATGATTAAAATATTATGTACATTTTACGACAGAAGAGACTAAAGAACTTCTGCAGTTGGGCACATATCGTTGTTGGTTATCGGCCCAAGAACTCCAATTTCATGCATCCCTAATTGTTACTAACATTAGTTCACCAGCCTTCTCTATCCAGGGTTCTGGGGTCTGCGAACAACGGGTCTACATTGGTAATGTTCTGGATTAAAAATTGGAGAAACCTCCAGTAGTTCCCCACCTGCTGAGCTCACAAACCAGGTTTATTCTGATTCAGTGGACTGGAGGCACAGCCATGTCTAGACACTTTAAATGGAAACAGAGACATAATTAAGGTGCTGGGGGAGTTGGCTTTAACTTGAACTTAAGTGGACTTTCCAATTCAAAGTCATCACCCTCCACTTTAAGAGGATGAGAGAAAAGATAGCACCATCACCCTGTTGGTTAATGGCACATAAATAACACACTTAAAGTTTGCTGAGGCTGCACCTGGTTCAGACAGGCCCTCCACAAATCACACTTCTGAGTACAGAGGCATTAACGGGGCGGAGGGTCTGCAGTAAAACCTGCACACTGTGTGGGCTTAAGTTTGCTGTTTGTTATCATCATTAGCCATGACAGCTTAAACTGTACGTGGATGCTTTATACAGTTTCACTGCAGTGAATACTTGTCACACTTGTCATCGGCAGATAATAGTCTCTCTCTGGTTGAATGACGACAACATGACAGGCCTAAATTACACCACGTCATAAACACTAGCACATTCAACCTGCACGCAACATCGACCAGACCCACGCACCATTGACGTGCTGCATGTCAAACAAAACATTAGCCTTATGCATCACCTGAGGTTCAAACTCGCATCCTCAGACACAAAGACTGAGCCCCAATCCTGATGAGCTACCGGTCAAGTGTTAACGACTAATTGGCAATTAGTTAGGCCGATAGCCAACAATAGCAACAAGATCACTCACAGAGCACAGACCTCTACCAAGGCTTCAACTCTTTATCACCTGTGTTATACGTACCAGCACCTGAAATGTTAACATTTTGATTCCACTGGTACACTCTGGAAAGTTCGCCGGTTCATCACAGGGTCACACATGGAGACAAACAACCATTCACACTCACACCTACGGTCAATTCAGAGTGTCCAATATACTTAATCCCCATATTGCATGTTTTTGGACTGTGGGAGGAAGCCGGAGAACACGGAGAAAACCCACACACACACACAGGGAGAAAATGCAAACTCCATGCGAAAAGACCCTTGTTGCAACCGGGGCTCGAAGTTGGGTCTTCTTACTGCAAAGGCAAGAGTGCTAACCACTACACCAACCGTATGGCCCGGGACTGAACCATGTTACATTTAAATAGCCACCAAATTTGTAATCTGGACCAGTTCTTGTGGAAACTTTTATTTTATTTTACCAAACGAGTGTCTGATCCTCCGCATATAAGCATATTTCTTGAGAATTTTATCATTTATTGTGACGTCGTCAGCGAGTAGATTCTTACCAAAATGTCGTGGGAGCAATTTTTCGATTGCGATTAATGCGATTAATCCGTCAACAACTGTAGACAGGAAGTTGCTAACAGAAAGACAAACTCACAGAAAAATCTTCGCCTATGAAAACATAACCTTCGTCATTAAAAAGTCATTAAAAATGTGAACACATGAAAGTTGCCAAAGTTTATTAACCATGGCAAAAGCAAATGTATGCATAACTAACTTCCACCCATACCTGTAACACCTGACATCATTTTGAATTGGTAAACAATCTCCAAGAGATTGTATGGTAAATTACTTAAAACCTTATTTTATTACTTGTACTTGAACATAAATCTCAACTACATGGTTGGGATTTTGGAAAATTTAGTTGGGACCTAAAAGAAATCTCCTGTGACCCATCAGTGGGTCACGAACCAGCCTTTGAGAACCACTGAGTTTGTGAAATGGCTAATTAGACCAAAACAGATGTCATACTAACTGCAAAGTTGCTTAAAGGTTTTGTGAATGATACTGGCATCAGTACAAAGTTGTGATATTGTTGTTAGGGCTACAACGAGTATCTGATGTCGCAAAATGTGTGAACCAAACATGGAAATTATGATGTTTGCAAATGTCTCCTTGTGTCCACAAGTCAAAATTATTCAATTTTAATGATTTCTTCATTACATGGAGCAAAGAAAACGGAAAATATTCACATTTAAGAAGCTGAAAAATGTGCAAAACTGTTCCAATTATTGAAAAAAACACTCACAAACCGATTAATCATTAGCTGATTAATCAACTTGTTGTTGCAGCCCTAACTGGTATTGTAACCGACATTAAAACATAGTAACTTAACTATGTTAAGCAATTAACTACACCAGTTATCCGTTAACTTTAATGGTGTGCTATATGTTTGTTTATGTACGAATTTGAATGTGGGCCTCGGAAAATTAGCTAAACCGTTTGAGAGTTTCAAACTTTTGGGGGGGAGTTGAGGACGCTCTGAATTGGTCGGTTGCTGTAGCGCCACTATTAACGACTAAAATGCTCTACTTTTATTTTGAGGAAGTTTGGCTTAGGACTTGACTTGTGTAACTTACTAAAAGCAGAATTTACAGACGCCATGTTCACTTACCACGGTGAGCGCAGCGAGAGTTCAGGTGTCTTCTCCACCTGCTCCAATCTGCAGTCTTCTGTCCTCGAGACAGCAACAGGTCCAGGCTCTGCTCTGACTCGCAGCACGAGGACAAAAACAAGACACAGAGTCACTTTCCTCCGTGGAAGTGTGGGAGCAGCGGCAGCGACGAACACGCTGTGATGAGGCTCTTAATCCCTTCTGTGTCAGGCTCTCGTCTGCTGTAGGGTGGCACGCGCGCGACAGAGAGCACCACCTGTGGCTGCGCGCGCAGCGGAGAAATCACTGGAGAGTGAGTGAGCTCGCGCGCTGCCATGTGCTGTTACCAAAATAAGGGTGTTGACCCGAGGGGGGGGGGGGGGGGGGGGGGGCGTGTCAGGAGGAGAGGAGAGGAGATAATTGAGACATTAATCTGAAATGACTGTGGTCGCTTTTTTGTGTCCGCGCGACCCCTACTGACGGAGTAGAGTATAGCACCACGTTGGCATCGACTACAGTGTAAAGCAAACTTTTTATTTGAGCACAGTTTTTAAAGAGTTTCTAAACTAAAGGTTTCTGCCTTGTTATGTACAGTGCATTGATATATTGTATGTTGTGATCCTTGAAAAAAAATTTAAAAACATTTTTTTTTAATAAAAAATAATAATAATCTGATGTTAATCTCAGAATTTTTGAGGTTTAATTTTTTTTATCATTATTTTTTGTTTCCAAAAAAAGTTCATGTGGCCTTAATCCCCTTCCGTAAAAGTTAGAATTCTGAAGGGAAAAAGTCTGAGATTAATCTTCTAATCTTTTGTGTGGCCCTAATCTTGTTCCATATACTTTAATCTCAGAATCCAGGCTGTTTTTTAAAAAAAAATGTTTTTCATGTGGCCCTAATCCCCTTCCATAAATTTACAACATAAACCGTAGCAAATTTGTGCAAAATAAGTTTCTGACTATTTTCACTTCTACTTTTAACACCATATATATCAGTTTAAATTAGATATTTTCAAAAGATGTTTGTAAAAAAAATAATCCCAACTTCACTGTATGCATTTGCACACTAATCTTCATTAGACATCTATCAATATTTGATGAGGCAAATTAAATAACTTTTAAAAACAATAACTCTTCATCTTTTTTTCGCAGATAGAGTAAAAGTGTCTCTGTGTCTCGCTCTATACTGCCCACCTGTGGTCATTCTATGGAAATGAAAAATCAACCATGCACTAAATACTAGCATATATAAATTGTATCTATTGTATTTATATACATATATAGCAGTAAAAAAAATCCATCCATCTTCTACCACTTTATACTCCACATCATAAATAAAATAAACTTTTTACATATGTAATTCCTCACACTGTTCAGTCTGTGTATGTCCATGTGAATACATATTTGTGGCAAACACTGTTTTCACTGTACACATTATTGTATTGTAATTTGTTTTATATATTACTATATGTTATTACACACATACTTTATGTATTGTGTTTAGTATTCATTACCTTTATTTTTAACTATTTGTGCAGCTGTAAGACTGAAAGTATTACCATCATTAGGTGATAGAAATATGTAATGTCAAATATGTAATAGAATTCCCTGTGCTGGGGCTTTTTACTCCTATTGCAGTTTTTTTTATCAGTATCACTTCTTCTTTCTTTATTTAATTGACCTTGTGGTGTTTTGCACAAAGGTAAAGAAAATGTGGTTTAGGAATAGACAAAGTGAATAACAAGTTTCTGTGTGGCTGTGGAACAATTAAAAGGCCTGTTGTTAGTGTTGAATTAATATGGGGGAATAAAAAACACACACACACACAAGAACACAAAGGTTTCTTCAGAATCACTCTGTAATGTCTAATTGCTTTAAAAAAAAAAAAAAAGGTGCGTACCATACACGTGAGATACATTTTCTTAAAAAGCAAATATATTATACTTTTAATTGGATACATGTTACAGTCTGTACAATCATCTCATATTTTTATCTAAATATGATTTGTCTTTTCGTTCTTTTTTTACACTGAAATCATGAATGAATCATAGCAAACTGACTTCATGACGACGAAGAGAGATAACATTCCTTGAAGGCGGCGCTGGCACGGGCACGAGTGTTCTTCTGAATACTGTTTTTTTCGTTGTTGTTTTTCAAAGTGACAATGGTAACTCTCTGAGCAGCAGAGGTAAACATTGTAAAAACCAGTGGCAGCAAAACGGAGCAGAAACACAAGAGTGCTGGGATGGTTCAGTGTAGAATTTTGCAAAAATATAGATTTGGCACATAAAGCATTACTTTTAAAAAATATACCATACACATAATTGCTGTGGAGGCATACATTTATCTTTAGCTGTTCAACACAGATAATAATGTAGGACAAGAACAACTTCCTTTAGAGCACAGAGCAGAATAGGGCTGTCACTTTTTACTTTTTATGTCGGATATTTGTGCAAACTTAGGGGGGACATTTCAAACTTCAAATGTATAAAAACCTGTTGGAGTTATAGCGTAGAAGCACAGCAGACTATCTGAAGTAATTATTGCATGATCCACCAGAGGGCGCTTGGATTTGGACCCATTGAATGCCGTCTTTAAACATCAAAAAAATGCGACAGTAATCATTTTTATTCTGCTTATAGACTGTATGTAAAAAAAAAAAACAGTTATCCAGTTTCCAACACGAAAGTAACCATATACTGATTAGTCACCAGGGGGCGACCCCTCTGTTTGCAAAAAGAAAATTAGCCTTCTTCCCAGTTGATGTACAGCATCATTAAACATTTTCTTCCATCTTCAATCAAAACATAATGTCAATTTTGTTCATTTTGTTCCCACGTAGAGTTAAAAAAGAGGATAAAATACAGCACATATGAGTGGAGCTACTATGCTATTAAGACACGTCTGCCTTAACGTCAACATGGCGCAAACTAATCTGTAAATCTCAAGGCGCCGAAGTAGAAAGTCAGTCTCTGATTAGTGACGTCATGACTGGTTCCTCTGTAAACATGGAGGACAATTATGACTCTGAATTTCTGAATTTGTGTCTAAGTATCTCAGGTTCTACACCGCAGCAAATTAGCCAACAAATCTGCTGACTCACTGTTAGCTTAGCTGTTAGCTCCAACCGAGTGAGGTTCTTGTGACCTCCTAAACTAGTAGTAAAAGTAATAATAAATAATGTCATGTTTGCGTGAATGTATGTGTGGTCAAAGGTGGTCGAGTGGCTACCACTGTTGCCTCACAGCAAGAAGGTTGCTGGTTTGAATCCTGTGTGTGTGTATGTGAGTAGGCATTCTTTGGGTAATCCGGTTTCCTCCCACAGTCCAAATAGATGCAGAGGTTAATTGGACACTATCCAGGGTGTGACCCCGCCTTTCGCCATATGTCAGTTGGGATTGGCTCCTCCCCTTGTGACCCTCGTTTGGAAGATAAAGCGGTAGACAATGAGTTGTGTGTGTGTATGGGGGAATATCCGACCGTCTCCAAAGGAACAGTGCGTCATGAAATATTCGTTCAAACCTAATTTTTGTTAAAAGTGACAGCCCTAGGACACAATCTGTCTCTTTACTTTCACCTTTGGCAAATCATCTGCATGACTTGAGGGACAAACATCACACACACAACAAAGCCAAACAGTCTAGATATAATGAACACATTTTATAAACATGCATTAATTACGTTCGCTCTTCTGCAAAGCCCCTTTTTAAAAGGCGGTAAACTTATCTTGACATGTCCGAGCCCTTACTGTGCTGCTGAGCACACTTCTACAGAGGTTCATGTTGTTTCCACAAATTTGCCCAGGGATTGGTTTTTTTCAGAGATCGGAATGGAAATCTGGAGGAGATAATTTGAAAAAGGAAAAGAAAATTAGTGATTCAACAAATGCTTGGGGCGGGGGGTGTGTGTACCATCCTCATTCACATTCGTCAGCAGTGGTTGGTGCCGGCATTGTGGGGACATCAGAAGTGGACATCTGTGCTGTTCAGAGGCAAAGAATGCAAATTTTCCTGCAGCTGCAAATAGCTGTGGAACAAAAAAGACCATTCTTTGCATGTGAAACAGTATCATCAGCATTCATTCTTTCCTGTGTGTGTGTGTGTGTGTGTGTGTGTGTGTGTGTGTGTGTGTGTGTGCGAAAACACTCTCTGAGTCTCAGTGCAACACACACTCATGCAGGGAAGTGAGAAACCACACACGGTGCCCCTGTCTTCACCTCACTTCTGGGAAACAGAGGAAACATGCAGGGTTTGGACCAAACCAGGCTGTGGAGTGTGGCGGGTAATGGAACGACCCAAATGCTGCAGGGGTGTCAAAGCTGTTTCTGTCAGAGTGAACTGAAGCGAGAACTCGGGGCTCGTTTTGAGTCCAGACAGATGCGGGTGAGTGAAGGGAAGTGCGGGAGTCAAACTGGTGCCACGTAATTTCCGGGAAAAGTTCCAAAAGCACGAGTCCTCTCTGACGTACCTACAGAGGAGAGAGAGAGAACACACGCTGTAGCCAAACAACACAAATAAATACATTCTAAAGCAACGCAGTATTTCATAATGTCCACTAGAGGGAGAACTGACACTGAGAGGTTTTGATATTGAGTACAAGGAAGAAATACCTCACTTTTTGTTGATTTTTATTTAAATTGTTTAAATAATTTAGAAGTTCCCATCTTGAACAATTTTTTGTAGTGTAAATTTAATTAAAATTTTATACATTCAAAAAAAACAACTGTCAAGGCTTCATACAAGACTAGAAAGGTTTCATGAGTATCAAATTTATATAAATCACAGTCTCCAAAGTCACCAAATCTTAAATAAATAATTTTGGATGATGGTGAAGTGACATGTAAAAGAGGTTTCCAAACCCGTGGCCCTCCAGCCCCCTTTCATGTGACCCAAGTTTTTTCTTTTGTTTTTTAGTATTAGATAAATTTCACATCATAAATATATTTTTAGCATGAACTCTATATTATTGTCCCTTGTCAACACAGACACTTTTATTTTTGAAATTCTGTGAAATATTCTGAGAAATATTTTAGCTAGTGAATAGTTTTTCCTCTTTTAAAGTTTTTAACTTTACCGGCCCCCTACTGGCCAAACTAGACGCTCAGTGGCCCCAAGGTCATTTGAGTTTGAGACCCCTGTGTTAAAGGGATACCGCCCATTTTCTGAAGTGGCACTGACCTGGAACAGGTATGATACACACAGTATAAGCCTTCCATGGTACAAGGAGATTGAGACTGGGAGACACACGAATATGACTCTCTGTGTTTGTCAGTATAGTGATGTTTGCATCTTGTGTTGTGCAGTGGCATTGTACCAGTAAAGGTATGATAGTTTTGCTTGACATAGCACATTTCCAGATGAAAGGCACATCATACAAATTATATTAAATCATTTCTATTCATGAAGACCAAACAGAGGCAAAGTTACACACTGCAGCTTCAAATAAAAGCCCCAAACCAAACGTTACATAATCCTTCGTTGTTGTTTTTTATTTGATAATAAAGTTCATTCATTCTTACCTACAAACCAGCCATCGTCACATTTCTCCATCACTTGTACAACGTCTCCTTCTCTGAGCTCCAGCTCATCTGAATTCTGTGGTTTGTAGTTGTAAACGGCCTTGTACCTAAAATTGAGAATATGAAAAATATTACAGACAAATTAACAGAGCTGCAGAAACACTGCCGTATATGGTGGAGAAAAAAAACAACAACATTTCAATCTCATGACGTACGGTTGGCGCTGGCCCACTGTTGCACCAGTTTGTGGCTGGGAGTTGACGTGTGGATTAGACGGAGCACCCTAAAAATACATAAAAACCTCATGTCAGGCTTTATGAAGTGATTAATGACGAAGCACATTCCTGTCAACACAAACAGTCGGAGCACGGGTGAGGACATGCAGCGGGAGAGAGCGGACCTGTGAGGGATCAGTGTGTCTGGAAGTGTTCTCCACGGCGCCTCCTGCTCTGTGTGCAGACGCTGACTGAGTGGACGGTGAAACGGCTCGAGCTGTGGAGTTCTGTTTGGGAGAGTGAGTCCCAGACCAGTGGCTGTTCTGGTGGGTGGTAGGTGACGTCGTTTTGTGCGGGCTCTGGGGCCACGGGTAGGCCGTGTCGTTGGCTGTCAGTGTGGGGGAGCGCGACTGTGAGAGTGGGCTGCCATACGGTGCGGGTGAAGACGGCTTCAGTGGGGAGTGCTCAGATCTGGGGCTGAGGGACGTGGGGGTGAATGGTGAGCGTGGACAGGGTGAGTGGAGTGGACGGCCCGGACTCTGGGGACCGGGCGACGTGGGGGACATGGGTGAGTAGTCGTCAGAGGAGGAGTATCTGGTGCGAGGCATCTTGTTGACCTGGACGTATGTGGCTGGGAAGATGCCGCTCCGGCTCGTCCCCGAGATCCTGCCCTCCAACCACTTGTCATCAACACGCCTGCTTATGCTGATCACTTCACCCTGAGGAAGGATTAAAACAGATTTAGCAGTTTAAATATTTTTAGTAGGGCTGCAATACAATGCAATGATATTATCGTACAACAGCTTTTCCTTGAAAGAAATGCACTGTCAAGGCTGATTGTCAAATGTTATTTTCAAAATATCATAGGTGTGCAAGCTCCATGGAAAATATTTTTGCCCAAACACTCTTATACAACAAAAACTGAGAGTTCCAGAATTGAATTGAATTGAATTAAAGTCCTGCTTAACTTGAGTAGATGTTTAAAAATACAGTCACTAATCACTACTACCTTTTCTGTTGTTTTAGGCAAACACTGAGGTGAAAAACCAGCATCCACACAAATGCCAATTCAATCACTTAGTCCATCAATTAAACAGTTTGCACATCACTCCCACAAGTGTTAATTTCTCCTTAATTATCAAAATAATTGACCCATAAGTCCAAAAAAAGTCACATACTATATATTCTGCTGAGAAGCTTGTGTTATGATCTGTGGTTGCTTCACTAGGTCAGGTCTGGGTTCAGTGATGTTATGTGACCCAAAGGATAAGGTCAGCTGATCACCTAAATACACTGAATGAGCAGGTTTTTCAGGCTTATTTTAAGATGACAATGCCAGGATTCATCATCAGGCTCCAATTGTGAGAGAGTGATTCAGAGAACGTGAGTCATCATTTTCACACATGGATTGGCCACCACAGAGTCCACATTGATAATCTCTGGGAATGCGCTGGAGAAGACTTCATACAGCAAATACACTAAATCATAAAAGCTAAGATTTTGGCAAAAATGCCACAGTGAACGCGTCTCGTAATCAAAGCTGAAACAAATCTTTGGCCAGACAGTGTTGATACTTAACATCAAGAGAAATCATTGCGTGTGTTTTTTGACAGTCAACACAAACAAGAGAGTAGAGCAGCATTAAACAATCATGTGGCTGGACTTAAAGCAACATCAGGTTACGTTTGACGCACACAACACAGCGCAGGAGCACACGCTGGCAACTGCCCACATGCTAATAGGAAACAACTAGAGAAAGCAGGGAGAATAAAAACCTCAGCCAAGGCTCCTCACTTTCATACAGTGTCAATACAATAACATTTGAAATTCCTGCTCTAGTGACCCACACTTTAATAACTGTAGCTACCGCCTACTGCTTATCTCAGCTTATAGTCAGCTAACTCTCAGTGTTAGCTTAACAGCAGTGAAGGAAAACACACAGAAAAACGCTTTCTTCTAACCAAAAGTTAAGAATTTGCAACTTATTATTATGGAAACCAGACTACTAGACCTATCTTGGATTTTTTTTTTCTTCTTCTTCAGAGATAAGCTAGCAACCCTCTGTTTCTCCATCTTGTGCTAAGCTAACATGCAAGTTAGCCTTTGTAGCCTAGGGGGCTCAAAGAGGAGGCACTTTATGGACTAAAGTATTGGGAGGCCTGACCATTACACCAACAGGGTAATGACGTATTCAGTGTTCTAGTTCATCCCAAAGGTACTCGAAGGGGTTGAAGTCAGGGTTCTATGCTGGCCAGTCAAGTTCTTCCACACCAAACTCCAAGTCAAACCATGTCTTTGTAGTCCTTGCTTTGTGCACTGGGACACAGTCATGTTAGAATAGGAAAGGGCCTTCCTCAAACTGTTGCCACAAAGTTGGTAGCATAGCATTGTCCAAGATGTCTTGGTATGCGGAAGCGATAATATTGTCCTTCATTGGAGAAAAGGGGCCCAAAGCCTGACTGAAAAACCCTGAATTCAATATTTCAAATACTTGTTTTAATTCATCTTTGCTTCTGCTCCAGTGTTTAGCTAGTTCTGTCAACATTAAACGATTGTGCTCACTTACTTTACGAAAGGACAGTTCAACTGGTAGATCAGCGTTGAAGTTATAAAGAGCTACAGCTTCCCCGTAGTCCAGCACCTGCAGAGTGGGAGACTTTATAGGTGTCGGCTTCTCTGTAGGAGCAAGAACCTTTGAAGACAAAATGAAATAAGAGGTCTTAGATAATAATCACATGAGGAGAGGAACGGTATAAAACGAAAGACAGGAAATGTCTCACCTCTACATAAGATGTGGGGAAAATCCCAGCTCTTCCGTGATGTTCTCCTTCAAACCAATTGGCATCAACCTGCCTGTGGATGTAAACAATGTCTCCTTTCTGCAGTGTGAGCTCCCTGAGGAGATGATAAAGATCATTTTCTTAGATACAATGCTGCTTTAAACCCAATTTGCTATAACTTAATGATTATAAGCTCCTCATATTCCTCACTTGGGCGACTGAGCCTTGAAATTGAACTTGGCTCTCGCTGCTCTCTGCTTTATCTGTAATAAAGAGCAAATTTGTTGACCATTTTTTAACAATTAGGAAAGTATTCAGATCACAAAAACAAAATGCCAAAGAAATTGAATTTTAAAAGATTTTCCATGAAAGTCAGAGAGACGTACCTTTTTCTCCTCTTTCTTAACTGGAAGCTCCATGGTGTCATGGGCAGGGGAAAGACGTTCTACTGTGGGAACACAGCGGTAAGAGTCTAAAACATGCCTGCTTTGTATAGCATGTTGTTTTTGAATGATTCTGTGAAAGCAATCACAGCCTTGACAACTGCGCTACTGAAGTTCAAAAGGGATTTTGAGTTTCCAAGGAAAAACAATTGGACAAAGCTAATCTTTAATCAGGTCTTTTGAGTCTCACTTCCTATTTTTGTGGGCTTCCTCCCCACCCATCTGCAGCCGCTTCTGTTTCTATAGGAAAAATGTGCAGAGGCTTTCCATGCTCACATTAGCCTGATGTGAAACACCAGAGCAGCAAACATCCAGGGCAATAAAAGACACGCACCAGACTATCAGAATACATTAGATTACCACAAGATTTCATCAGAAGTTTGATTAATTGGTGGCTTACTCACTGGAAGTGTGTTATAGTTTAAAAAAGGTCTAAATTCGTATTTAAAATCATTGTCAAAGGCAAAGGGGATGTTTGCATTAAGAGTTATTGGAAGAAAAAAAAGGTAGAAAACTCTTTCCTTACCATAGGTGGGAGCAGAAGTCAGTGATGTGCCAACAGAGCGATGCACAGGCTGCTTTGGGGCTGAAAAATTGCTGAAAAAGCAGAACAAATTTAGCTTACTCGAGACCGAAGGGTTTCTAATGACAACAAAGGACAGACAAGCACATCTGTAAAGCTGCTGCTTCTCAAAGTCAAACATACTTCCTGAGTAGAGTTGATCTTCCAAGTCAGGTTCTATAGAAACGTGTTAAGTCTAAAATGGAACAGGCTAAAAAGTGTGTGCATCATTGGTTGATTAACTGGTTGATGTTACCAGTTGCTCTTGAAACGTTAGCTTGTAAACAAGAACTTGGCATATTAGCTGCTGTTCATGCTAACAAGAGACGTCAGCTAACCCTCATACATGGCGTGTTGCAGTTGGCCGGAATTTCCTAGTTCCTAGTTGGAAGTTGGAACCCCAACTCAAGCTTCCAAGATATTGTATGTGCAAAATCCCAGGTTGTTAGCGACTGGTATGGCTAAAAATGGCTAACAATGATGTTTGTACTCGTGTTTTTTTCCCCAACTTCAATTGGAACGCAGTCAACTCGGAGGTGATGTCACTTCCAGTTACTTCCAACAGTATGTGCAGTCAGTTTTGGCAGAATTTGAAGGATTCTACGTCCTGGAACAGTCCTTCATTTGGGTCTGATGTAGATGACCTACTGTAACCTTCTTTTGTGTCGTGTGTGTGTGGTTTTCTTGCAGATGTATGTACAGCACACCTGTTTGCAGCTGCTGGTTTGAATACACTAAGATAGAAATTAAACAGATAATCACACAGTTAAAAAAGAACGTGCTGGGACTCATGCTGCTCTGTATTGGATCAAGTTTATGGGGCTGACATTTTCTCCACAGCTGTGACAACCTGCATTCATGAGCACAATCAGGAGCCAAGTCATTTCTGGATTAAGAATTAAACAATAACCCGAAGCTTCCTGCCAGCTGCGTCCTCCAAACTTATTTGCATATTTCCAGACAGTGTCGAAAATCTTTCCACAAATACAAATTGCCTGGACAACGGGCAACTGTAAATATGGACTGTCATCAGTTTCTTGTTTTGGACATCACTTATCCACTAAGTAGGTTATGTTTTTGGCCATGTGTATCTGTTTGTTTGTCTGTCTTGTGACCAGCATAACTTGAAAAGTAAAAGATAGATTTGGATGTGATATTTTGGGGATGTAGGTTATGGCCCAAGAAATAAAAGATGAGATGTTGGTGACCAGGATCTGCATTCAGGATTTTTAAAACAATTGTGAAGCTTGTGAGAGAGGGGAGTGTTTTAAAAATGTGGGAAACTGTGTGGCTTTGGTGGAGGTTTGTACTCGCTGGGTGTTCCTCTGGTTCCATATGTCTCCAGCAGACTGTAAAGAAAAAGCCGCTCCTCCTTCTCAACCAGAGAGGTCAAAACCTAAGAGATCAACTGAGCCGAGTCCAGAAGAAAATGCCTCACACACGTGGTGGGAAATGTGGAATGTTGTCTCCTCTGTTTGAAGTAGCAAACACTACTGATGAGTACTTGAGCTTGTTAAAGTTCACCAGCTTCCTAACAAGTGTGTGTCGCACGGAGAGTCACCCGATCGAGTAACAGGTAAACAACCTACAATGCTTCTTTATTAAAGCAGGAAGCAATTGGGCAATTTCTTCTGCTTGATGAAGCAATATCAAAGAAGATTAAGGACGCTGTGAGTGTTGTGTTCAGAGGTCTGTTATATGACTGACCTGGGACTTTCTCCTAACCTCCCCTAACTGCACAATGACGTAAAACCACTTTCAAACTGCTAAACATCTCCATCAATAACATGATTAAACTGTAGTTATTCTTACAGGGTTCATACTAATTATTTAAGGTCAAATTCAAACACTGTCACTGTCCATTTTCAAGCTTTTTCCAGCTCCCTACAGCTACATACTGTATGAATATAAATACATACAAATTGGATTTTGTAATGCAGAACAATTCAAAAAATTACGTTTTAAAATAAGTGGAGAAGTTTTCATTTTACAACTTGTTTTTATTTCTACGTCTAATAAGTAAACTACTCAGTCAGATAGTTATTTGTTGTGAAAGAAATACAGTTGTGATTTTAAGCTTCTTTATAGCATTTTATGTCCAAAATGCAAGCACGTTTATCTCTTGAGTTTACTTGTCCAACAAAAAGCCAAAAAAGAGCACGAAAACACCAAATGTTTATATGTTAATAGACCCCTGTATGTGTATTATCCACACACATTAGACCCAATAGTAGTGTATTTTCAATCACTGCTTCATCATAGATCTCTGTCATGTCAGTTACATTATGATGCAGGAAAAAAACACTTCTTATCCAAGTTCTTTTGGTAGAAAACTCCATTTTAAATCATAAAAAGCAGTTAAAAGATCATCAAAGACGTCCCAAAGACAACTTACAAATCCTCACTTCCACTCACTATGACGTCACTGACCTGTAGTTTGCAGTTCCAGTCTTTGGAGCAGCTGCTGGATCTCTGCCTCTGGCCTCCTGCAGAACAGAGTGAGCGTTAGACAGCAGCCGTCTTCTTATAAACGCTCAGCTCGGAGGAGGAAATCTCACAACAACTCAGACAAAGTGGAGGTGCTGACCACTCCCAAAGGAGCAGCAGAAGAAATCCCCAGGGTCCTATTTCTCCTCGAGCTACACACAGCACCACTCATGATCTGTCTGGGCTGCCGGTGAAATTTCAGGCAAATTAAAAGCCTGTGAAGCTGATTTTAATCACAGCAGCATGAGAATCAAGTTTAAAGTCAGGATTACAGCAAAAGCCGCTCTTGAAAATAAGTTCAAAACAAAATAGTTAAAAAATATGATTTGTTAAAGGTCCAGGGTGTAACATTTATGAAGCTTTATTGCCACAAAATGTTATATATTACCAATTAATATGTTTGTTTAAGCATATTATCCCTTTAGCCTTCGACTAAGCCTTTTATTTGTACTTGGGCACGGGCCTTGCTTCCTCAGTTTGTTGCAATCTGCATTCTCACCATTAGATGGCACTAATTCTTACACACTGGACCTTAGAAAGAAAACTGGGATTTGAAAAGTTTGTCCTTTTTTTTCGGCAGCCAGTGGGTGAAGGGGGCGGGGTTGTTTGCAGGCGGGTGATTAACAGAGCAGGTCAATCCGAGCGTAAGGCAGGCAGGCGACATCGTGGACCACAGGTCACCCAGGTACCATACGTGGTCAAAGGGAGCAAGCAGAGGGGGTCACACTGAGGCTACGGCCATGATCAGCCATGTTTTCATTCAAAAACTGCATTTTCAGATAGAGACGATCTGAGTTTAGCTCAGTTTCAGTGATCGGTGACATAAAAACATAAATAACGTGTGTATTCAGTTGCATGTGTGTGGTGTAAGAATTAGTTTTTTTTACATATAATCAGTTAATCTGTGAATTATTTCCTTGATTAATTGATTAAATTGATCCCTAAAATGTCAGATAATGTTGGAAAATGATGATCAGTGTTTCCCAAAACCTTGAAATGATGACATATTTTGTCCACAAACTAACATGTATTCAGTTTGAATGATTTCTTTGTCATATGGAGCAAAGAAACGAGAACATATTCACATTTAAGGAGCTGAAAAACCTGGAAACTACTTTTAACTATTAAAAACAACACTAAAACTGAATGAATATCAAAATAGTTAATGATTAATTCAGTAAATCATTAATCGTTGCATCCCCACGAAGACAGTGTGTGTTTGTCCGTTACTGTGTTGCGTGTTTTACTGTATGTCCTGTCTTGTGTATTTATACTTTTTTCGAGTATTTAAGGGTTTATCTAAGGGTTTGCTTCTATTTATTACATTGTGTATTTTACGATGTGTATTTTATTTAATACGATGACAAATGACAATGAATAATCATGGATGTGAAACTGAGCCCTGGAGGTTTTTATAAGAAAATAACTCTTAAACAGACTAAAAACTTTGGTTAATGTGGACGACAGGTGCATCCAGAGCACAATTTATGCGTTTTTAAATGAAAACATTGCCGTATGGAAATAGCCTGTCACGCAGCCTTTATGGGGTGGGGAAGGTTGTGGGAGTGAAGGTGAGATTCTGGTAGATTGGAGGAGATGCTTCGGCAGAGAGAGAGTCAGGAGGGGAGGGCTCAGTACCTCACCCCGGCCTCGATGCTGCGGCTGCTGCTGCTGCTGCTGATGCTGCTTCTGGGAAAGTCTCCTCTCCAGACCCTGGATCTCCGAGTCCAGCTCAGCCTCGAAGCGACTCAGCTCAGAGACCAGACTGGCCTGAGCCCGAGCAACGACGGAGTTGGAAGGGCAAAGTTAACACAGCATAACACACACAGTCCTCTTTGGATGACAGAAAATGGAGAGGCTCACCTCCAGTGAGGGGGACTTTGGTTTCTCGGGCTGTGTCTTCGGAGATAAATACGTCTAAAGACAGAAAAAAAGACAGGATAAGTTTCTGTTTTCATGAATATATGAGTGCATGATTGCATGAGTACATATTTTCTAACAAAACATCACAAATTAAGAGAGTTTAGTTCACTTTCACCTTTTCTGGGGGGTAAAAAAACACACATTCAAGAGGCATTACTTTAAAAGGAAAAAGGAGTCACAGACACTCTTTGGTAAAACATTAACTGAATGTCTCTCTGGATGCCAAAGCCGTCCCCTCAGTTGGACGCCGTCCTCACTAAAATCCCAGCTCCAGCACCAGATATGGTCTTTGTGCACTGCTGCTTTTCTTAAAACGCTGTTCCGGGGATAGAACACCGACCGCCGTCATAAAGAGGAAATTGAATAAGTTCCCATGCTGTGAGCCATTATACTGCACAAGAGGTTAACACCATAATACACATCACAAGACACTTCGGCTTCTGTTGGGAGGCGGGGGACAAAGATTCCTTTGCTCTACATGTGTAGACACAAGGCATAGCGTGCAACAGATCTGGGACAATGATGTAAAGGCCATTAAAACACACACACACACACACACACACACACACAAAGCCACACAGTGGTACAGTAACTGGCACAGCAAGAAGGTCATCAGTTTGGATCCCGGTTCGAACAAGGGCAAGACTTTGCATATTCTCCCCGTGTGCATGTGGGATCTATCCAGGTACTCCAACTTCCTTCCACAGTCCAAAAACATGCAGATTGGGGATTACTAGATTAAGTGGACACTTTAAACTGACTGTAGGAGTGAATGGTTGCTCGTCTCTGTGTGATATCTGTGATTACCAAACCTAAAAAAAGCCTCACAAACCCTCTCAAAAATGTCTCGATCAAGAGAGAAGCAGAATGAGATGTGAGACAAGTGATCATATTTTCCCGTTTAAGGGACCAAAATCGTAATGTTCTTGCTCTCATAATATGTTTTTACAGTGCATCATAGAGCTTCAGTAGCTGATGTCATGCAATCCCATCATACAACAGGAAGCGGAACAGTAGAATCGTCAGCATATACAGAAAACCAGGCTGAAAACAAATAATTGGCTACAAAAGATAACCTTGAAGAAAAAGTAATAAAAGACGTGAATAAACCTGGTGGAAAGCAGCAGGTATGACGGAAGAGGTAACACAAGGACTTCGGTTCGAGAAAAGGCGCCGATCCTGAAAACCTTAACTTACGTTTCACACATGGGGAAACTCCTGTGATCCGAGCCAAAAACAACAACTATACAAACAATCAAAGCCGAGGAATTACAGCTGGGGTCAAAGAATCCCACAGATTAACATTTCTCCTCTGCAGAGTGAGGTCGTACCTGACTGCTGCTACTGCTGCCGCTGCCTCCGCTGCTGCTCTTCCCTGGTTCAAAGTCGAATATGCTCCTCGGCTGAGTCGGCTGCTTTCCCAGGTCTGACAGCTTATCTACGTCCTCACTCCTGAAACACAACACCCCAACACACACACACACACACACACACACACACACACACACAGACAGAGCATGGACAGCAACTTAATCACGGCTTCATTGTGAGTGCCTGTAACAACAAATCCAAACTTGTCCCGACTCCCACACGTTTTTCCCTCCACTGCTCTTGGCCTGACTTCTTTAAGGTATTCAGCTGAAGACGTCACCGACGCTCACTATCAGATAAAAGACGCTGTAAATGCACATGGGTGTGTACGCTATAACAAGCAATAAAGAGAAGAACAGTAAAATAATATTAAACGTCAATGAATTTCCAAAGAATCCATGCTTGCTCCCAGTACTGTGTGAATTTAAACTTTATTAAAGACTCAGATGAGGGTGTATAGATGAAAATGAACAGTAGGGGGCAGGAGATGTAAAATCAGAGTCATGAGAGACGAAGAATGAGAAAGTGGTACTTCATGACGTTTCTTGTCTTTATGCTAAGCTAAGCTAGCTGGTTGCTAGCTGTGTCAATCACATCTATTGCTTTGAAAGAAGAAAACGTTATGTTCCTGTCAGTTCTCCAATCATTTATCCAATAATAGTTTTAATTAGCGCTGTGTAAAAACACTTTGTTAAACTGCCTGAAGGTGGAACAGTTAGCTATTGTTGCTTTGACTGAATGTGCCATGTGGTGATGGTCTTTGGACGTTCTCTGTATGTTGTTCTTGTGCAGGTGAATATAAAAGTGTCATGTAGTTCTAATTAAAAACTTTCACACAGTGAAAATCAGGTTCACTTAAATATAAGAAAACAAGCTCAAACTGCCGCTAGCTTACGTTGCTAATGTAGTAATAGGAGTCAGTTGTCGCTAAGGGGAAACTTGGACTTGGTAAGGTAACGTTAGATATTCATCAAAAACTTTACATTGTGTTTTGGTAGTTAGCCCTGGGGGAGTCAACACAGATGAAAATGAAAAAGAACTTTAAATTTTAACATCGTGACGGGACAACAGCTGAGCATTAGCCTCTGCTAAATTCTAAAATTTGTCACTAAATGTTCTTGGTAACGTCTTCAGACACCTGCTGTTGATCATCTCTGCATCTTTGCTTACAGTTAACTGGACTGACTTATTGAAAACCAGGAAGCAACTGTACATCGTCAATTCCTTCTTCTTGTTCCTTGTTTCCAATGCATGCTGGGATACGCTAAAGCCTTTTTTCATCAAATCCATAAACACTCACCAGTCTGGTAGAGCTCCGTGTGGCGTCAGTCTGAACAGATTCCCGTCTGCGTCGTTGTTTTCGTCTGTGTTGGCAGATAACCGGCTGAGTCCTGCAGATCAGAGCACATCTTTACGTCTTTAGTTTAAACTGATTATGTAACAAATGACTGGACATAAACGTGGACGTTAGTGGATTCACTTACGTTCGGCTAACCATTGATCTGACTCTTCCATTTCAGATTCTAGTTTGAAAGAAAAATGTAAACAAATTAATGTATTACAGGTATACCCATTTTTTTCCTTGCACCCCAACCTGTCGAGGCAGATGCTGCACAACTTTAAGACTGTTTTTTTTTTAGGTTTTTATTCATGGTAAAATTATTTTTTAATCTTTATTGACATCAAGTATCTGCTCATTGTGTAAACTTCTTTCTTTCCAGTTGTGTACCACAGTAAGTTACGTACTACAGCTTTAAATATCACAATAAATATCATACTCTGGACTCAGGTTAGCCAGGTATTATTGTATCATGAGAATCTAATATTGTTATATTGCTATTATTTGTACAATACCAGTTCCTTATAATGACACCATACCTCTATGTCCATATGTGTACATATATTATTCATAAAAGTGCTGTAGTTTCTCAGGTTAGAGCTTCTTTCAAACGACCGATCAAATCCAGGTTTTGCACTTAACCACAGATCATCATCAGAGCAACCTCAAGTTCCCCAGTTAAGGATTCCGAGACGGCTGCCACCACACAAACACTACCATTTTTACCGCTAGTAGCATTTCTGTCGTTATTGTTTCAAAGTAAATGATTTGTTTACACGAGTACTGTGTTTAATTTTAATCTGTAGTCATGTTGCTACACTATTTGTGTGCGTGAGATACCATTGTTATCGACTGTAGAACGCAGTGAACTCTGGGGTAACGTCACTCCCAGTTGGAACGCAGCTTTATTCTCGGTGCTTTGAAGTGCTGTTCTTCTTCTTCTTTGACAAATCATAGCGAGGCCGGCAGTTGAAACAATTTCTCCAAAAAACCTCCTTAAACACACACAAATAACCAGGAATGTGTTTCTATGACGCAACAGGTAAGTGAGAAAAACGAGGAGCTGGATTCTCCCAGGGCTGAGATAAGACGCTGGATTAGTGTCAGAACTCATAAAACAGAATGACTTAAGACTTTAAGGCTTTTTCATTATGTCTCTATTTTGCCTCTGCAATAATCTGTTGGCTTGATGTTGGACCTGACACTGACAGAGAGGAATTCACCCTGCACATGAGTGTGTGAGAAGAGGAGGATGAAGAAGACGAGGAAGAGGAGGAGGAGGAGGAGGGACGTCCTTACCCTCTGGCTTCTTGTGAATCTGTCTGAACATGCTCTTGTACCAGTCTCTGGGCTTGTTCACACTCTGGTGGAAGAAGAGAGGGGAGGAACAGAAAGTAAACAAACCTGTCCAACAAGGCTTTAAGAAACGTAATAACAGAGATGTTTTTATTTAAAAAGGCTGTAAAAAACATTTAATAAGGCTCGTGTTTGAGATAAAGCGACTCACGGATCTGGAGGCGATGGGCATCCCGGTTTCATCCACTGGACCGATTCCAGAGTACTTGATGAGTCTCTCTTCTCTGGCCGGCGTCCAGCTGCGCGGTAAAGTGGACGAAGCATGGACGCCGTTGGACAAACCACCTGATGGAAACACGGGGATTAATAAACTTTATTGCTCAAACCACCAGAATACAGAGTAAATCAGTTTAAAAAATGCATTAGTTGTTTTTTTACATCTTTACTTGACATGCTTTATCCTTCTTTATGGATTTAAATGTAACTGTACAGCTCTGGACAACCGCATGGTTTATAAAAGTGCTCCATAAATCAAATTGGATTTAAATTGGGTTAAATCCACAACGGTTCAATTGCCAAATATGAGTAAAATAAGAAATAGAATAAGAGAAAATATGATTAATATATTAATATGATGAATATAATAAGCAGAACAATCAAATAAAAACAGTTGTATATTTATAAATATGGGTAATTGTGCACATTAGTGAATATTTTACATGTTATTGTGTCTGATTGGGATATCAAATTCAACCCAGAAAAGTCATACTAATAAAATTAATATCTAATAACACAAATAAAATAAGTAAATAATTTTTTTTAAAAAAGTACAACAACTACAGCAGTGACACCATTGGGTTAAAATTACAGATTGCATATAAAAATGGACACAGTAGAAAAAGTAACAGTCAGCCACCAGGGGGCGACAGCTGGTTGCACAAAGAAGTCAGTTTGAATGAAAGTCTATGAGGAAAAGGAGCTTCTATTCTTTTTTATGAACATGTTTGTTTTTTTGTTTTAATTGTGATTTCATGAGATTCCAATGACCTCACATTAAATCTGCACCAGTGCAACAGGAGAACATTCCAAAGTTTATTATCCTAAACATTTACAGATTTCTATTTCTTGAACCCTGTGATTTTAAAAACACCTACCATGTGACTGAGAGGGGCCATAATACGATCCAAAGCTGAGAGTTCCACTTCCATTTACATCAGGGACCTTGAGATAATAATAATAATAATAATTATTATCATTATTATTTAGATAAGTTCATACACACACAGCTCGGTGTAAATGACAGCTTTAGCACTGGAAAAAATAATGTAAAAATAAAAATGCTGATACCTAAGAAAATAGGTATAGTTTGAGATTTGAATGTTCTATAGATTTTTTTCAATAGAAATAATACAGCAATTTATATTAAATGGTACAAAACTGGACATAACAAAGGTATAATTGTTTAAATTCAATTGTATATCGCACCCTGTTCACCGGACTCATAATGTGCATGAATGCCCTCATATTAGAATAAAAACAATACAAAACAACTACATAAAAACACATGCTATATCTAAATCTCTATCCCTTTCTTCTACATATATTTTGATATAATAAAAGAAATCCATTCCCTCCACTGCTCCACATGTCCACAGGGTGGAGCACTTGTTCACTAAATTCCACACACAGTGATGAGCTCCAGCCTCCGGGACGTTCATGTGCTCACCTTGAACTCTCCAGATGGCTGCTGTGCTGAGCGGAAAGGGCTCAGCGGAGGAGTGGGGAGTCCGGGGGAGATGACCACTTCCTGGGTCATCTCTGGAGAGGTAAGCATCCGCTGTCCCGAGGAAACTCCGGGCCCCTCGGAGTGGTAGATGATGCCCCGGGAGCCATTCGGATCACCGACCACTTCCACAGGCTGCTAAACACACACGACAAAACAAAAACAAAGTTGTGTGAACTCTGCTCCTGTCATGTTCTCCTGCTGGCCCTGAGTAAACACTCCTCTCTGTGGGAGGTCAAGAGGACTTGTTAGCAGCTCAGTTTATTCTCCTGGAAAAAAGCTGAGCTCTGTGGGGGGGAGGGGGTCCCTCTGATGAAAAGGCCCCCTAATTTATTTAAAGCAGGACCAGTGGGAAGTGCTGCTCCTCCCACTTCATCATCTCTCGCTCCACGACTACAGAAGGGCCTCATTGAGTGGGGGGGGTAGTGGGGGTGGGGGGGCACAGGAACAGGAGAGGACCATTATGAGCCCATTAACTCTCTATTCACTGCGCCTCCCTTTTTCTCCAGCCAGGGGGCGGAGTCACGGCCAGAGAGGTTGGGAAAGGGTCGCTGGTGTTGGCGTTAAAGTCCAGCAGGGCTAGAAGTTGTTTCGTGGTCTCCATGGTGATCTTTTTACCTCCCCCCCGCCTCCCGCCTCCCCCCTCCCTCCCACTCATCACGGCGAGTCTTGAGCTCTTTCTATTGGAACACGACATATTTCAATCAGGTGCTTTGGTCTCTCTGTGTGGTTGCCAGGTCATGGAGGTCATGGGAAAAAAAAAAAAAGACCCAGAGTCTTTCAACTACAGCGGCCAACGCTGCAACTGTGGTCTGTGTCAAAGGACTCGACTGACCGGTCCACACGAGAACGAGTCCAGGTGAGAGTTTATTAGAAAACAAGCGTTTTCTTGTGTAGACAACAAATGCCAAAGATGCCGCTTTGGGAAAACGATCAAGTCATAATCACACATAGTTCACATAGTGAATGTATGTAACGTTTACTTCAAATTCAAATAAACCTTTTTTTTAAAAAAATAAATAAATAAATAAATGGTTTGTACATAACCCGGCAGCATTTCAAAAACGATGGTCCTCGTCCACACGGAACTTTCCAGAAAGACTTTAAACGCTGTGCAGTACATGTGCCAGGTCTGTGCGTCACCTCATTTTTGTACGTTCTTCTTACATTTAAAGGGGGTATACGCAAGATAGTTATTGTATTAAGTCAGGGGTGTCCAAACTACGGACCACGGGCCAATCCCTGCCCTCAGTGAGATGTTGTCCAGCCCCGCAGCTTTGGTTATATAATGTGTTATTTATGGCCAGGGACTTGGACAGTATATGCACTCATCTCATATTATGTTATTTGACTCCAGATGTGGAGTCTTTTCATTTCAGGGAAAGTCTGGCCCTCGGAAATCTTCACATTATCAAATATGGCCCTCACCCCTGTATTAGGTTAGAAGATTAAGGAAACTGCAGACTGTTAAAATAAATGTTAGTCTAACTGAAACAGTAGTCAGAATAATTTGCTCCCAAAGTTAATAAATCACACTCTCTGTCACGTTTGTTTTTTAGTCATCATGTTTTTTCTCTGCAGTCGTTGTTGTTGCTGCTCAGAGCAGAAACACTTTCACTGTCGACATGTGGAAATGTCCAGTGTTCGGAAAGAAAACAGTTGGTGTAATATTAGCTCTGGGTTTCTGGAAACTTTGGAAAAGAACGCTCTACAATGTTTTCAATCAGGATTGCAGTACTCGTTTTAAACACTAGAGGCCACTGTTGTACATCATTTGACAGAAATCACCTTTTAATGAGTTTATCATGGCTTTACCTGAGACTGCATGTGATCTGTTATGGTCCTTGTGTGATGGAGGTCAGATTCTTCCACTCGGCATCAAATGTATCTGCAGAGACAGAAAAAACAAACATTTTTTTTATGAGAAAACTTTGATTTGTTTTACTGTAAATAAAGAAAAATTCCAGACGAGTGGCAATTTGCCAACCAACAGTATAATTCATGCTTTGTTTTTCCCCTCAATATTATTCTTACTTTATTACTTTCTATTCACATAAATAAACTAAAAGTTGTCCAGTCCAATCCCATGTCGTCCTGATGGTGGCGCTGCAGCAGACATCTGAGTTTCAGAAGTTTAAAAATGACACAGTGCAGCTTTGAAACGTGCACTAAAATGTAGGATCATTTCTGAAGAAAGGTTTTAAGAAAACAAAGAGAGTCTTTAAATAAAATTAAATAAATAAAACGTGTTATTTCTATTTGCTATAGGGGACAAAAATCACAGACAAAGATTTTAGATTTGTAGAAAATAGAGAGCACCAGACAGTTTGACTGTAAACATATACATACAAAAACTTTCTGAAAACATTTTCTATATTAAAACACCAACATCATTTCTTTGTCAAATACGTCCACATGAAACTTTTCTAATACGGTCTTGTTAACATCTGCATGCATGGATCTCATCATGGTCTCTGTGTTTGGCTGAGTCATAGCGACATAGTTTCACACTCTGCCTCATGTGATGCAGCGAGAGAGTTCACATTCTAACGTGTAATACCTCATTGTCTTTCAATTCTTCTGCTGCTCGTTGCTAAAAAAAGAAAGAAAGAAATGCCCGCATGGCCTCGACCCCGCTGCTGCTCAACAGCTGTATTGTTTTATGAGTTTCACTCGGTGTTGTCTCATCGTTTCAGCGGTAATTCTGTGTGAGACGTCTCCATCTGATCTTTAATCAAAGAAAGATTAAATCTCGTCACACACAGAAAATTGCCAGTTCATGACTGATCTCCTTCAAGGTTAAAGTGCGGAAAAAATCCCATTAGATTTTGTTTGGCCAAACATTTTCTCTGAATTTTGGGATACAGATGCAAACCTTCATATAATATCCTTTTACATTGTAAGTTTCTGTCACAGAAAACTGTTTATGTGAGGTACTTCCATTATATTATATATTAAATACTACATACATAATATTCTAATATGAAATGTACTGTTATATATAAACATATATGTGTGTATATATATATACATATATACACATATATCATATATACATATACATATGTATACACATATATACATACATATATATACACATATATACATGTGTGTATATATACATGTATACACACATATATAGATACATATATACATATATACACATATATACGTATACATCTCAGCAAGTATACATGAGAATTTATTGCAAAATATTAACCTCTTTTAAAAAATATAAGTCTGATGGGGCCAAATTAAACTCATTGGTGGTCCAACTTTGGTCCACGGGCCCCACTTTGAGCAACCCTGGTCTAGATTGATGCAGAGAATCAATCTGAAAGAACAGTTCAAATCAATCTAACAATCCAAATGCAGAATTAAAGTTTTCAGGACCTAACGTAGCGTGTTTTAGAGAAATATTTTGATAAGGTTCAGACATGAAGATAACGATTCTCGAGTCACAGCCTCTCTCTCGCTCTCTCTGCCTTAGATCACAGATAATAGAACATCAGACATTACAACTGTTCCATTATCCCACCCCACACGAGTAGGAGGAGAGGAGGAAAGTGAGCGTCACCCAGTTCTTCTTTCCCCCGGGTTGCCATGGAAAAACCCACCCCAAAACAATGAGCGTGACTCACATGACGGCCTCATTATTTCTATAATCATACAATGCTGTAAGAGACTGGAGTCCGGGGGACTGCATGTCTGAGAAGGTCAGCGACTGAAAGTGAGGATCCGCTCAGAATTCATTAAATATATCCGTTATATCCAATCTAATTCATTCACAAAGCACATTCAAAACAAAACAAGTCAAACAGAAGCAAAGTAAAAGACAAACAAAGCAGAAAACAACTCAAACTGCCAGAAAAACTAAATACGATACAACTTAAATGCTTAATTATGTGGAAGGATTGTGATATTCTATGTGCAAACTATGGGATTATAGCTTGACAAGAGTGAGGCTTCAACAACGGCAGCAGCACAGATTCCACTGATGAGTTTTCCATGTGGTATTTCCAGCTGAGCATTAGTTCATAATCATTGTGGTGAGGACAGAGAAAACTATACGCACTGTGTCTCTCTCTGTGTGCACGAGGTTCAGAGACAGAACAAGAGCTACTGTGCTACTGTACGCTGCACTAGATTATGTTCCACTTTCTCTATCAGAGTCGCCGTCTCCCTGTAAATGCTCTTACATAAGAGGAGAAACTCAGGAAGTGATTAGACGGTGTCTAACCACATGACATGACCCGGAGTAATCACAGTGACTTTGTTTTCTGTCTGACGGCAAGTAAACTTAACCTCGGGCCAATCATTTTCTAACCTATTGAAAACCAAATCATCGTGTCTTCATCAGGCAAAACCTGAACTATTCATGCTTGTAGAAAAATGGCAAATTTAACTGTGTTAACTTTGACTGTGACTCATGTTTTAAAACTGATTTTTGACTGTTTTTTAAGAATAAAGGCTCTGAATTCTAACTCAACTTGGCCATTTTTGTGATGAAAAGCAAACAATTTTCATCCTCCGGGCCGGACATTAATGCTGCCGGGCCAGTTTTGGCCCACGGGCCACCAGTTGCTGACTATATGTCACTTCCAACTTCTCGTCAGTTTTCGCTTGCGAAACTTGGACTTTTTAAAGTAACGTTAGCAATTAAAACTTCCTGTCATTGTCATTCAGTACTTGTTTAAAACTGAAAACCAAGAAGTGACCGTGCATGTCGTCACTTGGTAGTCGTGTTTTTACTGGAAAAAGGAAATGCACCAGTGCTGGTTTTGAAGCGATCACACTGCTTCAAGAAAGTAAAATAAACCTCATTTCTGGGATGAAAAACTGCTCTTGCTCCTGCTCCTGGTTTGTCACTGTGATACAGACCATTTTTGTTTGTATATACACAGTAAATAAAATGTCCTTGTTTCATTTTTATACATATTTATGTATAAATATCTGGGCCTGAAATGAGCTTCCCTTGTTTTAATAGAAGACTGGAAGTTATAGGACATTTAATGCAGAAAATGTGACACATCATACCTGTAATAAGACTGTAAATCACACAGAGGAGGAGTAACGCTACCTCTGCTCTGTATCAGGCCTGAAAGCCGAAACCTTGTGATTCATGCACGTTACGTCCCGATGAGTAAACTCATGTCATAACATAACTGTCTCTGCGTCTCATGTCTGTGGGGAGCAAAAATTGAACAGAGAAGTTGTCCAGCACCGCACGCGATCGCCCACCACAATCCTTCCTAATAAGGACAAATCAGCGTGGAGATATCTCACAAGAAAAGCCCTCTCCAGATCCAGAAGTCTGGCTCTCCCTGGGTCTCTGCTCTGGAAATCCAGTGAATTCTTAAGTAATTAGTGAGGCTCAATAACAGAGGCAGATATAAGCTTTCACCATGGTGACAATAGAATTGTTGGTATGTGAAGTGAAAAAACCCTGCCGCCCCCCCGCCCCCCGATGCTATCGTGCCCAAATATGTGGACGTGAGAGTCCAGGTATTTACAAGTCAGACCCCTGCTAGGTGAGACGTCCATTATCACCAGCGGTTTGTGACGGAGGGAAAAAACAGAGCCATAAAAGGTCCAGACAAAGATGGAATGATGTCCCTGCTTCAGATGCACAAACCAGTGTTTCACACGTCCAGTTCTCCAGTAAAAACACGTCACCTCTTATGGCCTTCTGCTCTCTTTCTTTTTTGTTTTTTTTCACATGTAAGTCCAGAGAAGGAGAAACAAGAGGGAAATCTGGAATGGAAATTTCGGCCTCTGTTCCCAGGAAAGTCATCCGGTCTCTCGAAGCACTGGAGCAGATGTTTAACTCTGTAAACGATTGACTATGATACTGATTATGTATCCACAGACAAGACAACAAGGTCTCAGGGTTTAGTTTTTTCATAGAAAATCTACACTTTTTGGTGCGTTAGATTTAAGACAAAAAAGTGTATCAGCCTGTTTATGTCAATGCTTTTGTGGACCAGCGACGGTACTGATTATTATAAATAACATAAGGTCTCCTAAAGCTTTTTATACCAAGTGTCAACTGAAAATGTTGAGCTCTTGAAGTTACACCATGATCACCAACGTTAAAACACAGTGGTGTAAATAGGAAGTGATCCAGCACAGGGCTCTCACACTCACAACAACTCTTCTCTAGGGATTACAGGGGAAATATGAGCTTAAAATTATATCACATTATTCCATCATGAGAAATATTCATGAGGAAAAAAATTTATCTACAAAGACCAAAAAACAGACTAATGATAACTTGATATGAAGCGGTGGGCCACATGAAATTGATTGTCAGTCAGGTCTGATAGTTTTGCTTGACAGAGCCTGTTTTTAGATGAAGGATGCAGCAAACAAACAGTGTCACATCATCTCTGTTCATGAAGCTCAAACACAGCCTGAATTATAGTGTGGACATGTTGCCATGGCGTTATAATATTGTGAAATTTTTCACATCTTTTGAGTCCAAACCGCTCAGTCAGCTGTTATCTGCTCTTTTCATCATCTCATACTCGCGGTGAAACAGTCAAAAGGAAAGTTAACTTTTAAAGTAGCAGAGAAAGAGGAACCTCGCGGTTATCTGGAGCTGCTGAGCCAGATTCCCTCAGCAGCTCCAGGGTCGGTGAACTTCACCACACCCATGTGATTCCTGTGAGTCTTACAGAAATAAAACAGTAGCACTTTTACAAAGAAACATGACAAAGCCATTTGTCAAATACAGTGCTGTAGAAGGTCAAAGTAAAGCAAGTCTCTTTCTTCTGCAGGAGAATGAGATTAGAGTTCTGACCTGTAATGACCTCCTTCTCCACTGCTGGCAGATCTTCATGATTTATTCTCACTAATAATTAACAATAATAATTCAACATGCTGAATCTGTATCAGCATCCTGAGAGCGTCACTTTACAGAAGCACAAAGTATCCACCAATCACTCCAATGTAAACCCAAACTCAACAATGTGAGCCAACTGTGGATTCCATGAAGTTCATGGGAGAAGATTGGGGGTTAGGGACCAGGATATGACTGAGGTCAGGCTTAGGATAAATATCCAGGTTAGGCTTAGTGGATATCCACTGTTGGCTCACACTCTGACTTTTATTTTATGAATAAAATATGTCGATGTTTGGGATGAAAAGGGGCTGGGCAGTGAGAGATAATCTCGGTGATTGGCGGTTCATCTGCAGCCCATCAGAAGATGAGAAGAGACATGGAAAAGACAAAGCCAACACAAGAAGACAACTGGAAATTTGGACATTTGGAGTCAAATACAACTAGGAATCTGTCCGCTGTGTCATAAACGACCAAGATAACTGAAACACTGAGTAAGTGCCTGTGAAAAGTTCTCCCTGAAAGCATCTGCTGCTCAGAAGAGCCGTGTCCTAACACACAGACGCAGCATATACAGTATACGCTGGTTACTCGTCAGCTGTAGTCAATACAAAATGTGGGAGTGCAACTATCTTCCCTGACATTTTCCTCTTTGCCATCAATTCAAGTGACTTCAACTTTAATTACAAGTGTGGAGAAGATGAAAAAGACTTTTGCTCGTTTCGTTGAAGAAGAAAGCAGTTGCGGTCATTTTGTTTGCTTTGTCATTCGTCTTTGTGTCGTGTGATTTTCTGGAACTAAACAGTCAATCCCAGTGATCTGTCTCATCGAGGGACAACGGATATGTCCGTAGAGTTCCTGTCGAGTAGTGCACAAACACCGCCCTTGACCACTGTGGTTAGCGTGTCCTGGACCTAAGACCAAGGCTTTCAGTGTGACCACACTGTCCTTAAGGGAATGTCTTTCACAACGTTGACCCACAAACGTCTGTGATCAGCTGGAGATCAGTGGTTTGTGGTCAGACGGAGAACGTGTCGCTAATGACAGTGGATTCAAATAAGGCAAACAACGGTGAATCCCTAAGTGTTCGCCTCCGCCTCTGTGTGCAGCGAGTGAGCGATTAACAGAGTTAATCATCGACTCCGTGGAAGTGGAAACTGCTGTGCACGTTCAAATAAACACGCTCCAAGTCATTTACACACCAAAAGGAAAACGGGCCAATACATGAGCTCAATATTTGCTCAAGGAGGTCACTTATCAGTTAAAACAATAACCGGGATCTGATATCAAACCAAAACAACCGGAACTGATCCTCTCGTGAAGTGGTGTGTTTGCAGATGTTACCTATAAACGACACTGAAGCGGTTAAATGTGACAACGAAGCAACGCCGTTACATAACAAGGCTGTGAAAGTCAAGAAATCCTGACGGTGAAAAAGTAATCACAATCACATTTGGTGAATGAATACGGCAGCACACGTTAAACGAGTGCTTACATGAAGGGGACGTTAAAGGTCGTGTGAGGGCAATAGCACAACCTTGTTGCCCTTCTGCAACTCAGACGACGTGTGGACGCAGCCCATAAATGGTGCTGGAGCTGGAGCAAGTTTATAATATGCAGTGATTGGAGGGGAGTGGGGGGGGGGGGAGATACATACGCACACACATTTATTTGGGTGGGGGGGGAGGTATTTCACCACCTTGTATGGTGGTGCTCCTTCACTCTGAGCAGCAGGAGGAGTCAGCGTGTGTTTGTGTGCTTTTTCTTGTCAATTTCGGAGGTGGTGGGTTCGCAAGAGGAGAGTAAATCAAAGCCTCCTCCTCCTCCTCCTCCTCCTCCTCAGAGAGGAGAGGATCCAGACACTGAGCTGACATACTGAGCCGTTCTATCAGGTTTTTATCAGGTTCGCTCTTAGAACAGACAGACAGGCGTCATGATCACGCTTTCATTTATGTGAGTGTGCAGAAGTCAAATCTGTCACACAAAGTTAAGCTCACCTCTAACTACTTTACTGGCTGTAAATTAGGCTCCACTACATTTCCTCTGTCTTTGTTACTCATTATATATATTTATCTATCTATCAGATAGCTAGCTAGCTGTGTAATTGGGTAGCTAGTTAGCTAGCTAGAGCGAGATAATTAGGTGCTAGCTATCTTGTTTTACCAGTCTTATGCTGCCATTGTCTATAAACTGTAAAACTAACCTACCTATGGTTAAAATTAGGTCACCTGACTAACGAGTTACAAATACTTTGTTACTGCACTTAAGTTCAAAATTCACATATCTGTACTTTGTTTTTGTTTATATTTCTAGCAACTTTTACTTTTACTCCACTACGTTTCCCCTAATTATCTTTGTTACTACCAAATCAAAACCTAAGAAGAAGAGTTGGTATTATGGTCTGGTCTGAGGTTATATAGAGCAACATTAGGTGTCTTTGCTCAAGGACACATACAGACCAGCAGGGCCAGGAATTGAACCCACACACTTCCAGATGAAAGACAACTCACCCTAACACTGAGCCATCATGGCTTTATCCTAACTCCTTACTTTTTGATACTTAAGTCCAGTAAATGTCATATACTTTTAAGACTTTTACTTCTACCAGTCATTTTCTGGTAAAGATACTTGCACTTTTACTCAAGTTTACATTTAATGTACTTTATACAAGACTGCAGTTTTATTGGTTATTAAGCTCACATTTGTTGTTTCAGCAGCACTCTAATGACCATATGGTATAATTATTTCTTAATCACCTTATTGGACCACGTTCAGAAACTAGGGGTAAATATTATTGCAGTTTTAAAATAACACATTGTTCAGAATAAAAATGCTTCTACAGGTCAAAGTGTCAAATATTTAGACTCTGACTCTAAAACCTGGAGTGGAACCTTAATATAATGTTACTGGTAAAAATAACTGCTGTGAAAAAGCTCTACAACACCAGGTTTATTCAAGACATTTGTGATCATTACACGTGTGTATCATCATTCACATGTGTGCGTTAAACTCATTGACAGCTTGTTATATAAAACCAAGTGTAATTATCATTCCAATCCCAATGCCAAAGACTCAGAGAATTTGAGACCTTTGCACAATACTGGAGCTTCTTTCCTTGTGATTTAAAACAGAAATCCATGTGATGGTTAAATCTGAATCAGGAGCTGCAGCTATTGACAGATTAACTGTACATTTAGTCCCTATCAAGACCCATATCTCAATCCATAGGAATCCATATTTATATTGAAGGTAACCAACCTTTTCATTGGGCGCCTTTTGATGACGTCATCCAGTTTAACGGGGGGCTCTGCTAAGTTTCACATAGGGTTTGGTTTTAAAAAATAATAAACGTTGAAATGCTCTAAATCCTCCTCTGAACTCAGTAAAATGCCAGGACTCTTCAGTATGAAGATGTGCATGTGCTGGGCCTGCAAATATTTCACAATAAAAGCCTTGCTGGGCGGGAAAATGAATGTAAACAGGGAACAGAAAGAGTAGAATGCTTTTACTTTGAAATGGGTACAGGACGTGGTGTATTTGTGACACAGGTAAGGCACTGACAAGCTGTTCAGCAGAGCCAAGGCCAAGCTGATGGCTGTGCGGAATATGCAACTTCAAAAAAATGTCAAAGAAAAACAGGAAAAAGACCAAGGATCAGTCACTTCATCAGAAAGTGAACCCAAGCTCATGATTCTACACTTTTGTTATTGTTGTGAGTGAAAGAAAAGTCGAGCAGAAGAAATTAAAAGTGTTTAAATCTAAATCGAAATGCTAAATGTAATTCAGGAACGGACAGATTGAGTATAAAAGTTATTTTTCTACATATTTACATTGTTAAGAGTGATAGAGAAGATGAATTTTTGTCTCAAATCACAGGTAAAATCCAGCAAAGTAAGTCAAATTGTCCAAAAAGTATAGAAGGCAATAATACAGCTGTAACCAAATTTACACAAGTCTCTCCGTATGAACCACATGGGAAATGTCTGAAATCCTCATGCCTGTCATTTTGAGTGCAGCCTGTGAATATGAGCGCTGGCAGCGCGACCCTGTTAATGATATCACAAAGGGAATCAGAACTGGCTGTGGAAATCACACTGACAGTAAGAGGAGACTTCACAGTCATGAGGACCCGAGGTTTGAGAGCTGGAATATGGGATGGCGTGTCGGGAAAATGCTCCCCACAGTGCCCCCTTGCTGGTCTGGGGTAAAAAGCAAACTGGTTCTCAAAAGTGTTTTATCTGAACTAACTCCAAAACTGCCCAGAACCAACACCTGGCATCTGTTTGTGATACAGCCGTGACTCACAGCGTCTCGACCACAGGCCAGTTTTAACACCAGAACTTCACACATCACGTGGGTCCACTTGTTTTCAGGTGCGCTGCAGAGGAATCTCTTGGGAAAGTCTGCGGCACTAATCCTGCGGCGCAGCGTGTTAAGCCCTGAGCAGTCAGTTGGCATCAACCAGGGGAGATGACAGGTGAGTCAACGTTGCACAAAAACACTTGCAAAACAACCAACCACACACAAAAAAACACACACTCAGATCCCCCTTCACACACACACACACACACAACCGCAATAATGTTGTTTTCATTGAGCTGTCACAGATTTTGAGTGACGGCATCTGAACATGACATCTCACCTTCATTTATCACAATGAACTGCTGAACATTTTAGTGGTTGAATCCACTTCGTTGGACACTTCTTTGCAGTTATGTAGCCGTTGGTTGTGACTAAAGAAGAATAATTCCCTGTGCTCAGTGTGGGAACGTCACAAAACACTTTCACATGCACGTTAAAAGTCTCATTGTAGTCGGACTAAGACAATAAATCCATTTTCTTAAGTCATGTAAACGTTTTAGTCTTAGTCGGACTACCATACCTGGATAATGTGATTCATAGTCCAATTACACTAGACTACAAGTAGTCTTTGACCGGGAAGTAGAAGGAGACAGCGGCGGCTTCTTTCTTCAGACAACACGGCAACCACAAGAGTCATTCTCCTTCTAATTTGTATCAAGACTAACATGTAGAGCAGGTACTAAACATACAGAACCACAGCATGATCCATCTCACCGTTCACCGTTTGTTTCTGTGACGTAAAGGTCAACAGGAAACTCAATACACACTGGCTTATAGAGAGATACAGCGCCACCTATGGAGGCGGAGTCAGACATATGCGGCAAATAAATAGTTTTTTCTCCTAGTCCGATTGCCTGTCTTAGTCGGACTATGGTCTTAGCTCGATTAAACTGTGCATGTTAACGAGTGAGTTCAGTCACCGGTGATTTGAATGTAATGTTTAGGTTTAAAAGTTACGTGCTACAGCTTTACGGGAATATTGGAGGCTAAATTTAAGGTCTGAGTCACCACTGAAGAAGGAAAGCAAAGGCCCAAATTGATAAAGAGCTCCAGTGGCATTCGAGGATTGTTGGTGTTTCCTCATCAGTCCACTCAAAAAAAATCCTCTCGTCCACTGTGTCTATCATTTTTTTTTACAAAGCAGAAGCTGGAGCGACATTTAAGTTAAATGATTTGTAAAAGTCTCTATCCGTCCTATTACACATTAACTTTCAATCAGCACACCAACTTTTCTACTCGTGTAAAAGCCTTTAGGTGATATTCCAAGATTTGTTTTTTGAAAATGTGAAAAATCAAACATACAAATAAAAACAAACCGACGTAAACCCACTTTATATCTAAGCCTACTTTCGTTCCCTGTGCTCCCATGAGAAAGAGTGCACTCACCTTTATCAACACCTCGCTGTGTTCTGCACGTAAACCACGCTGCAGACCTTCCCTGCTCTCTCACTCACTCACTCACTCTGTTACTCATGAAACTGGCCAGGACACACACGCTCTCCCTCTCTTTATCTCACCCTCCCTCTCTCTCTCTCTCTCTCTCTCTCAGCACTTGCACTGCCTACTCTGACACGAAGGACTTCCCGCTTGACAGGCGTCACCATAGCAACCCACTCCGGCCCTCCGTTCAAAAGCCAACCCTGGCTCTTGGCTCTTGTCAGTTTTTCGGGGGGGGGGGGGACCTCCTTCACTGAAGCAGCTCCATTGTTGTGATAAGGTGATATTTCACAGCGCAGGGTTCACCAAAGGGGAACGTAAACAGTTCATCACCTCCACCGCCCAGACACTGACCAATGACTCCACAGCACCCACTGCCTACTTTATCTCTCCCATGCCTCCTCTCCTCCCCCACCACCACCACCCACCACCACCCAGCACCACCTCTCCTTTTGTGTGCAAAGGCCAGGTCTGTGCCTCGCTGAAGGCCTGAGGAGAGAACAGAAGCTCTGTGTTCTTCTCTGGAAGTGTTTCACAGTCATTTCTCAGCGATGCAGCATCAGCCACTGACAGCTGCAATTCCCGCTGTCTTTTCCTCCCAGTGATCACGCCCGTCTATGTAGGAGGAAGTAAGAGGGAACTCAAATATGTTTAGCACTTTTATGCAGCACATTATTCAGAGTAGGAGATGTGGTTAGTGTGTGTGTGTGTGTGTGTGTACTGATATGTCCGTCAAATTCCACAGATTTAGCTCGTTCCAACACACACATACACAACACAGAGCCAAGAACAGTCCGAAAAGGAGTGAAGCACATTCTCCTGCTACAACAGAGCAGAGAATTGATCATGCGAACAACACTTAAGCTCAAATAATAAGCAGGGATTTCCAGTTTGTCCACATTTGTTGCCAATGAAGACAAACAGTGCAAAACCTGAAATCTAACCTGCTCACAGGCTCAGAGTCTGAGGCAGGCGGAGACGAGACGAGGTTACAAGGTCCGATCTCTGCAGGTGAGTGACCCAGTCACCTGTGAACAGGTGCAAACAACTTCAAGTCACTCACATGCACTTTGAGTTCAGGCAATAAAACAAACTCAAAGACTGGAGCAACAATAACACGTAGCTGGGTCTAGACGGGGGTCACTGTGTTTGTATTTGGTCCAAACACTGACCTTGTCAGGGCCAAAACCTGGTTCTTATGAGGTAAAACCACATTTTAATGAAAGCAAGTCAATGCCGTGACCTAGGAAGAACAGCTACACAAACCTGTGTGTGTGTGTGTGTGTTTGTATTTGTTGCCTCTTTAGGACCTTGTTTTTTGGTCCAAACACTGACTGTTAGGACCAAAAACCTGGTTCGAATGAGGCAGTCCTAAGTGTCCTAAGAAGGACAGCTAAACAAACCTGTGTGAGTACTTGTATTTATAGCTTTGTGAGGTCCAAAAAGACTAAAAACCTATCTTTGAGGGGACATTTTGTTTAGGCCCCACAACTTTTCAGGTTAAGACCTGGTCTTAGGGTTAGGGTAAGGGGTAAAGAAATTTGTTTCAAGTCCCTTTAACCGTTTTATATAAATACTTTTCATTCATATCTTATTTATTATTCAGTTATATTTATTGTCATGGATTTATCATGGATATACTCTTATAATGTTTGTATTTCATATCTGATGCTAATATTGTGTTTTCTTTATATTCCATATTTGTTATTTGTGTTATTTTAATTCTGAAGGAGCAAATGTAACACACCCAGAGTGATTTATGAGTGAGTATTCAGATTTGGATGGAGGACCTTTTCTTTTCTGCCATAAACACTGAACCAATAGTCTTTAAAAAAGACCAAAACCTGGTCCTAATAAGGCAAACCCTATCATTTAAGAGGAACTGGTAAAGTTTAAGATTTTGACTTGTGGTTCAGTTAAGGTTAAATGAAGTTTAGGGTTAGGCATTAACTGGTTATGCTTAAAGTTTAAATGAATGGGAGTGACCTAGCTGTGTGTAGCTGTGTGTGTGTGTGTGTGTGTGTGTGTGTGTGTGTGTGTGGCCAGTTCCAACTTGAAACTGAAGCGCTCAGCTATTTTTTAATAATTCAGTGGTCTGGCTTGGTTAAACAGGGCAAAGATCCATTTACTGAGCCCGTTCTCCTCACTGGACTGCTTTTAACCAGTTGAGCCTCTGAACCTGAAGCAACAAGGTTTTTAGACGAGAGGCTCCTCCCCCTTCTTAATCTGTGTCCTCCTGGAGACAGGAGACAGGAGACTGCCACTCTGCAGCTAAACCAGGTCATCACACCGGTGGTGAGTGCAGCAAAAGCCTGGTCCTCACCACTGCAGAGACAGGACAAGGCCTTTCAGAGTCACAGTCATCCGTGAGAACTCAAATGTAAAAGACAGATTTAAAATATGGTCATAGCCATAAAAAGATTATGAAATGACTTTACACCTGTCAGCTCCACATGACTCTCCCACTGTAAAGTGGTGTTTAATTCTCGTCATCCTGTGACATTCCCATGCTGCACACAGGAAGTGGTTTAGGTCAAGACAGACGGCGGCAACACAACAGCAACATTGCGCTAGTAAAGTGAGACGCCACAAACAGGCTGGAATTGGACTGAACACACAAAATATTTCTTCTTCTTCTACTGTCTTCTCCCAGACACACCTCTCCCGTATGTCCTTGTCTGTTACACCAACTGTCCTCATGTCCTCCTTCCTTCACAACATCTATGAACCTTCTCTGTGGTCTGTGGACCATCTCAACCATGGCTCTCTTACGTTACCTCCAACCTCCTGTTCAACCTGAGCTGAACGCTCATTTCTAATCCCGTCCCTCCTGGTCCCTCCCAACAAAGATCTCAGCATCTTCAGCTCAGACATCTTCGTCTCCAGTGGCTCCTGTCCTTTAGACAGTGCCACTGTCCCCACGCCATACAGCGAAGCAGGTCTCACCTTCCCTTTCACGTTTGCTGCTGTCACACGTCAGCCCTGACACCTTTATTGTCCACTGTCCATTGCTTTGGATGGTTGACCACAGGTTTTCTGTCTTGCTCCAACTAACTCTCATATAAGTTTTATTCTAATAAAAAAACCTCGTCTTTGGCAATGTGATGGGATAAGCTCCTCTTGTCTCCACCCACCCCTGCTCTGCTGCTGTATACACACAAACTCTCCCTTAGTCAGGTCTGATAGTATTGCTTGACGCAGCCCACAAATCGCTCCTGCTCACCAAGACCAAACAGAGGCGGAATAATAACATCAAGAGCAAACATCTGCCAAAGGTGACGCACTGTGGCTTTATGTAAACCATGACATCAATCTGTTACGTAATCAATAAGTGCTTAATGCCTGTAGCCCTCTGGCTTTTCCCCAGCTCCTCTCTTATATTCCACAGAAACAAGAGGTGGCATGTCTGCACAAATCACAAGATAAAGCCTTCATCAAACAGGAAGATAATATATATCACTGGAGAGACATGACGGTGCCGTGTAGGAGGAACCGATAAGGACGACACTGTGTGTCTCATTCATACCACAGGTCGTCCTCTGAGGTCGGACTCGCGGAATGTCTCTGAGAACAAACGCGACGGCATCACGGTTTATTTTAGCAGTAAACAAACATTCTTCTTCCCGAGCAAGACTCGCAGCTCTGTTGACTGATGAGGACAAACATCTCCAGCAGAGTCACAAATCCTCATGAGACCTACAGCTCACAGGAAGTATGAGTCAAAAAAGAAAAAAGAAAAAAAGATGGAGTCACGGAGGAGGGCGTTTATAACAGATCGTTTCTCTTTGGTTTGCTGGTTTCAGAGCCTGACAGTGAAAGATGGAACAGTTGGAACCGAATATGGAACAAAGAGATCTGAATATGAGTTATTACCAACGAAATCTCCAGAGGCTTCGAGCATCATGGACTCCACTGAACATGTCCGTGCAGGAGAACTGACTCTGGTGCCATCAGGGCATCGTTATGAACGACCTGCATAAAGAAACTAGTGTTTCTAGGGTTTTGTTTGTTTGTTGAGGATGAGAAGCTCAGTCTTCTGGGAGAGACTTGGAGTAGAGCCAGTTGAGGTGGTTTGGGCACCTGATAAGGATGCCACTGGGGCGCCTCCCAAGGGAGCTGTTCCTGGCAAGTCCAACTGGGAGGAAACCTCAGGTGGAGAGATTATATCTCCTCACTGGCCTGGGAGAACCTTGGGATCCACCAGTCAGAGTAAGACAAACGTGGCCAGGGAAAGAGAAATCTAGGGCCTCCTGCTGGAGCTGCTACCCCTGCGACGTGATCTCGGATAAGCGGTTGATAATCGATGGATGTTTGTTTGTTTTCTATATTATAATTATTAACATTAAAAGTGTACATTTAAAGTAAAAGGGTTAGCCTTCTGGGATTGACCATTTTATTTGTTTCTTTTATTCCACCATGTCATTCTATTGATTAAATCATCATTGATGTGTTCGCACTTCAATTTGTGCACACACGAGCCACACGGGGGCGCTGACGCAGCTTTTATTAAGACTTTTCTGTTTGTTTTCTTACATAGATTACATAGGATTGATTCCCTGTCCTCTCTCTTGCTTGGTTGTTTATGAGAAATGAAGTTGTCTGAATCGGTGAATCTGAATTTTAACACGAGGGAAACTCAGAGAATCAAAAAGTACATATTGGACCTGTACAGTATATTACAGGTCTGTATATTATATTAACAACATCTTAGTTCTAATGTGACTTGGTTATAACAGCAGTAATAATATGGTAATAATGAGATAATAAGGCTACTATTAAATGTTTGTTGACAATTATCATATGATAAAGTTAAATTCATCCCCTCTTAAGACACAAGCTGCATTTTTACTGTTATTACCAAGTTATTACTATGTTATTACTAATCAAATAAGATGACATTACCATAATAGTACTTCTGTTTTCCTAAGTTATCGCCATAATTGCGCCATATTGTTGCTAGATTGTAAAACAAGGTGTTGCCCAGAACAGGGTCACAACAAGTCTCCGGGGAGAACAATAATGCATTCATCTGAAATATGTCAGACCAAAACAGCAATTAAAGACACAATAGAAGGAGGTTTGTGGAGGATGACGACGACAACCATCCTCCTGAAACCACACAGTAAATTCTGTCATGGACTGCGGTCAAGTCCTCCTCATGTTTACTTTCCCCACAAATAATTGCTCAACTGTTGCTCAATGAAAACAGTGCGGGAAAATCTGGAAACCGGCGTGACGAACAAGAACAGGTCTCAATGGTGACAGTGATGAACGGCGACAACAGTGACATGATGCTCAGAGACACAGTCACGGAAAATACAGTCAAAACAAAACGACACAGGCTGAGGCTGATTCTAACTCCCGGTTTTAGTCACAGAGTGAAGTTGTCCAGTACTTACTGTACACGGCGGCTGAGCGGTGAGGTCGTCTCAGTGCAGAAGAAGAGGGGAAGTGAATAAAAGAAAGGAGGGAACCACTTCTTCCTCTTCTTCCTCTCTCCGTCTCCCTCCCTTTCCCTCTTTCTCAGACCAACACAGTGTCTTTTATCTCTGCTGGAGGATTCAGTGTGTGGGTCTGAGTGTTTCACTCAATGCATGTAGGAGTGTGTAAATAAGTGTGTGTGAGACGTTGGCTTTATGTGTGTGTGTGTGTGTGTCAGCTCACACTGTGAAGCTCATTATGGAGGAGAAGGCGCTCAGTAATAGTTTCCATCCACAGCTGGAAATAATAGAGCTTCCCCAGACACAGGCCCAGGCTTGGTGGCACCGCCCTCTAGTGTTTTACATACATGCAGCGGAAGACGACGGCTCAACAACAAACAGTGGAGCGGCATCAATCACTGTCTCGTTCTGTAAATGTCACGTCACGTCTTTATCAAGCACAAAGCAAGTTAAGGTCTGCAGTTAAGTCTGTGGAATCCGGCCTGTGTTGTGTAAAGTATCTTAAAGGGATACTTGACTTTAACTTCTACTAAAGTCATTTTCTAAAGCAGGATTGTCAAAAACAGGAGCCAGAACCTGCATGATGCATTTCACATTTTAAATCATGGGGAGAAATACAGAATTTTTCAGTTCCAGATACCTGTGACTTAACATTTTGTGTCTTTGTAAATCTGGAAGTGATCTGGAAGTTGTACTGCACACGTTTAAACGGTAAAGTTAGGCATAATATTTTTGAAATTTCACTTGCATTTATTAGGAACAAGGGCCTTTCTGCATGGAGTTTGCATGTTCTCCCCGTGTGTGCGTGGGTTCTCTCCGGGTTCTCCGGCTTCCTCCCACAGTCCAAAAACATGCAATGTGGGGATAGGTAAATTGGACACTCCAAATTGACCATAGGAGTGAGTGTGAGAGTGAATGGTTGTTTGTCTCTATGTGTGTGTGGCCCTGCGATGGACTGGCGAACTGTCCAGGGTGTACCCCGCCTATCGCCCGATGTAGCTGAGATTGGCACAGCACCCCCCGCGACCCTCTGGCAGAGGATAAAGCGGTAGATGATGACTGACTTGCATTTATTACATTAATGTAAAACAAAGGGGAAAAAATGTTGTTTCTTAACTGTAGATCAAATTGAACTGTACGTGGCCCCTGAATTAAAGTAGATAAGTCAAATTTGCTAGAAATATAAATAACAAAGTACAGATATGTGAATGTTGTACTTAAGTACAGTCACAAAGTATTTGTACTTTGTTAGTCAAGTGACTTCAGACAATGGCAGCATAAGACTGGTAAAACAAGTTAGATAATTAAGTGTTACATAGCTAGCTAGCAACTAATTATCTCGCTCTAGCTAGCTAACTAGCTACCCAAGATTTGGGCAACCTAGCTAGCTAGCTGATAGACAGATTTGTGATTTTAAAATTGGTCAAATAAGACTGAAAACTAGAGAGAGGTTAAAGAAATTATCTTGTATTTTTTTCAGAACAGATTAGAAAAAACACATTTCTCATATTAAAAAAAAAGCGTCTGTTTGAAATACGATAAACTGAAACTACAAACATGTCCACCGACGACACACTTTATTTATTATACGTAGATAAAATATAAGATATTTAGTGTTTTATAAACACATGAGGGTTGAGTACTTTTAAATTAAGAATCACTCAAACACCTCTCAGCTGAACTATGCATGTGCACATATGAGTAGAAATGTATACATAAACTGTATATATGTAAAGCCCACACACACACACACACACACACGAGTGTTTCCATGTCCTGTTCCTGCAGCAAAGCCAAAAAAGGAGCAGTTGAAGCGTTTTACAGATCAGCTGTTTTTGTGCGATCACAGTGTGAAACTTTATCTGTCACACGTGTCCTTGTTCTCAGACATTAGTTAACAGCTGGATTCTTTTTTTTTTTTCCATCCTCCGGCCAGAAAATGTTGCCATGATTAGAAATAAATCATTGATTTTAACTTCTAAAAGGTTCCTTAATACTTTCATATAATAGTTTACTCTTGTAAACTGACATTTACTTTGTAATGGGTAAATATTTAGAACTGGGAAATGCATTCAAAAAATAAATTGCTGAATAAGTATATTAAAATAGGAATAAATAAAAGTATACATAATTAAAAAAACATTGATGAATACGTTTCTTCACTGTAGTTATTTATTTATTTATTTATTCTTGTATTAATTCATTCATTCTTTTGTCGATTCATTTATTTATTTCTATATTTAGTTATTCATTTTTTATTTATTATGATTTAATTTATAGTCCTCCATAAATGTCAACTTAAATATATGGTAATTATCAGTTTGGAGTCACAAACATTTCCATGTGAAGGTATTTCATCAACTACAGCCTAGCTTAATTCTCATTACCAAGTAGCACTGTAATTAAAATTAAATAAGATATAAGATATTACCTTCTTAAGATTTTACCTGCCAAAAACAAACTATAAAACTACATTTTGTGTAAAATAAAAAAACGTCTTCTGTCTTTTCTTAAAACAAGTGAACAAGACTCTCTCACAACAGGTACAACACTGCCTCTCAGTGGTCATAAAGTGAACTGTGGTGACATGTGATATTTTAACCAGCAGATGTCGCCAGAGTATCAACATCAGCTGAGAAATAAAATGCCTGGCACTATTTTAATACACTCATAAGGCAAGGCAAGTTTATTAATATAGCACACTTCATCAACACGTGCTTTACAATAAGACGAAAGAGAATTACATAAAGTTTAAATTAAAAGTTGCAGTTACAGCTGCGGTGCAAGAGAAATCCTTTTATTTTTATTTAAACATAAACAGGTTTCCACGCTAGATTTTAAAATAATTAATTGATTTAGCAGACCTGCCCTCTTCTGGGAGTTTGTTCCAGATATTTGGGGAATAAAAACTGAGATTAGCTTCTCCATGTTTAGTTCTGGTTCTGGAGACATGGCGCAAACCTGACCCAGACCCAGACATTTTTAAAGGTTCATTGCTTGTTTTTATACCTCTTTAAAGCACTGAGTTTGGTCAGGTAAAAACAAAAGCGGTGGGCAATATGGGCTTACAATTATAATACAATAATGTATATTATTTTATATGTATTTTATTGCCTCGTGTGGCTTTTATGTCTTCTATTCATTCTTCTGGTCGACTGTGGTTATTTTAAAAGGCTTTACAAATAAAACTGGCTCAGTGGTAGAGCATTTGACTACAGATTTGGAGGGACACATGTGGCCCACGGCCCACGAGTTTGAGACCACTTTTTTTTTTTTTTTTTTTAGGGACCTCTCGTGGACCACCTGCAGTACCCCGCGGCCCAGCAGGGGGCCACAGACCACACCTTTGGGAATCCCACTAGACTAGATTAGACACCAGACTCCACCCCCCTCTCAATATTCATTATACATATCAGGAATTTTTCATAGCATTACATGCAGTTATATAAGAATAATGTAATGTGAGTCTTATTTCAACAAATGACTGACTTGGACAGAAGCGTAGTCAAGACAACGCAAAATACAGTTTAAATAATGTTGTATTGATAAAGTAAATAAGCAAACCAACAAAAAATAGGCCTTAATAATTTAAACTTTTTCAGTTTTGAATCGTACTTTAGTTGCAGTTATTTTCCAGTTCAAATGATTTTCTCCAGTTTTTAGCTCCAAAAGTTCAAGAGAGTTCAAAGATCTCACCACGATCTGAGGAACACGCGCTCCTTTCTCCTTGTTCTCGGCTTTTGCTCGACATCACCATCATCATCATCATCATTAACCCTCCTTCAAAAAGACACAGTGTGTGTGTGTGTGTGTTTCTCTGGGCTCTCAGGTGCAATGATGGAAAAGGGGAAGTGACCCCAGTGACCAGGAAATATATAGTAACAGGAAGTGACATCACCTGACCCGGAAGTATCTCAACATTTGATATTGGCATAGTTCCCAGACCCGTGCGTTTGCTCAGGGGCTCTACAGCGCCCCCCTAAGGTGAAAACAGAGGTTCCACCGAATTTCCCAAATCTTGGTGGGAAGATTTTTTAATTTTGGCGTCCATTTTGGCGATTTGCACCCTGTGTTAATCAGCGCGTTTATAAATTTACTAGATTATAATTTTTTTTTAGTTAGTCTAATTAAATTGTACATTACAACACCTTTGGCACTATTCATTTATATTTTCCAACCTGGGGTTACAATAACACAAAAGAAAGTGACATTTGTTTTTACTCTTTTATTAGCATCTTACAAAAATATTAATAATGAATTCATATTAATTAATAAATATACATTTTTCTGAGCCAGAGAGGGCAACAAATCTATATTTACAGTTCACAGCTTTTGTCTTCATCTCAGTGTAAAAGAAACAAAATAAAAAAAGGTATCAACATATTTACATTATTTTACATGATCGGTATCTTCACAGGAGTTTTTTTAGTAAATGTTTTTCACATCATCACAGGGACTTGCTGATGTCTGAGACACACTGAGACACACTGAGACACACTGAGACACGTGTCCTCGAGATCGCACAGCGACACAGAGGACAGGTGCCAAACTGGTGGTAGATTCTGAGAGCGCAGCGTTGACACAGACACCGGTGTCCACAGCTCAGCGTGATTTCAGCCTCCTGGTCCAAACACACCACGCACCGTTTGTCTGTCACAGTCACAAAGAGAAGAGGCAACAACGTCAACAAACACCGACACACAAACAAACTCTACCTCCAGCTGCGGTCGAGGATGGAAACTTTGTGTCGTGACTTTTGTTTCTTACCGACTGGGATTTCCTCGCTGCGTCTGGACTCGTCGCACTCGTCGAGGGTTTTGCAGAGAATTGAGACGCTGGACGTCAAACTGTTGATGTTGTCAGCATGAGACAGTGCAGGTGAAGGTGAGGGTAAGGGTGCAGGTGCAGGTGCAGGTACAGGACAGGATCTGTATGTGATGAAACCTCTTTTCTTCACTGATCCTGTAGCAAAAACAAACAAAAAGAAGAGCAGGACAATTAGAATTAGTGCTGCAAAAATCAAACAACAACAAAACAGCCTGGGAAGTTACAGTTTATTCCTTCAGCACATTTAAAGGCACAGTAGGTAAAAAATGAGTCGCCTGTTCTCTTCCAAGTGTGTTTGAGGAACTACTAAACTATTTTAGCCTCAATATCTACTTAACGGAAATAATATCATCTACATTACAGAAATGAAAAAGTGCCACGATAAAGTGAATACACGTTTAGATATATCTACAACAGCAAGCTTAAGTGCTGGAAATGTTCAAATAACTCATACAATCAATATATGGATTTCTCATTAGTTTTAGTTTTTATTTCATTTTCACTTTTTTGTTTTTAAAATGAGTTTGTTTAAATTAGTTTTTAGAGTGGGTTTGCTAGTTTTTTTATTAGTTTATATGGAGTATTTACCTGGTACAAGATTCAAAAAGGTCATAATAAGTATTGTGTGTAATTTTAACCCTTAGTGCTCACACGGCACAGATCCGTGCTGCAGAGCACCCTGGGTAAATTGCCGTGGTAATAATACACAACTCCTTATGTTATGAAAAGTAAACACACTTCATATGAATCCAAAAGGATTATTTATTAAATAAATTTAGAAAAATTTGAAATATATTTGCATATTTTGACTACAATTTTAGTTACAATTCAGTTTCAAATAGTTATTATACCTTTAGTTTATATTTTTATTTCAGTGAACGAAATTTTTCCAATTTTAGTTAAATTTTTTTACATCTTTAGTGCCAAAACCAAAAGAACTACCTCTGTTTTTAGCTGTGATCTTACTAACTGGTCCACTGATATCTGAAAGGAAACTTACCCTGGAGGAAGATGGACCTCGTCTGTCCATAGATGTCTATCACGGCCCACAGCGGCCATGCGAGGTCCACTCCACTCAGAAGTTTGCGTTTTCTGACGCTGTTGCTCTTCATATATACGTTGCCACCACGCGAGACCCAGAACATCAGCTCCGAACCCACCTGGCAGAAGGATTCGTGCACGAGATCCACCCAGTGTCCGGGGCGGTCCGTGAGGTCGGGTATGGCCATGCAGGGCAGAGGCAGGGCCTGGGCCGAGGGCGGCACGTTGGTGAAGCCCACGCGCAGACTGCCGTCCCACCTCGTCGAATGCGCCTCCACCCGCACGCACACCCTCTCCTGGACCTTCACCGCGCGGTTGCTGAACACCAGGCCGTTTCGGAACGTGTCGCCGGTTCTCTCCGCGCGCCGACAGTCGCGGCTCAGACGAACGCTTTCTCCCACAGCGCGGCTGTGAAAGGTCAGGGGGTCGAGGCAGAAGAGGCCAGAGCACCTTGACATCGTATCTGATACAAGAGCAACTGTGAAGGAAACATAAACAGGGTTATAGATCGATTACCAAAAGCTGTTTTTCTCTCTGTTTGTCTTTGAGCAGCATAAATGGAGGGATGTGAATTAAGAAATTATTAGATTTTGGTGGTGATTTGAGTACGGATCCAATTGGTTCACACATTTTTGGTCATAATTTTGCTAAATAAATCAGAATTACTTTGAAAAAAAATGTGTTTTAGTGGCTCTTTAAGTTTTATTTTTTTTAATTTGACCTTAAAAAAGTAGATTTTTTTTTGCATAACCACAACAACAAGAACAACAACAACATCAAACCTGAAACTCAAGTTCTGCAGTTTACTGGAAACACTTTAACTAGCTGGCAAATGGCGGCAAACAATTATGAAAGCACAGATATGAGTCACATGAGGCTGTGAAGGAAATCATAACTTATTATCAAAATGTACTTTCATACTTTACTGTTGCTGCAAAATAATCAAGTGTCATAATCGAAGGTAATTAACTTCCTGTGAAAGCACCACTTATGTGAACCGCAATAAAATATCATAGTTTATATAAACACTGTTAAGGCTGTGTAACAAACTAAAATACAGATATAAAGCAATAAAATACAAAAACAATAATAAACAAGTATTCGTAGTAGTAGATAATCTTATCACAAAGGTCTTTTTTGATAATAATCAATAATAACTTTTTTTGTGTTTGGCACTTTATATTAAAAAAGTAGTTTTGCTTTATTTTTTTAAATTTTAGATATGTCAAATAATTTGACATTACCCCCTCAATTACTTAGAATAAAATGAACTATATTAACTATGTTAAATGAATGAAATGGACACTTATTATTTACCATTCTTCTATTTTAATGTTGCAAAGACTTGCGTCCTGATGACTTTTTTTAGGAATTATTTAGGAAATGATGATTATTTTAAGGGATGTTACATTTAAAAGGGACAAATATTTTCTTTTCTTTGTTGTATTTAGATTATTAGAGCTGGAACTAGACAAAATTATGCAAATAATATTTTAGAATTTTGTAGTTTATTCATTAGTTGCATATTTGGTATTTTATTTTTTACAACCCTGGCTGTCCTTCACTGACTCCGTGTATGTTTTACAATTTGATTTTGCAGACTTTACTGATCACATTCCTTCTCCCTGACTTGTTTGACAGTGATGTGGTTAACTGTCAGACTGACACACTGACACACTGTCACACTGTCACGTGTCGAACTTCCTTATCTAAACCAAATCAAAGACACACACACTGAACAAACTGAACCGGTCAAGTGTGTCATTTAGTCCACAGTAGCCGCAGTAGCCCGCACATGGATCAAAGGGAGGTGAGGACTGCGTCCGTCTGTCTGTCTGTCGGTCTGTCTGTCTGTCGGTCTGTCTGCATTCATTTTGACCATAGCACAGAAGTGAACAAAGAACTGTGGATTAAAGAGCAGGGAAAGAATAAACTTCAATCTGTGTTTAAGAACTTTAAAGCACGATTATGAAGTTTGAACTGTAGGGGGCAGTATTTCACATCTCAGTCCAAAATCACAGTGAAGTTCTTTAACAGATTAGTTCTTCTGATTCTTATTCTTTATCTGTTCTTTAATCCCTCTGGATTCTAATCCACAGTTCCATTTTAGTGCTTTTGTTACTGTTTCTCTTTCTGTTTTTGTTTGTTTTTGTTGTGGTATATATTTGTATTTATATTTAAATTATTTAATCTTTTTTTTTTTCATTATTGATCATAATTAAATTATTTAATGAATGGTTAATATTTTATATATACGTATATTTATATTGAATTTCATTTGACTGGTGATGACTCGACTCACACACCTGCGACAGCAATAATAAAGTATTTGTAAAAGTTTAGACAGTGTGCAAGCGTCTCCTTGCTAAAGGTGTTTAATATTTTTAATTATTAAATTAAAGTTGTTATTTTTATTATTATTGTTATTGTTAAAAAATCAATATAACAATCGCTGTCATTGCCTTTACTGAAAACAATTAATAAAATATTTATAGGTTGTATGATTTATAAATATTATTCATATAATATAATAACAGTTAAATATATGATCGTATTAATTGTTTCCACATGTGGAAAAATAAATACATTTTCTAAAACCTGATAAAATAAAAGGTTAATATTCTACTGTTTACTGTCCATTACTAAATAAATAATATACAGAAACAATAACAATAAGATATAATAATATACTGAACAATTCAATAAGATCAATACAATAAAAAGCATTTAAATTTTCAGCAACTGATATTTAAAGTAAAGTAAATCTCTCACCGCTCGTGTTGCTCGTGTTGCAAACAGCTTGTTTTCTTCTCGTCTTCACAGAGGAAATTTTTCATGTGTGTGAGTTGCTTCTGTTCTTATGTTATTTGGAGTGAGTGGAGTGGGAGTGTCTGAGCACATGTTGCATCAAAACAAAACTAATAACTAACTGAAAGTGAACATCAGAAGGGGGAGTGGCCGAGGGAGGAGCGAAGATCTGGAAATTTACTTCAGCAATTGCAGTTTATACATCACTGGCCTGTATTTACAGTAAATGTCAGTCATTTCATTCTCTCTCTCTCTCTCTCTCTCTTTCTCTTCCTCTTCCTCTCTTTCTCTCTTGGTGAACTGAAGACTGGCACGTGTCTCACTCTCTGTGAAATATGCAAATAAACTATAGAAGTTAGAGTCTGAACATTTTATAAAAACAACAGCCATCATGTGCTCACAAACTTCCACATTAGAAGTGTTTAAAGTAGAATAAGAGGATTGTAGATTTCTGTTTATGAGTTCAGGAGAAACTGCACACGTGTTTGTTTCTATAGATGATATATAATCAATGCAATGGTGTGTTTAACTGTGACTGCATGTATGAATGTATGCACATACATGTACTGTAGGTAGGTAGGTAGGTAGAAGTAATGTATGTAGATATGGATGTATGTACTGTATAAACATGTGTATGTATGCACGTACATACACATGTAAGTAAGTCATGTATTTATTTGTATACACATGTAGGTATGTAGGTAGGAAGGAGGTTTAAATGTATTTATGTATGTATGTA